>NC_092765.1:67219934-67851784 GCF_047496795.1 Chiloscyllium punctatum
ATGTTGTCTTTGAAAAGATAGCTGGATTGAGTATTGACAAATCTGACAGAACAGATGTAGTTCATACAAGAGTTTCAGACGAAGCAGCAATAGACATATTGATTGCATTGCAGATTTTCATGTTATTTTCCTACACATTGCTGAAAGGCATTTAGCCAATCTGAATAAGGTGAACGTTATTAATATTATCCGACAGTTTAAGAAAGGATGAAGTTAGAGAGTGGTGAACTACAGACCGGTTAACTTGTCATCCGCGGTCGGGTGTCTGTTGGAGTCAATTACAAAGAACGTGCTGCTAGATATAGAGAAGATAATGGCAAAACTGGGAAGTATGATAACGCATCGATAAAATGAAAATCATAAGTGGCAAACTTTTTTTTTTGAATGGTTTGAAGATGATTCTTATGGGCACAGGCAATGAAGAGCCAATGGATAACGTATAGTTGGATATTCAGAAACATTTTTTTAAGAACTCACACAGTAAACTCATAAGAAAAACTAAAGTGCAAGGTATTGGGAAAACTATATGCAAACGGGATACTTAACATTAGGTTTACATTCATGTAAATGTAATTGCAATGTAGAATATGTCGTGAACCAATTGCATAGAGTGTTGGTGAGACTAATCTTAAAGTATTGTGTACCGTTTGGAGTCCCAATCTAAGAATATATTGACTACAGAGGAACTGCAAAAGGTTCCAGATTAATCCATAAAATGGCAAGATTGCCTGATGGGGACACTCAGCCAGTGATCTTGAGGTTCATAAGCTGATTGTAGTGAAACTTAGAAACATCGAGGGGACTGAATACCAGAGGAACATGGAGAAGTGCAAATAGGCGAGATTAGCGAGAATCCTACGATATTCTACATGGGCAAGTAGAACAGAATAATCAGCCAACAGTTAGTGTACATTAGAAACCAAAGGGGCAATCTGTGTGTGAAGCTGCTGAACATTGATAGATTATTACATGAGACATTCATATCTATTTTATTTCGGAGAAGGAGGAGGTAGGTACAGATTTCGAGCAGATGGACTGGAAAGCTCTTGAACGGATTGATGTAAAATACGAGCAGGGATTTGAGGCTTTGTCCGGTATAAAATTGGACCAATCCCCGGGTCTGAATGAGTTGTATCACAGGCTACTGTTGCAGTCAAAGGAGGAAAGACCCGGACTGAAACTTATCTGACCATAGTGGAGGAGCCAGAGGACTGGAGACCAGCTAATATGATTCCCCTTTACATTAAGGGTGGTAGACATAGAGCAGGGAACTATAGACGAGCGAGCGTGAGATCATTGTTAGGGAAACTACTGGAGAAAATAGGGACAGAGATGATTGAACTCCAATCAGAGTGGCAAGGTTTGATCAGGGATAATCATCATGACGTTATCAGAGGGAAGTCACAACTAATGAATTTGATTGAATTTGAGGAGGACGCTTATTTAGTTTTGCAGCAAGGCCTTTGAAAAGGTTCCACATGGGAAACTGAAAAATACAGTAAAATCTTACAGTATCAAGGATAACTTGACAAGTTATAACCAAAGTTGACTTAGTGTCAGGAGACAGAGGGTGGTGAGAGAAGGCTGATGGTGTGACTGGAGACTAGTGTCCCCTGGTGTACCACAGGGATAAGTGCTGTGTCCTTTATTGTTTGTGTTTATTCATAAATGGTGTAGATGTGAATCTGCAGGGGGTGGGTAGAGGAACTGGGAGTTGTGATAAATAAGTTTGCATTTGATAAAATGATTGGCCGGGTGGTTGGCAGTGAGGAGGAAGGCCTTATGTTGCAGGAAGATACAGAAGGAATGGTCATACGGGTGGATCAATGGCAGATGGAATGTAAACCTGATAAATATGAGATAATGCACTTTGGAAGAAGGAACCAGACAGGGGAGTATTCAATGAATGGCACCACGCTAGGAAGCTCAGAGAGTGCTCTTCCACACATCCCTGAATGTGACTGGACAGGGTAATGGACTAGTTACGAATTGGACCTTGGGTGCAGCGTTTATTAATCAGGGCATAGATTATAAGCGTTATACAAGGCTTTGGTTAGGACAAAATTGAATACTGTATGCAGTTCTGGGAGCCACATGACAGGAAGGTTGTGATTGTACTGGAGGGTGTGCAGAGGAATTCACCAGGATGTTCCCTGGGATGGAGCATATCAGCTATGGAGAGAGGCTGGACAAGCTCTGGTTGCTTACTTTGGAGCAGAGAAGGCTGAGAGGGATGCGATTCAGAAGGGTAAGATTATGAGGGGCATGGACGGCGTGGATAAACAACAGCTGTTGCTTTTAGTCAGAGGATCAAGAACAAGGGAGCACACCTTTAAAGTGAGGTACAGAGAGGATTTTATTTTTCTTTTCATCCAGAGGATGTTAGGGTCTGGAATGCACTTGCAGAGAGGAGAGTTATCGTGGGTCACCCCACAACCGTTAGAAAGTGCTTGGACGAGCACTTGGAAGTGTTATAGCTATGGGCCTGGTGTTGGAAAGTGGTACTAATATAGATCGTGCTGTATTTCTGTTAGCACAGAGTCTATGCTCCTCTAAGTGTATTGTATGGATAGTCAATTATTGAGCAGCTGGAGGCATGAATTGATCGGTTTCTGAAGAGTATATTCACAAGGGCTACAAGAGTGAACTGTAATAGCTTGTTAAATCATGCCAATGTGAGAAGTATGAGAAGATAAGTGCAGCTTCCTTACAATCTGAAACCAGAGAATAGGCAATGGAGAACAGGGAAATGGCAGAAATATGAACCCACTACTTCAGTTCTGTCTTCACAAAACTTTCTAAAAACACGAGGAAAACCAAGTCTGGTGTGGGAAAATGATATAGTACATGGAACATCGAACATATTTAGTAAATGGTTTAGGAGAAATTATTGGGACTGAAAATAATGGTTATAGACAACAATAACATAAATTTATGAAATGGGAATTAAGATTGAGAAACAGACTGGGAGATAAATGAAAGAGGAGCAATGGATGTAGTACATTTGGATTTTCTGAAAAAAACTTTGGTAAAGTGCCAAGCCTAGTTTGCAAAATCAAACCTTAGTGGATTTAGGGTAATATACGGACATGTTTCTAGAATGGGACAGCTTGCAGGAAACAGCGAATACAAATAAACAGACTCGTAAAGCAAGAGCCTGACATTGTCTGTAAGGTATGATTCTGTGAGTCTGCAGGGGCGACAGGATTGAGTTCACGGTAACCCTTTTCCAATACCGATGCTGCTCCCGGGTGTTTTGTCTGATTTTATCCTTTAAGATCTCGGAACATTTTGATATAATTAGGTATCTTGCTTGGCCGTTTCAGAGACCATTGAAAAGTTTATCACATGTCTGTGTGTCTGGAGTCACGGTTAGTCAAGATCAGGAAAGCACAGGAGATTCACTTCCTGAAAGTACTTTGGGGAAGGAAATTGGTGCTGACAATCGACATTGGCTTCAAGGTCATATTTCTGACACCAGATTTTGCATCCTAATATTTTGTTAATGATTTGTAACTTCCACAATCTGCCAGAGCATTAGCCTGGTCTAGATTAGTAATCCAGAGACATCTCCACAACAACACCATCTCCACATAGGGACCTATCAGAAACCATACTGAGCAGGTTATTTCTGTGCTGCTTGACGGCTCTGTCAAAAATAACTCCCACCAATTTGACTGTCGTGATTGTACTGAGGGAGTGGTAATTGGTCAGATTGTAAATTATTCTACTCTTAGGGGATGGGACATAGCTGAGTAATATTCCACATTGTCAGGGAGATGTTAGAGTTGAAGCTGGAACGAAACAGCTTTCCCAGGGACACGGCTTGTTGTGCAGCACAAGTCTTCAGTCCTTTTGCAGGAATGGTGTCAGGGCCCATTACCTGTGTCGCATCTGCTGTGTTCAGCTGTTTCTTCATCTCACGTGCATGGAATTGAATTGATTAAAGACTGGCATCTGTGATTCTGCGGGCATCATGGCGATGGTGAGATGGATCATCGACTCAACACTTCTTGCTGAGGATGGCACAGATACTACATCCTTGTCTTTTACACTGATGTGTAGGCCTGTTCGATTATTTAGCCTGTTCGAATGATTGGGATAAAGGTTCCTTATTAAATTGCTTATCAACGAAGATGCCCCAGAAAAGTCTACTCAGTTTACTTCCATTGAGTTAATAGCGTACATGAAGTGAAGTCATTTGAATTGAATTAAACCTAAATTGACAGGATCGAAGTCGGAGATCTCACACTTGGATTATGTATGTGAGGTGAGGGAGAGATTAGATGGAGTAGATAAGTGAACTAAACAGCACCTGAAGAGGGCACAGCAAAGAGTGAAGCAGGTGGGGAATGACATATTAGTAGTTTAAATAATGCTCAGGATACCAGAAGCCAACTGAACTTGAATATTATTGTTCGGACACCTGGAGAGCAATCAAATTTTGAGAATTATTGTACCATGGGGAGTATATAAACCCAGCGTTTTGAACACTAGAGGGAGAGCCACTACCATTCAACAACAGAGTAACTGTTGTAGAGCAGGATTGCTAACTGACCATCTCAAACACTCTCTATCAAAGATACATGTTCATGTCAAACCTACTTGCAGTAAAACAAAATGTGACCCAGGGAGATCAGCAGCTGGAAGAGTGAACATAGCGAGGAAGATCGAGACTGTGTGGTCTTGAGATTGTAATGTTTAATATGTGGTTGGTAGAATAGCATATTTTTCCAGAGTTGGAAACAGAGAGTAAGCAGCTGAGAAAAGAGGGTCTTGCATTTGTGAGCAGCAGTTGTTTAGTGTTCACTACAAAAGTGAAGAAACTAATATGTGATTTTTTCTTTAATTAGTGGAATGTCGGAGATCTGTGCCAGTCATATTTTAACTGATTACGGGGTGAGGCGAGCCTTTCTGGGTGTTTGGTTTTAATTAACAGAGAGGTTCGACTCCACCTTGTAAATGTCCATCCTCGCTAACCCCAGTTCCCTGCAGTTGGCCCACATCCTTTTAGTCCTATCCTATCCACATATTTATCCAAATACTTTTCAAATGTTGTTAATGTACCCCTCCTCAACATCATTTGCTGGCAGCTCATCAACGTACCAGCCTTCTGTGTAAAGTAGTGGCCCCTCAGGTTCCCTTTTATTCCTTCCCCTTTAACCTTAAACTAATCCACTCTAATCCTCGATTCTCTTCACCTTGGAAAAAGACTGAGAGCATTAACCCTATCCCTACCCCTCGTGGTTTTATACAGTTCTATAAGGTCCCCCCCCCCACCCGCCAATCTCCTACACACTATAGAATAGGTCCTAACTTGTCCAACCTCTCCCTATAACTCAGACCATTGGGTCCTTGCAATTTATTCTGCCCTCTTCCTAATTTCATAAAATGCTCCCTATAACAAAGTGACAAAAACTGAACAGAATACTTCAAGCGCAGCTTTACCAAAGTCCTGTGTAACTGCAACATAAATTCCCAACTTCTGTACTCAATGTCCGGCCTGATGAAGGCCAATTTGTCAAATGCCATCTTCACTGCCCTGTCCACCTGTGACTCCACTTTCAGAGAACCGTGCACCTGAACGTCCAGATCTTTCTGCCCACTACACCCTTTAAGGCCCTCCCATGCACCATGGAACTCCTACCTTGAGTTGAGTTTCCAAAATGCAAGTCATCACGCATCTATATTAAATTCCATTTGCCATTTCTCGGCCCACTTCTCCACCTGATTAAGGTTCTGCTGCAATTTCTGATAAACTTCCTCACTGATCACGCTACCACTTATTTTAGTGTCATCTGCAAACTTACTAATCATGCCTTGTACATTCTCAACCAAATCATAGACAATAAACAGCAATGGACCCAGCCGACAGTCTGACAAGCATACTTCTGCGAAACCCTCTGCTTCCCACCATCAAGCCAACTGTGCATCCAATTGGTCAGTTCCCCCAGCGTTCCACGTGATGGAACCTTCCAGAACAGCCTGCCATGAAGAAGGGCTTTTGCCCGAAACGTCGATTTCGAAGCTACTTGGATGCTGCCTGAACTGCTGTGCTCTTCCAGCACCACTAATCCAGTAGCTTATCAAGGCCTTACTGAAATCCATAGAGACTACGTCTACCGCTCTGTCCTCATCGACCTTCTTGGTCACTTCATCAATGAACTCTAACAAATTTGGGAAGCATGATCTCCGACTCACAAGTCTATGCTGACTGCTCCGAATCAAATCCTGTGTAAGTAATGGGTGCAGGCAATGGTATCTTGTGCTTCATTGTAAGATGATTCGAGTACCTAAGTAAAGCCACCTTCCAGCTGTTGTAAAGCCTTGCTGAGAGAACATTTTGGGCACTCTGTACAGATTTGTTCTCCTTTGTCAGGAATTATCTCCTTACCACAGACACGGGTCATGGTATCACAAGGATAGAGTGAAGAAGCTGAGTGGTTAATCTGTAGAGCTGTGAAAGAAGAAGAAATGGTGACGTTAAACACGAGGATTGGCAGCAATCATTTACTTCCAGAAGAGATATTGACAGGGTAAGAAATTCCATACTTTACCTAGGATTGGTTGGTTTGATTTATTACCAAGTGTACCTCAGTATAGGGAAAAAACTTTATTTATGAGCAGTGGAGGCAGGTCATAGTAAGCATGGCCAGATAGGTTGGAAATAGGCTTGGAGAGAGGAAGGCACACAGGATACACTACACAGTACATGCACTCGACAAGGTCAACATGAACAAGATCAGCAGTTTTTGAACTTAGAGAGTCCATTCATCAGTCAAACATGACTTTCCTAATCGTTTATATGCCTAAATTAACTCTTCCCCACATTGTTGTGCAGTCGGCGTGTGACCATGTACTGAACGTCATGTTGCTCACAATCCCCAACAGCAGCCATAATATCTTCATTCTGAAACAGGTAGCCATTCCCACCAGCTTCCACCCGACATTGAGAACACCAGGCTGTCTTCTCGGAAATGGAAGGTGCCTTCTTGTGACTTCATACAAGACACATGGCTTCCCTCCTCACCACTAGAAAACCACGTTAAAGACCCACGTGTGTATCATGAGCGACGGAGCAAGGAGGAACAACGTGGAGCAGTCTGTCTGTGCAGCATCTGCTCCACTTGTTCATCATGTTGGAGCATCAATTAGGAGATAGCAAGGACAGTGGATGCTGGAGATCAGAGTAGAGAGTGGTTTGCTGGGAAATCACAGCAGGAGAGTCGACGTTTTGGGAATAAGCCATTCATCAAGAATCAGCATCAATTACCTCATTCTGCCACTGTGTCAGTGAATTGAGGTGGGAATGGCCTCCTACTGTTTCTGTGTAAGTGACTCAAGGGACTGATTGGCTTCTTCCTCGTCCGATTGGACAGGGCCAAGGGCCTGACTCCTGGTTCCTGTTTGACAGTTTGATGTGCTGACAAGTGTGATGATGCTGTAGCTTTAAGAGATTATTTTGTTCTGGTTTCTTTTAAGAAAGTGATCGAACGATCGTTATCAAGCTGGATATTTAAGACCATTTGAGTAAACAACGAGTGAGGCCGAAGGTTTATTTTAATGCAGATGGAATGGGTGTGGTCAGCTCTCACAGATTATGATCTCTGGGTTTTGGTTTCTCAGTAACATCAGAAACTATTGGGGTCTCCACAGAGTTGAAAGCTTTAATGCATGTCTCCTGGCTGCTAATCTCTCTGAATTTTCTCTTGATGCTGTTTTTAAACCCTGAATTGGAGAAATATTTGTGACATTCTGTGTCTGAATATTACTTTATGCCAAGGGCAGTGTTTATAGGATTTTCCAGTACTGGAACAGTTCATTAGTATTAGTTCCTAGATTTATTATTCTGTTAATTTGTCCAATATAATGACGTTTTTCTAAGTTCTTCTTTCTTTGGTTTTATTTCATCTTTCGTGTTTAAGTAGATGGTGTTTTGCTTCACACCGAGTATTTTGACCAGTCACATTGTATCTGGAACAGACACTTTACATTTCCTTTAAAATAAGAAAACATTGGAATCTAGGCTACCGCCATCAATTTTTTTCGAGGGGCTCTGGTGTGGCCCACCACACTAGACTCCTTCTCTCCCTGAGTAATAGGCTGGAGGCACTGAATTGGCTTTCCCTGTTCTTCCCCAATAGTGTCAATGGGCTGAAAAGCTTCCTCATATTCCTGTGAAACCAGCGTGAGGTGCAGAATGAACTCTTATTTTACTGTGGCAATGTGCCGTGTCAGACAGTGTTTTTGCATGAATGTTATGGACCCTTCAACAGCACAAGCCTCAATGGAGTCTGGAACTTGCTGCACATGGACACAGACCAGTTCAGGATCTGACGGGGGCATAAAATTATTCTGAACATTGGGAATCTTCAGTGACTATTCCCACTTCTGATCTTATGGTGGGGAGGGCGAGGGTGGGGATACATTGGTGAAGCAGCTGAATATGTTTGTGAAGAGAAAGCTACCCTGAGAATCTCCCACAGAGGTGACCCAGGACTGAGATGGTGAACATCTTCCTTTGTGCCATGTTTGACTCCAAACACTGGAGAGTTTACTCTGAATCCCATTAAGTCCAGTTTTGTTAAGCTACTTGATGTCAACAGAAGTCAACCACTGCCTTGATATCGGTGTCAGTCATTTTTACCTGAACCCTTGTGTTAACCTCTTTTGTTCATATAATTAGGCCATGAAATAGGAGCAGCAAGATTTTGTCTTCAAACAGGTGGTATTGACTGTCAGGATTTCTCTTCTCAAGAGTGTTCGTGGTGCTAGACGAGTGAAAGTATTTGAAGAAGAGGCCAATGGATGTTAACCTGTCAGAGAGTTCAAGACTATGAAGAATTGGGTATGAAAGAGGATATGAGACCTACAGCAGATCAGTCATGATCTTAGTGAAGGGCAAGGCAGGTTTGGTGAGTCAACGACCTACCCCTGTTTCTGATGTTCTCACATTCTGTTATTGGAAAGTTAGTGGGTGTTATTTTCATGGATGTTCTGTTATTATATATTGCAGTCAGGGAGACCAGAGGATTTTGTGAGCCATCGCTGGGTGAGGTATGGGGGCTGTATTCAGTGAATCTGAGTCTACAACTGTAAAGAGAGATGAGGGCTGTCTTTCATACCCATCCTGGGTTTTCCAGTTATATTTCCCAAATCACCTCAAAGCATGTGTGACAGTCTAGAAGGGCTGAATGGTCTCCTCTGTTTCTGTGCATCAGATAAGAGCAGCAAGTAGCCTCCAACCGCTCCTGTCCAGCTGGTATGAGGGGCTGAATGGAACACAGAAATATGTGACTGAGGGACAGGAGTGGATCATTAGAGACATTGAGCCTTCTCCACCAGGCACGAAGATTGTGGCTGATTAGGTTGTGGACTCAGCCTCACTTTCCTGTCTGTATCCTATTATCCATGAATCACTTCTATGTCAAATATTTAATTAATGCAGCCTTGAATCAATATGAACACAGAGGCACGATAAACTTCCAGTGAAGAGAACTCTTGACTTGAAAGGTACCTTCTGAATTTTTCATCATCCCTCTTACAGAGTCAGAGAGTCATGCAGCGTGGAAACAGACCCGTTAGTCCAATCTGTTCACTCCGATCACAGACCAAATTTGACCTAGTCCCAGTTGCCAGCATTTGGCCAATATCCCTCCTTTTTCAGATATTTTTAAAATGTATGATTGTAACCACCTTCACCACTTCCTCTGTCAGCACTTTCTGTGCACACACACCCCTTTGTAAGTAAGATTTACCTTCAGTTCCGTTCTAAATCATTCCCCCCTCCCCTTCAACCTATGCCCTCTTGTTCTGGACTCCCCGATACTGGGGAGCAGAACGTGGCTGTTCAGAATATCCATACCCCTGATGGTTTTATCAACCTTTATAATGTCACTCCTCAGCCTCTGACACTCCAGGGAGAAACATCTCAAACTAACTGACTCTCAAACCTCCAGTCCTGGAACATCCGTGTAAATCTTTTCTGTAGACAAACGAGTTGTACGCAGTTTTCTTAAAGTGTCCTCACCAACATCCTGTACAAATGCAACATGCCACCCCAACTCTTAGACTCAGTGCTTTGACTGATAAAGGCAAATGTGCCAAATGTGTACAGCACCACTCTGTCGACCTGCGACTCCACTTTCAAGGAACAATGCACCAGCAGTCCTCGGTCCCTTTGTTCCATAATGCTTCCCTGGATCTTACCTTTCAGTGTATAATTTCTGCCCTGATTTGCCTTGCCAAAATGCAAAACATTGTATTTATCTAAATTAAACTTCATCTGTCACTCCTTGCCCCTTTGTCCCATCTAATTGTGGTCTCGTTGTACACTGCGATTATCTACTACACCACCTTTCTGATGTCATCTGTAACCTTACTAACTATGGCCCCGATATTCACATCCAAATCCTTTACATAAATGATGAAATGCAGTGAACTCAGTACTGATTCCTACAGCACAGTGCTGCTCACAAGCCTCCAGTCTGAAAAATATCCCTCTTCCTTCAAGCTAATTGTGACTAGCTTCCTCTGTATCCCATGTGACTGAAACTTCCTAATCTCCCTACCAATCGGAATATTATGAATACCTTGCTGAGGTCCAGAAAGACAATGTCTACCAAACTGCCTTCATCAATCTTCTTTGTCACCTCTTCAAAAAACTCAACTAAATTAATGAGACATGATTTCCCATGCAGGAAACCACGTTGTCTACCCAGATCAGCCCTTGCCTTCCCAAATATCTGTAAATCCTGTCCCTGAGAATCCCCTCCAACAACTTACCCACCACTGGCATCAGGCTCACCGGTCTATAATTCCCCGGCTTTTCGAGTCACTGTTTTCTTTTGTAGTCCCACTGCTCCACTGCTCACAACAAATCTTAAATATAACCAGGTTGGTGATATGGCCGATGATACTTCAGACTGGGTCAGGGTCAGTTTTATCAACCAGTCAGGCTAGTTTCTTTAATTGGCTAAAATAACAAGCTTATGATCTAGAGCAATGTTACTCAAACTATGGTGGCAAACTGTGTGGATGTTGCAAATAAAGAATCAATACTTCCCTTTCTCAAAACACTGACACACACACCCACAGAGACACACTCACACATACACACACAATGAACAAAATCTCTGCAATTTCACATTGAAAGAACCTTGTCCAAATATTAGTGTAACTCATGACACAAGGAAAAATTGAGAGATTGTCCAAAATAATATTCTGTTTCAGAAGATATTCTACTCACACAGTTGCTAGCAATGGGATTTCATCCTGGGAGAGTTAGATTTGGCTGAATTCCCTTTGCATTAGGCAGTCAGGAGGCTCCAGTGTAGCACAGTGGCTCTGTAGTTAGCACTGCTGCCTCACAGCATCAGGGACTTGGGTTCAATTCTAGTCTTGTGCAACTATTTGTGTGGTGTTTACACCTTCTCCCCTTGTCTGCGTGAGCTTCTGATGGGTGCTCCAGTTTCCTCCCAGAGTCCAAAGTTGTATAATTCAGGTAGATTGGTCGAATAGTCCATAGTATTCAGGGATTTCTACTTTACGTGCACTAGTCAGTGGTAACTGTAAGGGCTTAGGAAGGTTACTCTTTGGAAGGTTGGTATGGACTTGTTGGGCCGAAGGGTTTGTTTCCACACTGCAGGGATTCTATAAAAATAAGAATGGTAATAATGACAGTAGAATTTTGTTTTAGCTCGTACACATTGCTGTGATGAGGAATAATGAAGGAGAGAGAGTGGAATTGGCCATTTCTTCTCAGGCAGATTACATTTTCTCCCTCTCTGAGTTGAATCATACAATAATGTCATCCTCTCCCAAACTGGATCATGTGAGGTCTCCTTGTACATTTTCCAAACAATGTCTCCATCCCATTCCCTGTTCCATGTCGGTGCATCATTGCTGCTGTCATACACAGAGCCATACCCTCAGCAGAAAATGGTCTCGGTCGATTTGAAGATATGTTTATATGTCCCTACGTCATGAAAAAAATAAACTGTTTCATGGATTTAGAATACCTGTGTTAAAAATGAATGGTTTTTTAACAAATACAGAAATTGTTGGAAAACCTCGGCAGGTCTGTCAGCATCCAGATGCCTTTTACATGTTGTAGTTGTACCAGCGTTCACCACTTCTTCTGACAGCTCATTCCATACGCACACCACCCTCTGCGTGAAAAGGTGCCCTTTAGGCCTCTTCAAAATCTTTCCCCTCTCACTTTCAACCAATGTCCTCTAGTTTTGGATGCCCTTAACCTCGGGAAAAACCCTGACTACTCACCCTATCCATGACGGTTCTGATTTTATAAACTGCTACTGCTGCGAAATGTGACTCCAATCAACATGAATGGCTGTACTTACAAAAATCCCGGGCCTAAATGCTGAAATTCAACACCGACTCCTGTTCTTTCTCCATCAAGTCACAATTCTAAAACCAGTTTAATCAGTTTGTTCAGATGTATTAGGAGACACCTCTGTGGGATTTACACCTCGACATTTGTGCCCGGAGGTAGGGACACTAGCTCCACTTGGCAATACCCATAAAGCTGTAACAGTGTTCTCCTGCGCGTTTGTTCATCAGCCTGATATGACATGCTGTGACATACCTCTGCAACAGGCAGGACATGAATCCACACCTTCTGGTCCAGAGCTAGGAACACTCCCAAGCAAGTTCAGGAATTGTAATCAAACCTAGAGCCATTGCTCAGAGGCAGGGACACTACCCACTACAATACTATACCCAGATTTTGGGGTCAAATTTTAAGGGCTACCGTTCAGCTCGGTGTGGATTTATTATAATCAGGTTACCATTACATAACTACACAAAGCACTTTGTTTTGTTAAACAGTACAAGATCGAAATGAACGATGAACACCTTTAATCGCTATTATCTGTAGTCTGCAATATTAGGGAAAGAATTCCTGCAGACTTACTCTGCCCAATGAAGGATCTCAAATTGATATTTATTACTGAACACCAGCCATGGAGAAAGACCATAATTTCTGGTCCCAAAACACCGATCCGTATAAACCAACTCTCACATGTGTCTGCCCTCTGCCTAAAACCGTGAAATGACACCAGGCCGGTGATTACTGTCCAGTCTCTCCTCCCCACTGACTGTGTCTGCAAACCGTCCATCCTCCCTCTAACCACACAAGGCAAATCAAGGCTGGAGTGTGCAGGCCTCCTGGAGACGGGATGGGCATCTTAAAATTAAATGGGGAAGGTGAGGGGGTTGTAATATCACTCACTGGGCAGAGGAGTGGCAGATGGAGTTTAGTTTGGATTAATGCGAGGTATTGGATTTGTAAATCAAACAAGAGCAGGACCCATACAATTAAAAGTAGGACCTTTGGCAGTGTTGTAGAACAGGGACCTCAGCTGTCAAGTATAATTCTTTAAAATTTGCATCTCATATAAATTTAAAAATCACACAACACCAGGTTATAGTCCAACAGGTTTAATTGGAAGCACACTAGCTTTCAGAGCGACGCTCCTTCATCAGGTGATTGTGGAGGGCTCGATCGCAACACAGAATTTACATCAAAAATTTGCAGTATGATGTAATTGAAATTTTACATTGAAGAATTGATTGTCTGTTAAGCGTTTCATCTGTTAGACTACAGTGATAGTTTCACTTCTTTCATGTGTAAATCACAAAACTCTTTTTTTTTAAAAAAAGCTTCATTCTCGGGTTAGCTGTTAACAATGGTGATAGCTAGACAACATGTTGAAGGTGTTCTCCCCCTGTGTTCTCAGTCTATGACCTGATGTTTATATTGATTCTGATCTAAAAAGTTAGATAACAGAGTTTTACATAATTTCATGCAGTTTTTGAGCTCAGAGTTCCGCATGAATTATGCAGTTTTTGATCAAAGTGCAATGTAACTCTGCGAGTACAAAAAAAATTCACCACACAAAATATGTGTGCATGTGGCTCTTTGTCTATCTGTGTGTCTGTGTGTGTGTGTGTGTGTGTCTGTCTGTCTGGGGTGTGGGTTGTGAGTGTGAGAACGTGTGTGTGCAGTGAGTGCAGAGTGTCTTAAGTCTGTGAAGGGGTGCATGTGTGGGAGTGTGTGTGTCTATAAGAGTGTGTGGGTGTCTGTGTGCGCGTCTGTGCGCACCTGTGTCCGTATATATGTGAGAGTGTGTGTGTGTAGGATTATCTGTGTGTGTGTGTGTGTGTGTGTGTGTGTGTGTGTGTGTGTGTGTGTGTGTGTGTGTGTGTGTTTGTGTGTGTGTGTGTAGTGTAATGGTGATCACCTGTAATGTGACATGAACCGAAGGTCCCGGTTGAGGCCCTCCCTATGGGTACCAAACTTAGCTATCAGCCTCTGCTCAGCCACTTTCTTCTGCTGCCTGTCCGGAAGTCCACCTTGGAGGATGGTCACCCGAAGGTCCGAGGCTGAATGTCCTGGACCACTGAAGTATTCCCAACTGGGAGGGAACCCTCCTGTCTGTTGATTGTTGTGTGGTGCCCAAACATCCGTTGTTGTAGCGTTTGTTCGGTTTCACCAATGTACCATGCCTCCGCGCATCCTTGCCTGCAACGTATAAGATAGACAACGTTGGCTGAGTCACATGAGTATCTGCCATATACAAGGTGGGAGGTGTTCCCATGTGTAATAGTGCTATCTATGTCCACAATCTGACAGGTTCTGCAGCGTCCACCGTGACTCTGGGGTACCTGGACCAACCAATCCAACCACCCAGTGGCTCAACACTTCAACTCCCCCTACCACTCCAGCAAGGACGTGCAGGTCCTTGGACTCCTCCATCGCCAGACCATAGCAACACGAGGGCTGGAAGAAGAATGCCTCATCTTCCGCCTAGGAATCCTCCAACGACAATGGAAAAACTCAGATTTCTCCAGTTTCCTCATTTCCCCTCCCCCACCTTGTCTCAGTCCCAAACCTCGAACTCAGCACCACCTTTCTAACCTGTAATCTTCTTCCTGACTTCTCCACCCCCACCCCCAACCCCACCCCCACCCACACCTCCTTCCACCTATCACATTTCCAACGCTCCTCCCCAAGCCCCTCTTCCCTAACTTTTATCTTAGCCTGCTTTTGGCACACTTTCCTCATTCCTCAAGAAGGGAGCATGCCCGAAATGTCGATTCTCCTGATCCTTGAATGCTGCCTCACCTGCTGCGCCTTTCCAGCAACACATTTTCAAGCTGAACTTTTTGAACTGATGTGTTCCTGCTTTTTCGGGACGAGCCTTCGTTCTTTTTAGACTACCTCCCTTCAGTGTGGGAAGAAGCCCTTTGGCCCAACAATCCACACTGAACCTCCGGAGAGTAACCCACCCAGATCTATTTCCCTTTGACGAATGAACCTAACACTATGGGCAATTTAGAATGGCCAATTCACCTGACCTGCACAACGTTGGACTGTGGGAGGAAACCGGACCACGCAAAGGCAACCCACGCAGACACGGGGAGAATGTGCAAAATCCATATTGACAGCCGACCAAGGCTGGGATCGAACCTGGAGCCCTGGTTCTGTGTGGCAGCAGTGCTAACCACTGAGCCGCCATGCCACCTTGTTGACGGCTATACTGACTCCCGAGAAACCTTCAAAGTTGTGAATGTTTTTGGTCAAGTCTGGACAAACACAGGGTTGTTGACCTCTTCAGGTTCTCGCATACCACTGGCCAATCCGCTGTCGCCATTGGTGACCGTGGTGTTGATGAGGCCGCAGGAGCAGATTCTCACGTCCATCTTATCATGATGCCTAACATGATGAGACAGACTGAAAGTCCTGACAACGGTGAGTCGACCTCTGACAAACTAATGCCAACTGTTAAAGATGTGTAAAGATTTCATTGAGTTACAAATGTGTCAGCACGATAAATATTTGGTCATTGCTGAAGCTTACCCACTTCCAACGCTACTGGTAAAATGGTTGTAAATGTTTTACTCAAGGAGATTATTACCATTTTGGTTTTCGCGTTTGTCTACCTTCTGATAATGGTCCTCATTTTATTGGGGATATTGATGAGAAATTATGCTCTCAGTTTGGGATCCACCATCAACTTCATTTTGCTTCTTCTCCACAGGCTGCAGGGTTCGTGGAGCATGTTGACGAGAGTCAGAAAACTAAACTTCCCAAATGGACTCCTGAGACAGGTTTTTCCTGGGTTAGGTTGGTGCTTCTGGTATTGTTCCATCTACGATGCATTCCTGTGGGGAAAACTCGCATGTCCCCAGGCGAAATCATCCAAGGTTGAGCTGTCTGCTCACTATGGAATGATGCCTCCTCCTCTATTCCTTTCAAACAGTTGATTTGAGGATATACCCTCCTGTGTTCTTTCTTTGACCAAAATTTTGTGAGTTCTTCATTCAAAGGACTGTGCTGCTCATGAGAAACTCCCCTCCCTCAACAATGTTCCAACTGTTGAGCCAGGCTCTTTCATTCTCATCAAGAATTAGACAAGTCACAGCCTCCAACCTCAACGGTCAGGGCCCTTCCAGATTCTCCTCACCAGCCTGACTGCATTCCGCTTGGGTTCACCTTCATTGTTCCAAGGTCATCAGATGAGCCCCTTCTGGGGTGGGGGGGGGGGCGGAATGGGGGAGTGATGATGGAGACGGAGACGATGGGGAACTGGGAGAGGAACCGCAATCACTTGGTAACAAACCAGACTACTATGCTATAGCTGCATGTTTCGAATCATAATTCTTCTGTTTTACATATCCTAATCCTTGATCCAGAACGACAATTATGTTTGAAGTTCGAACTCACCCTGTTATGTGGACTCGTTTCACCAGCATTAGTGCTGAAGAAGGGGCTGCTTACCCGTGTGATTCTGAGCAACCAGAAACTGTGTGCCGTTTATGCCAATAAGATGTCCTTATGTGCCCCGAGAGACTGATTCCTTCGATGAATGGAATGTTACCAAGAATGACGATCACAATGGTTAACTGCACCAAGAAGATCGGACAGTTAATTTACGGAACAAGTCTCAATGGTCTTTACCCCGTCAAGGTGTTTTGTGCCAGTGTCATTTCAGTTGTCCTTTATGTGTTCCTGGTCAGCCTTGCCTCTACTCAAATCGGTCTTTGTAGTTTGGAGGGAGCAAGAGGCTCTCGATTTTTGAAGTTTACTGAGAAGAAGAGGCTCCCGGTACCTGAAGTTATAGGGAGCAAGAGCCTCCTAATAATTGAAGTTTACAGGGAGCAAGATGCACCCGGTATTTGAACTTAATAGGGAGCAAGAAGTTCCTGGTATTTGACGTTATCGGGAGCAAGAGCCTTCTGGCATCTGAGTATATAGGGAGGAAGATGATCCCAGTAATTGAAATTTATATGGAGCAAGAGGTTTCAACACTGGAAGTTATAGGGAGCAAGAGGCTGCTTAGTTTTGAGGTTTGTAGAGAGCAAGAGGTTCCTGTTTTTGGAAGCTTATAGTGAGCAAGAAGTCGCCGGTATTTGAAGTTATGGGGAGCAAGAGGCTCCTGGTAGTAGAAGTTCGTAGGGTGCAAGAGGCTCTTGGTATTTGAATTGCGGAGAGAGCAGGAGCTCCGGTATTTGACGTTAATAGGGAGCAAGTGGCTGCTGGTATTTTAAGTTATCAGGAGCAAACGTCTTGTGGTATTTGAGTTTATAGAGAGGAAGAGGCTCCCGGTAATTGAATTTTTTATGCATCAAGAGGCGCCTGGTATTGGAATTTAAAAGGAACAAGAGGCTGCTTAGCTTTGAAGTTGTAGGGAGCAAGAGGTTTATGGTATTTGAAGTTTATAGTGAGCAAGAGGCCCCCGGTATTTGAAGTTATAGTGAGCAAGAGGCTCCTGGTATTTGAAGTTATCAGGAGCAAGAGACTTCTGGTATTTGAGTTTATATGGAGCAAGAAGTTAGCCGGTATTTGAATTTTATTGGGAGCAAGAGGCTTCTGGTATTTGAAGTTTATTAGGACCAAGCAGCCCTGTTATTTGAAGTTTCTAGGGAGCAAGAGGACCCCGGTAGTTGAAGATAACAGAGAGCAAGAGGCTTCTAGTAAATGAAGTTGGCGTGAAGCAACATACACGTGGTCTTTGAAGTTATATTAAGCATGAGGGTCCTGGTCTTTGAAGTTTGAAGGGAGCAAGAGCCTCCTGGTCTTTGTAGTTTAAAGGAAGCAAGAAGCTCTGGTATTTGAAGCTTGTAGGGAGCAAGAGACCCCCGATATTTGAAGTTTATTGGAAGCAAGAGGCTCCGGGTATTAAGAGTTTATAGGGAGCAACAGGCTCCTGGAATTTCAAGTTTTCGGGAGCAAGATGTTCCTGGTATTTGAAGTTATCAGGAGCAAGAGCTTTCTGGTACTTGAGTTTATAGGGAGAAAAAGGCTTGCCGGTAGTTGAATTTTATAGGGAGCAAGAGGATTCCAGTATTTGAAGTGTATTGGGATCAAGACGCTCATGGTATTTGAAATTTCTCGGGAACAGGAGGCCGCCGGTAGGTGAAGTTTACAGAAAGCAAGAGGCTTCTGGTATTTGATGTTTGCGTGAAGCAAGATTCGTGTGGTCTTTGAAGTTATAATTATGATGAGAGTCCCGGTATTTGAAGTTAAAAGATATCAAGAGGCTCCTGCTATTTGAAGTTTAAATGGAGCAAGAGGTTTCCGGTATTTAACATTATAGGGAGTAAGAGGCTCCTGGTAGTTGTACATTATAGAAGGAAAAGGCTTCCGGTAGTGGAAGTTTACAAGAAGTAAGAGGCTTCCGGTACTTGAAGTTCATAGGGAGCAAGAGGCTCCTGGTATTTGAAGATACAGGGCGCAATAGTCTCCTGCTACTTGAAGTTACAGGGAGCAAGTGGTTCCTGGTATATGAATTTTGTAGGAAGCAAGAGTCTCTCAGTATTTCAAGTTTATAGGTAGCAAGAGAGTTCTGGTATGTGAAGTTAATTGGCAGCTGGAGGCACCCGGTATTTGAAGTTATAGTTAGCAAGAGGCCCACGGTATACAAAGTTATAGGGAGCAAGAGGCACCTGGTATTTGAAGTTTATAGGGGGCAAGTGGCTCCTGGTATTTGAAGTTTATAGGGAGGAAGACGCTTCTGGTATTTGCAGTTTATAGGGAGCAAAAGGCTCTTGTTGTTTTAAGTTTATAGGGAGCAAATGCTCATTGTATTTGAAGTTTATAGGGAGCCAGTGGCTTCTGGTATTTGATAGTTTATAGGGAGCAAAAGGCACACAGTATTTGAAGTTATAGGAAGAAAGGCTCCTGGTATGAGAAATATATAGGGAGCAAGAGGCTCCTGGTATTTGGAGTTCATAGAGTACAAGAGGCTCCTACTATTTGAAGAGCTTAGAAAGTAAGAGGCTCCTGATATTTGAAGAGTGTAGAAAGCAAGAGGCTCCTGGTATGAGAAGTTTATAGGGAGAAAGCGGCTCCTGGTATTTGACGTTTACAGGGAGCGCGAGGCACCTGTCATTCGAAGTTATAAAGTGCAAGTGGCTCCTGGTACTTGAGATTTATAGGGAGCAAGAGGCTCCCGAAATTTCAAGTTGTAGGAAACAAGAAGCTTATTGTATTTGAAGAATACAAGGAGCAAAGGCTCCCGGAATTTGCCGTTTATATGGAGCAAGAGGCTCCCCGTATTTGTAGTTTATCGGGAGGAAGATGCTCCTGCCTTTTGAAGTTTTTAGAAAGCAAGAGTCTCCCGGTATTTGAATTTTATAAGGAGTAAGAGACTCCAGGTATGTGAATTTTACTTGGATCAAGAGACTGCTGGCATCTGACTTTTATAGGAATCAAGACGGTCCGGGTAATTGAAGTTAATAGAAAGCAAGAGACTCCCTGTATTTGAATTTAATAGGGCGCAAGAGGGTCCCGGTATTTGAAATTCTTTGAGATCAAGTGTCTGCTGATATTTGAAGTTTATAGGGAGCAAGAGCATCCCGGTATTTGAAGTTTTTAGGGAACAAGAGCCGCCTAGCATTTGAAGTTACAGAGAGCATGAGGCTCCTGGTATTTGAAGTTCATGGGCATCCAAAAGCTGCTGGTATTTAGAGTTTATAGGAAGCAAGATGCTCCTGCTATTTCAGATTTATTGAATGCAAGAGGCTCCCGCTATTTGAAGTTTAAAGGGAGCAAGAAGCTCCCAGTAATTGAAGTTACAGAGAGCAAGAGCCTCCCCGTCAGTGAGGAGATTGAGCTCCTCTCCTGGCAGTATGTAAGTAGGAAACAGAAGGGACCAAGGATAGATCCTGGCGGGAGACCAAATACAAGGAATTCAGAAAGGAATGGGAGACTGGAGATTGAGCAAGATTTTCCAACGACAGTGAGGAAAAATATTAGTTTTTCATAGAATGGGTGCGAAGGACATAACCAGGAAAGACAGACAGACAGAACAAGGAGCAATATCTGTGAATCAGCAAAGGGGAGTAATGAGGAGGAGGAGGAAACAGACAGTTGGAATGTCTGAAGGGTCAAGATGAGCTCTGAGAAGGCATGACAAGAGAATGGAGAAAGACGTAATATGAAGACAAAAACCAGGAGCACCACGTGAGGCAGTTTACCTCGGTGGGCTAGTGGGAGGGAGGGAAGCAGCAGAGGCAGATGATTAGATTATCTCAATGTTAGTGACAGAGAAACTCCATGTGCTCCAAACTCTTGTTGTTGGAGGGAGGATGGAGGAGACAGGATGATGGACAGTGTTTCACAAAGAAATAAAACCTGGGTTAGAGATATTTAAAATGAGCAAACAAACCTGATGTATTTAACTTCTCACCTAGAATAGTAAAACGTACAACTGAAGTCCTGGCAGTACTCAGCATTAAGATGGGACACCAGGAAGTCTCATTGCTCCTGCGAATTACCACGTACCGTCCTCTCTCGGCTGATGGATCAGTTCTCCTTCTTGTTGAAGAACGTTTGGGGGAAGCACTGAAGAAGTAAAATGGTGTCAAATGTACTCTGGGCACAGGATTTCATTGTCCACCATCGAGACTAGCTCAGCAACAGAATTATTGATTGAGCTGGTCAGGTCCTAAAGGATACAGTTGCTCAACTGAGTCTGCAGCGAGTGGTGAGGGAATCAGCAAGAGGGAAAAAACGTACTTGAGCTCATTGTTATGAATTGACCAGCTTCAGATACATCTGTCCATGACAATATCAGTAAGAGCGATCTTCACACTTTGACTTTTGCTGTCAAAGTCTCGCCTTAAAGTTGAGAAAAACCACCTTTGCGTTGAATACCCTATCACTGTGTTAAATGGGATAAACTTCGAACAGATGTAGGAATTCAAGCTGGGTATCTATGAGGCAGTGTGGGACATCAACATCAGTAGAATTGTACTTCAGCACAATCTGTAATCTCATGGGTTTGTACATCCCGCATTCACTCATCACAATGGACAGGAAAGGAGGACATGCCATGAGCAGAAACAGACATATCGTAAAATGAGAAATACCCTAGTAAAGCTACCAAACAGGACTACCTGATTATCAAATAGTATGAGCAGCATGTGATAGAGCTAAGTGATTCTACAACGAGTGGATCACAACTGAGCTCTGTAGTTTTGCCACACGCAGTTGTGAATGGTGATGGACAATTAAACAACTCACTGGATGAAGCATCACAGATATCTCCACCCTTACTGATGGAGGGGCCTCACACATCCACGCACCAGAAAAGACAACAGAATCTGCAGCAATCTGCAGTCTGAAGTGTAAAGTGGGATGATCATCTCAGCCTTTTCCAAAGGTTCCTCACATCGCAGATGTGATTTTTAAGCCAGTTCGATTCAGTTCGAATAACATCAAGAAATGGTTAAATAGTGCAAAGGCTATGGGCCCTGATATCAATACAGGCAATAATACCAATGGCCTGTGCTCCAGAACTTGCCACCCACCAAGCCGAGTACTGCTCCAGTACTGACATCTATGAACAATGTGGAACATTGCCCAGGCATGTTCAACACAAAAGCACAGGGCAATCCAACCCAGACAATTTAACTCCTTCAGTCCACACTCAATCAGCAGTAAAGTGATGCAAGGTGTCATGAAAAGGGCTATCAAGCAGCAGCTGTTCAGCAACAAACAGCTGAGCGACACTCATTTTATGTTCCACCAGGCCCAGTCAGCTTCCGATTGCATTATCACCTGGACTCAACCTGACAACCAGCTGAATCCCAGAGGTGAGGTGAGAGTGACAGGCCAGTTCCACTCCAAAACCACTATTTCTCGCTGCTTCCACGCTTGTCTCAGCTTATATACTGAAACTCTCATCCATGCTCGTGTTATCTCCAGAATTATTTATCCAAACACACTCCTGGTCAGCCTCTCACCTTCAACCTCACTGTAATCTCAAGAAAATCTAAACCTCTGCCGCCCAAGTACTTAGTTCTACCAAAACATATTCATTCATCAAAGGTCTCCCATTTATAAGCTACAATAAGCGTGGGTGGCACGGTGGCACAGTGGTTCGCACTGCTGCCTCACAGTGCCAGAGACCTGCGTTCAATTCCCGCCTCTGGCGACTCTCTGTGTGGAGTTTGCACATTCTCCCCGTGTCTGCGTGGGTTTCCTCCGGGTGCTGCGGTTTCCTCCCACAATCCAAAAATGTGCAGGTTAGGTGAATTGGCCATGCTAAATTGCCCGTAGTGTTAGGGGAATGGGTCTGGGTGGGTGGCGGGTCGGTGTGGACTTCTTGGGCCAAAGGGTCTGTTTCCACACTGTAAGTAATCTAATCTAATTTAAAACTCTCTGCCTTGAACATCCCGAGCTCCCTGCACCACACCCAATGTGTTCGAGACTCCCAATGATGTGTCAATTCATTACTTCACCTGTGTGGCTGTACCTACAGCTGTCAAAGCAACAAGGTCTGAAATTCACAGCCAAAACCTCACTAGTCTGCTTTCCTCCTTTAAGGTATTCCTCAAAACGTGTTTATTTGGCAATGCTTTTGGACAACTGACTTAATATCTCCATGTTTGGCCTTATGTCTCAAGTTCTTAATAATATTTTTGTGAAATTATAAGCATGCTAATAAAAATAAAAACTGTTGTTGATTGGGAATTATCTTCAAATCTTCACTGTCGTTAAGTGAATGATCTGCAATGCCTCTTACCCAACTGAATTGTGGAGTACCTTCACCATACATACTGCAGCAGTACAAAAAAGTCAAACATCTCCCTCTCCACAGGCAACAGGACTTTGACATTTATCACTTCTATCTCTGTAAGGACAAACACAGTTGATGCTTCAGGGAGTGCAAAATGGATTACAGGTAATGAAAATATTGCAGAATTTGACAGTTAGAAATGGAAGAAAATTATACTTGCTTATTGGACAAAAAAAAGAATTCTTTACTGTGAAAGGTATTCTGGAAAATATTAATCTGATAATAGAGCTGTTAAAGTACAGAGTTGAGATGGCCCAGGGAATCCCTTGTGCACTCAAACTGGTAAAGCCTCTCTCTTGGTTCATCCTGGAGATCATACTCTTTGAAGTCTCGAACAAAAGCCACTTACAGACAGTTTAGTTTAATTTTAGCCATCCCCTTTATTCGCTAATAGTATCATTATTACAACATAACACTGATACCTACAAGCTAAACCATCTAGATTCTAATAACCTAGGAGAGTAGGCTAACAGGTCTTCAATTACGCCAGCAGGTTAATCCGATGTACTGATAGAAAGTGGTTGTATTCATACAAAAATTTACAAAATCATTGCATTTTTTTAATTAGACAGACAACAGAGAAAGACATTAATTCGTAGGGAAGAAAAGTTAGTTGCCAGGTCTGTGTGCACTTGACTGATCACTCCTACAGGCCTTGAGATATCCATCAAGTGGGAAAAGCAATTCCCGGCGATTTAGGCTTCTGCTGGCGAGAAGTTCCTATAAAGAAGTACCACTCTAAATTAAGTGGGAGATACACCTTGCACAGCTCGCATGTCTGATATCATTGTTTTACAAAATGGCTTCGTGGCAAGGAGGACAAACGTTTGACCATAAAATGGCTTCCCGACAGATTGTGCCAGAACCTCTTCAATTTTAGGTTTAGAATAAATTTAAGCTCGGAGCAGATTCCGGCTTTTTTTATCTTAAACACAGAATCATGTGTACCTAATGCTAAAATGTTACTCCAAGGTTATATTTAAAACGATTCATTTGTCTTGAATTGAACATGCCTTCTTTTCAAGTTTGTGATTCAAATTCAAACAAGACATAAGATCTTATTGGTTAGAATTGAAAGTGCAGTAAGTTAAAGCAAGTTAAAGCTTTATCAATATTTCGTTTTACTGAGTTTGCATTTCATAATGGCTACTCAAAATCATCAAAAAGTCTCAAAATGCAATGGAATACAAACCAAAACAGATAAGCACTAAGAGTTAATTTTCGACTGGATTCAACAGCCTCAGCTCTGCAATAGTCTTTCTCTTTCTTTCTCTCTCATGTCCTATTGAACTCCCAAGTCAGCAAAGTTTATTATCTCTCTATGTCTGCCCCGCTGGCAAGGGGTAATAACAATCCATTATAGTGAACAAGATCCAACCGTTAATTACAAAGCTTTCGATAGTACCTGGGAATGTTATCACTTGGTGTCCTGTTCGCACAGATTCACCGATGCTAAGGTAAATGTTCTTAATTGCCTGACAGCATTCTGTTATCACTTGCTGAGCCCAGATGTCCCTATCTTCTGCATTCCTTGAGATTCCCCCGTTTTTCGGAACCTTCCTGCGTGTCTATTTTCTAGTGCAGTAAATGTGTTCTATAATTCAGTATTACATTTTAGTCTAAATGTTTAAAGACAAGTTTTCAGGCTGGACACTTTCTCAGAACAGCACATGGTCAGGGGCTGGGCGCAAGTGAGAAATTCGTTTACAAAATGGTCTGTAAAAATAATCGTAAAGAACTAAACAGGTCAAAACTACACCCATTGTTAAAGACTGAGGAAGCTAGCTATTAAACAAAGTTATTATCAGGGTGCCCAGAGGTGAACCAGAGCACTATTAGCTGTTTTAATTCCATAGTGATAGAGATGCATAGCACCAAAACAGACCTTTCCGTCCAACTCATCCATGCCAACCATATATCCTAACTTAATCTATTTCCATTTGCCAGCACTTGCCCCATATCCCTGTAAACGCTTCCTCTTCATATATCTATTTAGATGCCTTTTATATGTTTTAATTGTACCAGCCTCCACCACTTCCTCTGGCAGCTCATTCCACTCAATACATGAAAGAGTTGCCCTTAAGGTCCCTTTGATTATTTCCACTTTCACCCTAAACCAATGCCCTCCACTGGACACCTCCACTCCAGGGAATACACTTGTCCATTTACCCTATCCATGCCCCTCATGAATTTAAAAATCTCTCTAAAATCACCGCTCAGCCTATGGCACTCAAGGAAAAACAGCCCCCAACTTTTATTGACCTGTCGCTCAATTCCTCCAACACTGGCAACATCCTTGTAATTTTTTCTGTAATCTTTCAGCAACCTTCTGAAAGGAGGGAAGCCAGAATTGCACATAATATTCCAAAAGTGGCTGAACCAATGTCCTTTATAGCAGCAACATGACCTCGCAACTCCGATATTCAATGCTCTGACCAATAAGGGAAAATAGACAGAACACCTTCTTCACTATCCTATCTACCTGCGACTCGACTTGCAAAGAGCTGTGAACCTGCACTCCAAGGTCTCTTTGTTCTGCAAGACTCTCCTGGAACTTACCATTAAGTGTATAAGTACTGCCCTGATTTGCCTTTCCAAAATACAGCACGTCACATTTATCTAAATTAAAACACATCTGATCAATATCCCATTATACTCTGAGGTAACCTTCTTTGCTGTCCACAATACCTTCAATTTTAGATCACCTGTAAACTCATTAACTCATCCTCTTATGTTGGCATTCAAATCATTCAAATGAATTGCAAAACAAATCCCTAACAAAGCATCCATTTGACTGGTTCTGTGTAAATCCTACCCTATGACTCTCTACCAGAGAAGGCTGCCCAGAAGTCTGGGCTGAACCTTGCCCCCGACAAAGGTAGCGGCCGCGCATGTGTCCAGTGAATCGTTGCCGCCCATAAAGATAACGGCACTCACTCAGGCCTGCAGCCACGCTGAGGCGATTACCCGTTTATTACAAACACTGCACTGGGACGTTCAAATTTGCGTTTTCTGACATGCACAATATGTTTGTAAAACCTCTCCCCTCATAGCAACACAGTTTTTATCCCGTTTCCTGCTGTTTATTTCTTCCTTTCCATACCATTTCGCTGCATATATTCCCGAGCATTGATTAGAGCGAATCTGTTCCACAAGTGATGATGATCACGTGGTTTATTCTAGTTCCGCCCATCATACACTCTGATTGGTTGGAGGAGCAACCTCCCCACCAGGTCCTCCAGCTCCGCCCACTGTCCTTTCAATGGTCCGCGCTGACATCAATCACCCGGAGCAATTGTTGGCTGGAGCGTGTGCAGTGCTTCCTGCATTTGCTGATATTCATCATTACAAGAATAAGGGTCAAAATCTATCTACTCATGATAGGTCAACCTGTTCATCCTCGAAGCAGCTAAGTGAACCTCCAATGCCGGTTTATCCTTTCTTAAATATGGGAGCTTACATTGTATATAGTACTCCAAGCGAGGACTCAGCAACAGCCGGTGTGGGAAACCAATCCTCAGTCTATTCTAATACATTACCCACAATACAGTGAGGTCCTATCTTATGCAATTAACATTTATGTAGCACCTTATCAAACGCATTTCTGCAATCCATACACAGAACTCCATTGGATTTCCATTTAACAGCCCTACTTGTTATCTCCTCAACAAACTCTGGCAAATTTGTCGCATATGGCTTCACTTTCACAAAACGTAGTATACCATGTTAATGATAAGCTTTTTTAAATATCCTGTTATTTCTTCCTTTAATAATCGACTCTGCCGTTTTACCAAAACAGATATTAAACAAACTAGACTGTCGTTTCCTGAATTCTGTCTCCCTTCCCTTCTTGAACAGGCGCATCAATCCACTGGATGCTCCCTGTTTCCACTGATTCTGGAATGTTTCAATTGATGCCTCCAATATCTCTTCAGCCAGTTACCCTAATAACGCTTGATCCAGGCCATTTGGTCCTGTCTGCCTTTAGCCCTATTTGTTTGTCATTACTTTGTCCCTTGTGATAAAGACAGTTATAGCATTTTTCCACCCAAGATTACCTTGCTTATTTACCATCTTTCGAATGATAACGGTATCCTCTTCCATGAAGACCAATGTAAAATATCGGTTTAAATTTTCTGCCGTTTCCCTGTACCCATTATCAATTTCTGAATCAGATCTTCGAAGGGGTCGATGCTCACTTTAGCTACTCAATTTTTATATACCCATAGAAACTTTTGCTGTTCATGTTTAGTTTTTGTCAATTTATTTTCATGATCAACTCTCTTCCTTTTAAGTCATCTGCTGCTGTGTCAATCTTTGCCTGTGAATACTGTCCTTTACTGACTTTGGTATCTGCGAGTGGTTCACCTTTTTTCTTAGAGTTCACCTTCTCACCCCAAGTTACATTTTTCTAAGCGTTACGAAACAAATCATATCAGTGACTGAGCATGTGATTTTTTAAACACTGGATGCTTCGATGTTCACATTATCTTTTCCTTTTTCAAAGAAGAGCTGATTCAATAATATTTTCCAAAAATTAATTTGAAAAGTTTCAAAAATAAGTTATTTGCCTTACTGTGAGATCAGTAGTCTTGCCAAATAGCTATTTCGATCAGGTGGCAGAGTTGTGATGGGTTGAATAAGGGCCTCTGATTTTGAAAGCAAAATGTGATCCAAGTTGTCATCTCATCTGTGCTGTACTAATTCTTTCTGATTGAGATGATGGCAAGTGCACAGGTTGCAGCAGCTCCTGTGAAAGTGACCGTGCTGTTGGACCAACAGAGGCAGCAGCATTCAGTTTCATGAAACAATTGCGAACCAGCGCTGAACTTGAGAGGTAATATTTTTCCACTGCCCCAGTCTGATCAGTAATATTAAACTTCACGGTTTAATAAACTGAGGTTTGTCGGTCATTGCACGTTTTTGGATGGTTTTGTTGTCATCTGTGATCAGGAAAAGCTGGGTGAATGCACTCAATCTTTTAAGAAAAAAGGGGGAGGCTCAGTGGTTAGCACTGCTACTGCACCGCACAATGGTCCCAGCTTCAATTCGAGGCTTGGGCGACTTTCTGTGTCTAGACCGCACCTTCTCTCGTGTCTGCGTGGGTTTCCTGTAGGCTCTGGTTTCCTCCCACAATCTAAAGATGTGCAGGTTAGGTGAATTAGTCGAGCTAAATTGCCCAGAGCATTTACTGATACACAGTTCAGGTGCATTAACCAACAGTAATTGTTGGAGAACAGGTTTGCTTGGGATACTGTTAAGAGGGTTTGTGTGGATTTGTTGGGCTGAAGGGTCTGTTTCCACAATGTAGTGAAGCTAATCAACATATTGGAGTTTTGCTTTTAGAAAGACATACTGTTGGAAAGATTTGTTTAAGAGAATATTCCAGTCAAAGCTTTGGAAGGCTAATTTCCACTCACGTGTGAAGTAGTACATTGTTGACAAAGGAATAAAGAGACTACTATCTCTTTGGAAATTTGTAATTAAATAGGGCAGAGGGATCTAGAGATAGAAATGAATCACTCATAAATGGCGCCAGTTTGTAAGGTTATAATGAAAAGTAAAGCATGGGTTTATTTCTGGGATTACAGAATGAAATGTGTTAGATATGTGTCGAACCATGAATTGATCACCTTGAAGCACTGCAAACAGTTCTGATCTTCGCACTGTAATATTGAAGAAGAGGCAGTCGGGAATAGATTACGAATATTTACTGGAATGATATCAAACTGAATTTGAATCCATCAAGCAAGATTGGACAGACTTGTCTCGTTGAAAACGAGTGACATGGTAGAGGCCATTAAAGACATAAAAAAGGTCTTTCTGCTTGTGAATGTCAGAACCCGCTGAATTTGTTGATATAATTGTAGTCACTATTGAATCCAACAGGGAATTTGCAGAGGGGACGTGTCAAAGTCTTTACCCAGAAAGGGGTTAGAATGTAAAACTTACATCATTAGGAACAATTGAAGCAAATAACAAATGAATTCAATGTGGAGCTTTGAATGCAGGAGATTGAAGAAAACTGTGCTTGAGAGGTACAGAAGGAGACACATGCAAATCACACATACTGAGAACCTGTTCCTGAGTTCTGAAACTATGCATCTGTGTTGATTCTTGACATTTCTATAGCGGCAGTGGCGGCAATAGTAACCAAGACAGCCCATCCTCACCATTCTCAGAGAAAAACAGGAACTCCCATCATGTTCCACTGAATAGGTGGTTCAAACAGCAGCCGACGACTCGAGCCACAGTGACAGTGTGCGTTCATAACCTGGCGAGAAAGGTGATTTCTTTAACCTCCCACTCTCTCGACAGCCCCATCTCACTAATTCGCCCACAGTCTCTCTTCCGCGCTCGACGCCCCCTCTCTCACGTTCACCCCTCTTTCTCCCACACTTGCCGACTCTCTCTCTGCCTCTCTCTCTCACGCCATTTCTCTTCATCTCTACCTCCCGCCCATTCTCTCTTGCTCATCCCCTCTCTCCCTTTCTCTCTCTCTCGCTTGTCTCATCTCTCTCTCTTGTGCACCCCCTCCCTCTCGCTGCCCTCCTCTCTCTCTCCCCACGCCCTTCTATCGATCTCTCTCCGTGCTCTCTTTCTCTCTCATGTCCCGCTTTCTCTCTCTCCCCCCTCTTGCCTCCTCTCTCTTTCTCTCTCTGTCTCTCAAATCCTCTCCATATCTTATTCGCTCCCCCTGTCTCTCTCTGTCTCAGTCTCGCTTTCACTCTCGCTCTCGCTCTCTCGCACACTCTCCTGCTCTATCTCGCTCTCGCCCCCCTCTGTTTCTCACTCTTGCCCTCTTTGTCGCACTATCTATCAATGCTATCTCGCTCTTGCCTTCTCCCTCGTCACATCTATTTGTCTCTTGTACTCTCTTTTTCACTCTCGCCTTTCTTCTCAATCTCGCCCTCACTCTCTCTGTCATCCTGTCTCTCTCTCGCTACCTTTTTCCCGCCCTCTCTCTCCCCCTCCCACCTTATCTCTACCTCTCTCTCTCTGTCTTGCTCTCACTATCTTTCTCGCTCTCACTCTTACTCTTCCTCTTTCTTTGTATGTCTCTTGCCTCCACACTTTCTTGCACCCCCACTCTTGAACACTGTCTCAAGGCTGTTGTCACTCTCTTGTGCACCCTTTCTCCCTCTCTCCCTCTCTCACTTCCTCGCCTCCTCGCGCTCTCCCTTTCTCAACTCCCCTTCTCTTTCTCACTCGAACCCCTCTCTCTTACACTTGCCTAATCTCTCTGTCTCTGTCTCTCTCAACGTTTCTCTCCATCTCTCTCTCTCCCTTTCTCTCTTTCTCTCTCTCGCTTGACCCTGTCGTCTCACTTGTCTCATCTGTCTCTGTCGCTCACCCCCTCTATCGTGCGCTCGCCTACATCTTCTCTCTCTATCGCCATCCCCTCTCGCTATTTTTATCCCCGTGCCACTTTCTCTCTCACGTCCCGCTATGTCTCTCTCTTGCCTTCCCTCTGTGTCTCACAACATCTCTCTATCACTTTTCGCCTCTTTCTCTCTCGCTCTCAGTCTCTGTACACTCTGTCACAGACTCTTCTGCTCTTTCTCGCACTCGCCCTCTCTCTCGTTCTCTCTCTCTCACTGTCCCACACGCTCTCTCTCCCTTGCCTCACCCACTCTCTCTCACCCCCTTTCACTCACTCCCATTCTCTATCCTCCTCTCTCGCTCGCTCTATCTGTCTCTCACTCACACCACGCTCTCCTCTTACTCACACTTACCTTTCTCTCGCTCTCTCGCCCCTCGCTCACCACTTACTCTCTGTCTTTCACTCTCTCTCGCTTGCATTCTCTCTCTCTCTCACACCCTCCCTCTCTCTCATGCACACACCCTTTCTCTTCCTCTCCTTCTTTCTGACCTTGTCTCTCCCTCTCGCCCACCCCGGCTCTCTCCCTCTCTTTCTTGCGCCCCCTCTTTCACACAACTCATCTCTCTCTGTCGTTGCCAGCTCTCTCTCTTTTCGTTCACCCCTGCTCTCTCTCTGTCTCTCACCACATCCCCCTTGCCTTCTCTCTCTGTCTTGCTCGTTCGATCCTCTCTCGTTTGTCCTCCTCCCTCTCCCTCGCTCACTCGATTGCTCTCCCTCTCTCGGTCGCACCCTTTCTCTCCCTCTTGTTTGGCCCCAATCTCTGCTCTCCCGTGCTCTCTCTCTCAATCCCCTCTCTTGTTCTGTTGCCTACTGTCTTATCCCCTCACTCTCTACCTCTCAGTCCTTCTCTCTGTCTCTTGCACACCCTCTCTCTCTGAGTATCCTGACCCCTTTCTTCCTCTTCAGCCCACTCTTGCCCTCTATCTCTCTCGCCCCCACTCTCTTGCACCCTGTCTCTGTCTCTCTTCTTTCTGTCGCTCTCTCTCACCCTTCATTCTCTCTCTCTCTCTCTCTCTCTCTCGTCCCTCCTAACTTTTCCACACTCGCGCCCCCGTCTCTCTCACCCCCTCTCTCACTCCCCTGTCTAGCTGTCTCCTTCGAACCCTCTCTTCATCCCTATCCCCCTCTCACCCTCTCACTCTCTCGCTCTGTCTCTCTCATCCCTCCTCTGTTTATCTATCTCTCTTGCCCTCGTTCTTTCTCGCCCCCTCTCTCTCACCCTCTCGCTCTCATGCACTCTGTCTGCCTTTCGTCCCTCCTTTCTTTATCTCTCTCTCTCGCCCTCTCTATATCTCTGTCAATCTCTCTTCCCCTCACCCCCTCATTCTCTTTCTCTCGCTCTCGCACCCTCTTTCATTGTCTTTCTGTCTCTCCCTTCTCTGTCACTCTCTCGTCCCTCTCTTCCCTACTAGCACCTCTCACGCTCTCTCTCGCCCTCCCTCCTTTTCTCACTCTCTGTTGAACACTTCTCTCTGTCTCGCTCACTCCCCCGACCTCTCTCGTCTGCAATCTTTCTCTCCCTCCCGTCTCTCCCTCTTTCTCTCTATATTCCTTACTCTCTCGCTTGCCCCCTCTCTCTCATCGTCCTCTCTCAATTGCCACCCCCCTTTTCGATGCGCCCTCTCCCATGCTCACCCCATTCCCTCTCTCTCACTCGCCCCCTTCCCCTTTTATCGCTCGTGCCCACTCTCTCAATCTCTCTTTCGGCTTCTCTGTCTCTCTCAAGCTTGCTCGCTCTCACTCTCAAACCCCCCCCGCCCTCTTTCTCATTCTCTCGCGCAATCTCTCTTTCGGCCGCGCTCTCTCTCTCACTTGCCCCTTTCTCTCTAACTCGCCCTGCTCTCTTGCTCGCTCCTCGCTATCTCTTGCGTGCTCATACTTACTCTTGCCTACTCTCTCTCGGTCTCTCCATTCCCTCTTTTTCACTAGAATCCCCTCTTTCTCTCTCTCCCTCTCACGCCCAGTCTTTGTCATGCTCTCTCTCTCTCCCTCTCGCCCCCTTCGTCTCTCTCGCTCGACACTCCTCTGTCCCTCGCCAACTCTGTCTCTCACATCCCACTCTTTCTCTTGCCCACTGTCTCTCTCTCTCTCGCTCGACTCCTTCTCGCTTGCTAACTCCGTCTCTCTCGCTCTGCTCTCTCTTGCAGCCACTCTTTCTCTCATCCACACTCGCTGTCTCGGTCACCGCATTCTCTCCCTGTCGCTCGACCACCTCTCTCGCTCTGCAAATCTCTCTCTTGCTCAGTCCATCTCACTCTTTCTCTCACGTGTCCAACTTTCTCTCGTTCCGTTCTCGGTCTCATGCCTCTTCTCACTCTCTCTTGCCCTCTCTCTTTATTGCACCCGCTCATTCTCTCCAACTCTCTTTCTTTTTCACTCCTTTCCCTCTCTCTCGCTCGACTCCTCTCTTTCACTCGCCAATTCTTTCTCTCTGTCTTGCTCGCCACATCTCTCTACCTTTCTCTCGCTTGCCTTCTCTCTCTCTCTCCCTCGCAAGCGCTCTCTCACATACATCCTCGAGAACTCTAGCTCACCCTTTCTCCCTTTCCCACTTGCCCCCCTCACTTTTGCCCGGTCTCTCTCATACCCACTCTTGCACACTTTCTCTCTCGTCCCTCTCTCCTGTCTCCACTCTCTCTGTCTCACGCCAACATTTTCTCGCTCTCTCCCTCACAGTCTCTCTCGTCCCACTCACTCTCTCTCAAAACAATCTCTGTCTCTCTCGCGCTCTATGTCTTACGCACCCTTCTCTCTCTCTCTCTCCCCGCTCTCTTGGACTGTCGTCACTCTCATCTCTCTCTTTCTCTCATTGTCTCGCACTCACTCGCTCTCACACACTTTCTCTCTCTTGCTTTCTCGTGACCACTCTCTCCCACTCTCTCTCTCTCTCAACCCTCCCTCTTGCTCACACTCTTTCTTGCCACTTTTCTCTCTCACCATATCCTCTTTCTCACTTTCTCCCTCTCTCTCTCGCCCCCAACTCTCTCTCTTTAGCCTCCCCTCTTACTTCACATCACTTGTCTCTATCTTTTGCCGTCTCCTCGCTCTCCCTCGCTCCACTGCTCTCTCACTCCATCCTTCTCTCTCACCCTCTCTTTCTTGCACCCTCTCACTCTCTCTCTTGCTCACTCTTCTCTCTTTCTATCCCTCCCGCACGCCCCCTCTCTCACGTCCCCAACTCTTTCTCTGCATCTTTCGCGCCCTTATCTTTTTATCTTCCATCTCGCCCCTCTCTCTCACTCTCTCACCCCCACTCTCCCTCTCAAACTTTCCCTCCCTTGTCCACTCACGCCCCCTATCTCTCGCTCTCTCTCTCACCCCCTCTCACTCGCCCACTATCTCTCTCCCTTACCAACTTTCTCTCGCTCCATCTCTCTCTTGCACCCTAACTGTCTCTCTTGCGTGCCCCCTCTTTCTTCCTCTCACTCGTCTCTCTCTCGCTCGCATTCCCCCTTTCTCTCTCACACTTCACCTATCTCTCTCGCTTGCCCCCTGTCTCTAGCTGTTTCTCACCACCAGTCTCTCTCTCTCTCTCTCTCTCTCTCTCTCTCTTTCTCACCCCTCTCTTTCGCCCACTCTCTCGCCTGCCACCTTTCTCTCTCTGGCTCTCCACATTCCTTCTCTCTCTCGCTCTCTAACTCTTTCCTTCTTGTTTGTCCCCTTTTTCTCCCACTCGCTTGTCTCTCCCTCACTCGCATACCCCCTCTCTCACTCCGCCTATCTTGCTCACTTGCCCCCTCTATCTAGCTCTCTCGTGGCCCATCTCTCTTGCTGTCTCTCTCTCACACCCCCTCTCTCTCGCCCTCTCTCTCTCTCTCTCTCTCACTCACATACACACACACGCACACGCACACACACACATATGCTCTCTTTCGCCCACTCTGTCTTGCTCACTCTCTCTCTCTCGCTCCCACATTATCTATCTGGTGCTCATTCCCTCTCTCTGTCTCTCTTTCTTACACCTTCTTTCTCCCTCTCGCTCATCTCTCTCTCTCTCTCTCTCTCTCTCTCTCTCTCTCTCTCTCTCTCGCTCCACCCCTCTCTTTCGCTCACTCCTTCTCTCTAGCTCTTTTTCATCCTCTCTCTCGCGGACTCACTCTGTCTTTCTCACTCTCGCCTCTTCTTTCCCTCTATCTCACTTTCATGTCCGGCTGTCTCAAACTCTGTGTCTCTCGCACCCTCTCTCTTGCGTGCCCTCTCTCTCTCTTGCACAAACCTCTCTCTTTCTCTCCCTCTTGCACGGCCCCTCTCTCTCTCTTGCTCGCAAACTCTCTCTCTCCCCACCCTCTCACTCACTCTCACTTTGACTCTCTCCCTCTTGCTCTCATGCTCTCTCCCTCTTGGACTTCCTCGCTCTCTTTGTCTCACCTCCTCTTTCCCTCTCTCATCCTCTCGATCATACCCCTTTCTCTCTCTGTTGCAAATTCTCTCTCTTGCGCCCACACTTTCCTTGCTCACCCTCTCTCTCTTTCTTTCTCTCGTGCAGGCCCTCTCTCTCGCTCATTTGCTCCCACCTCCACTTTTCCACTCTTCCACCCTGTTTCTCTCATTCTTGTCTCTCTCCCTCTCACACCCTCTTTCTCTCATGCCCTCTCTCTCTTGCTCACCCCTCGCTTTCTCTCACTCTTGCACACCCTCTCTCTTTCACACCCTCTCTGTCGTGCACCCTCTCTCTTGCTCAATCTCTCTAGTCCCCCTCTCTTTCTCTTCTCCCTACTTTCGTGCCCATTCTCTTTCCCATGCCCCCTCACTCTCTTGCACCATCTCTCTTATGGTGCAAGAGAGTGCACTCACAGAGTGCACTCACAGAGAGTGGTGGCTGTGTGGAATGCTCTGCCCCAGAGGGCAGTGGAGGCCCAGTCTCTGGATTCTTTTATGAAAGAATTGGATAGAGCTCTTAAAGATAGTGGAGTCAAGGGGTATGGAGATAAGGCTGGAACAGGATACTAATTAGGAATGATCAGCCATGATCATATTGAATGGCGGTGCAGGCTCGAAGGGCAGAATGGCCTACTCCTGCATCTATTGTCTATTGTCTATTGTCTATTGTCTATTGTCTATTGTCTATTATCCCCTCACTCTCACTCTTTTTCGCGCCCTTCTCTCTTTCCCCTTCTCTTGACTTCTCGCCTCTCTCTCTCTTTCTCACTCCACCCCTCTCTCTTGTTTGCCCCCTCTCCAGCTCTCTCTCACCCCCATTCTCTCCCTCTTGCTCTCTCTTTCTCTCTCCCTCTCCCTCTCTCAGACTCTTTCTCCCTCCTACTCTCGCTTCCTTTTACCCTTTCTCTCACCTTTTCTGTATATCGCACCCCTATCTCTCGCGGCATCTCTCTCTTATTCACCCCTCTCCCTCTTTCTCTACCTCTTGCATGCCCCATCTCTCTTGCTCGCCTCCTTTCTCTCTTTCTTGTCCCCCTAATATCTCCCTTACCGTCTCTCTCTCTCGGTCACCCTCTCTCCCTTGGAACCAATCTCTCTATCACCCTCTCTCTCCCTCTCACCTTTCCCTCTCACTAACTCGAATCCACTCTCTCGCTTACCAAAGCTTTCTCTCTTCATCTCCGCAGATCTGTCACTTTCTCTCTTGCTCGACTCCCCCAATGCTCATGCTCACCCCTTCTCTGTCTCTCACTCTGCCCTTCTTTCTCTTGCTCTCTGCCTCGCCCCCCCCCCCGCCTGTTTCTCTCTCTGTTTTTCTTTCGCACCCTTACCTCTCTCGCCACTTTTCTCTCCATCTCTCACATCTCTCTCTCTCTCTTGCCCCCACTCTCTGTCACACATTTTCCCTCCCTTGCTCTCTCACACCCACTCTCTCTCTCGCTCTTACTCTCTCTCATCTCCTTTCTCTCGCCTACTCTCTCTTGCTTGCCACCATTCTCTCTCTCACTCGCTACATTCCCTACCTTGCCCCTCTCTCCCTCTCTCGCTCGCCACCTCTCTCTCTCGCTTGCTCCATCTCATTCCGTCTTTCACTCACCCCCTCACTCTCTCTGTCTATCTCTGTCGTGCTCTTCTCTCTCTCTCGACCCTCTCTCTGTCTTGCCAACTCTTGCTCTTACCCACTTTTTCTCCCTTGCTCTCTCGCACCCATTCTCTCTCTAGCCCACTGTCTCTCAGCCACTCTCTCTCACTTGCGACGTTCTCTCTCTTTCACTCGCTGCCTCTCTCTCTCGCCAACTCTTGCTTGCTCCCTCCTTCATATTCTCACTCGCCTCCTCTCGCTCTCTCACACACACGCTTTCCCTTGCTCTCTCTCGTCCACGCTTTATCTCAGTCTCGCTTGACCTCCACACTTTCACTCACTCTTTCTCTCAATCTCTCGCTTCCCCCGCGCTCTCTGGCAGACTCCATCTCTGTCTGTCGACCTTCTCTCTCTCGACCACTCTCTCTCGTTTGCTCATCCCTCTGTTACTCTCCCTTACGACCACTCTCTCTCTCTCGCTTGCCACACTCGCTGTCTCTCTCTTGCATTGGTTCTCTCTGTCGCCCCCTTTCTCTGTCGCCCCCTCTCTCTCGCACGCCCACTCTCTCTCGCGCACTCTCTCTCTCACTCACCCCATCCCCTCTCTCTTGCTTGACTCCCCATTCTCACTCACCCTATCTCTCTCTCTCTCTTGCTCGCCCCATCTCTGGCTCGACCTCACTCGCATCACTCTCTCTTGCTCGCCCCATCTTTCTCCCTGTCTCAATCGCCTCTTTCTCTTTTTCTCGACCCCACTCGCTCTCACACACTTCCTCTCCCTTGCTTTCTCGCACCGACTGTCTTGCTCCCTCTCTTTCTCTGCCTCCCTCTCTCGCTAACCCTCTCTCACACGCCACAGATCTCTCTCTGGCTCACCATATTTCTTCTCTCTCACTCACAAACAATCTTTCTCTTGCTTGCTCTCTCTTTCGAACTTCCTCTTGCCCTGTCGCACTCCCCCTCTCTGTCACTCTCTATCTTTGTCTCGCTCGCCCACACATTCCCTCTGTCATCCTCGCCCTCTTATCTCGTCTCTCTCTCACTTGCCTCCTTTCTCTCACTCTCACTCCCTCTCCCTCACGTTCTCCCCTCCTCGCTCTCACACACCCTATTTCTCTCTCTCCCTCTCCCCTATAACTCTGCCTCACGCCCCGTTTATCTCGGTCGCCCCCTCTCTCTCACACCCCTCGTTCTCTCTCGTTCCTCTCTCTACCGCACCCACCATCTCTCTTTCGCCCACTCTCTCTATTTCGCTCACCCCAATCCCTCTCTCTCACTCAACTCCCGCCTCTTGCTCGCCAACTCGTTCTCTCTCGCTCAACCTTCCTCTCTCACGCTCACCCCATCTATTTCTCTCTCTCGCTTGCGCTCTCTCTCACGCTCACCCCATCTCTTTCTCTTCTCTCTCACGTGCCTCATCTCTCTCTCTAAATCTAGCTCACCCCATCACTTTCTAACCCTCTCTATAACCATGGCTTCCCCCTTCACCGTCTCTCACTTCCGCAACCCAATCTCGCACCCACTCTCTCTCTCTCGCTCACTCCCACTCTTGCTCTGCTGACAGTCTCTCGCATCGTTTCTCTCTCTTTTTCACTCCCTTTTCTCTCTCTCGCCCCCTCTGTCTTGGACTCTCACCCATCTTGTCTCTCCCTCTCTTGCCCCTACTTATTATCACACATTTTCTCTCCTTTGCACTCTTGTGCCCTCTCGCTCTCTGTCTCTGCCTCTTCGCCTATTCCTCTTTCTTTCTTGCCCTGCTTCTCCCTTTCTCGCTGTCTATCTCTCTGTCTCTCTCCTGCTCTCTCTCATCCGTTTCTCTCTTATCCCCTCTCACTCTCGCCCACTCTCTCTGTCACCCTCTCTCTTGCTCTCTCGCTGTCTCCCTGTCTCTCTCCTTTTCTCTCCCTCTGTCTTAACCCTCTTCCTCTTGACACCTGGCTGTCGTGGTCTTGCGCTCTGGCTGCCCTCTCTCGCCCACACTCTCTCGCTCACTAACTTTTTTTCTCTTTCTCACCATATTCTCTGTCTCCCTCGCTCCCCTCTCTGGGTCTCACGCACTAACTCTCTTGCTTGTCCGCTCTTTCGTCCTCTCACCTTCTCTCTCTCGCTCTCTCACTCTCGCCCCCTCACCCAATCTCACTCTCAACCATCTCTCTCTGTCACACCATGTCTCTCTTGCTCTCGACTGCTTCTCTCCCTCGTTCTCCCTCTGTATCTCTCTCTCAGCATCCTCCTCTCGGCCTTCTCCTCTTTCTCCCGGTTTCACCCTCTCTTATCCCCCTCTCTCTCGCCACTTCGCTCTCTCTTGCTCTCTCTCTGTCTCCCTCTGTCTCTCCCTTTCTCTCGCTCCCTTACCCCCTTTGTCGCACCCTCTCTCTTTGCCTCGCCACCCTTGCTGTCACTCTATCACTCTCTCTGCCTCTCGCTCTCTCACCCCTCTCTTGTCCCCGTCCGTCTCACACTCTCTCTCTCTCTCTTGCTCCCTCTCTTCCTTCACTCTCTCTCTCCCCCCAATCTTGCCGCCTCTCTCAAACCATTACTCTCGCTCTTGCTCCATCTTGCTTTCTCTCGCCTTTTCTGACTTCCTCCCCTCTCACTTTCGTCACCTCATTCTCTCTCTCTCGCTTGCTCTCTAACCCTACCTCTCCTTCTTTCACTCTGTCTCCCTCTCCCCATCTCCTTCTCGCCTCTCGCTATCTCACTCTCTCTCTCCCTCGGACTCCTCCTCTCTGTCTCTCTCGCCCCCTTTCACCCTCTCCCGTTCTGCCTCTCGCTCTTGCCTCTCTCACGCGCTCTCTATTAACCCTTCTCTTTCATCCCCCCTCTCTCTTGTCTCCTCGCCTTCTGTCTCTCTTGCTTTCTTTCTCTCTCTCCCTCTCTCTCTTGCTTCCTCTCTCTCTCGCCGTTTCTCTCGCTCTTTGTCGCCATCTCTTGCCCATTCTCACTCTCTCTCCCACACACAGTCCTCCGCTCATTCTCTCTGCCCCCCGTTCCGTCTCACTGTCTCTCGCACTTGCTATCTCTAATCCCACTTTATCTCTCTCTCTGCTCCCTCTCTCGCTCACACTCTCGCTCTTGCCCTGTTTCTATGTCTTCCTCTTGCCGACATCTTCGCTCTCTCTGACCTCCTCTCTAGTACCCTGTCCCCTCTCCACCTCTCTCTCTCCCCCTTTCTCGCTCTCACTCTCACTCTCCCCATCTGTCTTGACCCTTTCTCTCACACACACCGACTGCCTCTTACCTCCTCTCTCACCCTCTCTCACTCTCCCCCTCTCTCTTTATCTCTCCCTCCCTCTCTGCCCCCTTTCTCGGTTTCACTCTCTCGCTCTTGCTCTCTCTCTCTCTTTTTCTCGCACACATCCCGTCTCTCTCTTTCCCCCACTCTCTATTTTGCATCCCCTCTCTCGATCTCCCCCGGTCTCCCACTCCGTCTTTCTTGCCCTCTTCTTTCTTACAGACTCTTTCTCAACTCCTCTCGCTCCCGTTCCCTCATGCTTGCTGCCTCGCTCTCCTTCGCCATCTCTCACTCTCTCATCCACTCTTTATAACTCTCTCCTCATCTTTCTCTCGGCTCTCTCAGAAACCCACTCTCGCACTCTCGCCTCTCTCTCTCTCTCACTCCCTCTTACTTACCCCGTCACTCTCTCTCTCTCTCTCTCTCTCTCTCTCTCAGAAACCCTCTTTCTCACTCCAACCCCATCTCTCTCACCCCCTCTCTATTAACCCCTCTCTCTCACACCCCTCTCTCTCGCACACACTCTCTCTCTTGATCCCTCTCTCTCCCTATCTCTTTTCTTCACTCTCTCTCTCTCTCTCCATCTATCTCGCTGCCTCCCTCTCAGTCCATCACTCTCAGTCTTGCTCCGTCTCGCTCTGTGTCGCCCTCTCTGACTTCCCCTTCTCTCTTTTGTCACCTCTTTCTCTCGCTCCCTCTCTAAACTCTCCTCTCCTTCTTTCACTCTCTCTCTCCCTCTCCCCATTTCCCTCTCGCCTCTCGCTGTCTTTCTCTCTCCCTCTCTTTCTCTCTCGCCCGCTTTCTCCCTCTCCTCCTCTTGCTCTCTTGCTGTTGACCATTCTCTCTCGCTCTTGCCCTCTCTCACGTGCTCTCTGTCGACCCCTCTCTTTCATCCCCCTCTGTTTCTTGCCACCTCGCCTTCTGTTTCTCTCTCTTGATTTCTCTGTCTCTGCCTCTCTCTCGCTTCCTCTCTCGCTGTCGCCGTCTCTCTCTCTCTCTCTCTCTCTCTCTCTCTCTCTCTCTCTCTCTGTGTCTTGGCATCTCTTGCCCATTTTCTCTCTCTCACACACACACGAACACACAAAGTCCTCCTCTCTCTCTCTCTCCCTCCCGTTCTGTCTCGCTCTCGCTCTCTCTCATTCCCTCTCTCTCTCTGCCTCTCTCTCACTAACATTCTCGCTCTTGTCCTGTCTCTCTCTCTTCATGTTGCCCATATCCTCGCTCTTTGTGACCTCCTCTCTCATCCACGCTCTCTTCCACACTTTCTCTCCCCTGTCTCTCCCTCTCCCTCTCTCCATCTCTCTTGCTCTGTCTCTCTTGATCTTCATCATCTCCGCCCTCCCTCACTCTCATGCACTTACTTTCCCTCGCGCTCTCATACAGACTCTCTGTCTCACCACCTCTCTTTCGCCCACACTCTCTCTCGTTTCATCTCTCTTAATCTCTCTCTAGACCACACTCTCCCTGTCTCGCTCACTGTCTCTTGCCCCCTCGCTCTCACTCCCACCCCTCTCTCTGTCTCTCTCAACCATCTCTCTCTCAGAAACGTTTTCTCCAACTCTCCCTCTCTCTTGCCCCCCTCACTCTCATCTCGTCTCTGTCTTACCCCCTCTGTCTCTCTTGCTTCCTATCTCTCTCCCTTGTCCACGAGCTCCCGCTCTTTCACCCACTCTCCATCTCTCTCTCTCGCTTTCACTCTCTCTCTGTCTTTCTCTCTCTCGCTCTCTCTCTATCTCGCCCGCGCTCTCTTGCCCTCTCACTCTCCCTCTCACTCCTCCCTCTCTCATTTCCTCTCTCTCAATTCCCTTCGCTCTTTCTCTCTCTCATGTGCCCCTATGTCTCTCTATCTCTCGCTCGTCTCCCTCTCTCGCACCCCCGCTCTCTCTCTCCCTCTATAGTTCGTCACTCCATCTCTAGCTCACCCTCTTTCTCTTGCCCGCCTCTCTCTCTCTCGTTCGCCCATCCTCTCTCGCTCATGTTCACCCCTCTCTATCTCACTCGCACCTCTCTCTCACTCTCTCGCGCTGGCCCCATCTTTCTCTCTCGTTCAAACCCTCTCTTTCTGACTCTCTTACTCGGTCCCTCTGTCTCTCTCTTGCTCGCCCGCTCTGTCTCTCTCGTTCGCCCAGTCATCTCTGTCTTCCGCTCCCACTCTCTTTCTCTCACTCTTGCTCTCTCTTTCCCTCTATCTGGCACTCCCACCCTCTCACAAATCTTCCCTCATCCAGTCCCTCCCTCTCTCTCTCTCTCTCTCTCTCTCTCTCTCTCTCTCTCTCTGTGTCTTTCTGCACCCCCGTATCTCTCTCTCACACCCCACTCCCCCCGTCTATCTCCCTCACGGCCTTGTCTCTCTCTCTCCATCTTTCTCTCTCTCTCCCTCTTTTTCCCCTCTTTCTCTCTCTTGCTCTCTCTCTCATACTAATCTGTTACCCTGTCTCTTTCTCGCCCCTTCTCTCTTTCTGCCCCCTTTCCCATTCTGTCTTCTTCTCTTCCTTACTCTCACTCTTGACATCTCTATCTCTCTCGCTCTCGCCCTCTCTCTCTCTATATATCTCTCCCTCATCTTCTCTCACTCTGTTGCCTTCTCGCTTCCTCTCTAGCCCCATCTCATCATCTCTTTCACCCTCTCTGTCTCACACCCTCTACCTCTCGCACACTCTCTCTGTCAACTTTGCTCTCTCTGTCTCGCGCTCGGAGCCTCATCCCTTTGTACCCTTCCAAAAGCCTCTCTCACTCTCCCGCTCCCTCTCTTCGTCTCTCGTCCCTACTTGCGCTCTCTCTCACACCCTTTCTATCTCACTCCCGCCTTCTCTCCTCTCGCCCCCGCTCGCCCTCTCTCTCTTTCGCCCTGGCTGTGTCACCCCCAATTCCTGCGTGGCCCCCTCCCGCTGTCTCTGTCTCGTGCACCCTCTGTTTCTGTCTTTCTCCCACTCCCTCGCCCTCTCTCTCTCTCTCCTCTCCCTCTCTCGCTTGCAAACTCTTTTCTTCACTCGCCTCTCCGTCTCTCCCTCTCTCTTTCTCCCTCTCTCTATCTGACCCCTTTTCTCTCTGACTCTCTTGCACACACCCTCTCTCACTCTCGAGCCCACTCTCTCTCGCAGTCTCTGTCTTTCTCTCTCACCCCATTTCATCCTCTCTCACTCTCGCACACTCTCTCACTCTCAGCCCTCTCACTCTGCCCCACTCTCTCGTCCCCCTCTCTCACCGTCTCTCTCTCACTTTCTCTCTGTTTCTGTCTCTGCCCCTCACTCTCTACCCCCTTCCCTCACCATCTCTCTCTCGCTTTCTCTCTGTCTTTCTCTCTCTCTTTGTCTCTCTCTCTCTCTCGCCATCTCTCCCCAGTCTCTCTCTCTCTCTCTCTCTGGAACGGCCTGTCTCTCTCTGCCCCTCGCTCTCTCCCCCTCTCCCTCTCCTTCTCTCTCTCGCTTTCTCTCTCTCTCGCTTTCTCTTTGTCTCTCTCTCTCTCGCCATCTCTCACCCATTCTCTCTCTCTCTCTCGAACGGCCTTTCTCTCTTCCTCTCTCTCTCTCTCACACACACACAACCCTGTCTCTCTGCCTCCTCGGTCTCGCCCTCCATCTCTCTCACACTCTCTCTCTCTCTGTTTTGCTCTCGACCTCTCTCTCTCATACTCACCCTATGCCTTGATTACACCTTGTCTCTCTCTGCACCCCCTCTGTCTTTTGACCCCTCTCTCTCTTATCCCATGTCTCGCTCGTCCCCTCACGGTCTCTCTCTCTCTTGTTCTTTCTCTGTCTCTCGCACTCGCTCTTTCGCTGTTGACTGCTCCATCTTTTACTCACGCCCAAACTCTTGCTCTCTTGCCCCCCGCAACCTCTCTCTCTTTCACACTTTCTTTCCATCTCTCTCTCCCTCTGTTGCCCCCTCTCTCTACATTGCCGCCTTTGTCTCGCCCCATTCTCTCTCACAAACTTTCCCTCCCTTGCTGTCTCGCACAATCTGGTTTTCACTCGCTTTCAGTCTCCCTCTCTGACTCCTCTCTCTTTCACACACTCATTCTCTCTCTCGGTCGCCATTCTGTCTGTCTCGCCCATCCCTGCTAACTCACTCATCAACTCTTTCTCTCTCTTGCTTGTTCCCGCTATAACTTTCCCTCGCCCCTTCTCTTGCTCGCCCCCATGTCTCTCGCACGCCCCGCTCTGTCGTTCGCACCCTCTTTCACGATCCCTCACCATCCCTGTCTCTCGTTTACCCCTCTCTCGCTCACCTCCTCTATAACTCTCCCTCAACATCCCTCTCTCTCGATCATCCCTTTCTCTCTCGCCCTTCTATAACTCTCGCTTAACGCCTCTCTGTCTCACTCACCACCTCTATAATTCCCCTCAACCCCTGTCTCTCGATCTCACTCCATCTCTATCTCTCACTTGTCCTCTCCCTAACATTCCTCCGCATCCTGCGCTCTCCCTCAACCGCCCTGTGCTGCTCAAACCCTCTGTAATTCTTCCTCAACCCTCAAATCGCTCAAGCCTTTTTCTCTCCCTCACACCCCTCTCTTTCTTAATCTGTCTCGTTTCCCACCACCGTATCTCTCTCCCCCTCATGCTCGCTCCCTCTCGCACTTCCTCTCTTTCTCTCATTCACTCCATATCTCTCAGTCTCATTTGCCTCTCACTCTCTCTCGCTCGCTCGCTCATCTCTCTCTCAGTCGCCATCTTTGTCTCTCGCTCACGCCCCTCTCTTCCTTGCATGTTCCCTCACTTGCTTTCTCGCTCTCTCTCGCTCTTCCCCTCACTCTCACTCGCCCCCTCTCTCTCACTGGCATTCCCTCTCTCGCTTTCACGCACACCTCCTCCCTCTCGCTGTCCCCTGTCTCTCACTATCATGCTCGCTCCCACTCGCTCCCTCTCACATTTGCTCTCTCTCTCATCCTCTCTCTCTTTCTTGCCCCTCTCTCAACCCCACCCTCACTTTCTCGCCCCATCTCTCTCTCACATTCACCCTCGCCCTCTCTCCTCTTTGCCCCTATCTCTCGCTCTTCCCCTGCTCACTCTCTCCTTTGTACTCTCTCTCTCGCCCTTATCTCTCGCCATCTCTCTCGCCCTCTGTCTGTCCCTCTCTCTCTGCATCGTCTCGCAATCTCTCTCTTGCTATCTCTCTGCCCCATTTTCTCACTCTCTCTCTCTCGTGCCCGTTCTTTTCCTTTTTCTGTCTCTCCCTCTCAAACTCCCTTTCTCTCTCACCCTCTGTCGCTCTGTTTCGCTCTCACTCTCTCGCTCTCTCGCAATTTCTCTCTCTCTTTCTCTCTAATCCTCTCTCCCACTCTCTCGCTCTATCTAGCTGTCGCCCTCACCCTCTATCTCTCGAGAAACATCTTTGCACCTTCTCTCTTTCTTGCCTCCCTTTCTCTTCTCTCGCTCACAACCTCTCTTTCACCCCTCTATCGCTCTCTTGCCCAATCTCTCTCTCTCACCCTCTCGCTCACACCGTCTCTGCGTCTCTATCACTCTCTAGCCCAACATCTGTCTCTCGTCAACTCTGTCTTTCTCTCTAATCCCTCTCCCTCTCTCTCGCTCACCACCTCTCTCCATCGATTGCTTCCTCTCTGTGACTCTCTCTCCCGTCCCCTCTCTCTAGCAGCATTTCTCTCCCTCTCTCCCTCTCTCTCACTCTCTCTCTCCCGTGTTCTCTCCTCTCGTATCACTTTCTCATCCCTCTCTCTCTTGCCCCTCTTTTCGACTCCAGCCCCCTCTCGCACTCTCTCTCTCAATCTCCCTCTTTCTCCCCTTCCTCTCTAAAACCCTCTTGCGCCCTCACTCTCTCTCGACGCCTTCTTTCTCTTTCGCACTCCACCTTTGTCTCACTCACGTACTCTCTCTGTCGCCCCGCCTTCTCTCTCCTCGTCATACATTTTCTCGTTCTGCCCACATCACTCTCTCTCTCGTCCCCCACCCTCATTCTTCTGACCCCTTTCTCTCTCTCCGTACCTCTCTCGCTCTGTCTCCGTCTCGGTCTCTATCTCTCTCTCTCTTTTCCCACCTCGCCCCCCACTCCAGCTATTGCTCTCTCTCTCACTCTCTCTCTATCTCTCGCTTCTTCTCTCTCTCGCCTCCCACATTTAGTCACTCTCTTTCGCCCCCCCTTGCCTCCTCTATCTCACTTGTCAACCCCTTTCTCTTTCTTGCTCCCCTTTCAACCCCTCTCTCACCCCCCTCACCCTCTCGCCCTCACCCCACTCTCTGTCGCCACCGTCTCTCTTCCTCTTTTTCTGCCCCACTCTGTCTCCCTCTCTCTCTCTCGCCCCCTCCCTCGCCCAATCTCTCACTCTCTCCCTGTCTCGCCCACTCTCTGTCTCTCACATCCCTCACTCTCTCCCTCTATCTGTCTCTCTGTCTCTCACCCCATCTCTCCTCCGCCTCTCTCACTCTTTCACACACTCTCCCTTTCCTCTCTCTCTCGATACCTCGCCCCTTCCCGGCCTCGCTCTTTGACTATCACTCTCTCTCCCCACCTTCCTCCATTTCTCGTTGACTGAATCTCTCTCCCTCCTCTCCCTTCCACCCTTTTTATCCGACACACCCTGTCTCCCTGATCCTTCCCTCTCCCGCACGCCATAGAGTAACGTTTTGGTGGTGAGGCTGCATGTGCGGGGGGTGAGAGGTTAGAGAGATGTGGGACGTTGGATAAGTGGGAAAATAGGGTAGAAACGGAGTTGCTGGAGGGAGACAATAACAGCAGAAGGGTAAGTGTGAATGGGAGTCGGAGAGAAAACAGTGGAGTACGGTGTACAAACCGGTGGTTGAGTGAGAGATAGAAAGGCGGGGGGAAGAGAGAGAGTGAAAGAGAGTTTGCAAGAGAGAGAGAGGGAGAGAAATGAGGAGAAAGAAAGCGGGAAAGGAAATGGGGAGGCCAGGTTGGAGTGGGGGGACCCAAATATAAACGCAAAGACAGAAGGAGTTAAAATCAACTCCTGAGCTCAGGGCCCAGTCCCCTCCACTTCCCTGAGGACCAGGACTTGGGGATCAGTCTGTATAACTCCAGCTCAGCTTCGCCAACACAAAGACACACAATGACATTGGTCACTCTGCTGCTCAGCACTTTTTAATGAACATTTTTATTGTTTACAAATTGAAGTGATGGATACAGTCAGTGGGATGAAGTATTTTCTCACTGGCCCCTGAGTTGTTGGAAACATTGAAATGTGACCCTGTAACCGACTCCCCACCCCCTCCCCACCGTGCGATAAGGATGGACAAACCAACGCTATCCTCAATCTGTTACCATAGCGACTGTCTGCTTCATCGCTGAAACTCTGAACTCAAATGAGAAAATACTGGATGGATTAGTGAATGAGGGAATTTGATGGATGGAGGGATTTGGGTGAAGGGATATTTCAGCAAATTCTTCAGCTGCTGCCTGAACTTAGTCTGGCTCACAGCATAAATCGCGGTGTTTGTGCAGCAACTGAGGAGCTGCAGCATGAGGCCCAATTCCTGCACTAAGGGAGGGAGTTCCGCAGACTGATACCCAATCCAATACATTCGGTACCATATAGAATACACCATTAACGCTGACCATAAGAGCATGAAATTGGCCGTGATCGCAAAGAGTAAAATGATGGATTTTTTTCGGTTTCTCATTTCAGTGTCAGACTGAGCGTCCCCATTAGTGTTAGCCCGGAGTCTTCTGCGGGCTCTGCTGGTCACTAAAATGTGTCTGACGGTGAGAACATTGATCAGCAGAATCAGGAGAAATGGGAGAGTTGGGGTTAGAATGTTGTGGAGGAACTCGATTGAGGCCCAGACACTGGAGAAATAAACAGTGCTCGTTACGTTACAAAACCAGGGGATGTTCCCTAGCCGATATTGAGGTAAGAGCATAAAATACCAGAAAATGTTCATCAAACAGCTCAGCACAGTCACTACTCCCAGAACCACAGCCGCCGTTTTCTCACTGCAATATTTACTTTTCAGCTTCTGGCAACAAATGGCCACAAACCGATCAAAGGTGAAAGTGACGGTGAACCAGACAGAGCAGTCAGTGACTGCATAAAGCAGGACGGCGTGGATATTACACACGGGGATGGAGTGCCTAAGGAAATAAAATTGCTCCTCATAAACAATGGGAATGTGTCTCAGTATCAGGTCGAGGATAATAACTTGTAGATCCGCCACTGCCATGGCCCCCAGGTAACGTCTGACACATGGAGACAATCCACAATCTTTATAAAGCAGAACGTAGATGGTCACTATGTTAACTGTGAGGAAGGAAAACAAACACATTATCAATCAGCCTGGAGGGAAAGGGACCCGTTTGATCGGGGACCCAGTGAGATTTTCAAATGTGTCCCTGTCTTCAGGGATTTATTAAAATAATTGGAGCTGAAATTACAAAAATGTGACATAAACCACAAGAAACCCTCCCTCCCCAAACACACAAAGACAGACGCATAAGGACAGATGGTTTCTCAAACATTCCCACATACACGATTACTCGAGAGTAGACACAGACCACTTCTATCCAGTTCCGAATACGGAGTGTGAAAACGTTGTTGTCTTGAAGGATCCTCACCCAGTTTCCTGAAGATAAACAGAGTTTGAAAATTTCTGTCATTTAGTCTAAATTGTGGTCGAACCTGTGTCGTGAAAAATGTAAACACAGGTTAAACGTATTCACCCCTTGAAATGCCTGAGGGAACATCGGAACAGTGTCTCCTTCTCCTCAGAACGGAATGTCTTCCCAAGGAATTTTATCGTTTGTTCAATTCACTGACATTTGGCCATTCATAAATAATGTCAGTGTTCCAGGGAATGTCAGTTATGGAATGTTGGGGACAGAATGTTCCGGGGAATTTTCCCCAGCTACATCAGCACCATCCACCCCCCAGCTTTTCTTCCATTATATTGGTGACTGTATCGACTCCTCGTGCTCCCATGCAGAGGTTGAACAGTTAATCAACTTCACCAACACATAGAACATAGAACATAGAACATAGAAAAATACAGCGCAGTACAGGCCCTTCAGCCCTCGATGTTGCGCCGATCAAAGCCCACCTAACCTACACTAACCCACTATCCTCCATATACCTATCCAATGCCCGCTTAAATACCCATAAAGAGGGAGAGTCCACTACTGCTACTGGCAGGGCATTCCATGAACTTACGACTCGCTGAGTGAAGAACCTACCCCTAACATCAGTCCTATATCTACCCCCCCCTTAATTTAAAGCTATGCCCCCTTGTAATAGCTGACTCCATACGTGGAAAAAGGTTCTCACTGTCAACCCTATCTAACCCCCTAATCATCTTGTACACCTCTATCAAGTCACCCCTAAACCTTCTTTTCTCCAATGAAAACAACCCCAAGTGCCTCAGCCTTTCCTCATAGGATTTTCCTACCATACCAGGCAACATCCTGGTAAACTTCCTCTGCACCCGTTCCAGTGCCTCCACATCCTTCCTACAGTATGGCGACCAGAACTGCACACAATATTCCAGATGCGGCCGCACCAGAGTCTTATACAACTGCAGCATGACCTCAGGACTCCGGAACTCAATTCCTCTACCAATAAAAGCCAGTACGCCATATGCCTTCTTCACTGCACTATTTACCTGGGTGGCAACTTTCAGAGATCTGTGTACATGGACACCAAGATCCCTCTGCTCTTCCACACTACCAAGTAGTCTACCATTAGCCCAGTAATCCATCTTTTTATTACTCTTACCAAAATGAATCACTTCACACTTAGCTACATTGAACTCCATTTGCCACCTTTCTGCCCAGCTCTGCAGCTTCTCTATATCCCGCTGTAACCTGCCATATCCTTCCTCACTGTCTACAACTCCTCCGACTTTCGTATCATCCGCAAACTTGCTCACCCAACCTTCTAACCCTTCCTCCAGGTCATTTATAAAAATGACAAACAGCAATGGTCCCAAAACAGATCCTTGCGGAACACCGCTAGTGACGGCACTCCAAGATGAACCTTTACCATCAACTACTACCCTCTGTCTTCTTCCAGAGAGCCAATTCCTAATCCAAACCTCCAACTCACCCTCAATGCCATATCTCTGTATTTTCTGCAGTAGCCTACCATGGGGGACCTTATCAAACGCCTTACTAAAATCCATATATACCACATCTACCGCTTTCCCCTCATCTACCTCCTTAGTCACCTTCTCAAAGAATTCAATAAGGTTTGTGAGGCACGACCTGCCCTTCACAAAACCATGCTGACTATCCTTGATCACATCATTCTTATCCAGATGTGCATAAATCCTATCCCTTACAATTCTCTCTAAGACTTTGCCCACAACAGAAGTGAGACTCACTGGCCTATAGTTACTAGGATTATCCCTACTCCCATTCTTGAACAAGGGAACCACGTTTGCTAGCCTCCAGTCCTCTGGCACTACTCCTGTCGACAAAGAGGACACAAAAATCAAGGCCAATGGCTCTGCAATCTCCTCCCTTGCTTCCCAGAGAATCCTAGGATAAATGCCATCAGGCCCAGGGGACTTATCTATTTTCACCCTTGCCAGAATTTCGAACACCTCTTCTCTACATATCTCAAAGCCATCCATTCTACTTATTCGTGCCTCAGTATTCATATCGACAACAATGTCCTGTTCCTGAGTGAATACTGACGAAAAGTATTCATTCAGCGCCTCCCCAATCTCTTCAGCCTCCACACGCAACTTCCCATTACTATCCTTGATTGGACCTATTCCTTCCCTAGTCATTTTTTTTTCCTAACATACCTATAGAAAGCCTTAGGTTTTTCCCTAATCCTACCAACTAAGGACCTTTCATGTCCCCTCCTTGCTGCTCTTAGCTCTCTCTTCAGGTCCTTCCGGGCTACCTTATAACTCTCAATTGCCCCTATTGAACCTTCACGCCTCATCTTTACAAAGGCCGCCCTCTTCCATTTAACAAGGGATTCCAACTCCTTATTAAACCACGGCTCCCTCACACGACCCTTTCCTCCCTGCCTGATAGGCACGTACTTATCAACGACACTCAATAGTTGCTCCTTGAAAAAGTTCCACATATCAATTACGCTCTTGCCTTGGAATCTACTTTTCCAATCCACACATCCTAAGTCATGCCTCAACGCATCATAATTTCCCTGCCCCCAGCTATAACTCTTGCCCTGTAGTACACACTTATCCCTCTCCATCACTAGAGTAAAAATCACCGAATTGTGGTCACTGTCCCCAAAGTGCTCACCTACCTCTAGTTCTAATACCTGGCCTGGTTCGTTACCCAGAACCAAATCCAGTATGGCCTCACCTCTTGTTGGCTTATCTACATATTGTGTCAGGAAACTCTCCTGCACACATTGCACAAACACTGACCCATCTAACGAACTTGAGCTATAGCTTTCCCAATCAATATCAGGAAAGTTAAAGTCTCCCATAACAATCACCCTATTACTGTCACTCTTCTCCTGAATCATCTTCGCAATCCTTTCTTCAACGATTCTAGGACTATTAGGAGGCCTGTAAAAGACTCCTAACAGGGTGACCTCACCTCTCCTATTCCTAACCTCAACCCAAACTACCTCATCCCAGGATATGCAGATCCTGGGCCTCCTCCATCGCCAAACCATTACTACCCAACACCTGGACGAACAGTGTCTCATATTCCGTCCTGGCACCCTCCAACCACACGGGATTATTGTGGATTTCACTGGTTTCCTCATTTCCCCTCCCCCCATCATATCCCAGTCTAAAGCCTCCAACTCGGCACCATCATCTTGAACTGTTCATCGCCTTTCCCACCTATCCGCTCTACCCTCCTGTCGGACCTATCACCAGAACATCCACCTCCATCTGCCACTTATATTCTCAGCTGCCTTCTTCCATTCCGCCCTCCCCCCATTTACCTCTCAGACGCCTGGCCCAGAAGCCTAATTCCTGATGAAGGGGTTACATCCGAATCGTCGATTCCCTGCTCCTCGGATGCTGCCTGACCTGCTGTGGTTTTCCAGCAGCACACTCCCGGTCAGGAGCAGTCTGACACCATCATATTCACAGAATCAGGCCTGTTTCAGTAACGTTTCATGAAGCCCCGTCACCATCCCTGGGTTTATCCAGACCCACAAGCAGGACATAGTCACCAGTGGTGGGGACACCGTGAGATACAGTCTGGGAAGGATTTACCCTGGAATACCCCAACAATACTTCCAGAACCCGTGTACCTCATGGTAAGAGGTCACAGATGGTCAAAGAAATCACGTAAGGATGGAAATCTCCTGCCGCCAACTCCACGCCTTGGCGATAACTCAGTTCCCCTCAATGTTGAAAAGAATTCAGAGGTAGCACTGAGGGTGACAAGAACACAAAGCGTACTCTGTGTGTGGGACTTCTTTGTTCATCACCAAGAGTGTCTCCACAGGCCCACCACTGACTGAGCAGGGAGAGGCCTCAAATATACAGCAGCCAGACTTGGGGAAGTGATGGGGGAACCAACAAGAGGGAAACATTCTCACCAAACTCATTATCCCAGGTGAGCCTGTCCCTGACAGTATCTGTGTGAGCAGCCAGCACACAGTCCTGGCAGAGGGGAAGTCTGAGCCTCAACTTGAAGATACTGCCGCCTGTGTTACGTGACACTATCACTTGTGAAGTAGCATATACATCTAAAGGATTGAGCAAATGGAAAGTGGACATCCATGAGGCACTGTGGGTTATCAGCAGCTGTAACATCAATGGCCTTCCCTCCATCATAAAGTCAGAAGTGGCCTGTTCACTAATGGTTCTAAAAAGTTCAGCACCATTCACAACTACACCGATAATGAAGCAGGCCATTCACCTCATCAAGATTTTTAAACAGGAAAACAATGAGGCCATTCAGCTATTCTAGTATATTACTCAGCAATTGGAGCAGATCTTTTAATCTCTCATACCTGTTACACAGGAAATGGAAGGGAACATTCAGCCTTTCAATCGGCTACATGGGAATACAGGGAGGACTGGTTATTGAGTTCAGGTGCAGGGATAAATTAGGGAGCAATTAGTCTCAATCAGTTTAATACAAATTAACGACTGCAGTGACACAGAGACCAGTGCTGGGCCATCAACTATTTGCAAATTATATCAACGGTGTCCAGAAATGGAACAAACGTGTTCTAACGAAATTTAAATTTACACAAAGTTAGGCAGGAACTGAAATTATCAACAGGATGTAGAGAATCTGTAAATGTTTGAGCAATGGACAACAACTTGGTAGCTCGAATATAACGTGGGTAACCATGAACCTGTGGTTTTCTTTTTCAGGAAGAATAAAAGGTTGTGTATTACTGGAATGGAGAGGGATGTCAAGACTTAATGAAACATTCCGTACTCATCCGTTCAGAAGTTTTGTTCCACCTCCCTGATGGTTTGCTCCCTGATGTTCGCAGAGGCCCCATTGCTCTCAGTGCACACGGGATATTTTTGATGTGGCTGTTTGGCAGAAGAGAGTGGTTAGGGGGAGAGTGTTTTGAGTCGTGGACTAAGGTGACGGCCTTCTTTTGGGAGGCCACCTTTTCTTTCTCCACAGAGAAGAAGACAATGGGAATGGCTGACTGCTTCTGAATGAAGAGGGTGTGGCTGCTGCCAGGACAGTGGATATTCACTAATACGATGTACTGTGCATGGGTCCACTGCAACATTAATGCAGTGAGAGATGGAGGGTGAGATTAATTTTTGTCGCCTGACTTGAGAAAGGAGAGAGTTACATTGGAAGATGTTCAGAGATAATACACTTCGTGTATTCCAATTATTAAAGGCTGACATTGTGGAAGCTTTAACAGGTGAATCTTGGAATTAGAAGTGATCTTATTGAAACATTCAAAACGTTGAGGAGAGTGGATCAGGTAGATAACTACTGGGTGCATGTCTCGTCCAAACTTGTCATTGTTATAGAACCTCGACAATGTGGAAGCAGGACAGCTCCCCCACTGAATCCATACCAACCAATTGAACAGCATCCAACGAGTGGTTAGCACTGTTGTCTCAAAGCGCAACAAACCCGCATTTAATTCCCGCCTCAGGCGACTGACTGTATGGAGTTTGCACATTCTCACTGTGTCTGCGTGGGTTTCCTCCGTGTGCTCCGGTTTCTTCCCACAGTACAAAAATGTGCAAGTTAGGTGATTGGCCATGTTAATTTGCCCGTAGCGATAGGTAGGGGAATGTAGGGGAATGGGTCTGGGTGGGTTGCCCTTCGGTGGGTCGCTGTGGACTTGTTGGGTCAAAGGTCTTGTTTCCACACTGTAAGTAATCTAATCTAAAAATCCAGGCATGTCCCGATGCAACCCTGTATTTCCCATGACTAACCCACCTAACCTCCACATCCCTGCACACTATGGGCGCTCGAGCATGGTAACTGGAGTGGGACTGGTAAAGGAAACAGGAACACCCTCCAACCTCAGTTAGAACCGGAGTGAGGAGAAAGTCAAGAAGAGGGAATTCATTCAAGTGGGAACTCTCTTTCCCAGAAGTTTTGGATGGCTGAATCTTTATATTATATCGAGGATGGCTTCGTCTGATTGTCCATAGACAGGTGAATCAGGGATAATGGTGCAAGGAGAGAAAAGTGCAGCTGGGACCACAAGGAGATGAGACACGACCTGATTTACTGGTTGAGTAGTGTCAAAGGGCCGAACGGCCTGCTCGTGTCCCTCAGCCCTCTGTCCTGTTGTTACATTCAGCCCTTCAGACCTGCTACACAGGGCAGATCGAGGCCACTCCGATGGTTCGGTGCAGTTTCGAAAAATGCACTTGGAAAATCCGGGCTCAGTCAGGAAGTGACATAGAACATAGAACATAGAACATAGAACATAGAACAATACAGCACAGAACAGGCCCTTCGGCCCACGGTGTTGTGCCGAACTTCTATCCTAGATTAAGCACCCATCCATGTACCTATCCAAATGCCACCAAATGACTTGCAAACCTAATCCGTCTTTCCAGGCTTTTCCATCTATTTGTAACTTCTGCTGTAGACGTGGGTGATGTTACAGACCCAGATTCACTGTGAATACAACCCCTGAGATTCAGAAGGGAAAGGGGGAGAAGAAGAGAGCGCTAGTTATAGGGGACTCTCTAGTTAGAGGGACGGACAGGCGGTTCTGTGGACATGGGCGAGACTCTCGGATGGTTTGTTGCCTCCCGGGTGCTAGGGTCCGAGACGTCTTGGACCGTGTCTTCAGAATCCTTAAGGGGGAGGGTGTGCAGCCAGAAGTCGTGGTACACATTGGCACCAACGACATAGGTAGGAAGAGGGGCGGGAGGTCATTCAAGAGCTCAAGGAGTTAGGCTGGAAGCTAAAAGCTAGGACAGACAGAGTCGTCATCTCTGGGTTGTTGCCGGTGCCACGTGACAGAGAGGCAAAGAATAGGGAGAGAGTGCAGTTGAACACGTGGCTGCAAGGATGGTGTAGAAGGGAGGGCTTCAGATATTTGGACAATTGGACTGCATTCTGGGGAAGGTGGGACCTGTATAAACAGGACGGGTTGCACCTGAACCAGAAGGGCACCAATATCCTGGGGGGTAGGTTTGCTAGCACTCTTCGGGGGGGTTTAAACTAATTTGGCAGGGGGATGGGATCTGGACTTGTAGTCCAGCAAGTAAGCTAGCTGTGTGTCAGGAAGTCCAAGACTGTAGGGAGGCTGTGGAGAAGGTAGCACTGACCGGGACTACTTACGGACACAGAGATGGGCTCAAGTGCGTATACCTCAATGCAAGGAGTATCAGAAATAAGGTGGGTGAACTTAAGGCATGGATCGGTACCTGGGACTACGATGTTGTAGCCATCACGGAAACATGGATAGATGAGGGACAGGAATGGCTGTTGGAGGTTCCTGGGTACAGATGTTTCAGTAAGATTAGGGAGGGTGGTAAAAAAGGAGGGGGGGTGGCATTGCTAATTAGAAATGGTATAACGGCTGCAGAAAGGAAGTTTGAGGGAGATCTGCCTCTGGAGGTAGTATGGGCTGAAGTCAGAAATAGGAAAGGTGCAGTCACCTTGTTGGGTGTTTATTATAGGCCCCCCAATAGCAGCAGAGATGTGGAGAAACAGATTGGGAAACAGATTTTGGAAAGGTGCAGAAGCCACAGGGTCGTAGTCATGGGCGACTTCAACTTCCCAAATATTGATTGGAAGCTCTTTAGATCAAGTAGATTGGATGGGGCGGTGTTTGTGCAGTGTGTCCAGGAAGCTTTTCTAACGCAGTATGTAGATTGTCCAACCAGAGGGGAGGCCATATTGGATTTGGTACTCGGTAACGAACCGGGACAAGTGGTGGGCTTGTTAGTGGGTGAACATTTTGGTGATGGCGACCACAATTCTGTGACTTTCACCTTGGTTATGGAGAGAGATAGGTGCACACAACAAGGAAGTTTCTACAATTGGGGGAAGGGAAATTACGATGCTGTAAGACAGGATTTGAGGAGCATACGTTGGGAGCATAGGCTGTCAGGGAAGGATGTGGTGGAAATGTGGGACTTTTTCAAGGAGCAGATACGACGTGTCCTTGATATGTATGTACCGATCAGGCAGGAAAGAAATGGTCGTGTGAGGGAGCCTTGGTTGACGAGGGAGGTTGAATGTCTAGTAAAGAGGAAGAAGGAGGCTTACATAAGGTTGAGGAAACAAGGTTCAGACAGAGCAGTGGAGGGATACAGGATAGCCAGAAGGGACCTGAAGAAAGGGATTAGGAGAGCTAAGAGAGGGCATGAAAAATCCCTGGCGGATAGGATCAAGGATAACCCCAAGGCATTCTATGCGTATGTGAGAAACCTGAGAATGACGAGAACGAGGGTAGGTCCGATCAAGGACAGTGGTGGGAGACTGTGTATTGAGTCGGAAGAGATAGGAGAGGTCTTGAACAAGTACTTCTCTTCAGTATTTATGAACGAGAGGGACTGTATTGTTGAAGAGGAGAGTGTGAAACGGACTGATAAGCTAGAAGAGATATCTGTTAGGAAGGAAGATGTGTTGGACATTTTGAACAACTTGAGGATAGACAAGTCCCCCGGGCCTGAGGGATATATCCTAGGATTATGTGGGAAGCAAGAGAGGAAATTGCAGTACCGTTGGCAATGATCTTCTCGTCTTCACTGGCAACGGGGGTGGTACCAGGGGACTGGAGAGTAGCGAATGTTGTGCCCCTGTTCAAAAAAGGGAATAGGGATAACCCCGGGAATTACAGGCCAGTTAGTCTTACTTCTGTGGTAGGCAAAGTAATGGAAAGGGTACTGAGGGATAGGATTTACGAGTATCTGGAACGGCACTGCTTGATTAGGGACAGCCAGCACGGATTTGTGAAGGGTAGGTCTTGCCTTACAAGTCTTATTGAATTCTTCGAGGAGGTGACCAAGCATGTGGATGAGGGTAGAGCAGTGGATGTAGTGTACATGGATTTTAGTAAGGCATTTGATAAGGTTCCCCATGGTAGGCTTATGCGGAAAGTCAGGAGGCATGGGATAGAGGGAAATTTGGCCAATTGGATAGAAAACTGGCTAACCGGTCGAAGTCAGAGAGTGGTAGTAGATGGTAAATATTCAGCATGGAGTCCAGTTACAAGTGGAGTTCCGCAGGGATCAGTTCTGGGTTCTCTGCTGTTTGTAATTTTTATTAATGACTTAGATGAGGGAGTCGAAGGGTGGGTCAGTAAATTTGCAGATGATACAAAGATAGGTGGAGTTGTGGACAGTGAGGAGGGCTGTTGTCGGCTGCAGAGGGACTTAGATATGATGCAGAGCTGGGCTGAGGAGTGGCAGATGGAGTTCAACCCTGCCAAGTGTGAAGTTGTCCATTTTGGAAGAACAGATAAGAATGCGGAATACAGGGTTAACGGTAGGGTTCTTGGTCAGGTGGAGGAACAGAGGGATCTTGGGGTCTATGTACATAGATCTTTGAAAGTTGCCACTCAGGTGGATAGAGTTTGTAAGAAGGCCTATGGAGTATTATCGTTCATTAGCAGAGGGATTGAATTCAAGAGTCATGAGGTGATGTTGCAGCTGTACAGGACTTTGGTTAGGCCACATTTGGAGTACTGTGTGCAGTTCTGGTCGCCTCACTTTAGGAAAGATGTGGAAGCTTTGGAGAGGGTGCAGAGAAGATTTACCAGGATGTTGCCTGGAATGGAGTGTAGGTCGTACGAGGATAGGTTGAGAGTTCTCGGCCTTTTCTCGTTGGAACGGCGAAGGATGAGGGGTGACTTGATAGAGGTTTATAAGATGATCAGAGGAATAGATAGAGTAGACAGTCAGAAACGTTTTCCCCGGGTACAACAGAGTGTTACAAGGGGACATAAATTTAAGGTGAAGGGTGGAAGGTATAGGGGAGATGTCAGGGGTGGGTTCTTCACCCAGAGAGTGGTGGGGGCATGGAATGCGCTGCCCGTGGGAGTGGTAGAGTCAGATTCATTGGCGACCTTTAAGCGGCATTTGGATAGGTACATGGATGGGTGCTTAATCTAGGATAGAAGTGCGGCACAACATCGTGGGCCGAAGGGCCTGTTCTGTGCTGTATTGTTCTATGTTCTATGTTCTATGTTCTATAGCCCACCAAGGGTTAACTCAAACAAATCCACTTTTCTCCTTGAATGCAACATTATGCAACACGACTTCCAAGAAAATGAAGTTTCTTTCCAAAAGCAATGCATAAAACTGTAAGAAATAGAAAGAGGAGCAGGCTATTCGCCCCCTCAAGCCTGCCCTATTATTCATTAAGAACATGGCTGATCGAATCTAATGCTCATCTCCAATGTCCTGCTAACCCCTCGTCTCCCTCAACTCTTTGATACGTCAAAAACCAATGCACCCCGTGTGTAAATGCATGCAGTGACCCAGACTACACAACTTGGGTTAGGGACATCAAGACATTCACTGCCGTCTGAGGGAATACATTTCTCTACATCTATGTTGGAAATCCATATCCCTTATTCTGCATCTATGTCGCCGTGTTCGAGAGTCTGCCCAGGAGTGGAACCATTTTCTCAGAATTTACCTTGTCAAGCCTCCTCTGTATCTTGTACGTTTCAGTAATAACACTATATTTCAATTCAACCACAATGAAGAAATGCCTCACCATTTTAGATGGAAGCAATAATTCAATCCTTTCATCCCAGGAATGCGCCAAATGAACCAGCCGAGTTACTTGCTGCATCATGTGCTGACGTTATGTTTCATACACAGGAACACTCCAATCTCTTTGCACTGCTCTTTAGTTTGAGAGTCCTCTTCATTAAATAAAAAAAAAATCTGCCTTTTGGTTCTCAGTGTCATCTTCAAACTTGGATGTAGATTGCACTCAGCTCCTGCCGTCACATTGTCAGTACAGATTGTTAATAACTGAAACCGTCGTACTGATACTTGTGGTAATCCAGTTGATTTTTTTTATATCAGAAAGATCGATGAATCCTCACTGTCCGATTTTTGTGGTAACCAATCATTATTCCATGCTAATACATAATCCATCACCTATGACTCTCTGTCTTGTGTAAGAACCTTTAATTTGTGATATCTTGTGGAAAATCTCTGGAAAGCCTCGTGTCTACCAGCAAGTCCGCATGTTACATTCTCAGGGATCTCCAGAAAAAAAACTTCGCATGATTTTACAGGGCAAAATATAGATTCACATTCACAAAACCATGCTGACTCTGCGTGAAGCTTTTCTAAATGTCCAGTAATTCTTTCCTTAATAACAGACTCTAACACATTCCCAGCAATAATGCTGAGGCTAAATGGTTCCAGCTTTCAGTCTCGCTCCTTTGTTGAAGACAGGCGCCACGTTGGAGATTCTCCAGTTTCACTGGAATACCCATGTAATCCAAAGATTTATGGAATACATCACACAGAGCCACTAGTCACTCTGTAACTATTTCTTTTAAAACCAACTATGAATTATTGGTGACCTGCCTACCCTTAATATTACCTGTTTGTTAAAAACCTTGTTCCTTTTGATAGATGCAGTTCATGAACTTCCTTCCTATTACCAATTTGTTCATATCACTGAAATACTTACAGTGCCTTCTCCTGTGAGGAATGATGTAAAATACTAGTGTAAATGATCTGCCTGTTCCCTCTAGCCAATTCCCCAATCACACCATCCAAATATGCTCAATACACTTTCCTGACTTCATTTCTACCAAAGGTTACAGACTCGTCCTGAACTTTTCTTTAATATAATCCGAAAAGCTCGTGATTCCCGTTTTTATATTTTTTGACAATTTGCTTATGTCATATCTTTTCTTCCTTTTCCCTCCCTTTCTAGATTCATACAGTTATTTAGCGCACAAACAGAAGCTTTGTTTTAACTTGTTCATGCTGACCAGGTTGTCCAAACAAAACAACTCCCACCTGCTTGCATTTGCCCCATATGCCTCAAAACATCTCCCAATCACATATTTGTACAAATGTCTTTGAAATGTCGTAGCTGTACTTGCATCAACCACTGGCAGCTCATTCCATGAACATATCACCCTCTCCGTGAAATAATTACCCCTTGTCCCTGTTATAACTTCCCCTTTCATGTTAAAGCTGTGCCCTCTATGTTTGAATTCCCCTATCCTTTGGAAAAGACTTTGGCTATTCTCCCTATCCATGCCTCCCATGATTTTGTAAACTTCTACAATGTCACCCCTCAAATTCCTGCATTCCATCTGATACTAACTTCAAGAATAATCATTTAAACATAACCACAACAAATTTGAAACAATATTAAAAACGACAGGAAAACAACACTCAACCCAAAACTTCATACTGTGATTTCTTTTGTTTCATGTTACAATACTGATGCATCATGAAACTCTGACTAGTACCTGTAAGGGGTCAAACACCTGAAATCGTTTGTCTGAAGGGGTGATGATTTCTACAGTGAAAATGTATCTCTGGCCAGATCAATATGATCCCACATGTTCAACATTCTCCCTCCTGGTCTCCGTATGACGTTGTGTGATTGCGATTTCTTTATCTTACTCTCAGCAGAGGAAACCCCATTTCCCCGATTCACAACTTAATTTAAAATCAATTTACATCATCTTCTCATTCATCACTGCTAAAAGCCGGTTTATCCTTCGCCACGCCATCTTTTCCCTGTCACCCATCCCCCACCGCTGCCAAGGGATTCAAAAGCCCAGTTTCCAATCCTTTTCAGTTCAGTAGAAGTGTCACACCGGGCTTGAAATGCTAACTCTGTTTTTCTGACTCTGCAGATGCGGCCAGACCTGCTCAGTTCTCCAGAAATGGATAGGCACAGCACACGTTTTCAATTAAACCAATAACGATGGATACTGGAGACAAAATTCAAACCAAAAATGCTGGAGAAACTCGGAGCTTTGAAGAAGGGACACTGGACCCGAAAGATGAACTCTGCTCTCACTCCACAAGATGCTGCCAGACCTGCTTAGTTTCTTCAGCAATTCCTGTTTTTGAACGAGTTCCAACAATGTTTATCAAAGATGCTCAAACGCCTTGTTCTACACTGGGAAGTGAATGATAATGCAAAGGTTACAAGTTCCTTGGTTCTGAAACTACATAAAGCGGTAATCCCGGATACTAAAGAGTTATTAATCATGGTCAGGGAGAGAAACAGCGGGAAACACATTAACTTCAAACAGCGAAGTGGACCTTACAGGAATGGAAAAGATTGAGATGAATGTGTTAAAGTATTTGAGTAATGCAACAAATTGGAGGCGTAACACCAGGGAGTGAACCTGAGCAGAATGATAAAATAAAAATGGAAGTTTTCCACATCAGAAACCAGGTAACTGAGTACAGGGCTAATGGGTATAGGGGACTTGGTGTGAATTGGGGACCAGTCTTTAGAATTGAATTGCAGATAATGAGGCTCAAACTAGGTATTCATGTGGTGACGTAGATCACAGCAGCTGCAGCAGCAGAATTGCATTCAAACACAATCTGTAAACTTGTCCCTAGGATAGTCCCTAAGTCTACGATTACCATCAAGCTGATCTATGGTTCAGTGGCGAGTGTGCATGCACTTGCCAAGGTCAGAATCATGTGGACCTCAACATGATGACAACCCACTTGACCAGTTACATTGCAAACAGTAGAACTAACATCTGGTGGAGAGGGAGAAATTATCCCAAATCAAACAGATAAGATCTAAGCTCTGCAGTCCTGCAACATCCAGGAATAAATCTCGATGCATTTTAAACAACTTACTGGAGAAGTGGACTTCACAAATATCCCTATCCGAAATAACGGAACATCCCTGCACATCAGTGAAAAGACAAGGATGTAGTATCTGCACCATCCTCCGCCAAAAGTGTCCAGTGGAGGATCTACACCAGACTCCTCATGATACCAGCAAAATCACAGACGGCAGTATTCAATCAATTCGATTCGCTACACGTAGATTTAACAAAGTAGATACAACAAAAGAAATTGACCATGACACCATTCCTGCAATAGGACTGAAGTCTTGTGCTGCACAACAAGCCCTGTCCCGAGGGAAGCTGTTTCATTTCAGCTCGAACTCTGACGTCTTCGTGTCGATGTGGAAAATTACTCAACCATATCCAGTCCCCGAAGGGAGCAATAATTATAATCTGACCAATTACCAGCCCCTCAGTCCTATCACGATAGTCATATTGATGGGAGTTATTGTTGACAACTGCGAAGCAGTGCAGAAATAACCTGCTCTGTGTGGTTTCCGGCAGGTGCTAATGTGGAGACGGTGTTGTTCTGGAAATGTCACTGGATTGCTAATCCATACCAGGATAATGCTCTGGAAGTTTGTGGAAGTTTAGGGCAATTAATAACATATCGAGACGTAACATCTGGTGTCAGTAACAGTGAGCTTGAAGCCAATGTCGATTGGAAACATCGATCTCCTCCCATAATGTACATTCAGGAAGTGAATCTCCCGTGCTTTCCTGGTGTGGCCTAAAAGTGACTCCAGGCACACAGTCATGTGATAAACTTTTCAATGTGTCGAAAACGGCCAATCAAGACACTCAATTGTAGCAAACTGCTCAGAGGTCTTAAAGGAAAAACCGGACAGAACACCCAGCGCCAGCCTCAATATCGGAAAAAGGGATGTGAAAACATAGACCTGACGACCCTGCAGATAAATCCTTCCTAACATCGGAGAGTTTGTAACAACATTTATCGAGATTTCCAACAGACTGCACAGAAATATTAGAAAAGGTGGAGGTCATACAACACATTGAGCCTCCACCATTCTAGTTCATGGAGGAAGTCTCCTCAATGCAGTTTCCCCCGCACAGTTGTCATATCCCTTAGTTTGTGTAAACATCATGAAAAATAAAGTAAAAACTGCTGTAGTCCCTTCGGTCCATCAATTTTGCTCTTCCATTCACAATACAAGCAGTTCACTGATAACGCTTGTTTATTAAACACAATTTGGCTGCAACACGATTCATGAATTGCGGATCTTTCTATATAAAGGGATCTCCCGTTCACTGTGACACAATTCCTAACACGGCACCTGCTGAACAGCAAATCCCAGCCTCAGGGTCCTCTGTCTGCAAAACGCGCCCTTAGTATGTTCAGCTATGACAGGAATGCAAACTGCTCTGTAAGCCTTGAACCTCAGTCTGAAACTAGGAATTGTAGTCTACATTTAGAAGGTACTACTACCTTACGAAGGGGCGTCGCTCCGAAAGCTAGTCTACTTCCAATTAAACCTGTTGTACTATAACCTGGTGTTGTGTGATTTTTAACTTTGTACACCCCAGTCCAGCACTAGCATCTCCAAATCATGCTGCAATCCGTCACTGTATAGTGTTAAAGTGTTGCATTTACAGCACTATTTCATTACAATTTAAGGTTTAAAGTCTGAGCTATAATTTGTGTTCGTCTAACGATTATTTTTGTTTTGATTTGTAATTACATTTTAACGGTTTGCCTCTAAAACCGCCATTAATAATATTTATCTTTTTCAATAAAACAGTGTTCCACAGGATCACAGCTGCCACATTATTGGAGAGCTAGCTGTCATGATGGCCGGTCCTCTAGCTCCAAAGCATTCTCCTGCTCTCTCTTCATTATTTTAGTTTCCAGGATTATTATTTATATTCAGTGCCTCGGCTTCCATAGCCTTATGCGAGAGAGAATTCCCAATGTTCAACAGTCTCTGAGTACAGACATTTCTTCTCATCTCAGTCCAGAGTGGCATGCATGTACCTAATACTGTGACCCCTTGTTTTATACTTCCCAGCCTGGGGAATTTTCAGCCATGCTTCCAATCTGCCTCACCCTGTCAGAGTTGTATATATTTTAATGAGATCTCGACTCATTTTCCTATACCCCATGGAATACAGGCCCAGATCCTCAAACTCTGCTCGCACAACAAACCTGTCATCCTAGAGATCAGTCTGTTCATTCTTCACTGCTCTCAGATATGTCATGCATTATGTAAGGAGACCATAACTGCACACAATACTGCACAATGTTCGAGATGTAGTCTTACCAAGGGCCCTGTACAGCTACAGTAAGACAGGCCTACTCCAGTAATATCAAGCTCAGCACCATATTTATCTTCCTAACTGCTCTCTATTCCTTCAATATTGCTTTCAGTGACTGGAGTACAGGGATGTCCAGGTCCTTCCACACCATACACTCACAGGAGCACAGACTTTGTACCATCATATACACAGCACGGTCTACATTAGTCCCACTTTCCTACACAAGGCCCATAGCCGTGCATGTTATGACACTTCAAGAGCTCTTGCAAGTACTTTTTGATGGTTGTGAGGTTACCCATGAAAACTTCCCTGTCAGGAAGTACATTCCAGACCCCAACACCCTCTGGGTGAAGAACAATCCCCTAATTCTCTCTCATCCTCAAACCCTTCACTTTAAAAGTGTGCCTCCTTGTTCTTGACCCTCTTTCCACCTTGTCCATGTCCATCGAAATCTTGATTTGGAGATGCCGGTGTTGGACTGGGGTGTACAAAGTTAAAAATCACACAACACCAGGTTATGGACCAACAGGTTTAATTGGAAGCACGCTAGCTTTCGGAGCTGATGAATGAGCGACGCTCCGAAAGCTAGTGTGTTTCCAATTAAACCTGTTGAAGTAGAACCTGGTGTTGTGCGATTTTTATCATCGAAATCTTATCCTTCTGTATCATGACCCCTCAGGTTTTTCTACGACAAAGTAAACAATCCGAGCATTTCCAGCCTCTCTCCACAGCTGATATGCTCCATTCAACCGAAACTCCTGGTGAATCTCCTCTGCACACCCTCCAGAACAATCCAATCCTTCCTGTAATGTGGCTCCTAGAACGACACACAGTATTCCATCTTGGCCTCACCAAGGTTCCGCAAAGCTCTTCTAAAGCTCTTCCGCAAAGCTCACTGTTACTGACACCAGATTTTACGTCTCGATATGTTATTAATGTGCCAATGAAAAGAGGCTATGTTTACGATCCCCTATACGTTCTCAACTTGTGCATTAACCTTTTTAGTCACATTTAGGGATGTGTGGAGAAGCACACTCTGAACTTCCTCGTGTGCTACTATTCATTGAGTACTCGATATCTGGTTCCTTCTTCCAAACTGCATCAACTCATACTTAGCAGGGTTACATTCCATCTGCCATTGATGCACCCATCTGACCGTTCCATCTGTATCGTCCTGTAACATAAGGCCTTCCTGCCACCTGCCAACCATCCGGCCAAACTTTGTGTTACACATACACTTACTTATCACCTTCCCCCAACCCCACTTCCTATTCACAACTGCATCATTTATGAATACCACAAATGAAAGGTTAAAAATCACACTCTACCAGGTTATAGTGCAACATGTTTATTCGGAGGCACTAGCTTTTGAAGCGCTGCTTCTTCATCACATGAGTGTGCGCTTTGAAAGCTCGTGATTCCGAATAAACCTGTTGCACTGTAACGTGGTGATTTGTGATTTTTAACTTTGTCCCCCCCAGTCCAACATTGGCACCTCCGAATCAGAAATAATAAGGGGCGCAGCATTGATCCCTATGGTGTTCCATTGAACACTGCTTTGCAGTTACACAAACAGCCTTCTACCACCACCATCTATTTCCTAACACTCAAGTTTATTTGTATGCAACTTAGCAAGTCACTGATGGGTTCTACTGTTCCCTAGTCATTCGGTTCCTATTGATACATGTAGATTACCTAGGGAATCTCCCTAATCTTGCACTGCCAGCAGGTTTCCATGCCCCTGTGTTAGTCAGTCCCCACCAAGTGAATCATTTCCTCCTTATTGCGATCTTGAATGGCCTGTCCCTTCTCATGCTATTGTTGATTAACTGTAGAGTAGACAGCCAGACAAAAGTACTATTTATTTCCATATTGTCATCTGTTTAATGTATATTCTAATTTTCACTGCGATTACCTCTTATTCTTTGAAACTCGAGAGGACACAGGTAGAGTTTCCTCATCAGGCAATCTCACCACCTGATGCATTTATCTGCAGAATGTCCATTGCACTGCCTCTGTCGTCAGTATATTGTTTCTCAGATCGTGTCACCAAAACCGGACACAATACTCCAGATACAGTCTGCTTCCACATGTCCTCCCATCTATATCCTGATTCCCTTAAATGAAGGCGAACCTAACTTTAACTTTCCAATTACATCTATTCCTCCAAATACCCTACAAACTATTTCGAAGTTTATCAAGTATGATTTCCCTTTCAGCAATGTTTACAGTTCTCTCCAATATTGCTGTTAATTTTATAAATGTCGAATATCACATCGTATGTAATAGATTTAAACAATTTAACGATAGATGTCAAGTTATTTGTTCTGCAGTTCTCCACACTACTCTTCTTGTCTTTGTACATGCTTAGATACATTCCATTCATCTACCATGCTTGTATCACGTTTACTACCTTCTAATCATCTAGAATGGCTTCCGTCGCCTGCAGAATGCATAAGAAAATAAAACACACTAATCGACCGTGCAATTAATACTTCTGTTGCTGATGTATTTGCAATATTTTGATATGAAGTACATCTGGCTCTCAGAATTAGCAATTCTTAATCCAGCTACAATGTTAAGTATTCCTTGTTACTGATATGAATTTACTTTATGTCTTTAGTTCCACATGTCCTAGATGATCACTTCGTATTTCTCAGAGATTTTCGGGATCTTCGTCCATGAAGACATATGCAAAGGAACTGGTTATTTTCTTGGCTATTTCCCTGTTCGCCACAATAAACTCTCCTCTCCCCTTTAAAAATTCCTACATTTGGCCTTGCTTTTATCTTGTTTTATTTGGAATATAGTTTGTCGATTTATGCCGTCTTTGTGTTTCTGCTTGTTAGTATACATGTTCACTTTCCTTATCAATGTCATGGCCCTATTCTCGATTGTAATTTTTTGAGAATTCTCAGTTTTCCCAAATGTCTGGAATTCTTCTGAAGTCAATTCCTGTGATTACTATAATCGATAAGTTGTTATGTTAACCATCATTAAGTCACTTTAACACATTTTGGTGTTTTTACCTTCAAGAAATAGACGCTTTATTCAGACTTTGCAGTAATTCTTTAAATCTATCATTTATGACCAGAAATATCCGAAAGCACTGCAGGAGGAGAGAGAAGAAATTGCGGGGGTGGAAGGGGCGGGGGTTTGCTGATATTTTTGCATTATCGCTGGACACGGGTGAGGTACCAGAGGACTGGAGGGTAGTGAATGCTTTGTCCTTATTCAAGAAGGGCTACAGTCCGAACATCTGCAGTCTGTAATGTTCTTGAGAAGATTCTGAGAGAGAAGATATTCATGCATTTGGAAAGACGGGGTTGATTAGGAGCAGTCAGCACATTTTTGTGCATAGGAGATCATGGCTCACAAATTTGTTAGTATTATTTGATGAAGTGACCATCAATGTTGGTGAGGGCAGGGCAGTATACGTAGTCAAAAAAGATTTCATTCCACATGTTACGCTGGACTGGAAGATTAGATCGCATGGAATTGAGTGGGAGCTTGCAAATTGGATACAAATTTGGCTTGTTTGAAGGAAGCAGAGTTTAATAGTGGAAGGAGTTTTGTTGGATGGGAGGTCTGTCACTAGTGGAATGACTCAGGGGTCGGTGCTGCGACCATTTCTGTTTGTTATATGTGTAATTATTTAGATTCGAATGTACAAGACATCATTACGAAGATTGCAGATGGAACTAAAATATGCAGTATTGTGGAGAGTGAGGAAGGTTAACACAAATTGCAGCAGGACACTGATCAGCTGGAGACATGGGCCGAGAAATGGAAAATGGAGTTTAATTTCGATGCATGTGAGGTCTAGAATTTGGAAAGTCAAGTCAAGGTTGGAATTTCATGATTGGGCCTTAAGAGGTGGAGTGGAACAGACGAACCCTGGAATTCGGGAGCATGTTTCTCTGAAAGTTAATTCAGAGTTAGACAGGGCAGTGAAGAAGGCTTTTGGCACTCAGGCCTTCATCAGTCATGGCAATGAACATCAAAGTTGGGAAATTATGTTGCAGTACGCACTGGTGAGCTCATACATGCACCTTAATGTTCCGTTTTGATCTCTTTGCTAAGGGAAAGATGATATTAAATTGTGAAAAAGTTCAGACAAAATTTACCATGATGTTGCCGAGGTCTCAATGGTCATAGGTAGGGCGAGGTAGTACGTTTTGCTTTAGAGTGCATCAAATTGGGGGGGGAATCGTATATAAGCGAATAAAATCATGGGAGGCATGAATAAAGTGAATGCAATGAGTCGTTTATCCCTGGGGTGAGTAATTACGGACTAGAAGACATCAGTTTAAGGTCAGAGGGAAAAGAATAAAAGGGAACCTGAGGAGCATTTCTGTTACACACAGGATGGTACACATATGGAATGAGCTGCCTTTGGAAGTGTTTGAGGTGGGTACGTTCACAACATTTAAAAGACAATTGAACAAATACACAGATATAAGTGATGAGAGGGATAGGGACAATGGCAGGGAAATGGGGTTAGAGTATATGGACATTTTGATAGTAATGGATCACTTTTGATCGAAGGGCCTGTGTCTTTTTTGTAGGACTCTATGACTCAAAAAACCATTGCTTGTCTCCCACTGACTGTTATATTGTAGTTTTCAATTCACTGGAGCGAGCATGACCTTCTAGCCCCCAGGCTTCCATGCCGTTTGACCAGAATGCTCACACATTCGAGATTGCATGCAGACGCCATGTAAAATGCAAATATTAATGTCATTATTCCTCAAAAGCTGCTGAAGAGCAAGGTTATTAATTAGTCGTTTTGACCACACAACACCAAATCTGAAATAACCTGCTTTCTAGTTTGGTTCACAACATAGTCTTCAACCCACCTCATATACACTAATCGAATTTATTTTTCACAACATTAGCAGTCACTTAATTAAGGCGTTTTCAATGCAACTCGATACCATCAATTATTACTGCAGCAATCACGAGTATTTGTTACTGATTTACAGGATGTGGGTGTCACTGGATAGCCAGTATTTGCCGCTGCTGTCAGAGGTCAATTAAGAGTCAACTGCGTTGCCGCAGGTCTGGAGTCACATGTAGTCCAGACCAGGTAAGAACAGCAGTTCCCTTCCCTAAAGGGCATTCAGTGAAACAGATGAGTTTTTTTTTTCATCAACAATCGATAACAGATTCCTGCTCATCATAGACCCTTGATTCCAGATACTTATTGAATTCAAGTTCCACCACCAGCCATGGAAAAATTCAGGCCAGGCGCTCACAACATTACGTGCATCTCTGGCTTAAGAGTCCAGCGATAATACCGCTTGACCATTGCTTTCCCATGCATATGCTTCCATATCTAATTTCCAGAGAATATGATGCAAAATATTTGCATGACAGTTTTGATTTAAATCTATGACACACCAATGTTTGCTTCTCTTTGCTATTTGTAAGATCCACCCAAACTGATACTGTGGGATCTGAGGGACAGAGTCTGTGGCGTTATTAGTGAGAGACATGGGCAACACATTCGGAGAGACTCACCTCAACGCTGAGATGATCTGAAGAAATATCCAGCAATACAGGACAAGCATTAATGTCCTCCCAAGTTTGCCAGGGTAAGGGTCACGTATTCTTTCTGGTCTCTCACATTCACTGTGTATCTGTTACAGCACTGATACCCGAACAAAGCTCACGCTCTATCTGGAAATAAGGGTCATGCACTACCACTCTATTGAATTCAGCACCTTCCTTCAAACATTTTGTTTGTGGTCAATGCAATACACCGCACGAATAACACTGCATAGATTCTGCACTGTGGTCTATCCCCCTCTAGCCATCTCACGATCTCCCCCACCCCCACCTACACCAGCACTAACAGCAGGGCCACCCACTCCCAACTTCACTCCCTTCCTCTATTTCTCCAATTAGAGGAGAAACCACCTGGAATAGGACAGACAGGACCAAGCTGGGTGTTGGAGTGCCTGATTTCCGGTACTCCATTCTTCACCCCCTCCCCACCACCACCATGTGCGGAGGACCTGGTACAAGCTGGGCAGGATCGGTACTCCTCGTGTGGTGATTCTGAAACATCCATGTCCCACCAAGCGAGCAAGGAGCAATGTTCAATGAAGGGCAATTCTCACTTTGAACCCACTGGTAGTTCCAACGTCAGCTCTCTCACTCCCTACCCCCAAAAATCACATACCACATTGCACAGAGATGCAGGCACAGAATTACACAGAAATATTGGTAAATACCCCAATGTATTAACGTGCACAAAACATACAAGAAGATAGGCATACACACACGTAGAAGCACATAGAGGCATATACAGTCACACACAGATAGACACAAACACAGATAGAAACACATAGGCTGATGTACAGACAGACAGACGTAGGCACACAATAATTAGATAACAAGCACATGGACACACACACACACACACACACACAGACACACACACACGCAGACCGAGACACTCGTGTCTTAAAGACACCAATAGATAAGTTTTTGATTTATAAGGGTATCAAATATTCTTGGAAGAAGCCAGGAGAATGAGGTTGAGGAACATATAAGAAATTATTGAACGGCATATCAGACTTGATTGTCCGAATGCCCTAATATTGCTCGTTGTTTAATGCTTGCGTGGTGTTATGCGATCAGGTATTCTCGTCCTGAGACAGCAGCAGAGGCTGGGTTTGATACATGGTTGATCGTAAAGAGTCAGTAGGAATGTGGGACATGTTTAGAGGGCTGAATGGTTTATGTCTATTCCTGATTATTGTTAATTTATGTCTCAAAGGAAGCGATTTGATGTTAAGTTAAGTTTAAAATAACGGGTCATGCAATGAAATAAGGACGTCCCTTTCCCTTTGGTGTTGTGATATCTGTGGTGTCCTCATCCTCAGGGAGCAGTGAAGACTCAGTTATTTCAGATATTCAAGGTTGAGCTCGACTGATCTTTGCTGGACAGGGGATTCAATGTTTACTGAGAACAGACAGGCGACGGATTGTCAGACATAATCGGAGCAGCCATGAGAATTCGGAATTGTGCTGCTAAATGGCCGACTGCCGTCCCTACCCCACGTGTTGTTCCCTTAATCCAAACCTCGAGGCTGTTACAGGGATGTACTGCTGCCTCTACCACATGTGTTGTTCCCTCAATCCACCCTCGACGCTGTTGCAGAGACACACTGATGTCCCAACCCCACGTGTTGTTCCCTCAAGTAACTCCTCGATGCTGCTACAGAGATATACTGCTGCCCCTACCCATGTTTTGTTTCCTCAATCCACCTTCGATACTGTTAAAGTGTAGTTGACCACCCCATTCAGCCACACAAGATCATTTCAATGAGATGGGAAGGAACCATTCTGCACCTCGAAGGAGTTGCACAGGGATACACAATGAAGTCATTCAGCTCGTTGAGTACATTACGCAGCCCAGGAGGAGACCATTCAAACCATTTGAACAACTTAACAGAAAATAGAGAGTCGAGATAAATGTTCATTTTCAGGTTGCAAAGCTGTAACTGATCGATTGCCTCAGAGATCACTCTGGGATCGTCAATGATCAATAATCTGTATGAAAAGGTGAGGGAAGGGCTTGAAGCTCAATTAGTTTGTATACCAAGATGATCATTCAATGTGTCAACAAATTGATTTAGTGAGTCTCTATTCTGATAGAGACAGGCAAGGTGAGTGAGCAAACCTTCAGCAGAAATAACATAAGGTGAGGTGTCTGTTTTGACAGGAAGGATAAAACAATGATAATCAATTTAAATGGGGAGATTGCAGAACTCTGTGAAGCAGGCTGTTTCCATGTTCCTGATAAATGAGTCATTTGAAGTCAGTCTGCAGATGCAGCAAGTGATTTGGAAGGTAAGTGGAACGATGTTGTTTCTGGCAAAAAAAAGGTATCAGGTTTAGTGAGGAATGTTTCGCTGCATTTGTACGGGGCAATGCTGAGACCATATCAGATACACTGTGTGAAGGTTTTATCCCCTAAATTAAAAAAATAATAATTCTTTCAGATGATTTCCAACGATGTTTCCATTTACTCATTCGCGGAATGAATGCCTTTTTTATGGGGGATTATCAGTTTCGATCTTAGATGATAAATATTATTAAACCGTCCATGACTTTCTGAAAAGCATATCAGCTGAATGCATATTTTCTCTTGTTAAGGAGATTGAAGTAGAAACTCAATTTAAGAATAACTAGTATTGATTTAGCATACGTATTATAAACACATCGACTAATATTTGCAAATTATGCAGACACTTATAAACATGTCATTAAATTATAAAGCGGGGACATTTCTTTTTGCGAATGAAAGCACTGTGTTCAACAACAGCAACTGTGCATTTGCATATAGTTCATTATCATCCATTCCAGAGAATGTTCATGGAGAGCGCATATGGCCCAGTTTGGTGTTCAATTGAAATTATTTTATGCTCCAACACAGAGAGGGAGAAAACTCTTCCCTGCCTAAGTAGCAGCAGCCGATTGATCCCGTTCTCTTACTCTGTTCCAACTGATAGCAAAATGTGAGACCATAAGATTCCTCAGTTCCCTTCACCACTTTTCAAGGATTCCTGATGAGTATTCATTGGAACCTCTCCACAGCCTGAAGCAAAGGGAATTCAGCCAAATCCAATTTTGCTTGAAAGAAATCCCATTTCCAGCAGCTTGTGTGAACAGATTAACTTCAAAAGCAGAAAAAAAATTGGGCCACTCTCCCATTTTTCCACTTGTGATGTGTTCAACTTTTTGAGTCTCACAATTTTCCAGAAAATGACCAGGGTGAGCCCTACACAATTGGTAATATCACTAAATTGGTTAAATTTAAATTTGTTGTAACCAGTGGAAGAGTGGGGCTGGAAAAGCAAACAGTGACCCTCCAACATTGATCGCAACACAAATGAGAAATTATTTTCGGGCAGTTCATGTGGGAATTCCCTTTCCCAGACTTTTGTGGTGCCTGGATGTATGCATTTATTCAAAATTGTATTGTATTCAAACGTTTGACAGGCAAGTGAATTTAGGAAAATATATACAGTGAGAAAAGAGCTGCTGAGATTGCAATCAGATCAGCCAAGATTTTCGTGCCTGCTGAAACCATGACTAAGTGTCTGATTACCAACTCTTGATCCTCCGTCCTATGTTCATATGTTCTATTCAGACTCTCAAACCTCCTGCACAGGCGCATATGGGGGCAACACGTTCCAAATACCTGGTCCACAGTAATACAGAATCTCATTCAGTCCCTGAAGACTGGCACACACAGTTTGGTGTGGGTTGCAAAATGTTATTGTGAAATCCAGGCTGGATTCGAAAGACGCCTCTGGTCTCTTCGCAGAATGTCTCCTCTCTGCAACTTGTGCTTCATTTTTTGGTCGTTGTTTCGACCCAGATTCACTTTGAGGACAGCTCCCTGACCTCAGTCAGAGATGACTCACAAAATGCTTTGCTTTCTCTGACTATAACAGACTGTTCAGTAAAATTACAACCATTAACTTTGTAATTACAGAATATGAGAACATAAGGAACAGGATCAGGTAATTCGGACGATCAAACTACTGTGTGTGATCATGGCTGATCGACTGTTCACATTAACTCCTCTTTAATGCCCAATTCCTCAGCTCTCGAACAGATCAAAAATCCATCTGCCTCCTCTTTAAATACTTTCAGTGATCTAGCTCCGCAGCACTCTATCCCAGATAATTCCTGACGTTGATTACCCTCTGTGAGAAGATAACACTCCCTGCACATGCACCATCACCTATCGATATGAACAAATGGTGAACACAGGGGATTAGAAAGGAGCGAATGACCTTGATGTCAAGGCAGTGTTTGACTGAGAATATCAGTGGGATCACCTATTTTTGAGCTTAATGTGAATAAGGTGCAACCTCCTCACTGGTCGGGTTGTGTCAGAGGTCAAAGGAAGATGATTGTGGGCAGTGGCCGACAGTGCTCTCAGGCTCTCAGTACCGGGACATCTCTTCACGAGATCCTCAGGTTAGATTCCACAACACAAACATCTTCAGCTGTTTCATCAATGACTACATCCCCTCCCCCCCCCCCCCACCCCATCCTAAGATCAGAAATACGGATGGTCACTGAAGATCAGACAATGTTCGGAACATTTTGTCACCACTCAGCTCCTGAAGAAGTCTGTGTCCATGTGCAGCAAGATCTGGGCTGTATTCAGGTTTGTGCTTTTAAAGTGTCAGTAACATTCATGTAACAGCGCTGCCAGACACTGCACATTCCCACAGTTAAAAGACGAGCTCAATCGTCATCTCAAACTGGTTACACACTGATATATGGAATCCATACAGCCCGTGGAAACAACTTAACAAGAAGAGGGAGAGCCCATTCAATCCTCTTGCTTGTTCCACAGGAACAGAGGGAGTCTGGCCAATATACAGAACTGTAAAGCAGGAACAGGCAGAGCCCAATCATACCTTTAAACCTGTTCCATGGGTCCATGAGGAGGCGATGCAGCTCCTCGAGACAGTGATATAGGAACGGGGGTGGGGGGGAGGGGGTTCATTTGTATTCCAACATGATAAACAAAACAGAGAATGCATTGATTAGAGGATTCCACGATATTAATCATGACTCAATGTATGTAGAACGTGTGCTACTTGAACATGGTTTGCTGGCATTGAGGAGGGAAGATAAATGTTTTGTGTCAAGTCTCAAGGAGACATCTTCCATCTCCGAGAAGAGAGACCCATGTTCTCCATGGAGACCAGAGGCTACTGGGAACAGGTAAATCTTTTAGAATGAAGGTATTGTGGCTGCTGTTGGGATTGTGGATAACATGACGTTTAGTGCAGAATCGCACACCAAATGAAATGTATTAATGTGGGGAGAGTTTAATCAAAATCCTGAACCTCTCCCTCTCTGTCTCAATCTAAATGGGGAGTTTTGGTGGTTGGCTGAATGTTCTCAGAGGCTGTTAAACTGCCGAGAATCACGTAACCCGAGTGAAGAAAAACATGGAATTTGTCACCATATCAGTGTCTGTTTAGAACATCATGATTGTCCATCCCCCTTCAGATTCAATGCAATCACATCTTAGTCTCTCACAGCTCTACAGATTAATCTTCACTCACTCCTCATCGTGCCATAATCCCAGGGATTAGTTTGGTGAAACGGGAGAGAAAATATATCTTCAATACACCAAATACTGCCTCAACAATACTCTCAGGGATGATAACAATAATTGCTTTACTCACTTAGACAATGCCGTTTCTTTCGTATGCCACAAAAGCCAATTCCTTCTCGACGCACTACAACTGACATGGAATTTATAAGTTCCCGACGTCTGTGCACCTGTATCAATAAACCTGGGACTAGAGGTCACTATGGAGATGTACATTACTCCCGGGGAGAATTTCAATGAGATTGAATACACCTCAAACAGGGAAAGATCACCTACCTGAATAGAAATGAGTTGTAGGAATACGGGACACAGACAGAGTAAGGGAACTATCTTTACTTTTGTTCTTCTCTCACAGGATGTGTGCAGCCCTGGTCAGGACAGCAGGTTATGCTGATCTTGAACTGAGTGGGTGGTTGAGCTGTCCCACAGGACAGTTAGGAGTAAAACGCATTGCTGAGGGTTTGCAGTGTTACAACACAGGATAAATTCTCCTGCTTAATTTAAAATTAGCAACAGAGAAAAGATTTATTCTGTGCAGTAATCTGTGATAAATTTCGAGTCCAAACCTATTTAAGGTAAAAATTAACAACTTTACTTCTTAAAGTATAAAAGTGAAATATAAACCAACGACTATTCCCAACTTCTCCCTCTCACCTATCTTTTACCTTCCTGCTCCACAATACTTGAGTCCTAATTAAGATTCACAAAACAAAATATTTTATCTCTAAACCAGGAAGATTTAAGTTCTTCTGCATATTCCTGTCTTCTTTTTGTTCTTGGGGATTCTGCTTCAACTTACTGTTTATTAAAGGTACTTTTATGAGAGCTATTTTGCAGGCAATCTTTACATGCTAATAGTTTGGCAGTTCTCCTCTCAATTGTTCAAATTCCCAGGTCTTGCAAACCGAAAGCATTGGATTCTGTCATTGTCTTATAAGATTGTCAATATGTTAATTTCAAACTTGTTTGGAGCTGTGCGTTTCGGGGTGTAATTTAAACTGATTGGTTGAATTTGTTTTTGTCTCCAGGCAACCAGCTAATTGAGTTATTCCACCAAGTGTTGCATTTCATCATTTTTCAGAACATTTGGGTCTGCCAGGTAGTAATTACCTTCTTAATTTTCTTTAAGGTACAGTGCGCCCACATCTTCATCACGGAAGTCACACAGAAACCTGACCAGAGAAAGATGACACATTGACTTCCCGAAACAACTTGAGGCAAGTAGATGGACTTTTATAACAAATGATAATGGTTTCTTTTAAATTGCACCAATTTTCCTCATGAGTTATCAAAAGACGATTATTCTGTGGCGCTTGATTATGAGTCAATGATTTGGACTCCACAAACTGTCTTCCCGTTTTTGCAGAGAACAAGTTAAACATTCTCAAGAGTAATTATTTTGTGATGGGCATGTGGTAAGAAGGGACATGTAACTATTGCATCCAGATTGAACAAAGGCACAAATCATGGTTTATTCAGAAGTTGCACTGAGTCCAGACGGTGGTATTGGACAGGATTGGTGAGTGGGGAGGACATGGAGATGCAAATATATGAAGGGCAAAAAGGTTTATGAAGGTTGAGAACAGTCTGGTTCCTTCTCGCATATCAGTGAGTGATGTATAAATAGTTGTTTGATACTTATAATTTATCCAGAAAGGAAGTTTTGTTTGGAACTGAAGACTTCCGCTTTTCCAAAATTTACCTATCTTGAGCAGGAATTCAGTTCAACTCGGTTTAATAGATAAATGGAATGACTTACCAGGACCCAACGATAGCGACGATGGGATAGTTAACACTTTGAATAATCCAAAGTATACTTGATCTTTGATGTTTATGATATCCAAGGATAAGATGCATAATAAAGACACCGGGATAAACTCCTGTCTATTGCTGTAACATTCCAGACTATCATTCTCAGATTCTGATGCATTGTTGGAACATTCCAGTCGAATGTTCTCAGATTCTGATCTCTCCTCCCCCTTTCTCTCGAGCTGCTGATCCCTATTATTGCTGTCTGCGATGCTCCCACTCATACTATGAGATAACACATTGACTGAGCCCATTTATCACTAAACGATGGAAACACTGCACTGGAATAATTAGAATTAATCGAGATTGACACTAATCACAGTCACTGAACAAGTAGGTTCAGTTAACTACTTTAAATTAAATAGGGTTTTTATTAAAATTCAAAAGAATGTTTGAAATTTATGCATTTGGCATGTGATATGTGGGGGTGACTGAGGGAAAAAGTACTGGAGGAGGCAGATTGATTGTGTAATAGCGTTCAATCTGCCTTACATGTTGGCGTACTGTCAAAGGATTGTCAGAACATATACAAGTTTCTTTGTTTACAAACCGAAGCGTATAGCTTGTAATTACTGATCAGTGATTATAACGTCGATAAAACATGGAGAAAACTTTTATTGTCCATAATCTACCACGAAAGTGCACTTATGACAATATGGGTTATAACAGACAAATGACATGGATATGTTAACTGAGAAATATTACGTGACAAACACAATTCAGATGGTTATTCGTGGATCAGGGATGGCAGGTAAAGAAACCTGCTGTTAACGTCATTGATGTCAATCAACTGTGATGAAGTGCCAATCACAGGTCTTCAATTGCAGTGTGGTTATGATATTGAGGAGGACACAAATCACACAGGGAATTGGGGGACATGGCTGATGAGACTGGTTGGCGGGAACATGATATTGCCCGGTCATCAGTATATTACTCTTTATAACTTATATAAAGATAAAATTCCAGGATACATCTACAATGGGAAGTGAGGCGAACAAACAAATTAACCATACAAACAGACGACATTGGAGCAGAAATTTGGTCATTCCGCCCATTGAGTCTGCACCACAATTCATTGATGGCTGTAAAGCTTCTCACCACCATTCTCCCACTTTTTACACGTACACCTTGATTCGCTTTAAAATCAAGAGCTTTTCTATTTCAGTCCTAAATATACTCCATGACCTGGCCTCAACAGCCTTCTGTGGCAGTGACTTCCATAGATTCACCACTCTCTGGCTGAAGAGGCTCCTCCTTAACTCTGTTCTAAAATGTCTTCTCTTTATTCTGTCCCCTCGTGTCCCAAACTCTCCTACCATTGGAAATATCTTCACAAAATACACGTTGTCCAGGTCATTCAGTATTCTGCATATTTCTATTAAATTTCCTAACATCCTTCTGAACCCGATTAAATGTAGACCCAGAGCCCCCAAACTTTCCTCATATTTTATGCTTTTCATTTCAGGGAGCATTCTCGTGTATCTGCTCCTAAAATGCTCCAGGACCAGTACTTCCTGAGATATGGGACGCAAAACTGCGACCAATAATCCAAACGTAGCCTGAACAAAACCTTATAGAGCCTCAGAAGTACTTCTTTTTTTTATATTCAAGCCTTCTTGAAATAAATGTCATCATTGTATTTGCCTTGTTAATCACTGACAACCTGTAAATTTGTCTTTCGAGACTCCTGGATTAGAAACCGCGAGTCTTTTTGCACTTCAGATTCTCAATTGACTTGCTATTTAGAAAATAGCCCATGCCTCTATTCTTTGTGGCAAACTGTATGATCTCACACTTTCCCACGTTTTACTCCATCTGCCATTTCTTTGCTCAGACTCATAACCGGTGCAAATACTTCATCAGGTGAAAGTGAAGACCGAAGATGCTGGAGATAAGAGTCAAAAGGTGTGATGCTAGAAAAGCACAGGCAGTCAGGCACCAGCTGAAGCACAGGAGATTCGACGTTTCGGGCATCAAGCCTTCATCAGGAATGAGGGGGCTGGGAGGATGGGGACTGAGAGATAAATGGGAGTGGGTGGGGATGGTGGGAAGGTAGCTTGGATGACGAGAGGTAGATGCAGGTGAATGGTGATAGTGATAGGTGTGAGTGGAAGGTGGAGTGGATAGATGGGTAGGAAGGTGGGCAGGTAGGACAGTTCAAGTGGGAGGTGCTAAGTTTGAGGGTTAGATCTGGGATAAGGTGGAGCGTGGGGAGCAGAGGAAACTGGTGAAATTGACCTTGATACCGTGTGGTTGGAGAGTTCCAAGGTGGAAGATCATCTGTCTTTCCTCTCGGGGTCGGGGAGCGAGACGTTGGCCGTGGCAGAGGCCACTAACTTGCATATCCTTGGAGGAGTGGGAGGGGAAGTGGTAGTGTTCAGCCACAGGGCAGTGGGGTTGTTGTGCGTGAGTGTCTCAGATGTTCCCTGATCTGTTCCGCAAGTTGATGCCCTGTCTCCTCAATATAGGGGAAACCTCGAGCAACGTTCAGAGTAGATGAGGTGTTTGGATGCACAGGCTGTTGTCTGCCTGATGTGGAAGGATCATTTGGGGCCTTGGATGGAGGTGAGGGGAAAGTGTTGTCATCGGTTCTATATCTTTTGCAGTAAGGTAAGATGCCAGGAGTGGAATGTGGTTTGGTGGATGGCATGGACTGAAGGATGGAGTCGTGGATTGAATAGTCTCTGCAGAAAGCTGATGGGGTAGGGAGGGAAATATATCTCTGCTGATGCGGTCTGACTGTTGGCGGAAATTGCGGTGGATTATGGGTTTTATCCTGTGGTTGGTAGGTGGTGTTCAAATCCTTGTTGTGGTTGGAAGGGTGGTGTTCAAAGGTGGAAGTGCGGGAAATTGAGGAGATGTGCGAGAGGAACCTACTGCCGCCAAACAACATCTTTAATGCTACCTGCCCCTCGATCTATCTTCGTACTGCCTGAAAATTTAGACAGATTGCCCACAGTTCCTTCATTTAGATCATTAATGCATAAAGTGTAACGGTGTAGTCCCAACGCTGAGTCTTTTGGAACACCATTTGTCTCTGGCTGCCATCCTGAGAACAACCCTCCTATTCCAACTCTCTGCTTAATGTCAGACAGCCATGCTTCTTGCCTCTAAAACCATGGGCCCTTATCTTTCTCTATAGCCTAATTTCGGCACCTTGTCAAAGGATTCTTTAGGTGCAGCTAGATAACATCAATGGTTCTTCTTGGTCTTATCTGCACGTTACTTCATCAGAGAATTCTAGCAGGTTTATCAGCCATGACCTCCCCTTCATGAAACCATGCTTTTTCCTATTTTATCAAACACCTCCATATTCAGAAATCTCATCCTTCACGATGGATTCCCTCAACCAAGGGTAGGCTAACCGCTCCGTAATTTTCCATCTTCTGTGTGAGGGTGTCAATGGAAGGGAACAGTTTGGTTCGGCAGGAAAGGAAGAATCGGAGGGCTTTGAGGCCTTCGTGACGGGGGATGGAGGTGTATAGGGAATCAACTAACTCAACTTCAGCCAGTGGTCAGGGAGAGAGGAGTGTGTAACTATGAGTGAGGCAGTAGAGGGATCCAGGAGGTAGTTTCAGGAATCTCAGCCATTGTCCGTGTCGATCAGGTTCAAAAGTCTTGTTCCCTGCGTGGATGAGAATGGGCACTGCAGCGAAGATGAGCCAAGGGGCCCCAGCGCCGACTTTAGGGAACCTTTTGGGGTGGGGAGAGGAGAAGAGACATGTTGTTGCATCTGGGGATAGTACAGTCAGAGGCATAGACACTGTTCTCTGTGTCCGGGATTGGGAGTCGTGAAGATTGTGGTGCCTACCTGGTGCTCGCATTGTGATATCTCAATTGGGCTGCAGAGGAACTTGGAGTAAGAGGGGAATGAGCCAGTGGTCGTGGTCTGTGTAGGTACCAACGACAGAGACAAAACTAGGGCAGAGGTTGTGTTTAGTGATATGCACAGCTAGGAGCTAAATTAGAAAGCAAACCCAAAAAGTAAATAATCTCTGGATTACCGACTGAGCCATGAGCTAATTGGCACAGGGTCAGCAGGTAAATGTATGACTCAAATATTGGTGTGGGAGAAATGGTTTTGAATCATGGGACATTGACATCAACACTGTGGGAGACGGGAACTGTTCCAATGGGACAGACTTCATCTGAACCATGTTGGAACCAGAGTCTTAACAAATCGTATAACTAGGGTTATAAATAGGACTTTAAGCTTCTGAAGAACTCAGCAGAAGTTATTAAAATCTCCAACACAGACACAGAGTCAATGGAAAGTGTTAGCAATCAAACTTCAAGGACAAACAAATGACAATGATAAAAGGGACAGTTAATACAGGACGGAAGTGTTCTATCTGAATGTATGCCGTGTCAGGAATAACGTAAATGAGCTTGTGACACGAACACAAACTGGCAGATACAACATGGTGGCCATCATGGAGACATCGCTGCAAAAGGATCAGGATTGGGCGATGAATATTCAAGGATACTCATCCTATCGAAAAGATAGGCAAGTGGGCAGAGGAATAGGGTTGTCTTATTGGTAAGAAATGAAATTGAATCAATAATAAGAAATGAAGTAAGGTCAGATGGTGTAGAAGCTGTGTCGGTAGTTTAATGGAAAATTAGCAAATTTAACATTTACTGTGAAATCTGAAAGTGAATGTTTTTTCTAAATTTAATGCTGTGCTGAGTTCTGCAGCCAGGAGACAGCTTGTCTTTGTTTGAAGTTTGTAAACATTCAGTTTGACATTGCCACCATCGAATTCAGGGAAATTTGAGGAAAGCATAGGAACCGTTCTGTCCACGACCAGTGGATGAGAGAATAACAACTTAATTTTTCCCTGTCTTCAAGAGTATCTGAAATATGCTCAGGTGCCCCTTACATGAGGAATCTGGCTGAATGTATTCGGTCGGTTCTGCAGAACCTGAAGAGAACTCGTTTGTTTGCTCGTGCTAACAGTTGAGTCGAGTCGATTTAATTTCCACGACAGTAAACCTAGGGGCCAGTCCCGGCACCCCGCGACTGGGTGGGATTCTGAAGAACCCCAAGAGGCGCAGGCACCAGCGCCTTGAAGGTCTATCACTCGAGCGCTGAATTAGTCCCTTTGTGTGAGAGGACTGGGAATCTGTGTATCACCCTAGCGCCGGGGTTCGATTCGAATAATTTCGGGCTACGAGTCGTGCCTTAAGTAATCGCACATAGAGACTCATTCTAAGAGAATAAGTGAATCCAGTAAAGGGTTCAGTAAACTCTCGCGTGACATTTGAGCTAAACTCAAGGGAAAGGATTGCCGTCTCTGGAGTGCTTAAGATACAGTGATTTTAAGTGTGGTTTTAGACTTGGAGTCACAACTGGCTGAGTTCAACTCGCCAAAGATGTACCGGGTACTTGGTTTCTTGGTTTACGAAAACAAAGGCATTGAGGCGGACGCGCCAAAGGCGAGAGGGGATCTGCGGAGGTAGCAAAGCAAATCAAAGCAGAAATATGATACTGCGTGCGAGAGAGAGAGCTGAACGCTTTTTATTACGCTAAAAATGGGCTCTGGCAAGAGCAAACAAAAAGAGGGTCCACCGAGGACTTGGAATGGCCAACCAAAGCTAAAATACATGTGAAATAATTACGGAACAGAGTCTGTAAAGCAGTTAGAATTGTGGGTCAATGAATTTGCTTTTCCAGAGGGAGGATGTTTTATTAAAAGACAGTTGGAAATATTGAGGTTGAGGTTGAAGAAGAGAGAGAAGGAGAAATGGAAGGGAAAATAGAACCTGTGAATTGGAGTGCTTATAACATGTGGAAGGCTGAGGCAGATATAAGAGAAAGGATATCTCATGTCAAAGGTAGATTATATGCATGTACAAACACTAGCACACATGGAGACACGCTCAGAAAACAACCGAACGGAGCTGTGCAGTGTCTTAAGTCTGTTTCAGATTCTGACCTAGATGACTGCCCTCCAATTCCTACTGCTCCCCTACGAGATCTACCTGGCGAAGGTTCCTAGTCAGCGGCGCCACCTCAAGGTCTGCTGAATCAGCGGTAACACGTCGTACCACGAATCAACTGAAACAAGAAGCTCAAAAGAAGGGCCGCCACTCCAAGATGGAAAAGGATCCCGGGCCTGCTCGCGATTGCCCCCAACGGATGACGAGTCAGACGGTGAGAGTAGTGGTGTACGATCGTCTAGCCAGGTAGTTCTGCAAGCTCCAATGGTTGAAGCTGCAGGTCCAGAACGGTATCCAGTGGTGGTCCACAGGCCATGGACCATGAAGGATCTGGAAAGTGCCTATGGGTAATTTCCTGACCCACGCGATGTTGGAGGTAATATGTTCGCTGAAGACGTGACAAAGTTCTGTACTGAGTTCTGTCCCATGTCACATGGAATCAGATGTCTCCTGAGATGACACCTGGGCGCCAATGTCACCAAAATTAAGTATAAATAGCCAGTCATAAATGTCCATGCCACGGCAGCCGACCCCAAGCTTTGATGCTTTTGTTGAGGCCGCCCGTCAGGAGGCATTCCCAGTGCAAATGGACATGACCAAAATTGCAATGTGCAAACAACAAGAAGGTGAAACTGTGTCCCAGTACCTTCCGCTCCTCACTAAAGTCCATAACGGCCACAGTGGACTGAGACTACCCGACGACATAACGGCTGCAGAAATCACGCTGTATGAGGCACACCTCAGGAACAGCTTCATCAATGGAATGAATGACAAAATAGCTAAAAAGGTAGAAGACACTTGTATTACCTGGGACACCGGAAAGCTGAATTTGATAGAACAACATGCAATGCATGCTGAAAAGTTGCTTACCCACGAGAAGAATAAGTGGAAACTCAAGATGGAACAACAAGCACATAAAGCTCATTACTATGATGCAAATGGTCACCCAGCCGTTGGAGGAAGGTGCTACAGGAAGAGACAGAGGCTGAGCTGGAGGTCGCAGGAGAGGCGCTACCAGAGGCATATCTGGCGGTTGAGTTGTTTGCGGATAAATGGACAACTGGGCAAGGCAGTGCCGGCATAGACAGCTTCAATCAGCCCGGAGCCTGAGTGGCAGGGTGACTCAGACGGGAAGGTTGAGGTGGAGGTAAGCAGCCCACAAGGTACAGGTAAGCCTCTTTCCTTTATGCTTAACAAGGAAGACTCGCTTATGGTAATCTTTTCTACTAACCATACTGGCACTGAGACATTTCCCACCTCTATGTTAAGCTCTGAGATTGCGAAGTATATCAGTGATGCATATACGTCGATGCCTACCTCTATGGTATATGTGGAAGGTAAAATTAACCTTTTTGGTAGCGACAGGGGCAGCATATTTTGTCCTGAAATCAAGCCAGTTCAGAGAGTCAACGTGAATAAAGATGAGTGGAAGGTTCCTGAACTCAATGGGTGCATCAGGAGTCGTGATACAAGGGAGATTTTCTGCACCCCGATTGTGCGATTTTATTAAAATGATCACAGATGTGGAGTCAGTGTGAACTTATCTAAGGTATCTGTAACAATAAGCAGACACTGTCTTCTTAATGTGGAAGGCTCCACTCCCCACGTGTCACTGGCGAAGGCACTCAGTGACACGTGTCAGGAATTGGGTCTATGTGCACAAAGAACGAAAGATTGGGTCTTCAGGGACGATTTGGATATCTGGTTCAATGCAGATTTGTGAACATATAAGAATAAAGTTAATTGGCTACCTCAAGCTGATAGGACAGTCCAGGTAACCCCGGCTGGTCCTGAAAAGCTTTGGAGGGGGGTAGCCTGGCATTTTCATAAGAAAGAAATCTCGGATCCAAAATTTAAAACGGTCTCTACTCAGTTGTCGGCAAAAGGCAAACATGATATGGGGCTCAAACGCGGCTGATAATTCATAAGGATAACTCCGAGATCTGAGGATCATTCTTGCAGAGCACAATAATAATTAAAACCCGAGCCATATAACGGATTACTCCAGTTTTGTAATCTGTCCTAAAGGCTGGAGAGATAATCCTTAACCCTGCTATGCTTCTCCACACAGAGGGAGACGGAGACCCACATGATTGTGTCGCTGTAACTAATGAGATTTGCATCCCTCGACCAGATTTGCAGGATTCACCACTTCAGAATCCAGATATGGAGATTTTTCGTGGATGGGTCAGCATTCAGGAGCAAGGAGACAGGCCAGAATTGTGTTGAGTATGCTGCAGTGACTACCGACAAGATAGTCAAACCGGATCACTCCGTCCTCATCTGGTGTTTCCACCTCTTACCAAATGACGATGCTCCCTTTGTCATTTTCACTGTGCACCTGAGAGTCTCTGTCAGCACAAGCAGCGGAGCTGATTGCCTTGACTGAGGCCTGTAAATTGGCTGAGGGAAACACAGTGAATATTTACACCGATAGCAGATGCGCATTCAGGGTTATACATGATTTTGGAACCCTGTGGAAACACAGGGGCTTCTTGACATCTACCAAAAAGCTTATCACACACCGTGGCCTTATTTCTGACCTCCTGGAAGTTGTCCTATTGACTAAATAAATCGCTGTGTGTAAATGTGAAGCCCACACAGAAAATAATGTTTGTATTTCTCAAGGCTATGCTAGGGCAGACTTAGCAACCCAGCAGATGCCACGTGATCAGATTGACATGTGTGTGACAAACATTTGTACCCCAACAATGGGACCGTGTGTCAAAAGGGGCGGGGTGGGGGGGGGGGAAGATGTATGACAGTATTATGGCACTGTTGGACTTACACATTACTCCCAGAAATATTGTGATCTTTGTGTTATCTGCGCCACTAATAACGTGGGGAGCGGAATACAGACGAGTCAGGGAGCACACCCCCAACCCCAAAAAACATTTGAACTTTTACAGATGGATTTTATTGAACTAACGCCCAGTAAAGTATTGTCTGGTAAAAGTTGATACGTTTTCCAAATGGGTGGAAGCGTTCCCCACGTCTAAAAGGGTGCCAGTACAGTAGCCAACACTTTGCAAACTGAGATAATTATCAGATGGGGCAACCCTGAAAGGTTTAGTTGTGACAATGGACACCATTTATCAGTAATGCATTACACCAGATCAGTGATCACTTGGGAATAAACATAAGACAACACTGTGCCTACCACTCAGCGAGCGGTGGGTCAGTGGAAAGAGAAAATGCTACCCTAAAAATAAATTGACAAAATGTTTTGAGGAACTAGGGGTGACGTGGACGTAGATACTTCTGATTGTCCTAAAGTACATGGAGATCCAGGAGGAAAGGAAGAGCTCATCTTAGCACATTTGAGATTTTGTTTAGTCGACCACCCAACACAGGAATTGGACCAACACCTAAGGTAAGACAGATAACAGACCACTATGAGGGTAAAATGTTGTTTTACTGTATACAACTCTCTGCACTTTGGTCTCAAATACAGAATCAAGTGAAAGCAGCACGACTCCAACTCGCCGAAGGGATACTGCATAATCTTGAACCTGAAGACTGGATAGTGGTGAAAGACTTCAGGAGGAAAAACTGCAATGTGAAGAGGGGGCTGGCACAGTTTCAAGTGCTCCTTACAACACAGACAGCTGTTGAGATCGCCGAAAGAGCCACGTGGATATGCGTCAGCCATTGCAAGCGTATCGCTGGGTCTGAGGGGACATCTCACACTGTTAGTAAGCGCCCTGATAGGAATTGTCTTAAGGGAACGGCATTTGGGATGCAGTCACAAACGGTCATCTTAATCGTTTGATAAAGGGACCTTCACATTGATAAAGGGACCTTCACATTGGACCGTTTCTAAACCAGGACCCCTATAAATGGGACAATAAATATTTATGCAGGGATCCTTGCTGCGCCAATTGCTGGCACTTAGTAGTAGCCACCACAGCCAAAGGAACACCTGACACAGGAAATGGATATTCTATGATCAAGTTAGGAGTTGCCAGGGCACGGGTGATAACATCCAAGTCTCAGAAGAGCAATAGGGGAGTCTGGTGGTCTGGAATCGATAAACCCTTCTCCGACATCTATTGGCAGGTGAATATAGTGGTACAGTCGCTCAGCCACACCCCCCCCCCCCAACACCCTCGGAGATTCAGTGCAGAAGGTCCTACAGAAGATAGTAGCACTGGGGCTTGGCAGCCAATCAAACCAGGTCATGGATCCAACGCCAAGCAGGGCAGAGGGCATTAATGTCATGCCTGAACCTGAAGGTAGTCGACCAGGGCACTACAGCGAGTCTAACACAGTAGTGGGGTTGACCCCTGCAAGTGATAAATGGCGTAAATGCAACGCCAGGACGGTGGGAGGTGCGTCGGGCCTTTGCTAGATGTTGAGGGAACAGAGCATGTGCTTTGGCCCTAATATTACACCGGAGATTAGGCTTTGGCTATCCTTGTTGGATATGTTTGCACATCGCCCAACGGTGAACTGCCGAACCAATCACAGAGAGCCTGGTGAAAAATGTTAGCTGTCTGCTTATGCGGGCGGTGACTACCCTGGAAACAATTAGGGCAAATCTCGTGTCACCTCCAGAACTTAAGGCTAACTGCAGTCCCAAAGCTGCCACGCTCCCGACCACAGCTTTCCATATAGTGGAAGGCAGGTGAGAAACGTGTATTTGCACAAATCAGGGGAGACTCCATTTCCGATCACCCTGTGTACTAAGACACTGTATTTGAACAATGACTCTTGTTCATCAACTTATGCAAATTGTACGATCATAACTATTGCTTATTCCTTTATCAATAATCACACAATGATGGTGGTTATAATATGAGCCTGTGGAGAGAATGGTGCCTTCAACTTCCCGGGATGGAAGGGATGCATTTACCCCACGGTACTGTCCACTGCCACAACAATGTTCGTCCCAAGGGCCAGTAGCATGGCGTTGGAATGGGTACACACTCGCAGACACCCGGACCTCACCATGAATGAAAATTGGGCGCTCCATTCTCTTGGGAGCAGGGACAACAGTGATTATAAACAAGAATAATGGCCTCGCATTTAGTGTATTACTGCACGCTAATGAAATGGAGGAAGGCCTACTCCTCATTAACACTGAGGAAACGGCGATTAAGGAAGCAGTGATTACAAAATAGATTAGTGCTAGACATACTGACGGTTGAGAGTGGAGGTGTATGCAAAATTTTAGGTGCCTCATGCTGTTTTAATATTCCTGATGAGTCCCAAAATATCATTGCTATAATAAATAATATGTAGGCAGTGATACGAACAGCTCCCCCAGCAGATGACTTCTGGTTCCGATGGCTCACCTCCCTTTAATGAGGATGGGGTATTGAATTCCACATGTCCTATTACTTGTAGGACTGATCTTATTCATGGTGCTTTGTATAGGACCCCGCTTGTGTACCGGTCTGCACCACTTGCTTATGAAGGCAGTGGGATACAAATGGTGAAATTATCAGTGGCCCATTGGCTGGAAAATCCAATTGCGGGGATCACACCCTGCCGTGACGTTGACGAGTGTGACGTGTGAACATGAGCTGTATACAAGGCACACTAGAACAAGTGATGATACCACCACAAAGCTGTCTTACAGGTCGGTGGTGTCTGAGGAAATGCCTGTTGTTTCCTAAGCGTTTTTAGATATATAGCTAATCTGACTCTAGTTATTTTTGTTGCTGGAGTTCTCCTTGTTGTCATAAAATGAAAGAAAGTGGGAAATGTAAGCAATATGAACAAATTTAACATTCACTGTGACATCTGAAAGCGAATGCTTTTCTAAATTTAATGCTGTGCTGATTTCCGCAGCCAGGAGACAGCTTGTCTTTGTTTGAACTTTGTAAACGTTCAATTTGACCTTGCCACATTCGATTTCAGTGAAAGCTGAGGAAAGCATAAGAACAGTTATGTCCACGGCCTTGGGATGAGAAAATAACAACTTAAAATTTCCCAGTCTTTGCCCTTGACAGCATAATAATAACTGCATAAGAACTGTACCTGAATTACGCTCAGGTGCCCCTTACATGAAACATCTTGCCGAATGTATTGGGTCAGTTATGCAAAATCTGAATAAAGCTCTTTTTTTTGTTCTTGTTAACAGTTGAGTCGACTCGATTTCATTTCCATGGCAGTAGCATGGAGAAATTAAAAATGAAAAAATAAAATAAATTTGGTGTTATGTACAGGTCTCCAAACAGTAGTTAGGATCTTGGGTGCAAGATACACCAGGAACTCGAAAGATCTGTGAGGAAGTCAAAGTTACACTGATCATGTGGGAATTCAACTTGCAGGTGGACTAGGAAAATCAGTTTGCTTGTGATTCGCAAGAAAACGAATTAGTGGAATGTGTACGAGATGGCTATTTTGGAGAAGGATATGCAGACAGACAAGGTAAGGAACATAAGGTCAAGGAAACCTGACCTTAATATGATTGAAATTATTTTGAAATTTGAGAGTGTGAAGGTAGAATCAGTGGTAAAGGTATTACAACTGAATAAAGACAATTACAGAGTCATGAGGGAGGAGCTGGGTAGAATTGACTGGGAAAGGGCTCAGCAAAGAAAGACTGTGGAACAGTAATGGCAGAAGATTCTTGGAGTACCTCAGGACACGCTGCAGAGATTCATCCCGATGAAATACAGGCATGGGACAGGGAAGGTGATGCAATCATATATGACTAGGGAAGTCAGATATAGCATAAAAGCAAAACAGAAAGCAGACCATGTGGCTAAGAGCAGTGGGAAACCTGAGAATTGAGAAAATTGGAAAGACCTTCATAGGGCAACAAAAAATAAATACAGAGGGAGAAGATTGAATATGGGGTAAGCGAGCCACGAAGATAAAGGAGACTGTAAGAGTTTATTTAGATATATAAAGTAAAAGAGAGAGGCAAAAGCGAATATTGGACCGCTAGAAAATGACATTGGAGAGATTTAATAGTGGAACAAGAAAATGGCCGAAGAACTGAATAATTACTTTGTGTCAGCCTTCACGGTCGAAGGCACGAGTAATACATTTAATATTCAAGAGAGTGAGGGTGCAGAGCTGAATATGATGACCACCGCCAGGGGGAAGTTGTTAATAAAATCTGTATGGCCTGAAGTTGTATAAGCAACCTGGACCAGATTGTGTACATTCTGGTTTTGTAAGGGAGATAGCTGAAGATGTATTGGTGGCGCGATAATGGTGATCTTTCAACAATTGCTAGAGATAGGAAGGATTCTAGAGCACTAAAAAAATCACTAACGTATCACCCCTTTTTAAACAAGTGAGTACGGAAAAAGATATTTTAAAAAACTCAGTGATTAGCTTAACCTTGGTCACGGGTAAGATCCTGGAATCCATTGTGAAGGATGAGATTTCAGAATACTTAGAACTGTTTGAAAAAATAGGGCAAAGCCAGGATGGTTTCATCAAGGCAAGGTCATGCCTGACAAATCTGCTCGAAACGTTTGAGAAAATATTGAGCTGGCTCGACCAAGGACAGCCAATGGATGTTATTCCACTAGACTTCAAGAAGGCCTTTGGGAAGGCGTCACACAGGAGATTACTGAGTAAGATAAGGGCCTGTCGTGATAGAGCAAAAGTAGTGGTGTGGATAAAATCTTGGCTGTCTCCGCCTCCACCCCCTCTCCGGCCTATCACACTCACCTTAACCTCCGTTCGCCTCCCGCATTCCCATCGTCCCTGCTCCCTACATTTTACCTTAGCCTGCTTGGCACACCCTCCTCATTCCCGAAGAAGGGCTTATGCCCGAAACGTCGCTTATTCTGCTCCTTTGATGCTGCCTGACCTGCTGCATTTTTCCAGCAACACATTTTTCAGCTCTGCTCTCCAGCATCTGCAGTCCCCACTTTCTCCTCGTTGATTTTAATCTACTGCAAACCCTCTTGCAAGGATGCCTTCCTTGAAGCAGCTCTCTTCCGCCCTCTATCAGGATCTCAGTGAGTCCCTCTCTCAGTGCACCCCCCAGGTCATCTCTTCTGACCTGAAGCTCTTCAGCATCGTACCAATTTCTTTGCCCCCACCGCATCTGCTCCCAGGGTAATCAATGCCAATACCGAACAACCCAAATGGCCTCCTTCTTCAAAGACCGCAATTTCCCATCAGACATGGTTGACGATGCTCTCCACCGCATCTCCTCAAGTCCCCGCTCCTCTGCCCTTCAACCCCGCTCTCCAAATCGCTAGCAGGACAGAACCCCACTGGTCCTCACCTACCACCCCACCAACCTCCAGATACAACGTGTCATCCTCAGCCATTTCCGCCACCTCCAAACAGACCCCACCACCAAGGATATATTTCCCTCCCCTCCCCTACCAGCGTTCCGGAAAGACCACTCCCTCTGCGATTCCCTCGTCAGGTCCACACCCCCCACCAACCCAACCGCCACTCCTGGAACCTTCCCCTCCAACCGCAAGAAATACAAAACTTGCACCCAAACCTCCCCCTCACTTCCCTCCAAGGCCCCAAAGGATCCTTCCATATCCATCACAAATTCACCTGCACTTCCACACACATCATTTACTGCATCCGCTGCACCCGATGTGGCCACCTATACATTGGGGAGACAACCGCCTACTTGTGGAACGTTTCAGAGAACACCTCTGTGACACCCGCACAAACCAACCCAACCGCCCCGTGGCTGAACACTTCAACTTCCCATCCCACTCCGCCAAGGACATGTAGTTCCTTGGCCTCCTCCATCGCCGGACCATGGCAACACGATGCCTGGAGCAAGTGCGCCTCATCCTCCGCCTAGGAACCCTTCAACCACAAGGGATAAATTCAGATTTCTCCAGATTTCTCATTTCCCCCCCACCTCATATCAGGTCCAACCCTAGGACTCAGCACTGCCTTCTTGACTTGCAATCTTCTTCCCGACGTCTCCGCCCCCACCCCTTTTCCGGCCTATTACCCTCACCTTAACCTCATTCCACCTATCGCATTCCCAACGCACCTCCCCCTAGTCTCTCCTCCCTTCCTTTTATCTTAGCCTGCTTGGCACACCCTCCTCATTCCTGAAGAAGGGCATATAAGTACAGGCCTTGCTTCCCGAACATGGGCACACGCCCGTGACAATTACTGGTATTAAGGGGCAAATTATACGGCTGTAATGGTGGCTAGACAGGACTGCTTCTGTTGTACAAAGGCAACCCCCTCATACTATGTTGTCCCTATGCCTAAAAACTCGATCAACTGTACTCAATGGTGTTTGCAGCACTTTAGACGACTTCTTAATCCGGATGATTCATCAACTTACAGGCAATTCCTTTGCCCATTTTGGTAACTCTTACTTCAGGCCTCTATGTTCTACCAGCAGGATGATGTGGGCAGGCACCAACTCTTATGGTGGTGTGGGCTTTAGTACTCCATGGGCCACGAGTAAGACTAATTACACGTTCCCTGTGGAGGCTTTCAGGATACGGGAAGGGTTGCTTTTGGAAAGCTTTAAGCGAAATAGTTCCACACCAGCAGGCTCTTTTAAGGGTCTTTGAGGGAATACGATTGAACTCGAGAAGTACAGCACATTTGGGGCTGTTTCAAATTCTCAACACATCCACTGGCAGATACATCGAGGCTGCGTGATAAGAAACGAGGGTTGCACCCGACACTGCCCGCTGACTGGAGTGGCAGCTGTGCCCGTGTAAAGCTCCGACACGGGATAGTTTTATCGCCACACACGCAGCTTGATGTGATGTCACAGTCAACCTTGCGCTGAAGTAAGCGACGGTATGTCCCTGATCCGCGATTCGGATTGATTGCATAGGACCGCCAAGAGGTGTTCTTAATGACTATAAGGCCTGCAATGAGATTGCTGCGGGCTGGGGAGCTCTCATCCTGATGTAGGGGTTAGCAAGAATGCTGAATGGATTAATTACATTTACTACAACCAGCAGACATTCATCAATTATACTGACGATGCCCTTATGGCCTTGGCAGAACAATTGGATGCTACTATTAAAATGACAAGGTAAAACAGGCAGGCCTTAGACTGGATGCTGGAAGATAAAGGCGGGGTTCTTGCGACGTTTGGGGAACATTGCTGTACCTTTATACCTATGAACACTAGCCCTGGGGAATGTTTTACGAAAGCAATGGAAAAACTAAAGAATTTAAGATGGGAGGTAAAAGACAATGCTAGTTTGGTCATCAGGCTTTTGATTGGCTGATTAGGATATTGGGGAGAATGGTATGTTAAGATTGGTCTTATGATAGGTGCGGTTTTGCTTGTGCTTTTGTTGTGCTTTTCCTTTTATTAAATCCTTTTTAGTTCATGTCACTACATGGCAACTTGTGGTCATTTCAGTTACTCCAGGAAGTGAGTACTCCTCGGATGGAACCACACCACATTGTTATGATGTGACAGCCGCCACGGTGCAAGGAATATGTCCACATGGGGACATCAATGAATAACGTGCGGGTCCTCGATTGTGAAAGATCTTGGGTCTTTTCTCCTGTTCTGGTTATTGGAGGATAGTTTTTTTTTTGCCCAAGGGACCCCACGAATAGAGGAAGAACATTTTAAGTCGCAGAGTCCGGAAATTACTTATTCAATGTTGCGACCTCCATTGTTTGTATTATGCACAAGAGAGGCTGATGCTATTGTCTTTTTTCTCTAGGTGAGATCAGTTAGTTTCAAATGGGGAATATGGAAAATAAAGAACATGAAAGCATGGGAAGGGTTAAAGCATGAAGACCACTGGCAATCTGTGGTCTGTGGAAGGCAAGATGGGATAAGAATTATGGAATATTCTTACACCAATTAGCAGAGTGAGGTTACAGCTGAAAGCTCACTGTGGTGAGATGAAATAACACAATTAATAAAGATAGTTTCTCTGTTCAGTCGTATTATGACAGGGTAGTGACAATAAATGTTTGGGACATGGCGTTAAAATATCTAGTTAATACTTAGTGGAATCAAATTGAGACAGGAGACTATTGTAATAGATGGAATCGTTAAATATCTCTCATGACAGATTTGTCTTGAACTGAAGATCACTGTAGCAGAGATAGCAGTAAATATCTAACCGTGACATTAGAATAACATTAAGTAGAACGTACAACTAAGAGAGATAATGGAAACTAACATCACTGGTTTATTGTGTAGCTGGAGTGAGGTACTTTGATTAATATAGTTGGACATGCTTATAAGCTGACAGAAACATGATAACAATATAAAAATCCACATACTCTGAGGTTCGGGGGCATTCGAGAACCTGCTTTCTCAGTGTCATGGTTTTTTGATTGCAAATAAAAGACCTATTTCTTGAAGAGGTCTCTGCGTCTCCTGGTGATCCTGTATATTTTCTCCACAACACCATACACATGCGGCTGCATCCTCAGATCCCTACTGCACTTCCTGTACATCACACTCACATCTGTGTCCACAGCCGCCCACTGTACACCCTATATGCCAACGGTTATGCCCTCAGTCCCCTACTGTGCTCATTTACACCAACGGCTGTGGCCTCAACCCCCTACTGTGCTCCCTATACATCAATGGCTGTACCCTCAATCCTCTACTGTAGTCCTGTAATGCACGGCTGTGTCATCAGCCCCTACTGAACTCCCCATACACACTTGGCTGTGTTCCCAGACTTCTACTTTACTCCCTGTACACCCATGACTGTGCCGTCAGCACCCTACTGCAATGCCTGTACATCTTTGGCTGTGTGCTCAACCCTGTACTGCACCCTCCATGCACCCATGGCTGTGCTCTCAGCCTCCTACTGTGCTTCCTGAATACTCACCGCTCTGCCATCAGCCCCCAAGTGTACTCCATTTACACCATGGAAGTGCCCTCAGCTACCTGCTGTACACCATGAAAAGCCACGGCTGTGCACTCAGCACTCCACTGTACTCCCGGCACAACCATGGCTGTGGCCTCAGCCCCAATGATACTCCATGCAGACCCACATCTGTGTCCTTAGCTTCCGACTGTACACTCCGAACACCCACTTTTCTGCCCTCAACCCCCGACTGTACTCTATTTCCACCTACGGCACTGCTGTCAGCCCCCTACTTTAAGCCGACGACACCAACGGCTCTGCCCTCAACCCTCTACTCTACTCCCTGCACACTCATCGATGTACCCTCAGCCCACTTCTGTACTCCGTGTACACCCATAGCTGCGTCCTCAGCCCCCTACTGTACTCACCCCACACCAACTTCTGTGCCCTCAGCCCTCTACTGTACACCCAGGACACACATGGCAAGACCCTCAATGCCCTACTGTACTCACTGTACACACACGGCTGTGCCCTCAGCCCCCTATTGGAGCCGCTGAACACCCAGGGCTGTGCCCTCAGCACCGTACTCTTCTCCCTGCATGCACACGGCTGTGCCCTCGGCACCCTACTGTTCTCCCTATACACCCACTGCGGTGTCCCCCCCCCCTATTTTACTCCTTTCACACCAATAACTGTGACTGAAGTCCCCTACTCTACTCCCAGAACACCCACGGTTTTGCCATCAGCACCCTACTGTATTCATTGAATACCCACCACTGTTCACTCAACCACATACTGTGCTCCCCGTGCACCCACGGACGTGCCCTCGGCCCCTACTGTATTCATTAAATATGCACGGATTTGCCCTCAGACCCCTACTTTACTTCCTCTAAACCCACCATTGTGCCCTACTGAATTCCCCTACTCCCACGGCTGTGTCCTCAGCCCCATAATGTATTCTATGCCCACACATGGCTGTCCCCTCAGCCCCCTACTGTGCTCCCTGTACACCCATGGCTGCATCCTCAGTGCCCTACTGTACTCCCCACACAGCCACGTCTGTGACCTCAGCCCACGAATGTACTCCCCGCACACCTATGCTTGTGTCCTCAGCCCAGTTTGAATTACCCATACACCCGCGGCTGTGCCCTCCTGTATTCACTGTACATGCACAGCTGTGTCCTCAGCCATCTCGTGTACTTCCCGTACACCCACTGCTGTGCCCTCAGTCCCGTACAGTACTCCCTGTAAACATACAGCTGTCTCTTCAGCCCGGTAATGTACTCCATGTCCACCAATGGGTGTGTCTTCAGAAATCTTCTGTACATCCTGTACACCCGTGGCTGTGCCCTCAGTCCCCTACTGGACGTCCTAAACACCCATGACTGCATCCTCAGAGCCTATCTGTACACCCTATACACCCACGTCTGGTTCTTCAATCCCCTACTGTCCTCCCCAAATACTTACAGCTGCACCTTCAGACACCTACTGTGCTCCCTGCACACACACGACTGTGTCCTCAGTCCCCTTCAGTACTCGCTGTCCACCCACAGCGGTGTCCTCAGACACCTTCTGTACTCCCTATACAACCATGGCTGCATCTTCAGACCCTAACTGTACACTGTCTACAACCACAGCTGCTTCTTCTTCCCCCTATTATACTCCCTGCATACACATGGCTGCATCCTCAGCCCCCTCCTTTACTCCCTGTACAACCACGGCTGTGCCCTCCACCCCCACTGTACTGCCTGTATACCTATAGCTGTTTCTTCACTCCCCTTCTGGACGCCCTGCACAGCCACAGCTGTGCCCTCATCATGTTATTGTACTCTTCGTACACACAAGTCTGTGTTCTCAGCCCTCTATTCTACTCCCCGTGCACCCACATCTGTGTCCTCAGCACACGACTGTATCCCCTGTATATCGTAGGGTGTGCTCTCATCCTTTCACAGTACTCGCTGTACACCCACGGCTGTATCATCAGACCCCTATTATACTCAATGTACACACAGAGATGTGTCCTCACCTCTCGACTGTACTCCGTGTATACCGATGGCAGTGCTCTCAGCACCTACTGTACTCCCATACACCCACGGCTGTGCCTTCAGCCCTATACACCCTATACACCCATGGCTCTTGCGTCAAACCACTACAGTGCTTCCAGTACACCCATGGCTGTGTTTTTAGCTCCCTACAGTGCTCACTGTGCACCCATGACTGTTCCCTCAGCCCATTTCTGTTCCCTCTGTGTACCCACGGCTGTGTCCTCATCCCCCTATTGTACCCTCTGTACACAAACGGCTGTGCCCTCAATCCCCTACTGCGCTCAACCTGCATCCGCAGCAGTGCCCTTGGCAGCCTGCTGAACTCCCCATAAACCCATAGCTGAGCCCTCAAATCCTACTGTACTCCCTGTACACACGGCTGTGCCCTCAGACGCTTCTTATACTACTTGTACACCCATGGCTGTGTCCTCAGCGCCCTAGTGTACTCCACATATACCCACGGCTGTCCACTTGGCTCCCTATAGTCCTCCCTGTAGACCCAGTGCTGTTTTCTCGGCCCCCTACTGTAACCCGTGTACATCCACGGCTGTGTCCTCAGCTCTCTCGTCTACTTGCCATACACCTACAGCTGTGTCCTTAGCCCCCTCCTTTACTCTCTGTATACACACGACCGTCCCCTCACATCCCTAATGTACCCCTGTACATTCACAGCTGTGTCGTCAGCTCCCAATAAACCCATGACTGCATCCTCAAAACCCAACTGTACACCCTCTATACCCATGCCTGCTTCTTCGGCACCCTACTGTACTTCCCATATAACCACTGCTCTGTCGTCAGCCTCTTACTGTACTCCCTGTACAGATACGGCTGTGTTCTCAATCCCATACAGTACACCCTGTGCGCCCACGCCTACGTCCTCGGCCCCCTACTGTACTCCCCATATATGCACGGCTGTGTCATCAGCTCCTTCTGTACTCCCCGTACACCCACCGTTGTATCCTCAGCATCTAAGTATACTCCCTGCACATCCACGACTGTCCAATCTGCACCCTACTGTACTCCCTGTACACCCAGTGCTGTGTCCGCAGCCACCTTCTGTACCCCCTATACTGCCCCGGCTGAGTCCTCAGCTCCCTGGTGTACTCCCCAACCACGTACAGCTGTGTCCTCAGCCCCGTCCTGCACTCCCCATACACAAATGTCATTGCGCTCAGAACCCTACTGTACACGCTGTACACACATGTGTGTGACGTCAGTTCCCTCCTGTACTTCCTGTACACCCACATCTCGGTCCTCAGCACCCTAACATACGTCTTGCACACCCACGCCTGTTCCCTCAGCGCATTTCTGTACCCTCTGTACACCTTCAGCTGTTTCCTGACCTGTCTACTGTAGTCCCCTGACATCGACGGGTGTTCCTCAGACCCGTGCTGTCCTCCACTCTCCAAGGCTGAGAGACTTGAGTCTGTTATCATTGGAAAAAAGAAGGCTAAGAGGGGATTTGATGCAGACACCCAAGATGATTAGAGTTTTAGATGATATCGACAGTGAAGGAATTTTCCTAGGATGATGACGTCAGCTTGTACGAGAGGGCATAACCTCAAATTGAGGGGTGATAGATTTAAAGCAGATGTCAGAGGCAGGTTCTTTACGCAGAGAGTGGGAAGGGCATGGAATGCCCTACCTGCTAATGTAGTCAACTCAGACAAATTAGGGAGATGTAAACAATCCTTAGATGAACACATGGATGATTTTGGGATAGCATAGGGGGATGAGCTGAGAATAGTTCACAGGTCAGCGCAACATCGAAGGTAGAAGGGCCTGTTCTGCGTTGTATTATTCTATGTTCCAAATTCAATTTCAATGTCATCAGTCACTGATGAGCAATAGCAGCACAGAAATCAGCAGCTCCCATCGCCCCAGTTCGAAAGCAAAACGGGAAAGGGATGGCCAGAGGAAGTGGGAGTAACTGGGGAGTTGGTGTGACTTATGGTGGGAGCTGCAGACGAAGGGTATTAAGGGAGATCATCAGTGGGAGACTATGGAGCAGCAGAAGGGGTAGTGCAAGGGAAGTATAAGCATAAGGTAAGAGGAGAAAGAAGGAAGAAGAATAACAGATAAAGTTTTAGTGACAGGCAAAAGCTTGTTTTTGGGGAAGTCTGATTGGGAGAGAAAACATCACTGTTCTGGAAAATCGAGATCTGTTTTCCATTCAAAATGAAGAAAAGTTTTCTTGTACTTTCTTTTCTCTGAGTTAATTCTTGTTTAAATTGCACATATACTCTATATTTCAGTATCTCCATGGGCGCAGCATATTTTTTTCTCCCCTCGTGTGGTGACTGAACACTTCTGAATTTTTATTTGTAGTATGTATTTGCTTCCAATTCAAGGGAGATATGAGAATGTGATGTGATCTCCTGCAATTTGCCCATGATGTGGAATTTAATTGAATATTTATCCTTATCACACTCAGTGATTTAAACAAACAATTAATGAGTCCGTATCCATTCTGACGATGAATAACGTCTTCAGCTCTGGCTATTGCAGGGAATGTTATAATGAACAGTGTCATGCAAAATGCTAATGTTGCAGTGCCAGCTGTCAAACCCTACTTCATCCTAAATTATTCACAAGCTTTATGAATGAAACTTGCAGAGCGGCAGAATTTAACAGGTGAATTCAACTGTGTCGAAAATGCTATTTGTAGCTCCCTCATAAAACATGTTATCTTCATCACACTGCAAATTCACCAAAATAGGAAAAGCAAGAGACAAGAATTCGCAAATCTTCCTCTGAATAACACCGAAAGGACGGTATGGTTTGTTTGCGATATTCGTAAATGACGATGTGAGAATGTGGAAGGTGGGGGAGCAGTGGAATGAACAATAATGTTGTGGATGACACAAAAATGAGTTGGATGTTTCACAGTCAGGAGGAAAGTGTTAGCTAACAGTACGATGTAAACAGATTATTTAAATAGTCAGAACAATGACCAATGAAATTTAATACTGATAAATGTGGGATGATGCATGTCAGCAGTAACAAGACAAGTGAAGACACAAACTATGAATTGAGAGGGTTAAATGTGCTCGCTTTTTTCTTTGCAGCAGGGAAGGTTGAGGAGGGAACCTGGAACAGGCGTACAAGAGCAGAAGTATTATGGAAAGGATAAACAGACAGCACTGTTTCTCTTACTCTATGGGTCAAAAACAAGGGCTCACACTTTTAAAGTAAAAGGTAAGGAATTGAGAGGGGATTTGTGGAATGTGTTTCGAACTGAAAGGGTGTTTGAATCTGGAATGCATTGCCTGGGAGAGTGGTTGAGATACAGGTAACCTCACAAACGTGTCAAAAGCCTTTGGATGTGCACTTGCTGGCGCAGACTTGATCGGCCTTTTGTTCGTTGCATGATTCTGCGCGGTGGCAGCCATGAACATGAGCAATAAGCAATAGCAGTTGCTGGTTTGTGCATTTGACTGGACTCAGAAAGTTGCTAAATTACAAACCAGCATCATCTAATGGAGCTTCTGCAATTACTCAACCTACAGCATTCCAGCCATCTCTGGGAACATTCAGGATAATTCACATTCTCTGTGCAAATATTGTCCAAAAACAGGGCGAACATTATTCCAGCTGTTTGCCACCATTACTATAGCTACAACAATATCATGCACACAGCTTTTCATTCAATATAAGACAGACTTCTATCTATACGGGTGGTATTTCCCTGAAGCATAATAAATTCATTCCCAGGTATTCACTTTGACAAAGAGCAACTTTTCCTCTGTTTTGCTGCCAGTTGTTTATCAAAGAATTCCCCACCCCACTCGAATCCCACCTCTTTCCCCTTGAACATATTCTTGTGCACTGGCTTCCTGATCTCACACACCTCACTCCCTCACATCCAGCACACTCTCCATCCTCATTTGTTAATTCCTTGGAAAACCTGAGCCAAGTCTCGATTATTTATTCCAACCTCTAAATCACATTTTGGACTGATTTGGTTCCTTCTGTCAGCATGGTCATTAGACTGCCTTCACCTCTGCCTTCTGATCAGCTTCTGATCTGCTGCTTTGGTTCTCACCCTCCCGGTGTATTAGTTTAAACTCATTCGACTTTCACCAGCAATACTCCCCACAAGGATGTTGGTGCTCTTCCATTTTAGTTGCAAATGTCTTTTTTGTACATGTCCCACCTGCCCTGATGCCAATGATCCAAAAATCTGAAACCCTCGCCCCAAACAACATGTTAAGCTATACTGTCTTCCTAATTCTGACCATCTTTCCACATGGCACGGGGATTAATTCAGAGATTACAGAGGATTGTTCAGTCTCTCTCACACGCACACATTCACACACGCACAAAGAGACAGACACCACATTGCTATGCGGATGAATACCAATAACCTTATAAATAATAAGAATGATAACTGGAATGCAGGATTTAGTTAAAGGAAGAATGTGAGAAATTACGTTTCTTCTGGATGTCAGTTTGCTCGCTGAGATGGAGAGTTCATTTTGGACCTTTCGTCACCATGTTAGGGAACATCTTCAATGAGCTGACTGTGAAGTACTGGTGTTGTGTCCCGCTTTCTTTTTAAGTGTTTAGGTTTCCTTGAGTAGGTGATGCAATTTCCTCTGTTGGTGATGTCATGCCTGGTTCTTTTTCTCAGAGAGTGGTAGATGGAGTCAAAACCGATGCGTTTGTTGATGGATTTCTGTTTGGAATACCATGCATCTCAGAATTCTCGTGCGTGTCTCTGTTTGGCTTGTCCTAGGCTGGATGTGAAGACCAAGTCAAAGTGATGTACTTCCGCGTCTGTGTGTCAGGATACTAGTGATAGAGAATCATGTATTTTTGTGGCGAGTTGATGTTCATGTATGCTGATGTGTGTTTTCCTGCATGTATTTCCGATGTAGTGGCCATTACAGTGATTGAAAGGCCTATTCTTTCTGGAGCAGAACCGACAAAGATGTGAACTTATTGCGGTGCTCAGAATTATGAAAAAAAGTTGCAGAGTAAGACAAGATTACCCTTTTTCCGTTAGTTGGCTTGACAACATCAATGCTTTCTAATTTCAAGATTGTCAGCAAAAGAGCCAGGAGTGAGATAAGGAAAGACTTCTTCATTGAGAGAGTTGTTATGAATTGGAATGGACTGTCTGGGAGAGTTGTGGATGAAAATTCAAAAGAGAACTGGATATATATTTGGAAATTATAAACTTCACAGGCCTCAGAGATAGGGCTGGCAATTTGCAGGTGCTTGGGTGACATTGCTGAAACTGGTGCAGCCAGAGTGGCCAATGGCCTCCTCCCGTACTTTAAAGCTTTGTACTCTATCATTTGTCTGATGCGAATAAAAGTCAGTATCTAATTATTTCCCAATTTAAATGCTCGCAAATATCTGATTATTTGATCCAGCATAGCATTTAAAATGCAACCATTCAAGATCAGCTTCATTATGAAGTTTAATTAAAATACAATATTTTAAATGTTGTATTTCAATTACCATAACAAATATGTCATAACGTTTGCACAAGTCTCTTTGAAATGTTCTGATTTATCACTCACACGATTACGTGTTCATCATTTATCTTTCACTGTCCACATTTCATATTAAATATCATTCTCTCTAAAAATTGAAAGTTTTCAAATTATTGTTCACTAAAATGTAACAACACAAATCGTTTATTTAGTTTAATATTCACAGTGCATGCTGAGTTAGAGCCATTTGTAAATTGGTGGCAAATAGCTGAAGCTCTTACAGTTCAGTGAGAAGATAAACTAAATGATTATATATAGATGTATAAGAACGTTACTTCTATTTGATTACTTATTCGTTTGCTCACTTTGAACATGTAATCATTCAGAAGCGAACCACTTTCAAAATGTTGGAGTGACAATGCATTGTTTTGAATCCTGACATTGAATATGTAATTCTGAAACCCAAAAGAGTTAGATGCCATGTTTTTTGTCTGATACAAAATAAAACGTGCGTTCTTTATTTTTATGTTACATAATATTGGCAGGAGTTTATATTTTAGTTCCATGAATATAGATTCAATCTAATTATCGAGCCATAGAGATGTACAGCATGGAAACAGACCCTTCAGTCCAACCTGTCCATGCCGACAAGATATCCCAACCCAATCTAGTCCCACCTGCCAGCACCCGGCCCATATCCCTCCAAACCCTTCCCATTCATATACCCATCCAAATTTTTCTTAAATGTTGCAATTGTACCAGCCTCCACCATTTCCCCTGGCGGCTCATTCCATACACGTACCACGCTCTGCGTGAAAAGGTTGCCCCTTAGGTCTCTTTTATATCTTTCCCGTCTCACCTTAAACCTATTTCCTCTAGTTCTGGATTCCCGACCCCAGGGAAAAGACGTTGCCTATTTATCCTATCCATACCTCCATAATTCTTTCCAGGGATTATATTCCAGTTGAATAATTATAGTTTACATCTTATTTTTGCCCAATTCACAAAACATAGCAAACATCTGATTAATACATTAGTCACCCAATGGATTATACCTGAAGAAAACAGCAGCAAATGGCAAGTCAAGAATTACGTTAATAACTGACCTTGGCAGATTCTGTCTGGTATAGGTCAAGACACACATTGTACTGGCATTCAGGTGAATGTAAGAATTAAAAACATAACTGGAAGTTTTGGGCTAACACCCCTCCCCAGCTTCCTGATCTCACACACATCACTCCCTCACACGTTCACCAGTTGATGAGAATACTCAAGTTGCGTGAAACATAAATTATAGAACAGTGCAGCACAGTACAGGCCCTTCATTCCTGGAGGTCCTGCCGACCTTTTATCCTACTCTAAGATCACACTAACCTACATACCCTTCATTGTACTATCATTCATGTCCCTATCCAATATTCGCTTAAATAGCCCTAACGCAGCTGACTCTATTACCGCTGCTGGCAGTGAATTCCAAGCACCCACCACTCTCGGTGCAAAGAACCGATATCTGATATCTCCCCTAAACATTCCTCCAATCACTTTAAAATTAACACCCTATCTACACCTCTCATCATATTGTACATCTCTATCAAGTCACCTCCATTCTTCATTGCACCAAGGAGAAAAGCCCTCGCTCCCGCAACATTTCTTTGTAAGACATGTCCTCCAGGTCGGGCATCATCTTTGTAAATATCCTCAGCACCCTCTCAAAGGCCTCAACGTCCTTCCAGTGATGGTGCGATTAGAACTGAAGTCTCACCAGAGTTTATTTGAGCTGCAGCATAACCTCGCGGCTCTTAAACTCAATCCCCGACTAATGAGAACACTATAGTTTTTAACAAATTTATCAACTTGCGTGCAACTATGAGGGTGCAATGACATGGACCACAATATCCCTCTGTTCCTCTACACTGCCAAGAATCCTGCCTTTTACCATGTATTCTGCATTGAAGTTCAACCTTCCAAAATGAAACGCTTCACGCTTATCCAGGTTGAACTCCATCTGCCACTTATCAGCCCAGTACTGCATTCTGCCAATGATCCCATTGCAACCTACAACAGCCCCCACGTTATCCACTACTCCAAAAACCTTTGTTACACAATAAAGCTTATTAAAGTTCCAGATCACTTTATCATCCAAGTCACTTCCAAAAATCACAATCAGCAGAAGTCCCAGAACCGATCCCCTCTGAAACACCACTGGTCACTGAATTCCAAGCTGTATACTTTTCATGTGCTATCACCCTCGGTTTTCTATGGGCCAGACAATTCTGTATCCCACAACCACTTCCACCCCTCACAATTCCTCATGCATCGCACCTGACATCACTGCTGCCCTTCATATCATCACTGATGCCACATGCTCAGTGACTTCCGCCACCCCTAATGCTGTGGTCACCACAACTTCCGCCCCCACCAGCGCCACTCACCTGCATTCTGCGGACATTCCCCCACAGACCCCACTGTCACTATCCCCACCTCCCAGAACCGCAAGGGAAACACTAACCCTGCTCATGACTCCACCCCCATTCCCCCCACCATCACACCGACCCCAGGTACAGGTTCTGCCCCCACTCCCAGCTCTACACCCACACCAGATCCCAGCTCCCAGCCCTGCCGAGTTTTCACCATCCCCCCAGACCTCCCCCTCACTGAGGACGAACGATCAGCCCGCAGCAAAGGACTCACCTTCATCCCCCTCAGTCCACGCATCAATGAATTTAATACACGCCGTTATGTCGAACAATTCCGTCGCCTCCGCCTACGAGCTAACTTTCACAATCAGGACTCCCGCCCACCTTCCGAGGACCCCTTCGCGAACCTCCAACGCACTGCATCCACCTGGACACCCCACGCTGGCCTATTACCTGCCCTCGACCTTTACATTGCCAACTGCCACCGGGACATTAACCACCTCAACCTGTCTAACTTCTTCCCCACTCCAACCTCTCACCCTCTCAACGCTCAGCCCTCCAATCCCTCTGCCCCAATCCCAACCTCACCATCAAGCCAGCGGATAAAGGGGGCGCAGTGGTAGTCTGGCGCACTGACCTCTACACCGCTGAAGCCAAACGTCAACTCGAGGACACCTCTTCATACTGCCCCCTCGACTTTGAACCCACCCCCCATCACCAAACCATCATCTCCCAGACCATACAGAACCTCATCACCTCAGGAGATCTCCCACCCACAGCTTCCAACCTCATAGTCTGGGAACCCCGCTCTGCCCGGTTCTACCTGCTTCCCAAGATCCACAAGCCTGACCACCCTCGCTGACCCATTGTCTCAGCATGTTGCTGCCCAACTGAACACATCTCTACCTACCTCGACACTGTCCTATCCCCCCTAGTCCAGCAACGCCCCACATACGTTTCAGACACCACCCACGCCCTCCACCTCCTCCAAGACTTCCGTTTCCCTGGCCCCCAACGCTTCATCTTCACCATGGATATCCAAGCCCTCTACACCTCCATCTGCCATGACCAGGGCCTCCAAGCCCTCCGTTTTTTCCTCTCCAGACGTCCCCAACAGTACCCTTCCACCGACACTATCATTCATTTGGCCGAACTGGTCCTCACCCTTAACAATTTCTCCATTGAATCGTCCCACTTCCTCCAGACCAAAGGGGTAGCCATGGGCACACGTATGGGCCCCAGCTATGCCTGTCTCTTTGTTGGCTATGTAGAGCAGTTGACCTTCCGTAATTACACCGGTACCACTCCCCACCTCTTCCTCTGCGACATTGATGACTGCATTGGTGCCACCTCGTGCTCCCGCGAGGAGGTTGAGCAATTCATCAACTTCACCAACACATTCCACCCTGACCTTAAATTTACCTGGACCATCTCTGACATCTCCGTCCCCTTCCTGGACCTCTCCATCTCCATTAATGATGACCGACTTGACACTGATATTTTTTACAAACCCACCGACTCCCACAGCTACCTGGATTACAACTCTTCCCAATCTACCTCTTGCAAAAATGCCATCCCGTAATCCCAATTCCTTGGCCTCCTCTGGATCTGCTCCCAGGAGGACCAGTTCCACCACAGAACACACCAGATGGCCTCCTTCTTTAGAGACTGCAATTTTCCTTCCCACGTCGTTAAAGATGCCCTCCAATGCATTTCGTCTACATCCCGCACCTCCGCCCTCAGACCCCACTCCTCCAACCATAACAAAGACAGAACGCTCCAGGTTCTGCCCCTTCCACCCTACCAACCTTCGCAATAATGAAATCATCCAGTGACATTTCCGCCACCTCCAAACAGACCCCACTACCAGGGATATATTCACCTCCCCACCCCTTTCCGCCTTCCGCAAAGACCGTTCCCTCCGCGACTACCTGGTCAGGTCCATGCCCCCAAACAACCCACCATCCAATCCTGGCACTTTCCCCTGCCACTGGAGGAACTGTAAAACCTGCACCCACACCTCCTCCCTCACTTCTACCCAAGGCCCTAAAGGAGCCTTTCACATCCATCAACGTTTTACTTGCATATCCACAAATATCATTTATTGTATCCGTTGCTCCCGATGCGGTCTCCACTATGACTGACTGTGTGGAGTTTGCACGTTCTCCCCGTGTCTGCGTGGGTTTCCTCCGGGTGCTCCGGTTTCCTTCCACAGACCAAAAATGTGCAGGTCAGGTGAATTGGCCATGCTAAATTGCCCGTAGTGTTAGGTAAAGGGTAGCTGTAGGGGTTATGGGTGGGTTGCGCTTCAGTGGGGCGGTGTGGACTTGTTGGGCCGAAGGGCCTGTTTCCACACTAAGTAATCTAATCTACATTGGGGAGACTGGGCGCCTTCTAGCAGAGCACTTTAGGAACATCTCCGGGACACCCACCCAATCAACCACACCGCCCCGTGGCCCAACATTTGAACTCGCCCTTCTACTCTGCGGATGACATGGAGTTCCTGGGCTTCCTTCACCGCCGCTCCCTCACCACCAGACGCCTGGAGGAAGAACGCCTCAACTTCCGCCTCAGAACTCTTCAACCCCAGCGCATCAATGTGGATTTCAACAGTTTCCTAATTTCCCCTTCCCCCACCTCACCCTAGTTCTAAACTTCCAGCTCAGTAACTGTCCCCATGACTTGTCCGGACTTGTCCTACCTGCCTATCTCCTTTTCCACTTATCCACTCCACCCTCTCCTCCTTGACCTATCACCTTCATCCCCTCCCACACTCACCCATTGTACTCTATGCTACTTTCTCCGCACCCCTACCCTCCTCTAGCGTATCTCTCCACGCTTCAGGCTCACTGCCTTTATTCCTGATGAAGGGCTTTTGCCCGAAACGACGATTTCGAAGCTATTTGGATGCTGCCTGAACTGCTGTGCTCTTCCAGCACCACTAATCCAGAATTCTGTATCTATACCTTCATGAATATGTTTGGTCCCATCCTGAAAGAATTCTATAATGTGTGTGAATCATGACCTGCCCCTGACAAAGCCATGCCGACTATCTTTTATCAAACTATGATTTTCCAAGTAATCATAAATTCCGTCTCTCAGAATCCTCTCCATTACTTTGCCCAATGCAGACGTACGACTGATTGGCCTGTAATTCCCAGGATTATCCCTATTCCCTTTGCGGAACACGGGAATAACATTTGCCACCCTCCAATCATCTGGCAGAACTTTAGTGGACAGTGGGGACGCAAAGATCATCGCCAAAGGCGCAGCAATCTCTTCCCTCGCTTCCTGTAGCAACCACAGGTGAATCCTGTCTGGACCAGAGGATTTATCTATTCTTTGTTTGTACTTCCATCAGTCTGTACTTCACCTCAACCTGTCTACGCCCTGTCCAAACTATTGATTGCCTGCTTTCCTTTTTAGGGCTTTGTACAGTGCTGGCTTCCTGAGCAAGTGCAGTTCCCAATGGCCTGTGAATCATTGAGTGGAAAAAATATGAACTCACCAATGCCTTCCTGATGAAGGGATTATGCCCAAAACTTTGATTCACTTTCTCCTCGGATGCTGCCTGACCGGCTGTGCTTTTCCAGTGCCACACGTTACGACTCCGATCTCCAGCAATTGCGGTTCTTACTTCCTCCCTCACTGAGGGCTGTTCCCTCTGCACATTGCGCAGGGAATTAATCTGCAGAAACTCATTGCATTTGGAGCTCACTGTTCAGTTCTGGAAATTTGCATTTTATGAATACATTTATTACAAAATAAATTACAATTGAACCAATATTCATTCAGTCCCAGAGTTACAGTTTTGCTTCATCAATTGGGCAGCGTGAAAACAGTATTACAGGTGTTATATCCAGGCTGCATATCGTTTATGTTAATGCTGGGAATATTATTGGACAGACAGATGTGATAAGGGTATAAGGTAACCTGGGGAATTGTGACATTTTTGCCATCACACAGATGTATTTGAAGGAGGTCATGGCTGATAACTCAATATTCTGTGTTACTAACTATAGGTAGGAAAGGAGAGGGGCTAAAGTAGAAAGTGATGTGGCTTAATTAGTTATGGAGGGTTGATAAATTGGAAGCATCTTCTACTGACGCTTTGTGGGTAGAGGTTAGCATGAAACTAATGACAGGCACATTGCTGCGAAAAAATTATAGACTCTCAGATAAAATAAAATACAGGAGCAGATATATAATCAATTCACTGAGGTGTGTAAATCCAATAATAGGGTCACTATATTCAGTCATTTCAATTCCAGACATTAATTAGGGCGGTGAAATATTTTCAGAGGGGAAACATCTTGACATTTGTTCCAGAGAACTTCTTATGTGAACACGTAGCAGTTACAACAATGGGTGACAGAAGAGTAGAGAACGTGTAGAGCTCATCTCAAGAAAGTAAGTAGAAGAGCAAAAGTGTGTGGGCGGTGGGGAGGTGAGATAAAAACATTAGTAGGAAATATTTTGAAGAATTCAAAGACATTTTATCTGTTTATTAAGGGTAAGACGTTAACAAGAGAAAGAATAGGGAGTATTTAGGCCCGAGGAGGCAGCCTGTGCAAAGAGCCAGAGAATATGTTAAACATGTACTACATATCGGTCTTTGCTTTGGAGAAGCAGTTCGTGGAATCACTGTCAGTTCCTGATAGTGTGCCTTTGAGCAAATTAACACAGAAGCTGAGGAAGATTTAAAAGTTTATTCAGAATAAAAAGTAGGCAAATCCCAAATCCAGATGAATTGTATGATGTGTAAAAGATGAGGGAAGAGATTACAGGCTCTTAAACTTTGTGTTTTTTTTTATCTTGCCACTGGCCACGGAGGTGGTGTGATCGAATAGGACAACATCTAATGTGGGTTCAACTTCCAACCAATGCTCGAAAAAAAAGCCATGTGATTTAAGGCGACCGAATCTCACAACAGTGGAAGGGAAACAATTGTAGAACATTGTGAAGGCTGTTGAGACTTGATCACTAATTATCGTCAAGGCTGAGATCGACAGACGTTTAAACAAGGGTTATGGGGAAAACGCAGGAAAATGGAATAGAGGCTTAACAAAATAAATATATGCTAATTGAAAGGAAAGGCAGCCTCAGTGAGTGGATGGGCACACTGTCGCTCATATGTCTAATGGTAAACTTTTTCCAATAGCCGGTATTCATTGGAATTTCAATCTCTCTCTGTCCGGAGTGAGACACAGTTTGGAATGCAATCAATAGATTCAAGGAATTCATAAATGCGGTAATAATAGGCAGAAAAGACCAGAGTAATGCAACAATGCGGATCGGCTGTCGGGGTGAAGATCTGCATCGGTTCAGTCACCACTTCAAGATCTCAGCAAGATACCCTCCAAGGTCAAGAAGCGACCTGCACTGAAGGATAGGTCATCATAGGCCTGGTCTCAAGGAGTGTTTAAGGCCCTAACGCAACATCAGTGTAGTGTCCCCCTCCTTCCCTCGCCAAAATGAATTATGGAGCCGTCGATAGTCATGCTTTTCGTTGCAGAGTAGGAAGTAATGCTTTGGTTCAAGAGGCTTCAGTGAGCAGCAGCTCAGCAAAAGGTGCAGGTACGCTCAGGTAAGCTCCTTTTAACTCCAGTCTTAGAGCAGTCGAGATGGCAGTTAGGGCAGTCGCACGTTCCTCTTGCAGGATGTAGGAGCTCAGGGAAATTTCAACTTGATGCGTACACGAGTGTGGAAAGTGCAGCCAGCTACAGCAGCTGGGGGACCGTGTTCGGGAGCTGGAGCTGGATGCACTCCGGTCATTCGAGATACTGGAAACTTCATCGATAAGAGCTTTAGCGAGTTGGTCACACCCAATCCCTCTCTTAGCTATGTTTCTGTAATGACTGTCATATTCCAGTCCCATGTAAAGACCCATGCCTTGAATTCATCTGCCTTACCTGTCAGCCATAATGCATTTAAATAAACGCAATTTAGTCCAACTCACATTCCTTGCTACCTGTCGTGTTCCACGCAGAGAGTAGTTGGGCTAGCACCAGGAATTGCAAAGGGAGTAGGAACAGAGCGCAGGGATCCCCTGTGGTCATTCCCCTCAAAAACAAGTAAACTATTCTGGATATTGATTTTGTGGGGTGGGGAGAAGTGTGTCATGAAATGACTGTTGGGGAAAGCAACCGTAGCCAGGTTGGTTGCACTATGAATGGCTTTGGGGCACAGCTGGAAAGGATAAGGGAAAACAGGGTCTTAGAGATCGAAGAGTCGATTGTTAGAGGGACAGATCAGAGATTCTGTGGCCTCAAATGGGAACCCAGGATGCTGAGTTGCCTCACAGTTGTCAGAGTCCAGGATGACTCCCTTAAGGGGGAGGGGGAGCATCCAGAAGTCACTGTGCACGTTGGCACAAATGACACAGGCAGATATAGGAATGAGGTCCCACAGAATGATTATAGAGACTGAGGAGAAAAGTAAAATAAAGGACCTCGACAGTGGTAATCTGCACATTCCTTCCAGTTTTTATAAGCAAGTGAAGGTAAGAACAGAAGTATATCGCAGTCAAAATACGTGACTAAAGATTGATGCGGGGGGGGGGGGGGGGGTGTGGTATTCATATTTTTAGATCATTGGGATCTTTTCTGTGACAGAGTTGATTTGTTCAAGAGGGACGTGTTGCACATGCAATGGAGGAGGGAACCAATATCTTCGCAGCCACAAAGCAGGGTTTAAACCAAGCTGGCGGGGGCAGTTGTCCTCAAGAGCAGGGAGGCAAGTGCGAGACTGGAAGGAGATACAGTAATCAGAAACAGTAAAGTGAAGAGACAGGTCAGGCTGCAACATGATAGGAAGCAAGGAATGGCTGTTAGATTAAATCGCGTTTGTTTCAATGCCTGAGGACTGACAGGTAAGTTTGATGAACTTAGGGTGTTGATAGATAATCGGTGCTGGGATAGTATAGCTATTACAAAAACATGGCTGAGGGATGGATAGAACTGGTAACTTAATCTACCAGAGTAAATTGCATTATGAGGTACAGAGATTGTGGAAGGACGGGAGGGGGAGATATATTTTTGATTATGGTGAGTACCACAGCACGAATCGGAGATGAAATAACTAAAGCATCAACCAGTGAGTTTTTGTGGGTGGAGGTAAGAAATAAGAAGGGTATGGTAACATTATTGGAGTTGCACTATAGGCCCCCAAATAGTCAACAGGAATTAGAGGAACAAAAGTATGTAGAGAGATTGGGGAGACTTGGAAGAACAATAAGGTTCTCATAATAGGGGTTTTAATTTTTAAAACACAGACTGGGACTTCCAAAGTGTTAAGGGATTTCATTAAATGGATGGAGTCCATGAAGTGCGTCAGGAAAGTTTCCTCAAGCAGTATATAGAGTGTCCTAATCGGGAAGGGGCAACATTTGACCTATACTTAAGAAATAGGACAGGATAGGTGAGTGAGGTGACAGTAGATGTACACTTTGGGACCAGTGAACATAGGTCTATTAATTTTAAAATAGCTATGGAGATGGAAAAAAATGGTACTAGATTGGGGCTGGTGTGTTTTGAAGGAATTAGAAAGGATTGCGAAGGGGTTGATTGGAGTAGGCTGAAGCAAGTAGGAGGCATTTAAAAGTGAGACAACTAGAGTTCAAGATCTATGTGTTGCCGTGAGGGTGAAAGGAAAGTTAACAGGAATGAGGGACCTTGGAAGACAAGAGACATTGAGGCTCCGCCCAGAAACAAAATGCGGAGGCATGGCTCAGGTCCTGGCAGCTGGGATCAAGGGAATCCCGAGAGGTGTACAGGGGATACAGGAGTTTACGAAAGAAGCAAATTCAGGAGGGTGAAACTGGGGCATGAGGTAGCCTTGGCTGAGCAGATCAGGATGCATCCAAACAGGTACTTTAAGTATATTAAAGAAAAATTATTAACTACAGAGAGAATAGGACCCCTTAAACACCAAAGTGGACATGTGTGTGTGGAACTATAAGAGATGGGCGATGTCCTCAAAAAAATCTCCTCCGAGTTTACCGTGGAGAAAAACATGAATACTTGGGAATTTGGGGAAGCTAGTGGTAATACCTCGGGGTCAGTCCATATCACAGTAGAGGAGGTATTGGATGTACTGGAATGTTTGAAGTTGGATAAGTCTCCTCTTCCTTACCATATATATCCAAGAATACTGCAAGGGCCTGGAGAAGAATTTGCGGGGGCCCTGCTGATAATTTTGATCATCCGTTACCACAGGTGAGATCCCGGAAGACTGGAGGATAGCAAATGTTGTACCTTTATTCAAGAAGGACTGAAAAAAAAGCCTGGGAACTATTGATCAGTAAGCTTAACATCTGTTGTAGGTAAATTATTTGAGAAGATTCTGAGGGATAAGATGCACATGCATTTGTAAAACAGGGTTTGATAAGGAATAGTAAGCATCGCTTTGTGAGTGGAAGTTCACACCTGCCGAAATTGTTCTTTAATGACGTGAAAAGGAAGGTTGACTAGAGTGGGCCGGAGGACATCGAAACGTGCGGTGCTGGAAAACGCAGCATGTCAGGCAGCATCAGAGGGGCAGGAGAATCGTTGTAGCTGTCTGGGATAGAGAGGCCTCAACAGTCACTACCTTCTGAGAGAAGGAAACACTCCCCACACATACATCCTGACCCATTGACATGAACAAAATATATTAACACAGTGTCAGTGTGAGTGTCCCTGACATCACGTCACGATTTGACTGGACAAGGTGCCCAGAAGCCTGACCAAGATTGAACTCAATGGGAATCAGGTGTGAACTCCCCACTGGTTGGGTCATTCAGAATACAATGTGGCTGGTGGACATCAATCCTCTCAGTCCCTGGATATCTCTATGCGGAATCCTCAGGGAAAATTTCTTGGCACAAACATATTCAGCCCCTGTATCACTGTATTTCCCTCCATCATACGATCAGAAGTGGGGATGTTCAGTGGAGATCACACAATGTTCAGAACAATGTGTCACCTCCTCAGGTGCTTAAGTATCAATCCAAAACAACATTTCATCTTGAGCTGTTAAAGTGTCGGCAACATTCATGTAACAGTACTCCTAGACTCTGCACATTTCCATGTTTAAAAAAAAGCTCGTGCAACATCTCAAGCTGGTTTCACAGGAATGTGACTAAGTCATTCGGCCCATCAAAACAACTGAATAAGAAGAGACACGGGCCAATCTCTTTCTCTGGCCTTCTACAAAGGAAGAGATTTTGAACAAAAGCTCTGCAAACGTCGTAATCCAATGTAGACAGGCAGGAGGTGGAAGAGAATAACAAGCCAGGCACCATCAGGAGTTGGAGAAGTCAACACCTTGGGTATAACCATTCTTCAGAACTGGTGGTCGTGGTAAGGGAGCGACAGATAAAGATGTGGGGCGAGAGAGGAGGAGTCAGGATGGTGAGGTCAGGATAGGTGAACACAGAGAGATGTGTACCACTGGTTTGGAAGATGGGAGGACTGAATCCGGCTGGTAGCTGGAAGAAGGGTGGATCAGCGGAATGGAATGGAGGGGGACGGGCTGGGAAGCGAGTTGACAAATTGGAAGGGAGGTTATTTAACATTGGAGAATGCAATTTTTGCCTGGCTTGCTGTATTCTGCCAAACCCCTGCGTGTCTAACATTACACAAGAAGATGAAGAATTTACTCAGTGCACCACGCTTGTAAGCAGGTTCCAAGGGTCGCCCAATAATGTCATCGGGACCTGGAGGAGGACATTAGGCCCCTAGGAACACTAATGCATGAAGAGAAGAAGCCATTCAGCCCCTCCAGACTATAGCACAAAGGAGGATGTCATTGATGCTCCAGCATCACAAATCAAAGAAGTATGGACTGCACAGACAGACTGCTCCATGTTGCTCCTCCTGGCTCTATTCCTAATGGTACACACCTGTTATGTTAACGATACCCTGGTTTGCTGATAGTAAAGAGGGACAACAGATAGTTTGTGCCAAGTCTCAAAGAGGCACCTCCCATCTCTGAGAAGACAGGTAAGTGTTCTGTATGGAGGTCAAAGGCTGGTGGGAATGGCTCACTCTTTCAGAGTGTGGCTGCCTACAAATTTGTGAACAACATACAGGGTCACACACCAAATGCACATTGAGGCAGTGAGAGTTCATTCAGAGCCTTAAGCTCACTCTCAAACGACATGAGACCCCACTCAGGTAAATATGGTATCATTCAGTCATAGAGTCGGACAGAACGGAGACAGGCCGTTCAGCCCAAACTGCTCCATGCTGGCCATCCATAATAACCTCATTTCCTTGCACTTTTCCTATATCCTTCTAATTGTTTCCTTCCTATATATTTGCCCAATTGTGAAAACATGTATTGCAGAAAAACACATGTTTTAGATCACGCTATCAATGTTGTGCTTTGAAAATAATGAGTGTTGGTCCATTACCCTTAAATTTTAATACAATTACACTTTATTCTTTTGTCGTGATATAGATTATTTCCTTCACAGTCTCCTCATGATATCATCAACACACGGTTTAGTCCAGTGAAACCCCTTTCCACTGACTCTCTGTGGCAAGGTGATCACTCATTATAAAGGAGAGATAATCTGTACGCAGTTTCCTTTTCTGAACAACACTCTACCACTGCAGGAAGGTGTGTTCACTCCTAAACTTGAGTCATTTTGCAATGAAGGACAGTATTCAGTTTACCGTATTGATTACTTGCAATCTGGTATGAATTCTGTCGGTGACTCATGACCAATGACACCCCGCTCATTTTCGCCATGGCTGATCTGATCCTCTAACTTTTAATAAATACAAAATTAAGAAGGATGGTATGTTTTGCAAAATCATTCTTTAGCCTCCCGAACAGCTGTGCTTCAATCACAGCCACACCAACAGCAACAACACGATTGCCAGTGGCGGAGGTTGGAGATGCTCGGAAGGCAATGTCTTCGTGGTGCTATTTCCATTTTATTAATCCAGGGATCTAGGTGTTAATCCACACCCCGGAATCGAACCTCACCGAGGCAAATGGTGGAATTTGAATTCATAAATAAAATGAAGCTATGAAACCATTGTAAATTGTCAGAAAATCCTATCTGGTACCCTAATGTCCTCCAGCGAATAAAATTTACCACTTTCAGATGGTCGGGCTTACATGTGATTCCAGCAATGCATTTGACTCTCAATTGCCCGTTGAAATAGCCACGCCAGCCGGTCAGTTATATTGCTCACTTCAAAGTCTCAAAGAAATTAAAACCGGACGGACCTCAGCACTAACTACTTAGAGCCCAAGGACTGCATTAGCCAGAAAGGCAACTCAACAACACCTTCTCAAGGACAATGAGGAAAGGAAATTTAAATACTGGACTAGCATCTCATTAATGAATAAAGGAAGGTAATGAATACACTCAGGGAAGAGAGATATAGGGACATGACTCAATTCAAACAGTGACTCTGATATATACCCTACATGGGCATGATTTTCAGTATTATGTGAACAGAAGGAAAATAAATAAGTTTAACCTCGTTTTTTATTTACATTACAGCCGATCACCTTCAATACCTTTGTTTGCTTATTTTCTTTTATATTTCTCTTTCTCTATCTGTTCATCGCCCTCCTTCTCCCCTTCATAATAAACATCCCTGTCACGAACATCAATCACAATATTTTCAAATTGTATTCAATTATGATGCATGGGCAGTGGACTCGAAATCTCAGTTCTACTTTTCCGTCAACCCAAGGCTGCCAAATCTGCTTAGTTTCTGTGGCAGTTTCCCTTTTTTTGTTTCTGATTTCTTGCATGCTTCTTTGTTTTATTTAAACTTCAATATTGTTATGAATGGGATGTCTACATCGCTGGTAAGGGCAGCATTTAATGACCTCACTAAATGCTCTTTACTGTGAGGTCATTCTTTCCGGTAATATAGAGCCAAGCACATTGTTATGGGTCTGACGTTAGTCTTAAGCCAGACCAGGTAATAACGCTAGATTTCAGTGAAATAGGTAAACTTATTAACAAAAATCTTGCACTGCTTTTATTGATATTCGTGAAACAGATTTTATTTCCAATTCCTGTCAGTTGAATTTACGTTCTGATATCATCTGAGGTAGGATTTGAAACAGGGCCTTTCTTGTCGTAACCTGGGCCTCTGAATTACATGTCCAGTGACAATGCTTCACTGACACACTGTGTGTGTCGTGAATTTACTTTAGAGAGAAAAACAAGGTTCTGATGGACATATTTGTAACGGAAAGATGCTTAGAAGAGAAAGGGAAACACAAAGTCTGAACTTCACCAAGGCATATTTAGCCCCCACACGGACGTCCAGATGGGAACTGGGAATATTACGGAGCTGGAAGTGGGCAGGTTTGCTGATGGAGAGAATACCGAGAAATAAATCAATTCAAGGCAAAAGGTAATTTGCAATTGTGAACAGTCTAGTCTCAGATGTTTATGTGGACTAGGATGTTGGGTGGTTCGGAGGCTTAAGGTAATGAATGGAATTTGTATTTGAAACTAAAGACAATACTTTCCGACTTGGCCAAATGTACGTAACAGAAATAGGAGTGAAGTTCACCTTGGCTTATGGGATTGATCAATGGATAGAAATGGAGAGACTTACCAGGAACACCAACAATAGCGAGGATGGGATAATAACCTGCCTGGATAATCATCAGTACACCATGTATTCGATCTGGTAATGTTGACCAAGACCAGGAAAAATAGAAAAGACCCTCGGATAAACTCCTGTTCATTGTTGCAACATTCCAGTGTAATTTTCTCAGATTCTGGTCCATTAATGGAACAGTTCAGACTATTCTCAGATGTTTATCTCTCTTCTTATTGTCTTTGCAGCTGCTCAAACCTTTAAGTGTCGGAGATGATGCATCTGCTGCTACAATGGGATAAAGCATTGCACGAAGCCTCTTACTAATAGAAGAGGGAAGCCATCCAGTGTCACATTTAGGATCCATGGAGACTGACATCAAACACAGTCACTGAACAAACAAAACAGTTAACTCCTTTCACTATGGTACCTTCAGATCACAATACCAACTGGCTATTGGTCTCACCTCCCATCACCAATTGTTCAAGGGAAGTTAGTTATGAGGGAGAATGATGGATGTTTTCTTATCAGAGTATCGATGATTCCGCTGTGTTGTCCATTTGCAATGCTCTAACCACCTGAACCTCCCACCACCACTCCCAAAGCACAATCAAGATGTTGTTACCGTTCTCCACGTCACTGGAACAGGGACCAATCAATAGATTTACAGTGGGTATATTTGCCCAGACCATGCATAGGAAGTGTGTCTTTGTCTGGGCGTTCCTCTCATTGCTCCAATAAAGGAAGTTTGCATCTTCAGCACACAATGTGTTTACCATTTTTGTATAAACTCACAATCACCTTAATGCACTTTATTGGCTTCAAAACAGTAAGACTTATATGTATTTAATTCAGTCAAAATCAAATGTAACATGTTGTCACAATGCCAATCCCGTTACAAAGTTAGGTTGTTCGTGATGTTTTTAAAGAGAGGTTCTAAATGACCTAAGATCTGAATGTCTGAATACATAAAGGTTTACTGGCGTCATTTTGGTTTCAGCTAACAATAATGCGCCAGGCAGACAGCTTTCATGTCTTTAAAAGAAACTTGAATAATCAAAAGGACGTCACCAGCTCCCTAGTTGGACAGGTCAATGCAGTCTGGGGTTAGATGAGTCAGGGTTCCTGTTGAAATTAGATGCTAACCACCTTCTTCTGCCCTTCTGACCTCCTAATCTGTAAACCAAAATCCTATAGACAACGTTTCAGTAATCTGAGAAGGGATCTTGGTCAAACCTAAATTGAGTTTGAAAGGATCAAACAAAGTAATTTTGATAGGTGGATAAGAGGTTTAAAAATCAAGCAAACGCATGATGCTCAAAAAGAGACAATTAATTTGGAGGACTTCAAAAATTCTTGCCTGACACAGTGCAAACTCATTTGGAAGAGCAGAGAGTTAAAACAGCAAGGTTAGCAGCATGATCATGAATTGATCCATACCAGATGGTTTGGCTTCCAGAATCAATTTCAGTCAATCAAAGATAGAAATTGGGGCAAAGTGAAATCATCACGTGGAAATGGAAAGGTAGATCTCAGAGAAGATCATAATGATAGCTTAACACAGGACAGAAAGGAAACCCCTGAAGAGGACAAAGGACGGCTGGAAAATGGGAAGCCTTCAGAAACGAGATAACAAAAATCCAGAGAAAGTATATTCCTGTAAGGGTGAAAGGGAAGGCTGGTACGTATAGGGAATGCAGGATGACTAAAGAAATTGAGGATTTGGTTATGAAAAAGAAGGAAGCATATGTCAGGTATAGACAGGATATATCGAGTGAACCCGTAGAAGTGTATAAAGAAAGTAGGAGTATACTTAGGGAAATCAGGAGGGCAAAACGGGGACATCAAATAGCTTTGGCAAATAGAATTAAGGAGAATCCAAAGGGTTTTTACAAATATGTTAAGGACAAAAGGGTAACAAGGGAGAGAATAGAGGCCCTCAAATATCAGCAAGGCGGCCTTTGTGTGGATCCACAGAAAAATGGGAGAGATACTAAATGAATACTTTACATCAGTATTTACTGTGGAAAAGGATATGGAAGATATAGACTGTTGGGAAATAGATGGTGACATCTTGCGAAATGTCCAGATTACAGAGGAGGAAGTGCTCGATGTCTTGAAACGGTTAAAAGTGGATAAATACCCAGGACCTGATCAGGTGTACCCGAGAACTCTGTGGGAAGCTAGAGAAGTGATTTCTGGGCTACTTGCTGAGATATTTGAATCATCGGTAGTCACACGTGAGGTGCCAGAAGACTGGAGGTTGGCAAACGTCGTGCCACTGTTTTAGAAGGGCGGTAAACACAAAGTAGGGAACTATAGACCGCCGAGCCTGACCTCGGTGGTGGGCAAGTTGTTGGAGGGTATCCTGAGGGACAGGATGTACATGTATTTGGAAAGCAAGGACTGATTCGGGATAGTCAATATGGCTTTGTGCGTGGGAAATCATGTCTCACAAACTTGATTGAGTTTTTTGAAGAAGTAACAAAGAAGGTTGATTAGGGCAGAGGAGGAGATGTGATCCATATGGACTTCAGTAAGGCGTTCGACAAGGTTCCCCATGGGAGACTGATTAGCAAGGTTAGATCTCATGGAATACAGGGAGAACTAGCCATTTGGATACAGAACTGGCTCAAAGGTAGAAGACAGAGGGTGGTGGTGGAGGGTTGCTTTTCAGACTGGAGGCCTGTGGCCAGTGCAGCGCCACAAGGATCCGTGCTGGGTCCTCTACTTTTTGTCATTTACATAAATGATGTGGATGCGAGCATAAGAGGTACATTTATTAATTTTGCAGATGGCACCAAAATTGGAGGTGTAGTGGACAGCGAAGAGAGTTACCTCAGATTACAACAGGATCTGGTCCAGATGGGTCAATGCGCTCAGAAGTGGCAGATGGAGTTTAATTCAGATAAATGTGAGGTGCTGCATTTTGGAAAGCAAATCTTAGCAGGACCTGTACACTTTATGGTAAGGTCCTAGGGAGTGTTGCTGAACAAAGAGACCTTGGAGTGCAGGTTCATAGCTCCTTGAAAGTGGAGTCGTAGGTAGATAGGATAGGGAAGAAGGCGTTTGGTATGCTTTCCTTTATTGGTCAGAGTATTGAGTGTAGGAGTTTGGAGGTCAAGTTCCAGCTGTACAGGACATTGGTCAAGCCACTGTTGGAATATTGCGTGGAATTCTGGTCTCCTTCCTATGGAAAAGATGTTGTTAAACTTGAAAGGGTTCAGAAAAGATTTACAAAGATGTTGCCAGATTTGGAGGATCTGAGCATCAAGGAGAGGCTGAACAGGCTGAGGCTGTTTTCCCTGGAGCATCGCAGGCTGTGGGGTGACCTTATAGAGGTTTACAAAATTATGAGGGGCATGGAGAGGATAAATAGACGAAGTCTTTTCCCTGGGATCAGGGAGTCCTGAACTAATGGGTATAGGTTTAGAGTGACAGGGAAAAAACATAAAAGAGACCTAAAGGGCAACTTTTTTACGCAGATGGTGGTACGTGTATGGAATGAGCTGCCAGAGGATGTGTTGGAGGCTGGTAAAATTGCAACATTTAAGAGGCATTTGGATGGGTATATGAATAGGAATGGTTTGGATGGATATGGGCCAGTTACTGACAGGTGGGACTAGAGTGGGTTGGGATATCTAGTCGGCATGGACGGGTTGGACCGAAGGGTCTGTCTCAATGCTGTACATCTCTATGACTCTATGACTCTAAGTTAGAAAAGCTCCGATGTTTTTACTGAACCAACTTAGGTCACACGAAATCACTCTGTTGGTGGGCTCGGGGAAAAAAAAGCAGATTTAGTAAACAGGATAAGCCTCGAAGGTTTGTTGGAGAAGTAACAAAAAGCACCGTGGTCACTCGAAATCTGTATCAGAGTACTCAAGCTGGTCAGTGGTTGGTTAAGGAAGAAGTGCCAGATCTGCTTATAAAATATACATGCAATGTTCATTAACATGGGCCAGGAGTAACAGATTAAAAATAATGCAATATTAAGGGACACAGGATCCTCTCAGTCTGTGATGCTGAAAGATGAGGAGGTATGTACTCTTGAAGGACTAGTTCCAGGAAAGGTACTGCTAAAGGGAATTCACAGTGAGACAAAAAGCGCACAATTATGTAAAGCAAGTGCAGAGTGTTCAGAAGAGTGTGGAGAAATTGTGGTAAGAGTATTGGGTACAGTGTCAGCTCCAGGAATACAATTTGTTATTGGGAAGTGTACAGCTGATTCACCTGTAGGAGTATTGCCTACTCTGGTTGAAAATCCAGCGAAGACACACGCAACTGAAGCAATACACGAGTCTTGTCCTGAGATGGGATAACAATGTCCTAATGTCACCAGTTGAAACAAGAGAGATGAAAAAAATGTAAAAATAAGGAAGCTTAAGTGGCATTAGGAGACATTTTATTCCATCAGATCGTTGAGACAAAACAGGAGCAAATAGGTTATCATGCAGTATATTTTGCTCAGCTAAACTAATTTCGTTTCAGCAGAAAGATGAAAATGCTAAGCAGTTGTCACAAAAAAGCATATACATTAGGGATTCTGCATGTTTCCCTGAGTGTTATTACGTTACAAATGATGTCCTATTGAGGAAATGGAAACTATCACATATTCTAGGAGACGAGAAACGGGCATGAATGCATCAAATTGTATTGCCAATACAATATAGAAAGTAGGTTTTGTGAGTGGCGCATGAGCGTCCACCTGGAGGTCATTTATCAGTGAGGAAAACACAGGCTAAAATACAAAGACATTTTTACAAACCTGGACTGCACCAGCATATAACTGAAGATTGCCAGACGTGGCATGTATGCCAGGTAATTGGAAAAGCACAGATGGAAATAAAACCTGCTCCTACATTTGAGGAACCTTTTACAAGTGTCATAATTGATTGGCTAGGTCCACTACCGATAACAATAAAGTGGGAATCAGTACGTGTTAACAATATTGGCTGTATCGACTAGATTTCCAGAGTTCCCCCAGATGCAATATCACAGCTAAAAGGATTGTACAGGAGTTATACTTTAATAAAAATAACAGATACCGACTACCATTAGAGATACAGTGAGATCAAAGTTCAAACTTCACACCCAAATATTGAAGGACGTCGTGGACCACTTAGGAATAAAGCAAATCAAATCTACTGCATACCATCCAAAAACGCAGGGAGCACTGGAACTTGACATAAAATATGAAAGACCATGTTGAGGGTTTATGGTCAGGATTATCCTGATGATTAGGGTAAGGGAATTCCATTTGTGCTTTTTGTAATTAGTGCTGCATCAAATGAATCGACCAAATTTAGTCCATTTGAGTTAGTTTTTGGCAATCAATTTAGAGGACCGTTAAAATTGATTAACGAGAAATTTAGAAATCAAAATTCAAAGACCACACATTTGGACTACGTCTCAAATTTTAGAGAACGAATAATAGCCCTGTAGAGTTGGCTTATCAGCATTCAGAGGGATTGCAACATGCAATAAAACAGGAAGCGGATAGGAAATCAAACATTTGCAATTTTGCTATCGGGGATAATATATTAGTGTTACTTCCAGTCAAAGGAAAACGTTGAAAAGGAAGGTTTAGTGGACCTTATCAAATGCAAAGGAAATTGAGTGGGGGTAACTACTTGATTGGGACTCCAGACACAAAGATATCTCACAGACTGCGTCATATGAATATGTTCAAAAGGCGTTACGACAGGGAAGGAAAGTAAAAGGGCAAGGTATTAATTATACCAACAAAGAAAGAAGAACCAAGTTCAGAGGATCCTGAATTGGACATTTCTCAAGTTACATTGCAGTTACAAAGACTGATGCATATCCACTTGGTTGTAAGACTGTGTTAAAAATGTGTACAAGCAATTTATATTTGTTATGAAAAACGTGCCAGCCACATTTCAGAGACTAACCAATAAATGGCCGGATTATCCAACTATGTGGTTTATCTTGATAACCTGGTGATTTTTGGTTACTCATGGAAAGAATGTTTACAGCGCTTACCAGACTTGTTCGATCAACTTCAGAAGGCAGGCTTCATGGTAAACCGAACTAAACGTGAATTTGCCAAAGTACAAGTCACTTTCCTGAGCCATGTTATTGCATACAGGTAAATGGTACCATTGGAAGTAAAACTGAAGGTAATTGGGGAATTTTCCATACCATTGACAAAAGGAGCAGTACTATGGTTCCGAGGATTGAGTCGATTTTATGGAGAAGTTAGTGCCTAATTTTAACAGTGTGGCTGCTGCACTCACTGAATTGTGAAAAAAAGGAGTGTCAGTGGACAACGGACTATCAAAAGGAATTTGGCAGCACGAAAAATGTGCTCACCACCGCCTCAGTATGAGTCACACCTGATTACACAAAGTCTTCCAAGGTGGCTATAAATGTGAGTGATGTGGGTGTTGGTGCTGCGGGAAGATGATGAGAGGATCGAAAGACCAATTGGGCATTTCTTCAGGAGGTGAACGTTCATTGGTAGAAATATTTGACAGCTGAGAACGAGGCTTTGAGCTTCGTGTTTCCAATACAACATTTCAGTGTTTGTATTACCAGCAACGCATCTGAGACAACCTTATACATTGATCGTAAAACATTGAAGTTTTTTTGTAGAAATTTAAGAACAGAAATGCTGGACTGTTTAGGCAGAGACTGTAGTTACAGCCAGTTAATTTGAAAGTTATGCATGTGGCAGGTTTTGAAAACATGATAGCCAATGCACTGTCGAGAACTGAAAGACAGGTCGAGGCAGTCAATGATGGGAATACCATACATTAAATCCGGATGTAATTGTGCATACGACATGTTCATAGTAAATGCATATATATGTGTGTTTTAGTATATTAAGCACTATTTCTGAGGGGGTTTGAAAACGGAAACAATATTTGGATATTGATGATTCAGTTTTATATCGGTACGGGGTGAAGTTGTCACAAAACTGGTCCATTTACATGGTTATGTTGTCCTTGACCTTTTACAGAGAGGTTCTAACCAACCAAGGGAACCAATATGTCTCAATTTTGAATGGTTCGTTGAGATCCTTTTGTTTATACTTTACAGATAATGCCTCAGGCAGAAGGTTGTCGAGTCTATCAGACTACTGGTACAATCACGGGTGCGTGGCCAGCTCTCCAGCTGCGCAGGTCAGTTCATTTCCAGGGTTTGTTGAGTCAGGGTCACTGTTGAAACTGGATGCTCTCCTCCTCCTTCTTCTGCCGCCTGACTTCGTAACCTGTAAGCTTTTTGTGTAATTTTACTCCTTGTCCTAAGTTGTGATAGACTATCAGGTTTGGATAGGAAGAGTTATTCGAGTATTCTATGTTTGGTTCATTGTATTTCATTCCTGAATGTTTCAAACACAGTCTGTTTGTTTAAAACTCAGCGGACTAATCAGCTAATTCACTCCGGGAGCATGCACCTTCAACAGTTAGCAAAGTTGTGGTCTGGGCAACGTGCTCAAAATGTTTTTTGAAGGGTCGGGTCTAGTCCAAAATAATGTACAATTACCTTGTTCGTGAACAGTCATGTATTAACGGGTAAGGGATAGAATGAATAGGATGTGGGCTATGAAATAGAATCGTCTGGGGCCAATGGCTATGGAGACCTGAGGGGAGTACAGCAATATCTCCCAGTCACGAGTATTCAACCATCACTCTTTCTGACAATCGGAACGAAATGCAATGCAGAGCAAGAGAACAGGTTACGTTTGTCACATGGAATGCTGAACGAAGCGTAAATAGAACAGGACAATTTGAAATGTGATGTACAGAGTTATATTTTATATATGGACTGTTTAATCACAGGTTATACAGGTTGTTAAGATTGTTTATATCTGGACGGGATACTCAGAAATAAAAAGAGACATAGATAACAAAATATGTTGGGTTACAGTGGGTTACAGAAGAATAAGAATGAAGATACAGCTCATAAAGAGCTGGTACAGAGATGATGGGCTGCATGACAACCAGCTTTGCTGGAATTATTCAGAGAAACGTATTGAAAATGTTCAGAGACTGACAAGAAAATGTTAGTCAAAAAATGCACAGACAATGTCATAATTAAGAAGCTATTCCCATTTTTTCATCAAGTGTAGCTGTTTTCAGAACTTACCAAAGAAGAAACAGTCTCTAGTGTAACACATGTGTCACTGGCACGAGTGATTGGAACAGGAATGGAGCATACTGTCCAAATATAACCGGGTTCAACATCCAGACCAATCAAGAAAAAACAAAATATTAGAGATAGTGGAAATCTCATATACAGATGCAAAGTATGGAGAAATGCAACAGATGACGCAGGATCTGATGAGAGAAACAGAGTTAACATATAGAGTCTTTTATAAACCTATTCTGAACAAGTTATATTGGACTAAAAAAAAGTTAATTCCATTTTTCTCTGCTCCTAAAGTGCCAGAACTGCGGGGTTTCTCTCCAGCACTTTCAATTGTTGCAATAACAGTAAACAGAGTAATGGTGGGCGGTTGCTTTTCGGACTGGAGGCTTGTGACCAGCAGTGTTCCACACAGGTCGGTTCTGAGTTTTCACTGTTTGTCATTTATGTAAATGATTGTGTGAGAATATCGAAGGCATGGTTAGTAAGTTGAGGATGACACCAAAACTGCTGGTACAGTGGACAGTGAAGGTTTTCTAAAACTATAAATGGGTTTTGATGAAATGGGTCAATAGGCTGACAAATAGCAGATAGATATCAATCCGGATGAATGTGAGGTTCAGGCAAAAGCGCGTGTTTTTTGCTGTCTAGTGAACCAGGCATGGGATTTTATTCCTCATCTCCTAGGTTCAACCCATCGATATCCTATGTTCGTTGAGAGGCCTTACCCTCTCCGTGGTTAGCCTTTTGCTCTTAATGTAGTTGCACAATATCTTTGGATTATACTTAACCTTATCTGCCCATGCTATCTCATATCTCGTCTTTGCTTTCTTGATTTCTCTCGAAATAATGCCCCACACTTTTTACATTGATTAAGAGATTAAATTACGTACACTAATCTATATCTAAAGTAAGGTTTTCTTTGATTCATGAATAAAACCCCAGTAACTGCATTTGCCCATTGTTCCTTAAACTTACCAGCATTGCCCTTCACTCTAACAGGAACATAATGCCTCTCAACTCTCGTCGTCATGCTGTTGAATGTCTCCCATTTGTCAGGCATAGTTTTACCTGCTAACAGTCTACTCCAATCAAACTTGGAAAGTCCTTGCCCCATGCCATTAGCGTTTAATGGAACATAGATCATAGAACATTTCAGCACAGTACAGGCCCTTCGGCCCTCGATGTTGCGCCGCCCCATCCACCCTACACTATTCCATGTACGCCCATTTGCCTGTCCAATGATGACTTAAATGCACTTAAACTTGGCGAATCTACTGTCAATGCAGGCAAAGCATTCCAAACCCTTACTAATCTTTGGTACTCCAATTTTTTTAAAAAATCAATGAAAGGCTCATTCTTTTCCATAACCATTATGAAACTAATAGAGTTATGATATCAATACTCAAAATATTCCCCCACATTTACTTGAGTCATTTGCCCTGCCTATCAAACAAAAGAAGGCCGAGTTTTCTTCTTTCTCTGTTTGGATCATCCACATACTCATGAAGAAACTTTTCGTGAACAGATTGACAAATTATTCACCATCCAACACTTTAACACTGTGATGGTCCTAATCAATTTTTAGAAAATTAAAATTCCCCATCATTACAACCTTATTATACTTACATATACCCGAGATCACCCTACATGTTTGTTTCCCAATTTCTTTCTTACTGTTGCAGAGCATGTGGTACAACACAATCAACGTGCTCTTTCCTTTCTTAGTTTTAATTTCTACAAATACATTTTCACTGGACGATTTGTCACAAAAGAACATTCAGTGCAATCTCTTCAGAGTGAACTTTACTTCCTTATTTTGAACACTACCTGCACATTTGGACTTGATAAAATTTCAGAAATATCTTCCCCAGTTCCAGCAATAATAAACAACAAACCTCCCCTCCCCGCCCACCCCATGCCTTTTCCCATCTTTTCTATGACACTTAACATCTTGAGCAATGAACTGTCAGTCTTGAACATCTCTCAGGCTAAAGTGAAGACTGCAGATGCTGGAGATTAGAGTCAAGAGTGTGGTTCTGGAATAGCACAGCAGGTCAGGCAGCACTTGAGGATCAGGAAAATCGACGTTTCAGGCAAAATCCCTTTATCAGCCCACGCCTGATGAGGGGCTTATGCCCGAAACGTCGATTCTCCTGCTCCTTGGATGCTGCCTGATCTGCTGTGTTTTTCCAGCAACACATTTTCAGCTCTGATCTCCTGCATCCACAGTCCTCACTTTCTCCTGCTGTGATTTCCCAGCACTACACTCACGACTTGAACACCTCTTATCCAACTTTCTGTAATAAATACGATGTCCCAATCCAATGTTCTTAAACATGCCCTGAGTTCATCAGCCTTTCCTGTTAGACCCCTGACATTGAAATAAATGCAATTTAGTGCTTCAGAATTACTATATATTACTGTATCGTCTCACGTTTTTATTGTCTAATTGACGTGTTTTCCCCACAGTCATAAACTTCTCCATCCATCCTACCATTTGTACTGATACTTAGAATCCCCCCGATGTCTTCTCTATGAATGTAAACTCTCCCTACATAGAATGAGCAAATCTCCCTGCTAAGATATTGATTGCTTTCCAGTTTAGATTAGACCAATCCTTTCTGATCCGGTCATTTCTATTCTAAAATAGATTCCAATTTTCCAATCTAAATGCCTCAACAATACAGCAGCTCTTCCGCCACTGAATTTTTTCCTTTAATCTTTTGTTCCTTCCAAGTTGAGTTTGGCATCGGGAGTGAACCAGAAATTATTGTTTTTAAGCTTTTATTTTTCGTCCTCTACCTCACCTCTTAAATTCACTCTGTACTGCTTTAATCTTTCCATAAAAATGTCATTCCTACCAATATCTACAATAACTTCTGGCTACTCAATCTCACCTTTAACAATATGCTTGAAATGTTTCGAGACGTTCTAAATCCGAGCACAGGGAAAGCAACAAACCACCTTAAATTAACGCTTACTGCCACAAAATCTCCTATTGATGCCCCTGGCAGAAGAGTCCACTGTATCGATAATTCTACTAACTCTTCTCAAACGTTGCCGAAAATGAGAATTATTCCAACTGTACAATAAATGATTGTTCATCCATTTTCCTCAAAAAGACAATTCCCTTCAGCTGTTCTAAAAACTGAAAATCATTTTGATAGAGGAATAGCCACCAGAGAATTTTGAATTACCTTCTTCTCTTTCCTGATAGACACCCATCTATCTGACCAATTTGCTGGAGAATATTTTTTCTAAATCTTCTAGCCATCCTCTCTCTCTTATATGTGATCTTAATAACATTATGCCTAAAAGCAGGACAATTTTTACGACACCTTATGTGATTTTTCATTGCCTACAGAAAATAATGTTAAAATGGAAAAAATATATACATATACTTAGCAAACATGTAAAAATTATACAAAGTCAAATATTTCGCTAATTAAATCAATAAAAATATTCTTCTTCAATACATTCCAAGAAGAAAATATTCTTTTCCGGAGTTGAAAATATGTAGGGTTCTCCGGAATGAAGGTACAACTCCTTATTTTTTTAAAAAGATTAATTTTTCAAACAAAAAACAACTTTTGCAGTGTAATAAAAGAAACATTTTAAAATATAAATACACATTTCTTTTTTTTGTATACCACCCTTAAGAAACTCTTATTTTTAAAAATGCTCGTTTGAAAGAAAATCGTGAGTTTGTTAATGCTTTTTTGTTTGTTTTGAATGTTAATGTAACAAAATAGAAAAATAATGCTAATTAATAAACTATGATAACTATATCAAATGCAAAATAGACTGCATTAAATATTTAACTATCTGCAATCCCAGGAGGAGCTGCAAGATTCATGCTGCTTTAAGGCCATTTATGAAACTGTTTTTACAATATGAAGAAAAGTGGGCGTTTGTTTTAATAATTTGTTTCGAATTCAAGGTGACTTTACGATATAATTTGATCTCCTGCCATGTATGTAGAATTTAATTGAATCGTTATCCTCATCACTCTAGCACTTTCTAACAAAATTATGAATCGGTGTCAATCGTACAGATGGAAAGTTCCTTCAACTCTGACTATTGCAGCGAACGATATGAAGAACATTATCCAGGTCCACGTAGAAGTCAAATGTTGCAGTGAAAGCCACTTAAACCTAATCCAATATTAATTCCGAACAAGCCTTATGAATGAAACATAAAGAGTGGCATAGTATCAATGAGAATTCAGCTCCAAGTCCAAAATAAAATTTGTAGCTGCCTCATAAAAAAAGAACCTCGACTGCATCAAACTGTAAATTGGAGTTTGAGGGGAATGTTAAAGAATGTTGTGGATGACACAAAGATGAAATGGTGGTTCACAGTGAGGAGGAAAATGTGAAGTTACTGGAGGGGAGAAACCCGTTGGTCGGGAGGCCAGATCAAGCGCTGATGAAATTTATCACTGGTAAATGTGTTAAATTTCAGTAACAGCAAGACAAGAGAGGACTCAAACTGAAGAGAGGCTAGATTTACTTGATTTTACTTTTAAGCAAAAAAGGTTGAGAGGTGTTTCTGATGGAGGTGATTAACAGCATGAGGGGTCTGAACCACGTGAACCGAGAACAGCTCTTCCCCTTACTCGAAGGCTCAATAAAAAGGAGACACACATATAAAGTGAAAGTGGTCTCACCATTAATCTGTCAACTGTAGAAAAACTGTCCTATTTCTTAATGTTTTTGATTTTAAAATATTTCAAGACTCCTGAAAAACAAGATGTTGACGCAGAGGTTTGTTTTGTAATCCAGTTCCCCCGTTCCACGTGGCTCATTTTCGCAATCTGTTCATTGAAATCGTACACTGGTTTTCCATTCAACTCGCCGAACTCGCTCAAACACGGACACATTTTCCCAAATATGATCCAAAGACCAATATTTGCCCATTCCCTTGACGTGCCTAGACCTCTTTAATAACTTAATCCTATTCACATCTTCCTTTTCTAATCTTTTCAATGTTTTTTATTCTCCCATAATATATTCAAAATATTTTTTCATAAGATATAAATTATGGACACTTTCTATCTTACTCAATATCTAAACTATAAATTTGCAAAAATGCTGAAGTATTTTGCAGTCCCGTCACCCAATTCCCACACTGCAGTTGCAGCAAATAGTCATCAACTCTCAAAAGAATTGCCAAGTCTTTACTTCCAATCTAAATGATCATTTGTCCCTTTATTATGAAATAGGCATAATAATTACAGACTGTCTATCTGACTGCAATATTTTGATGTGGTTTACTGCAGGCAAATAAACATCAGGAAATAAGAACAGGGACAGGCCATCTGGTTGCCAGGCCTGCTGTAGTAATCAACAAGGCTTGACATCGGTCTTTTCTCCACAACACTGTCTTGTTACCGACACACAGAGCATCCAGCATCTCCCTCAATCAAACCCCTCGAGTCCTATTACCCCAGCCATCAACGGTGAATAATATTCAAAGAACTGCAGATGGGGCAACGCAAGGATATAGGAATTTGGAGTGGCGATAGGAAATTCAACTTTGCACTTATCCAAATTAAACACACCACCTGCAGGTATAGCAATCTGCCCCATTTTCCAATCCTATCAACATTCATCTGTAAATTCTTTAGCTCCTCATTACAGCTTGTTTTGCCACCTAGTTTAGTACCATTTGTTAATTTAGTTGCTCCACTCTGTCTCTCCTTCCAGGTCATTTGGATAGGTCGTCAACACTTGAGGTGGCACAGTAGTTGTCGCTGCTGCCTCACAGCGACAGAGACCCGGGTTCAATTTCGGCCTCAGGCAACGGTCTGTGTGGAGTTTGCACATTCTCCCCGTGACTGTGTGGGTTTCCTGCGGGTGCTCCGGTTTCCTCCTCCAGTCCAAAGATGTTCAGGTTACGTCAATTGTCCATTCTAAATTGCCCGTAGTCTAAGGTGTAGGGGAATGGGTCTGGGTGGATTGCTCTTTGGAGGGTCGGTGTGGACTTGTTGGGCCGAAGGTCCTGTTTCCACACTGTAAGTAATCTAATCTATTCCAGAGTTCTGAGAACTGAACCCTGCAGAACCTCACTATTGTCAGTTTGCCAGAGAAAGACGATTTATCCTGATGCTCTGTTTTCTGTCAGTCAGCCAATTCTCTATCCAAGTCAATTCTCTACCCTGAACGCGCGGGATCTAGCCATCTACATCAGTCCTTTATGCAGCACCTTGTCAAATGCCTTCTGAAATTTAGATGGACAGCAGTTGCTGCATTCCAATTATCCACATTGTTGATTATATTCTCAAAGAACTCCAGCAGGTTTTTCAGGCACAACCTGTCCTTCATAAAAGCGTGTTGACACGGGTGAATTGATCTTTGTTTTTCCAAATGTCCAGTTATTTCCTACTTTAAGATTGACTGAATCAACTTCCCCAATAGAGAGGTTAAATCACTGGTCTAAAGTTTGTGAATGTTTGCCTATCTCCTGTTTTGAATACGAGTGCCACGTTATTAATTTTCCAACGCTTTGGCACTGTTCCAGAATCCAATGATTTTTTGAATATCGTAACTAACACTTCCAGTACTTCTGCTGTTACCTCCGTTAATACGATAGAGTGCAGGTCGACGACCTGATCTGCCTTTAATCCCATCAATGTATTCAATATATTCTTCCCCATCATCGTACTCCTATCACGATCATTTGCATTTATTGTTAATTTTGGGAAGAAATTATCTTCCACTGTGAAATCAGGAAGCATTGGTTTCGCCTCTGCCATTTCTGAGTTTCCTATTATTACTTCACCATTTTCATCCTCTAAAAGGCCAACATTTACTTTCAGCATTATTTACTTTTTGTCCACTCAGAGAAGTGTTCTTTATCAATTCATATGTTTTCTACTCATTTTCCTTCGTAACCATTGTGATTTTGTTTTTAGTAACTACTGACAATTAAAGCGTTTTTCTTTCATTCATTCATCGGATGAGAGCATCACTGGTTAGACAGCACTCATTGTCCGTCCCCAATCGTCCAGAGCTCATGTAAACTTCAATCAAATTTATATGGGCTTGAAGTCACATGTCGGTCAGAATAGGTAAGATTATTGGTCCATAAAGGAAATTCATGAAACATATGGGTGTTTCGAGCAATGAACAATGGATTCATTAGCATCAATAAATTCTTAATTCTGCCATCTGCCATGGCGGCATTTGAACCTGAGTCCCCAGAACATTATCTGAATAATACCACCAGGCCAGCACTTTCATGTTATTATTGACTACCTTGTTAAGACATGGATCACGTTTCATCTTTTTCAAAATTCCTCTTGCACTCAGGATTACACTTTAATGGAAAGGTTTTGACTATCTCCCCAAGTAGTTGCCACTGTTAGTCAATTGTTTTACCCCTTAATCTTTTTGCCAAGCCCACTCAGTCCAATCCTTTCGTCAGGCCAATATAATTATCATTGCCCAAAACTAAACCTCTCCAATGTAACTCTGTCTTCACTGTTATAGTCTGAATGTGAAAATACAGCATGTTGTGGTCACTCTTTCTGAGATGATCCTGTACTACAATATGATTTATAGCTCCTTCCCCATTACCTGATATCAAAGGCAATTCTCTGACTGGTTCAATAAAATGATAATCGAAAAAATAATCTCTCATAGATTTGACGATTCGTTCTTTGAGGTTCTCCTTGCTAAATTGATTAATCCAGTCAATGTGCAATTTCAAATTACCCATAATCACTCTTGTGCCCTTGTCTCAAGCCGTCGTTATTCCCTGGTTCATGCTATTCCCTACTTTCAAAATAGTCTGTGGATGGGAGCGAGTTGTGGGCTGCAAATGCTCCTACCAAAGGGTTTCTTTCCATGTGTTTTATTTCAAACCAGACTGATTCATCATCCTTGTCCCACGTGCTAATGCCATTCCTTAATACAGCCTTAATATCATCCTTCACCAATGCAGAAACTCCACCTGCTGATCCTTCTTGTCTGAATACTGAGTACTCTTGGACATATAACATTCTACCCCTGACCTTCCTGCAACCACGTTTCCGCAATCCCCAACATGCCATGCCTATTTATCTTCGTTTACGCTATTAGATCATTCATTTTATTCAAAATACTGCCCACATTTAGTTAAAAGGTTTTACATAAGTTCTTTTGATTTGTCTTTCTCTTTTAATAATTTTGTGTGCAGGCTCTCCATCCATATTTATTGATCCCCGATAATAGTGAACCTCTCATTTACTCCAGCATTCGACTCACATTTTTTTAAATCGTTATGATTTCTTCCCTCAGCATTTTCATTACACTGGCTCTGCCTATTTATTTGACCAACCTTTAATTTCTGCTCAGTTTCTGATTTGCTGCTTTGGTTCCCAGCTTCCTGTAATATGAGCTTAAACCTACTGGAGTTGCATGATCACACCTCATTTCCAGGATGTTGGGGCCCCTCCAGTTCAAGTGCACTTTCCTTTTTGTACAGTTCCCACCTGCACTGGAAGCGCTTCGAATCATCCAAAAATCAGAAACAGTCCTTCCAAACTAGCTTCCTGCCACATATTCAACTCGACTATCTTCCTCTTCCTTGTCTCAATTCCAAGTGCACGGGAAGTAATCTAAATAATGCAACCCTGGAGATCCTGCTTTTAAACTCAATTCTAACTCCCTTAATTTTCTTTGCAGGACCTTGCAACCTTTCACTCTTCTTACCTATGTCATTGGTATCAATGTGAACCACAACTGCTGGCTGTTTACCCTCCCACTTCAGTATGCCCTAAGCTTGTTCGGAGACATTCTTGATCCTGGCAATTACCGCCCTTTTTATGAAGAAATCATAGAATCTCTACGGTGGGGAAACAGGCCATTTCACACTGCACGTCCACTATGACCCTCCTCAGAGTAACCCGCCCTGAAGCAATCCCCTATTTTATTATGCTGCATTTACCCCTGACTAATGCACCTAACCTGCACATCGATGAACACTATTGGTGAAAAGTAAGCAATCCAGTCCCATTCCACTACGCAATGTTGAATCTGCTTTCTCACAACAGATACTGCCAGAACTACTGCACATGTCCAGCAACTTCTGGTTTTGTCAGCGATAATGTATGCATATTGATAAAAACGCAAGCAACACAGAATTGAAAAAAAAAGCTGAATTCAGACTTTCAAGAGTAAACTAAATATTTGGTCGTTCAATGATCCCAATAAAGGTTCATTGCATTACTGCTGTTCGGTCCATGAACGTCATTTTCACTTTCCTAATCCACGAACAAAGGAGATTTTTACATCTTTTCGATATCAGAAAGATTGAAAAAGTTGCACATTTACTCCTTCATATGGGAATATGATAACATCTCATTCTTTCATCTCACACACAATGTAATTCTTTCTCGAAGAATACCGGTAACATTGTAAGTAATTGGAATGATAACTGGAAAGAAGGATTTAGGTAAAGGAAGGATGAGATAAAATGGGTCTTCTTTTTGGAACAGAAAAGACTATTATGTGGACTTCCTGAGTTGATCAAATTTATGGAAAGCTACACAGGGCAGATTAATGATATTGTTATGAACGTGTAGAGATATATGTTACGTTTAAGAGAGACTGGAAACTGGCATAAAGTGTTCTGAAAAAAAATTAAAATGTTACATTTTACTGTGAAATCGATAGTGAGATTGAGTTGCCACGGAACAAAAACCAATTCAAATTCAGCCAGTCAGTTTAACTTAGACCCCAACATACTGAAATCAAATTGAGTTTGAAATATAATGGATTTGATGACATCAAAATCAATGAAATGGTCCGATGTTTTGAGGTTTAAAACTGTACATTTTGAACATTTAGGGGGAGAACTGCCAAGTACATCCACAAAGATAGACTGCAAGCCGAAGTGCTTTCTGAAAGGTAGGTGGCTATTAGAGGTTTCCAAATCAGAACATTGAAGCCGACCTAGAGGAAAATCTATAGCGGAAAATCTACAAAGGAGAGTCGACAAAGTTGACTGGTTTTGAAATGTGATTTTTTTTTTGTAAATCTTAATCGAGCTATTTTATTTTAACGGACCAGTATGGTAGAGACAGCGGGAAAAGATACGCTTAACCGAAAGGCGTTTGATATAGTTGTTTATTTTATTATTCTCTGTTGGTCTTAAATAATAAAATTGTTAATTTTACTTTAAATAGTGACCTCCATAAATGGATCTTTACTTCTCAAAATTTAACAGCATGAGATGAACTTTTTCTGTGTGGCTAGTTTAAATTAGGAGAGGGGTTAACCCTGTGTCATAACAGCTTGGGGGTTTTCGTCTACAATTTAAACAGGTTTAGGAAGACCCAGTCTGAGATTTGGGCAGATTCGAGGTATGAAAAAAGCACAGTATATTTCAACATTTGCACGTTCGTGTCCAAGATTTTAAAATAAAACGTTAGTGAGAGACTTGTCTAATTTCAATGACTTTTGGTTAGTTAAATTAAAAGTGAGATAAATGGCTGTTTAAAATATTAAGAGAGGTTTGAAGATGATTTGCAAATTTGGCAAGAAATTTTAGGCAGAAAGATAACGGCCAAACGTTTAGAATTAGCAAAGATGTTAGATTTGGACTTAACCAAGGACAAAAGTAAAGCTGAAACTGTCGGGGAATTTCACGAAAGTGTGTCAGAGAAACAGACAGAGAACAGTACAGCGCAGTACAGGCCCTTCGGCCCTCAATGTTGCACCGCCCTGTCATACTAATCTAAAGCCCCTCCCATCTACACTATTCCATGTACGTCCATATGCCTGTCCAATGATGACTTAAATACACTTAAACTTTGCGAATCTACTAGCGTTGCAGGCAAAGCATTCCATATCCTTACTACTGTCTGAGTAAAGAAACTACCTCTGACATCTGTCTTATACCTATCTCCCCTCACTTTAAAGCTGTGTCCCCTCGTGTTTGCCGTTCCCGTACTTGGATAAAGGCTCTCCCTGTCCACTCTATCTAACCCACTGATTATCTTCAATGTCTATTAAGTCACCTCTCAACCTTCTTCTCTCTAACGATAACAGCCTCAAGGCCTTTCCTCGTAAGACATTCCTTCCATACCAGGCAACATCCTCATAAATTTCCTCTGCACCCTTTCCAAAGCTTCCACATCCTTCTTATAATGTGGTAACCAGAACTGTCCACAATCCTCCAAGTGTGGCCGTACCAGAGTTTGTACAGCTGCAGTACAACCTCCTGGTTCCAGAACTCAATCCAAAACACTGTATGCATTCTTAACAACCCTGTCAATCTGGATGGCAACTTTCAGAGATCTGTGTGCATAGACACCAAGATCTCTCTGCTCATCTGCACTCCCAAGAATCTTACCATTAGCCCATTCCGATTACTCTGTCCAAAGTGTATCACCTCACACTTGCCCACATTAAAGTCAATTTGCCACCTCTCAGCCCAGCTCTGCAACCTATCTATGTCTCTCTGCAACCTACTACATCCTTCGTCTCTATCCAAAGTCCACTGACCTTAGTGTCGTTCGCAAGTTTACTAATTCATCCTTCTAAGCACTTATCCAGGTCATTTATAAAAGTCGAACAGCAGTGGACCCAACACTGACACTTGTGTTATGCCGCTAGTTACTGGACAGCAAGATGATCATGTTCCATCAACTACAACCCTCTGTTTTCTTTCAGTAAGCAATTACTGATACAAACTGCTATGTCTCCCACAATCTATTGCTCCGCATTTTGTATAATAAACAAGTGCAGTAAAGTGAGAAAAAACTTAAATTACAACTGACGAAAATGGAGTTTGATGATCAACAAAGGGAGAGAGAAAGTGAGTGAAGAAACAGAAAGCAAGACAGAAATGAGTGAGAGGAAAAAAGAGAGAAGGGGAAGAATCTTAGCTGAGAAAAGAGAGAGAGAGAAAAGAGAGAAAAAGAGAGAGAATGCTCTTAGTAAAGAGAGAGAGAATTTGAATGTAAGAATGTTATCGCAGATACGTTATCATGGATTTAACTGATAAAGTGGAGGTGAGACTTGCATTTATCCAATGTTATGTACACGTATATGGGAAGCAGTTAAGGTTAACTTAGATTTAGGATATCTGCTTGTTATGGTAATGTGTTTAAAGAATAGAAAAACAAATGAAACCATGTTTTCATTTGGATGGTTCTTCTCTTTTGAGAGGGTGGGTGTTATGAGCATGTAAAGGGTACTGTGCCTTTAATAGAACTGAAGGATTTAGCAAGCACAGCGAGTTGTGGAAAATTTACAATGTTACATTTGGTCCAGCAGCTGGCAGCACCTGGCTTGGTATGAGACAAAAAGAAAACAAATTCGACCTATCAGTTTATATTATGTCCAAAGATACAAAACTCCAATCAAGTATGAATTTGTCATTTTGACAACATTTAAAAAAAGAAACGATTCAATGCTTTGGGGTATAATGCCGAAAAAAATGAACAGTTGGGGGCCAGCTGCCAAACCACCAACATCTGCAGACTGCCTGGAGAATAGCTATCTTAAGTTCACCTTTATCTTTCACTGATCTGTTAAACAGAAACACTAAGGAGAAGAAAAGAAGACAGAGGAAGATAAGAGAAGATTTGACAGCTGGCTCGTTCTGAAATTTGAATTTTTTGGTCAATCTTAATTGGGGGTTTTTTATCGGGCAGTAGTGTAGAAGAGAAAGTAAAAGATAGGTCAGAGAAAGGAGTTGCAAATAGTTGTTAGTTAATTATTCCCTGTTAGACGTTAAAAAATAAAATTGCTGATTTTTACTTTAAATAGTGACCTTTAGGATAGTTCTTGGCCTATCGAATTTTAAGAGATTACAGCCCAGTTTAAATATTTTCGGTGTTGCAGGTTTAAATTAGCACGGGTGGGGTTTTGCACATTAACTCTGATTTCTCTGCACAAATGCTGTCAGACTTGCTGAGCTTTTCCAGCACGTTCTGTCTTTGTTTCTGGTTGACAAAATTTGCAGTTCTCTTGATTTTCTTATGTGTATCCTTGACAGCCACGGTTGAGGTGCTGGAGGACAGGAAGACAGCTAATTTTGTTACATTATTTGTAACAAGACTGCAAGGAAAACCCAGGGAACTAAAGACTTGTGAGTCTGATGTCAAGGGTGACAGACAGGATGCACATGTGTTTCGAAAGGCAAGGACTGGTTCGGAATGGACAGCACGGTTTTGTGTCTGGGAAAACCTGTCGCACAAACTAGATAGCAGTTTTTGAAGAGGTGATCGGGAAGATAGATGAAGGTGAAGCAGCATACGTTGTCTACGTGGACCTTAGTGAGCCCTAACAAAATTCTGCATGGTAGCATCGTTAATAAGGTTTGATCACAGGGCATCAGGGAAAACAAGCCATTTAGATACAAAATTGGCTTGTCAGTATGAAACAGAGCGTGCTGGTAAAGATTTCTTGTTCCAATTGGAGGTTTGTGACCAGTGGTGTGTCTCAAGGACCAGGCGGTTGCTGCTAATTGCTGTTCATTGCTTTTGTAAGTTATTTGGATGCGAATATAGGAAACATGGATCGCAAATTTGTAGACGAAAAACCCAAAAATGATGTAATACTGGGCACTGTAGAAGGTTACCTTAGAGAACAATGAGATCTTGATGTTCTGTGCAAGTGTGCCGAGAATTAGCAGATGGAGGATCATGCAGATAAATGTGAGGTGTTGCATTTTGTTAGACAAACCAGTTGCAGGATTTATACAGTAAACAGTAGGGCGCTGGGGAGTGTTGTCAACAGAGAGACCCAGGGTGCAGGTAGGAAATTCCTTGAAAGTGGAGTCACAGGTGGACCAGGCGGTGAAGAAAGCTTTAGGCACACTAACCTTCATTGATTAGAGCATTGCGTGTAGGAATTGGAACATCATGTTGTTAGATATTAGATGACTCACAGTGTGGAAACAGGACCTTCGGCCCAACAAGTCCACACCGACCCACCCATTCTCCTACATTTGCCCCTTCAGTTAACATTACGGGCAATTTAGCATGGCCAATTCACCAGACCGGAATGAATTGTAGGAGGAAACCCATGCAGACACAGGGAGAATGTGCAAACTCCACACAGAGTTGCCTGAGGCGGGAATTGAACCTGGATCTCAGGCACTGTGAGGCTGCAGTACTAACCACTGTGCTGCCGTGCCGCCCTGCTGTGGCTGTACAAGAGAATGGTAATGCCACATTTGGAGCACTGAGAACAATTATTGTCGACCTGCTATAGGAAGGATACTATAAACTGGAAAGGGTGCAAAAATATTTTTAATGTTGTGACGTGGATGGGTCGTTCTGGGATATATGGAGAGGCTGGGATTTTGTTCCCTTTGTGTAGGGCGCTGAGGGGTGACCTCATAGAAGTTTATTAAGTGATGAGGGACATGGATAGGATGAATAACCAAGCTCCTTTCCCCAGGGTGGTGCTGTACAAAATAAGAGAGGATAAGTTTAAGGTGAGAGGATAGAGATTTAAGCGAGATCGATGCAGCAGCTATTTCTTAAAGAGGGTGCAATCGATATTGATTTCAGGGTCACTGTTACTGACACCAGAGTTTAGATCTCAGTATGTTATTAATTGTTTTTAACTTCCACCAGCTGTCAGAGAATTAACCTGGTCTGGATTAGCAAACCAGTGACATTTTCAGAACAGCACCATATTCACGTGGGGACGTATCAGAAACCTCACTGAGCTGGTTGTTTCTGTGCTGCTTGACAGCTCTGCCAAAAAGAACTTCCACCAATTTGGCTATCGTGATGGGACTGAGAGTGTGGTAATTGGTCAGATTGCAAGTCTTCCCCTCTTAGGAAACTGCACATAGCTGAGAAATGTTCTGCTTTGCAGGGAGATGGCAGACTTGGAGCTGGAACGAAACAGCTTCCCCAGGAACACGGCTTGTTGTGCAACACAAGTCTTCAGTCATATTGCAGGAATGGTATCAGGGCCCATTGCCTTTGTCGTGTCAATTGTGTTCGGCTGGTTCTAAATTTCACGTGCAGTGAATCAAGTTGATTGAAGACTGGCATCTGTGATTTTGTGGGCATCATGCCGAGGGTGAGATGGATCATTCACTGAATAATTCAGGCTGAGAATGGTGCAGATACTACATCCTTGTTTTTTGCACTGATGTACAGGACTGTTCCATTATTCAGGATGGGGATATTTGTGGAGTCCTCTCCTACAGTGAATTGTTTCATAATCCATCGCCATTTATGACTGAATGTGGCAGGACTATTGGTCTTGGGAGCATTGCTCCCTGTCAATCAGATATCAATTCGACTGATCGGAATGCAAGAAGTCAGTTGTGGTAGCTTTAGTGGTTTGTCATCAGGTTTAGGTACACATGGTTCTGACACTGGCATGTTCACTCATACATCACTGAGCTATTGATTGGCTTGGTGGAAATGGTAGAATGAGGGATTATCCCAGGCAAAACTTTACAGATTATAGTTAAATATAATTCTGCTATTGCTGCTGGTGTGTTCGACAGCACCTCATCAATGTTAGGAATTCGCTGTTTAAGAAATTTCAGAAAGCTAGATCATTGAAAACATTTACAGAGGATTTTTGACTTGGAAATGAATTGAGGGCAATGAACAATTAGTGATGAAAGGCGAGTTATAAAGTCATCGACTCTTAGAGTCATACAAAATGCAAACAGACCCTTCGCCCCAACTCATCGATGCTCACCAGGTTTCCTAAACTGGACGAGTTCGTTTTTTCTTCTTTTTGGCACATACCCCTCCAATCCTTTCCCATTCATGAACCATCAAATTGTCTTTCAAATGTTGCAATTGTATTCACCAATACCACTTCCTCTGATACCGCACTGGTTTACTAATCCAGACCAGGTTAATTCTCTGGCAGCTGGTGGAAGTTAATAACAATTAATAACATACTGAGATCTAAACTCCGGTGTCAGTAACAGTGACCCTGAAAGCAACATCAATCGCAGACTTCAATTTGTTTCCCCAACGTACTTTCAGGAAGTGAATTCCGGTCTGGTGAATTCCATGCATTCCTGGTCTAGCCTAAAGGTGATTACAGGCACACAGCCATGTGGTAAACTTTTCAATGGTCTCTAAAACAGTCAACCAAGACAGTAAATTGTATTTACTTGCTCCGAGTTTGGACGGATAAAACCAACAGAACACAGGGCCGCACCCGGCTGCACCTATCGGAAAAGGGAACGAGAAACACAGACCTGTTGACCCACAGAAACCTCCTTCCTAAAATTTGTTAGCTTGTGAAAGCCACACTCCCGCTGTCTCCCGATCCATTAAGTGTCTCGAAATCCTTATTTATATTCAGTGCCCTGTCTTCCACAGCCTTATGTGGAAGAGATTTCCCCACGGTCAGCAGTCTCTGATTGCAGATATTTATTCTCATCTCAATACAGAGTGGCCTGTCTGTGCCTAATATCGTGGCCCTTTGTTTCAGATATCCCAGCCAGGGGAATTATCATTCCTGTTTCCAATCTGTATCGCCCTGTCCGAGTTTTATGTATGTCACTGAGGTCTCCATTCATTTTTTTAAACGCCATTAAATACAGGCCAAGTCGCCCCAAACTCCGCTCCCACACTAAGCCTGTCATCCCAGAGATCAGTCTGGTCATCCTTCACGGTACTGCCTCAATGTCTGGTTTGTCCATTCTTAGCCAATGAAACCAAAACTGCACACAATACTGCACAATGTTCGAGATGGGGTCTCACTCAGGCCCTGTACAATTTCAGTAAGACGCCCTTACTCCTGGACTCAAATCCTCGCGAAATATTGGTGAACATACTAATTATCTTCCTATCAACTTTGAGTTCCTGCAACATTGCTTTCATGACTGATGTACAGGGAGATTCAGAACCATTTCACTGTTACAGCTACCCACTTGGTGGGCCTGTGTTCACTGTTCAGTGTGCCAATGCCATTTCCAGTATTGAATTCTGGCTTCAGAACTCACTGCCCTGCACGACGTTAGATATCTGCGCAGAAGAAACATAAATTGCTTTAAAGATAAACATGTTTCAAATAATCCCTTTTCAACTGTTAGGTTGCAGTTCTATTGCTCCCACCAAAGTACACACCGACACATCTACCTTCATTGCTCTTCATCTGCCACATATTTGCACATTCACTCTACTTTTCTCAATCATCTTGCAGCTTTTTTCAATATCCTCCTCACCCACTCACAATCCGACATTGTTTACTGCTGTCAACAGACTGGAATATAATGCATTTGATTCCCTCAACTAAATGTTTGAGTTATGTTGGAAATAGCTGGGGCCCAAGCACCGATCCCTGCGCCACCAAATTATCCTTGAACTTCAAAACAGAGTATTTTATTCCTGTTCACTGTTTCCTGCCAGCTCTCCTATTCTAAAAAAAATCATATTTTACCGCAAATCCTTAACACTTGATTTTGCATACTAGGCCAGAGTCTTTACCAAAATCTTTCTGAAAATTCCAAATGTATGGCATCCTTTGCTTCTCCATATGTATCAACCAGTCAGTTTCTCAATTATGATTCCCATTTCATGTTGACCCATTACACAATAACGATAGACCGAGCAGCGTCAGTAAGATCATGGCTGATCATTTCATGGCCTCAGCTCCAGTTACCAGCCCGCTCATCATAACCCTTATTACACTTACTGCTCAAACAATTATCTATCTGCGCTTCAAAAACATTCAATGACAAAGCCTCAAATACTTCACTGGGCACGGAATTCCACAGAGCCCCAACCTTCTTGGTCAATAAGTTCTTTCTCAATTCAGTCCTAAATCTGCTCCATCTAATTTGGAGGCCTTGCCCTATCGTCCTAGTTTCACCTGCTACTGGAAATGTCCGCTGTATTTCTATCTTATCTATTCACTTTTAGGGATATATGTTTCTGCCAGATCCTCCCTCATTCTTTCAAATTCCAATCAATATATAATTCCACTCTACTCAGTCCAAACCCCTCAATTCTGGAACTAAACGAGTTAACCTCCTCTGCGTCCATAATAGTGATGAATGCAGATTTCTCTAGCTTCCTCATTTCCCCTCCCCCACCTTGTCTCAGTCCCAACCCTCGGACTCAGCACCGCCTTCTTGACCTGCAATCTTATTCCCGACTTCTCCGCCCCCACCCCCTCTCTGGCCTATCACCCTCACCGCAACCTCCTTCCACCTATCACATTCCCAACTCCCATCCCCAAGTCCCTCCTCCCTATCTTTTATCTTAGGCTGCCTCATTCCTGAAGAAGGGTTTATGCCCGAAACGTCAATTCTCCTGTTCCTTGGATACTGCCTGACCTGCTGCGCTTTTCGAGCCACACATTTTTCAGCTGCGTCCACAGTAGTGCCAAACATTCTTTCGCAAGTAGGGAGCCCATAACTGCACACAGAACTCCAAGTGTGGTCTCACCAGCACCGTGTACAGTTGCAACATTACCTCCCTGCGTTTAAAATCAATCTCTTTCGCAATGAAGAACAAATTGTATTTGCCTTGTTAGTTGTTGCATCTTCAGACCAACTTCTGTGATTCATACGTAAGGACTCCCAGGCTCTTCTGCACAGAAACATGCTCTATCTTTACCATGCAAAAACCGTCCTTTTTACTGTTATTCCCACCAAAATGGATGACTTCACATTTAGTACAATTGTACTCCATCTGCTAGACCTTTTCCCACTCACTTAAACTATTTATGTCGTTTGCAAAATTTAACGGTCTTCTGCATACTTTGCTCAGCCACTCGTTTTAGTATCATCTGCAATGTTTGAGACGTGGTCCCCAAATCCAAATCATCTATGTAAGCTGTGAATAATTGTGTTCCCTGAGGCATGGCACTAGTCACTGATCAGCAACCAGAAACGCACTAATTTCATCCCACTCTTTGCTTCCTGTTAGTTAACCAATCCAATGCACATGTTAATACATTACCCGTAACGCCATGCATCATTACCTTCTGCAGGAAACTTTTTAGCGGCACTGTGTCGAATACCTTTTGAAAGTCTCAGTATACCACATCTACTGGGTCCCCGTAGTCATAATGTCTTCATAGAGTTCCAGTAAATTAGTTAAGCATGACCTGCCTTTCATGAACTGATGCTGTGTCTGCCCAACGGGACAATTTCTATCAAGATGTGTGCTCCTTATTCCTTGATTACAAACTGAAGTATTTTCCCCACGACACATGTTAGGCTAACCAGTCTACAATTCCCCACTTTTTGTCTACCTCTCCATTTCAACAGTTTTCTCTGCTTTCCTGTTTTATAATCTGCTGGAACTGCACCAGAGGCAAGTGAATTTAGAAAAAATTCCACAAACGTATTTGATATTTCTCTCACCACCTCTGTTAGTACCCTGGGATGCATTCCATCAGGGCTACGGGACTTATCTAACATTACCTCCGTTAGATTGCCCAACACTATCTCTCTAGTGGAAATGTATGCTTCCAGGTCCTCACCTACCTTCCTCTATTTGACAATTATTGGCATGTTATGAGCATCTGCCAATGTGAAGACCAACAAAATATATGTAAAATTCATCAGCCATTTCCTTATATCCTATTAGTGAATCGTCCTTCTCACCCTCTAAAGGACCAGTGCTTACCTTAGCCACTCTTTTTGTTTATATATTTATTGAATCTTTTGCTATCTGTCTATGCTCTCATAAGCTAACTATGCTATGTTTCTTGATAACTTTATTGTTGCATTCTTTCCACCTTTAAAGTTTTCCCAATCTTTTAGTTTCCCAATGGTCTTTGGCATTATTTATGTAATTTATTTTATCTTGATAGTCTCCATTATTTCCTGAGACATCATAGCTGGATACCTTTTGTTTTCCTACAGTCCTTCCATTTCCCTGTTACATCGTGTTGCTGAGCACTTGGAAAAATTGCTTTGAAAGCCATCCACAATGAATCAACAGTTTCAGCGTCAAGTATTTGCTTCGAGCCAACCTTAGCCAATTCCTCCCTCATCCTATTGTACTCTCCTTTGTTTATGCACAGGTCCCTGGTATTGGATTTCACCTTCTCACCTTCCATATGTAGTACAAATGCAACCATACTTCAGTCCCAATAATTTCTCTTAAAGCATTCATTTACTAATTTCATTCTTTTTCTCTCGAGACTTAGGCTTGCCAGTGTTGCTGGGAAGATATGATTTGTTTGGTCTGTTTTCTTCTGTGAAGATAGAATTGAAGTAGTTGCATTATTATTCTGCCACTTCCCTGTTCTCTATTCTCCTTTCTCTGGGTTGATAAGTAACGAATTTGCACTTGTTTCTTCCGACCTTTTCCATTGACAGTTCACTCTTATAATTTTTGTTGATATTCTCTTCGGAAAACCATCAATTGGCGTCCACCGCCGTAGAATCACAAAATCATAGGTTCCGCACCGTCAGAAATACAGCACAGTTTATATTATCCCCACTTTCCTACACGAGGCCTGTAGCAGGAAATGTTATGACAGTTCCAGTGCTCATCCAAGTAACTTTGTAACCGTTGTGAGGTTACCATGGTAACTCCCCTCTCAGGAAGTACATTCCAGACCCCAAAACCCTCTGGGTGAAAAACATTCCGCAAATCTTCTTGAAGCCCCACTTTAAACGTGTGCTCCTTTGTTCTTGGCCCTCTGACTAAAAGGAACAGCTGCTGTCTATCCACCGTGTCCACGTCCCAGTAAGCTTATCCTTCTGAATCATGCCCCCTCGGCCTTAACTGCCCCAAACTAAACAACCTGAGCTTATCCAGCCTCTCTCTATAGCTGATGTGCTCCGTCCCAGGAACATCCTGGTAAATCTCCTCAGGACCCCCTCCAGTGCAATCACATCCTTCCTATAATATGGCTCCCTGAACTTCACACTGTTATCCAACATGGTGAACCAACGTCTTGTATAGCTCTTATAATCTATGTTCCAATGAGTAGAGGCTGTACTTACTGTTCCCAATCGCTCTTAACTTAATTATGAAACTGTCCAGTCACAGCAATTTGTAGCGAAGCACCCCCTGATTCTCCTACTGTGTTACCATTCACTGAGTCCTCCCCTGTCTGGTTCCTACTTCCAAACTGCATCATCTCATATTTATCGGGATTACATTCACCTGCCATTGATCTGCTCGTCTGACCATTCCATCTGTATCTTCTTGTAACATGAGGCCTTCCTCCTCACTGCCAACCACCTGGCCATTCGTTGTGTCGCATATGCACTTATTTATCGCACCCTCCAAAACCCCTCCACATTCACATCTACATCATTTATGAATACCACAAGTAATAAGGGGCACCCTTGATACCATGAGATATTAGTTTCTTTATCAGTTTCTCATATGGGGCATTGTGAAATGCATGACTATGCTCTGATGACTTCACGCTGACTCGCTGATCAAACATTGCCTCTCTCAATGAAGATCAATTTTCTCCTTCGCCTGAACACGAATCTCTCTGGTGCTGTGAGGCAGCAGTGCGAACCACTGAGCGACCCAATGCGGACAACACAGCTTGTCTGCATACTTCAGCCCTTGAAAAGTGACATTTCAGCAGGGAGATTTCAGAAGTCTCCAAAACTGTCATCCAGCGACAGCAGGAGGGCATTGGGATCTTGAACGGCTTTGTCAGGAACAGGAGCAGGACATGCAAGCCATCGAGACTAGGAATACCAGGATGATATTCAGCCCGGCGAGTGTATAAAGCAGAAACAGAATGAGTCCAAACAGACATCTGGCTCTTACACATCAATTGGAGCAAATCTTTTACGGCCTTAGGCCTGTTATACAGGAATTCTGAAAGTGAACGCAGAAGTTAAAGAAAGCAAAGAACCTAGATTAACCAACTTCACTAGGGAATTTTAAAAGGTGAGAAAACGATTGGGACTTAAGGTAAATTATTAGAATCCATTATGAAGGAATTAATAACAAGAGATGTTCAAAGTCAAGCGACAATCCAGCACAGTCAACATCGTTTTATGAAGGATAAATCATGTTTGAATCAATTGAGTAGCTTTCTAAAAAGAAGTGACAAACAAGGTGGATAATGGGATCATATAGATGTACTATATCTGGATTTCCAGACAGCAGTATCTCACAAAAGATTAATATACAAGACAGGACAACATGGGAAAGGAAATATTTATTTGCTCAGAGAGATGAGTGGCTAAGCAATAAAATGCTACGATATGGAGCCGCTGGTTTTGGACTGGGTCGGGCAAGGTCAAAAATCACATGACAGTCCTTGGTGGAGTGGGAGGGGGAGTTGAAGTGTTGAGCCATGGGGTGGTTGGGTTGGTTGGTCCGGGTGTCCCAGAGGTGTTCTCTGAAACACTTCGCAAGTAGGCAGCCTGTCTCCCCAATACAGAGGAGGCCACATCGAGTGCAGCGGATGCAATAAATGATGTGTGTGGAGGTGCAGGTGAATTTGTGGCCGATATGGAAGGAGCCCTTGGGGCCTTGGAGGAAAGTAAAGATAGGAATGGGTGCAAGTTTTGCATTTCTTGCGGTTGCAGAGGAAGGTGCCGGGAGTGGAGGTTGGGTTGGTGGGGGTTGTGGACGTGACGATGGAGTCACGGAGAGAGTGGTCTTTTCGGAACGCTGATAGGGGAGGGGACGGAAATATATCCCTGGTGGTGGAGTCCACTTGGAGGTGGCGGAAATGATGGCAGATGATACGCTGTATATGGAGGTTGGTGGGGTGGTAGGTGAGGACCAGTGGGGTTCTGTCCTCGTGGTGGTTAGAGGGGCGGGGCTCAAGGGCAGAGGGGGGGGAGTGGAGTAGATGCGGTGGAGGGCACTGTCGATCACTTCTAGGAGGAAATTGCGGTCTTTGAAGAAGGAGGCCATCTGGGTTGTACGGTATTGGAACTGGTCCTCCTGGGAGCAGATGCGGCGGAAACGAAGGAATTGGGAATAAGAGATGGCGTTTTTACAGGGGGCAGTGTGGGAGGAGGTGTAGTCTAGGCAGCTGTGGGAGTCAGTCGGTTTATCGTGAATACCTGTGTTGATTCGGTCGCCCGAGATAGAAAAGGAAAGCTCTCAGAAAGGGAGGGAGGAGTCTGAGATGGTCCAGGTGAATTAGAGGTCCGGGTGGAAGATGTTGGTAAAGTGGATGAACTGTTCAACCTCTTCATGGGAGCACAAGGCAGCGCTGATACAGTCATCGATGTAGCGGAGGAAAAGGTGGGGGGTGGTCCAGCGTAGCTGCGGAAGATGGACTGTTCCACACATCCTACGAAGAGGCAGGCATAGCTGGGGCCCTTGCGGGTGCCCATGGCTACTCCTTTGGTTTGGAGGAAGTTGGAGGATTGGAAAGAGAAGTTAGTCAGGGTGAGGAACAGTTCAGTCAGTCGAAGGAGGGTGTCAGTGGAAGGGTACTGGTTGGTATGGCGGGAAAGAAAGAAGCGGAGGGCTTTGAGTCCTTCGTGATGGGGGATAGAGGTGTACAGGGACTGGATGTCCATGGTGAAGATAAGTTCAGGAGTGATGGGGAAGTGCCGAACCAGAGAACACAACTTAAAAATACGGGGTAGACCATTTAGGACAGAGATGAGGAGAAACTACTTCACCCAGAGAGTGGTGGCTGTGTGGAATGCTCTGCCCCAGAGGGCAGTGGAGGCCCAGTCTCTGGATTCATTTAAGAAAGAATTGGATAGAGCTCTTAAAGATAGTGGAGTCAAGGGGTATGGAGATAAGGCTGGAACAGGATACTGATTGGGAATGATCAGCCATGAACATATTGAATGGCGGTGCAAGATCGAAGGGTTGAATGGCCTACTCCTGCATCTATTGTCTATTGTCTATTGAGATCTTGTTTGGAATCTTTGTTCCCAAAGTAGGAGTTTATAAAATACCGCATTGACTGACTGTCACCAAATTGTATGTTTTTGGGACAAAATAAAGTATATCAGCAAATTCAAACTTGCAAACGCAAATTCACCCCACAGATTTAAACGTGCATACGTGCGTGTGTGTGTGCATATGCGTGTGTGTCAGCGGTTTTCTGTGTGAAGGGGGCGAGAAGAGAGACAATGTTTTTAAGTGACAGAGACTGAAGAAGAGAGTGTGTGTGAGTGCGGGAGGGAGACAGAGTGGTTGTGGGTGTGCATGATTGTGACAGAGCAGAGTGTGAGTGACGGGGAGTGTGAGTGTGTGCGTGTGTGGAGCGGATAGGGAGAGTGTACTTCAGTGTATGTAACGGGGAGAGTGAGAGTGTGTCCTTGTTCAGGTAACACGCAGAATTATTTGGCAGATCTCTTTCCTCACACACACTCACTCCGAGGTTTCAGAGTTGCCCGTCTCTGCAGCATCTGTTACATTTGCTGTTTATGTTCCAGACCCAGCTGCTGTAACTACAGTCCCCAAGTTCCATCCAGAGTTGGGTCACTGTCTGAGGCAGCTCATAACATAGCCTCCAGCAAACCATCTCTAGCACCTCCACTAAGTATTCCATAACAGGAGGGAGTCAGAAGCCCCTCAGCTACAAGTTCAATGTCTGGTCCTTTCCAACAATATTCGAGTAGCTTCCTCGTGTTACTGACCGCATGATCAGAAGAGAGGGATAAGCACAGGTGTTCAGTGGACAGGCACAGACCAAGTTTCAAAGGCGTGAGCCAAAGCTGCTGGAATCACCCTGCCCTCCATTGAACACCAGATGGACACACCAGGAAATGGACAACAGCCCGACACACACCATTTCATTGTTTCTGAGATTCACAATGCCAGCACTCGATATACGAGGGAGCCAAAAACAAAGGCCAGGGAAAGATACAGAAAAACACAAAGATTAATTAATGGATAACTTCGTGAAAGTGTGGATACAGGGGAGAGGGAGTAACTGGAGAAGGGAGATAATGGTGGGTCCAATCACAAGATTGAAAACGTTGAATAAAGACATTGCCAGATCAGCTGGAATGGTCCATTGCCTCAAAGTCTGAATCTGCCTCACAGAACCAGCGAGACACCATAAACTGGGACAAAGTAACAGGCAGGATGGAGAGCCGTGCAGATTATGCTAGTGGATTACTCCCTAAACTGGACTATCTGCCCAGCATGAGGAGATTTGCAAACCTTTGCCAGTTTCTTGAATCCTCCACCACTACCCTCTGTCTCCTACTGTCGAGCCAATTTTGTATCCAAATGGCTAGTTCACCAGGCATTTCATTAGAATCAACCTTATTAACCAAATGCCCATACACAACCTTGTTAACACAGCCTTAGCAAAGTGCATAAAGACAATGTACACCTTTCTGCCTCAATTAGTCTTCTTAGTCACTTCTTCAAAACAACTCAGTCAAGTTAGTGAGACACAATATGACTTGCACAAAACCATGTTGTCTATTCCTAATCAGTCGTTGCCTTTCAAAATACATGCAGATCCTGTGCCTCATAATCCCCTCCAACACTTTACCCACCACTGACTCAGGCTCACTGGCTTTTCCTTAAAGCCTTTAAGCAGTGGCACCACGATAGGCAATCTTTAGTCATGCAGTACCTCACCTGTAGTTATCGATGATACAAATATCTCCGCATGGGACAAGCAGTCATTTCTCCAGCATCTCTCAAAGTTCTAGCATATATCGAATAACATTGTGGGCATTGATCCACATCTGTACATTTTAAGACCTTCAGCATCTCCTCTGTCATACAGACACTTTACAAGATAACACTATTTATTTCCCAAGTCCTCCACTTCCATATCCTGCACAGTAAATACTGATACAAAATATTCGTTCTATACTACCCCCATCTCCTACATTTCTGCACACGTGCGGCCTTTCTGATCTTTAAGGGACCCGATTCTCTCCCTAGTTTTTTTTATCCTTAATGTATTTGTAGAATTGCTTTGGATTCTCCTTAACCCAATTTGCCAAAGTTATCACATGCCCCCTTTTTGCGCTTCTGATTTCCCTCTTATGTATACTCCTGTTGCCTTCAGAGTCTTCTAGTGATTCACTTTAAATCAGGAAATAGGAGACTAGTGATGACAATTTCGATTGTCAGCAAAATCCATCTGGTTCACTAACGTCCTTGAAGGAATCAATCTGCCATCTTTAACTGTTCTGGCCTACATGTGACTCCAGCTCCATAGCAATGTGGTTGACTCTTAACTGCCCACTGGGCAATTAGGGATTGCTAATAGATGCTGGCCTAGCCATCGACGCCCTCATTCCATGAATGAATTAAGAAAAATCCCCTCCATTTCTGCTGTCTATACCTGACATATGCTTCCTTTTAATCCGTGAACAGAACCTATTTTTTTCCAATCCTCCAGCATTCCTTACACCTATCAGACTTATCTTTCACACTAACATGGACATACTATCTCTATACTCTTGACATCTCATTTTTGAAGGCTTCCCACTTCTCAGCTGGCCCCTTACCTGCCAATATCTATATCAATCGACTTTGGAAATTTCTTGAGTAATATTATCAAAATTGCCTTTTTAACAATTTAGAACTTTAAGTTTTAGTCCTGGTTCATCTTTTTTCCACCTGTATTTTAAAACTAATAGGATTATGATGACTTGTGACAAAGTGTTCCCCCATTTTTATATCAATCACCCGCTCCCACTGCCTTATTTCTCAAGGGTAGGGCATGTATATCTCCTTCTCTGTATTGGACAAGCTGCATATTTGTAACTGGGAATGGGCTTAGCAGAGTCTTCGACTCATTGGGGTGAATCTAACAGTAATTTGAGTCAGTTTAATTTTCATTGAGTATGACAGAGGGATCGTCTGCACGAGGCCAAGATAGATTGGTTTTGCTGTCTTGTCGAACCCACCAAATTAACTGCTTACTCCAACCCATGGTATCCCTCTCATTGAATGCCAGCCCAATTTGCCCATCCATCATGGCTGGAGGTACACACCATCACTCAGATGCCCCTGGAAATTCCATTATCACTGGCGCTGGTGCCATCTTTAAAAGACCAATGGGCACACGGTTAAGCTTTCTCAGATTGGAGCCGCCCTGCACAGCTTATCCCGAGCATGGCAGATAAGGACCAAGTACAACACGGTTTGTTAACAGGAGCACGGAGGTCCTGGTGGATGGGCTGGTCGAGAGGGGGACCATTCTCTTCCCTGAGTGGTCCATACCACTGGCACCACCGAGCATGGTCTGAGCTCACCACCCATTTCAGTGCAGTATCTGCGGTCTGAAGAAATGTCCAGTAATGCAGGAAAAGCATCAATAATCTTCCCCGCTCTGTCAGCATTAGGGTCACCGCATTCTCTCTGCTCCCTGTATATCTGTTACAGCACCGACCCCCGAACAAGCTCATGTTCCAACACTATCATTGGTGTAAGAAGCACCTTCCTCTCTCTCTCTCTCTCTCTCTCTCTCTCTCTCTCTCTCTCTCTCTCTCTCTCTCTCTCTTTTCCCCCTCTACTATATCTCCCTCACTAATACCACTGCATGGATTCAACACTGTGGACTGACTCCCTCTGGACAAATCACCATCTCCCTCCCAACTACATCAGCAGTAATACCAGGGCCACCTACTCCCACCCACAGTCCCTCCCTTTCTCGAATTCCAAGAGAAACAGCTTGGAATTGGACAGAAAGGAGAAAGTGAGGACAGCAGATGCTGGAGATCAGAGCTGAAAAGTGTGTTGCTGTAAAAGCGCAGCAGGTCAGGCAGCATGCAAGGAGCAGGTGAATTGACATTTCGGGTATAAGCCTTTCTTCATTAATCCTACTCCTAAATACAGAGGATAACAGGGATTCAGTATGCAATCAGGGGGATATTCAGTGTGACCTTACATGGTCTAGGTTGGTTTTGGGGTAACATTATTTTATGTTTCAGCTCAAAGAGGGAGAAAACGTAACTTGTCTGCGAAGAAATGGCCATTGCTATATCATTTTAGTTGTCCTTCTTCACAGTAACACATGAAAACACATCAGTCATATTTACCATGATGCATGGAGGGTTCCTTTTGAGGATTTATTGGAGTCGCTCCACTCCCTGCAGAAAAGTCAATTCTCCCAAATCCAACTGTTGCTGTAAGGAATTGCATCTGTGAAACAGAATAACAATTGAGACAATCTCAATTTGCCTTTTGTTATGAAATGAGCTGTTATTGAACTGATATTCTGAACTATTAGCTCTTCTGACCTAATATTCTGCAGAGATCCATTTTTTGCTGTCTGCCATCAGACGTGTGTGTTGATGTGTGTGTGTTTCTTTGTGTGCATGTTTCTGTATCTCAGATTTATAGAAAAACAAACTTGATGTACATACTGCATCAGTACATGACAATTCAGAGACTACATCAATGTCACTGTCCAAACTTTATGTCAGTTATCTTTCCATCGTCATTTAAGTAAATTTGGTTTTCGATTAGTTATTTTTACAAATTTAAGAAACCCGCCTGACTTGTTCCTAACACTGAACCTGACCCAGACTGAGACCGATATCATTTGCCATATCATACACTTGGTTACGCTGAAATTTGTCGTTACCTATGGAGGAGGGGGACCAGAAACAGAAACAATGACTCTCCGACCGCGGTAGGAACAGGGATACAGAGAAATTCTCCAAAGACCGTTTGAGTGGGAATTCTCTGCCACACAAGTCTGTGGTGCCCGTGTGTTTGCATTTCTTCAGAAGTGTGTTAGTAAAATGTTTGATGGGAAACTTGCTCAAAAAGAATGAACTGCAGATAGGAACGTGGGGCTGAGACTGCAGGCTGATCAACCACAATCTTAGTGCCTGGTGGTGCAGGGACTCACTTTTGTTCCTCAGTCCGACATTGTCCCATTCCATTCAGTCTCTTAAACCTGCTGCTCAGGAGCAGTTGGACACCACTTGCTCCTGAAACGTAGTGCATAGAAACAGAGGACACCATTCAACCCCTGAAGACAGTCAAACATGGTTTTGTGTGGATTGGAAAGCATTCTTGGGGAAGGAGTGTGTGTTGCTGTAAAACAGGGCCCTTCTCTCTCTTTACAGATGGTCCCTGTCTCCATGTATTTGTCATGGTGTAGATCCAGTTTCACAGTGAATACAGCATTCATATCGCACCCAAGTATATGATCACAATATCCTCTCATCTTTCTGACTGCAACATTCCTTCACAGGACTTCTATGAACATAACAACGATCAACCATCCAATAACAGAATACAAGAACATAATAAGCAGGAGTAGGTCATTCAGCCCCAACAGCCTGATTTTCTCTTCAAAAGGATCATGGCAGATCTGCTCTCGGCTCCAACTGCTCGAGTACCTGATATGTCAAATATCCATCGATCCGGTCTTCCAACTATCTCAGTAATCTATCTCCCCTTCCTCTCTGGAATAGAGAAGTCCGGCAGTCACTCCACTCTGTGAGAATGAAACACGTTCCACACATACACTGTGACCTATTGACACCAACAAAAGATATGAACACTAGGAAGAGCAACTGACCCTGATAACAAGACAGTATTTAACTGAGAATGGTATTAAGGAATCCAAACAAAATGGAACTTAATGGAAATCAATAGTAACCTCCCCACTTGTTGAAGTGATTCAGTACAAAGAGGATGTTTTTTTCCTTGGATATCGACCACCTCAGTCCTGGGATATCTCTGTGGGAGATCCTCAGCACGAGCACCTTCAATATCACCCCCACCCTATACCAGCTCAGATGTGGGGAAATTCAATGAAGATCGCACAATGTTCAGAACAATTAGTTCCCCCTCAGCTCCTGAAGCAGTCTGTGTCCATGTGTAGTAAGACTAGGACAACATTCAGTATTGAAAAGTGTGGTACTGGAAAAGCACAGCAGGTTAGGCAGCATCCGAGGAGCAGGAGAATAGACATTTCAGGCATAAGACTTTCTTCAGGAATGAGGCTGGTGTGCCAAGTTGGCTGAGATAAAATGTGGGGGAGGAGATGGTTGGAATTTGGGGGAGGGGCGCTGTGAATATGATATGTAGATGGAGGTGAGGGTGATAGGCCGAAGAGGGGGTTGGGGCGGAGATGTCGGGAAGAAGATTGCAGGTCAAGAGGGCGGTGCTGAATCCGGGGGTTGGGACTGACATAAGGTGGGGTGAGGGGAAATGAGGAAGGTGGAGAAATTTACATTCATCCTCTGTAGTTGGAGGTATCCTAGGCAGAAGATGAGGCGCTCTTCCTCCAGGCGATGTGTCGCCAGGGTCTGGCGATGGAGGAGGCCAAGGACCTGCATGTCCTTGGCAGAGTGGGAGGGGGAGTTAAAGTGTTCAGTCATGGGATGGTTGAGTTGGTTGCTGTAGGTGTCCCAGAGGTGTTCCCAGAAACTTTCTGCAAGTAGGCGGCCTGTCTACACAATGTAGAAGAGAAAACATCGAGTGCAGCGGATACAGTAAATGACATGTGTGGTGGTGCAGGAGAATTTGCGATGGGTATGAAAGGATCCATTGGGGCCTTGGAAGGAGTTCGGGGGGAAGTGTAGGCGCAAGGTTTGCACTTCTTGTGGTTGCAGGGGAAGGTGCCTGGAGTGGAGGTTGGCTTGGTGGGAGGTGTGGACCTGACGAGGGATTCGCGGAGGGAGTGGTCTTTCTGGAAAGCTGATAGGGGAGGGGAAGGAAATATATCCCTTGTGGTGGGGTCTGTTCGGAGGTGGTGGAAATGACGGAGGATGATACGATGTATCCAAACGTTGGTGGGGTGGAAGGGAGAAGACCAATGTTTTGTGTGAAGACTCAAGGAGGCAGTTTCCATCTCCGAGAAGATAGAGCGGTGTTGTCTAGTACGGACAGAAGCTAGTGGGAATGGCTAACTCTTACAGAACTAAAGCATTGTTCACAAATCTGTCAGCAGTTGCAATGTGACGTTCAGTGCAGTGTCACATACTAATTGCACATTGAGGCCCTGAGAATTCATTCAGAGCCTGAAGCTCTCTCCCAACCAACATGGGGGCTCCACAGAGGTACATATACTAGCAAGAAGCACGTATCGTGGGGAAAGTGCAATTTTTCATTCTACCAATGTCTTTCAATGGAAACAATGTGTGTTAGTTCATAGTCTTCAAGTTTCGATGAAGTCAGCTCTTATTCACTCAGGGTGATACATTTTGAACAACCATTTCCTTCACACACGCCTCGTGGTACCATCACCCGAGAGATTATTCTGATAAAAATCCTTTGCACTGTCTCTGTTACAAGGAGATCATTGCTTATAAAGGATAGATTACTTACAGTGTGGAAACAGGCCCTTCGGCCCAACAAGTCCACACCGCCCCGCCGAAGCGCATCCCACCCATACCCCTACATTTACCCCTTACCTAACACTATGGGCAATTTAGCATGGCCAATTCACCTGACCTGCACATCTTTGGACCATGGGAGGAAACCGGAGCACCCGGAGGAAACCCACGCAGACACAGGGAGAACGTGCAAAAAGAGAAAGTCTGTCTACAATAGGCGAAATACTGCCTCAACAACACTTCACAACTCTTACACATGATTCATTTTGTAATGAAGAATAACATTTCATTTCCTGTCCTGATTAATAGATGCCCTGAATTAATTCTGCTAATGGCTTATGACCAAGGACTTCCAGGTCCTTTTTGCCAGAAGCACATCCCAAGTTCCCATCTTCTAATAAATATAAAATGTAAAGGGATGTATATGTTGTTCACATTCAAATCATTTCCCTGCGTTACAATAGCGGTGCTCAAGCACTGATACATGTGGTACACAATGTGTAGTGGCCATCTGTCCAAAGGAGGACTGTAGTCTCTGTATATCCTCTCCATAATCCAATGGTGGATATCCCCCCCCGCCCCCCCGCCATGACCCAAGGACTGTAACTTCCTTCTCTCACCTATGTCTAACTGTGTCAAACTTCTTCTGAAAATTCAAATACATCATTCCCACTGGTTCTAATTCATCAATGTCATAGCTTTAAATTAAGGGGGGGGGGGTAGATATAGGACTGATGTTAGGGGTAGGTTCTTCAATCAGCGAGTCGTAAGTTCATGGAATGCCCTGCCAGTAGCAGTGGTGGACTCTCCCTCTTTATGGGTATTTAAGCGGGCATTGGATAGGTATATGGAGGATAGTGGGTTAGTGTAGGTTAGGTCGGCTTTGATCGGCGCAACATCGAGGGCCGAAGGGCCTGTACTGCGCTGTATTCTTCTATGTTCTATGTTCTATGTTCTATGTTCTATGTACTATAACCTCCGTAAACTCCAATATGTTTTTCAAAGATAGTTTTCCTGTCCTGAATCTAGACTGATGCTGCTAAATCATATCATTACTCTACAATGATCAATTTATGATTAACTACAAAAATTGCTAATATTTTCCTCACAAATGACATCAACTTATCCACCAGTTGGTTTGTAAATTCAATCTCCGCCATTTTAAATACGTGTGGTCACAATAGATACTTTCCAGTCTGCAAGATCCTTTTCATAATCTAAACAGATTTGACCTCCTTATGTAATTAAGGAAAAGGCAATACAGAAGGAGGCCATTGATACATCGTGTCTGCACCAGCTCTGAAAAGAGTTATTCAGCCAGCTCAATTTTCAAACCTATCTCTGTCGCCCTCTAAAGTCATCACTCATCTGGTTCAGTACCTTTCAACCTTCAACACAATTAGTTTTTTCAACGACTTCGAATTTAGTAATTCCAAATTTGTTACCTTTCTCACTTTCACCAATCACTCTGTTCTCTCACATTTCCAAAACGATTTTCTGTTGCTTTGTCTGTCGAGACAAACCAACATATTCAGCTCACTGGTCAGACCTGGCCTCTGTCACCTCTTGAATACATGAGGGGATGGGACTCCAGCATAATGCATACATCACCCACTCATGCCTGGCAAGTTCCAGAATCAAAACAGTTGATGGGCATTTTGAGTACAGTCCTCTCCCTGGAGTGAGATTACAGGTTATGTTGGAGGTGTTTACACAGCCCTGTGACCAACTCATTGTTGAAATAAACTGGCTTCTCAATTTGCAACCTGGGTAAGTTACAGAATTACGAAATATTTGTGGAAATCTCAGGAAGGAGTGTGTCGTGTTTGCTCATGATTTTGTTATTCTCAACTCCACAGATCACAAAATCAGCCCGAATAAAACAGGATTTAGACAACGGCCAGGCTTGGACTGACAAGTAACAAGCAATATTTGTGCCTTTCTAATGTCAGACAAGAACCATCATAAACCAACTCACCATCGGTATTCAACATCCAAAGTCATCACCATTGTTGAATCTTTTGGAACTAACATTCTGAGGCAAAAACAATGACTGCAGATGCTGGAAACCAGATTCTGGGTTAATGGTGCTGGAAGAGCACAGCAGTTCAGGCAGCATCCGAGGAGCAGTAAAATCGACGTTTCGGGCAAAAGCCCTTCATCAGCAATCCAGATGAAGGGCTTTTGCCCGAAACGTCGATTTTACTGCTCCTCGGATGCTGCCTGAATTGCTGTGTTCTTCCAGCACCACTAATCCAGAAACTAACATTCTGAGGTTTATCCAAGATCATATAGATGCTGAGGCGAAAAAATCAAATCAGAATTTAGAATTGTGAATCTAGAAACCTTTCTTCTGTCTTGCAAAATCCTGTCCATTATCTCCACAGTTCAAGTCAGGAATATGATGGAATAATCCCCATTTTTCTGAATGAGTGCAGCTCCAATAGTACTTAAATAGTTTGACACGGCCTAAGACTAAGCAGCCGACTTGAGTGGACTCCACCACCGACACTCAACAGCAGATATAAGTGCAATGGCACTCCTTAAACAACACCATCTGCACTCATTAACACTGCCATTTGAATGGGAAAAAAAGAAGCATTTATGGAATAGTGATCATAATGCATTTGACTCCAACATCAGTATTATAATGGACAAAGTTAGACTAAGATTTGGGTTTTAGTATGATCCAATTTAATTTTATTAAGCTGAGAAGAGATTTCATTGAAGTGAACAGGAAACAATAACGAGAATAAATCACAATCAGAGCAGTGGCAGGTAGTCTGAGGGGAGATTAAACTGCTTTCAAGAAAACGTGTTCTGGCAAAGTAAAAAGCATAAAGCTGTTTATTCCAGAACTCACGTGATTTCTGGGAAAACACTGACAGAACAGGAAAGAATACATTAGACAGTGGGAACTCAATACTACAGAAAGCCGAGAAGAGTATGGGATGTCGAGGAGAGATGAAAAGAGAAATCAGAAAACAACTGGTGTGTGTGAAATGATGCTGGAAAGAAACAAACGACCTGAAGCAGTTTTGTCACCCATACAGAAAACAAAAATAAGTAAGTATCATAAAAGGCAATCAATAGAAACCACATGTAGATGTAGGTTTGAATAGCTTTCTTAATTTTAGTTTAATCTTAAAGGGAACTCAACAATGTGGGCTATCGTGATGAAGCTGGGAGAATTGTCTGCGAAGCCCACAGGCCCTTCTCGATGTCACTGCATTTAGAAACATGCGAGACAGGCATTTAGAAACATCGAGACAGGGTGGTAAAGATGTCAAGACTTCGGAACCTTTGACGACAAGAGAATTTGTGAGCTCAATCTAAAAGAAAAAGGAAGCACATGTAAGTGTTTTGAAATTAAAGGCACTTAGGGGCCTCGAAAACAAAAACCTAAGAAACAGCAAAAACGTAAACACGGAGGTGGAGGGCTCAAAGGCAACATGAAATGTCTTTCATAAACAGGGTTGAGGAAAATCCCAAATCGGTTCATCAGGAGTAAGAGAGTAGCCTGGGAAAGAGTACATCCACTTAAGGACAAAGTAGAGAATTAATGTGTGGAGCTGGAGGAAGTGTGTGAAGTCCTGAACGAATACTTCGCATCACAAAGTAGAAGGAGATGTTGGATGGCGAGTCTAGAAAAGGAGATGGTAATATTCCAGAGCATTTCAATGTTTTAAAAAGGAGGATATGCTGGGTGTTTTGAAAAGCATTCAGGGAGACAAATCTCCAGGGTACGTTGGGATCAATCCCAGACCACTGAGTGAATCAAGGGAGAAAATGTCTGGGCCCTGTGCGCACACTTTCTACTTTCTGTGCTCTTCAGTCACAGGAGAGCTTCCAGAGAGCTGGAAAAAATAGCTCATGTTGCTTGCTTGCTGAAAAAGGGTAACAGGGTTAAACCAAGAAATTTCAGGTTATGAGTTTTATGTAAGTGTTCGTGAAATGTTTTGGAGAAGATTCTCAGAGAGAAGATTGACTAACATTTGGAAAACGTATGGACTTATTAGCGATAGGCAACATGGTTTTGTGTGGGAAAGAACATGTCTTCCAAACTTGATTGAATATTTTGAGAAAGTGACAAAATTGAAAATTGATTGATGAGGGCATGGGGCTGGATGTTGGCCTTATAGACCTCATCAATACCTTTGATATGGTTTCTTATGGCAGGCTAAAACAGAAGGTGAAGTCAAATCGGATCAACGGTCAGTTAGTAAGATCGATTGAGAAATGTTTGTTCATAGACAGTAGCGCTGGAACGCTGATTTTGTGACTGGAGATTTGTGAATAATTGGGGGAGTTGCGGATTGTGAGGATGATTGCGAGAGGATACAGCAGGATGTAGGTCGGCTAAGACTTGGACAGAGAAAACACAGATCCAATTTAATCTGTACAAATGCGACGTGATGCATTTTAGAAGGTCTAATGCAGGAGAGAAGTCTTAATTAGACAGAAAAATCTTCTGGTTGCATCAGCATCCGAAGTGACCGAGGTTTACAGCTGCATAGTTCCCTGAAAGTGGTAACACGGTTGGATAGGGTGATCAAGAAGACTGATGGCAAAATTAGAGACATGCATCGGTGCATGCAGTATGAAAATTAGCAGGTTATATTGCAGCTGTAGAGAAACTTAGTTCGGGCACTTTTGGAAAATTGTGTACAGTACTGGTTACACACCAGCAGAACGATGTGGAGGTTTTCTAAGGGGTATGGAAAAAAATTACGAAGGATGTTGTCTGGTTTGTAGGGTATTAGCCAGAATGAGAAATTGGACAAATATTTTTTTTACACCTGGCATCAGTGGCTGAGGGTCTGCCTGATTGACATTTACATTATAAGAGGTATAGATAGAAGGACAGTTAGATGTGTTTTCCCAGAATAGAATTATCAATTACTCGGGGCCATAGATTTGAGGTAAAAGGGAGAAAGTGTAGGAGATATGATCAGTAAGCTTTTATTTGCTGTTCTGTACAGAATGTGAAAGTGCCTGGAATGCACTGATAGAGAAGAAGCTAATTTAGCAAGGTTTCAGAGGTACCTTGACACAGTGACGAGTAGACAGCGAATAGAATGACATCGAACGTGGAGAAGCAAAAGCTTTCTTTTTAACTTTAGAAAGGCCACTTGCGTCAGTGCGAGCTTGCTGGGCCGAAGGGCATGTTCCTGTGTTATTCTCTTCTTAGAGACAGGATTTGAGTGCGGGAGTGGCGGGATGCTGACTGAGTGATTACTGATGATCAACAGTCACCCTCATCAATTTGCAGTTTCATTTCCTCCCTCCCACGATGTGGAAACTAAATATGGAGAATTTGACATGAACGTCAGAGCTGGTAATTGGTGACTCCATCTTGCCCCTCGCTCCTGCGGCCTTCTATCCTGGACTCCAACGTCTCGGGGGACACTGCACAGACAGAAGCTGCATGTACTCCATACCCACGAATACTGGTATCTGTCACATGCCAGTCTCACCATGCCATCCCAGCACATCTCTGACCCACAGACAGTACACTTGTATACTTCAGCGCTGCAGCTCATGGTGCATTGACAACTCTCATTTCAATGCTGTTGCAAGGACACTGTGCTCAGGGACACACACCCAGCTCATGGACTGTCCCTCTGGGCTGCTCACTCCGTGTTTGCACACACTCACTTTGAGCTGACTTGAATGCTCACAGAATTATTGCTCTGCCTTACCCTGCCTTTAGCAGCGTTTTCCCTTATCCAGAGCTGCCAGGCTCACCTGCCCGCTGAATTTTCTTGGTGTTTAGCACAGGCACAAAACCAGGAATCTTGACATCATTGTCTCTAGTCTGTCACCATGCCAGCATAGTCAGTCAGGGGGAGTTTGGACACAGTCAGTCAGCGTCTCGTTGTTGTTGGGGTCAGGATAATTTTCCTGTGATGGGGTGAAGAGCTGAATATTGGAGAGACCCCTATCCCTCTTGGCTGTTTCTGCCCTATTATGGGATCGTTCCTTCTGGAATGAGAGAATTGAGAAAAAGCATGAGGGAGATGGAAGTGGTTGGTTCAGTATTTTTGCTGGTATGCTGAGGGAAAGGTGGCATGTTGTCCTGAGTAAGTGAGTAGGCAGCACAGGCACCAGGCAAAGTTGGGGAGAGGGCCAGAGAAGACATTAAAGAGACACCGAGAGAAGGGGCTGCATTCAGTAAGAAAGTGATAACATGAGACTTGCTGGGTGTGGGGGGTAAGTGGGGTGGGTGAAGTAACAGAAAGAGGGTGAGGGTGGCGTCACAAAGTGCAGGTGGTGGCACTTACTCTGGTGCAGTGGAGAAGGTTACTGACCCCCATCCGAAACTGCTGAGCATTCACCCAGACGGCTGGCACCTCACTGATCCAGGGGCTAGCATGGGACCAAGCTGGCAGGGTCTGGTGTCCTGGTTTCCCCTGCCAGTCCTAGAGGAAGATAATGTCACTCTCCTGCACAATGCCATCCATCAGAACCGCAGAGGCTTGGCAACAAAATGGGACCCAGTTTTACCCCCTCTGACATGTCCAGGCCCAAGGCAATTTCGGATTGATAATCCAAGAGTTTAATGACTTCTTAAAGATTGCCCCTGTAACAGGGAGGTCGGTGAATTCTGAGATATCCAGGCAGTGGGAAGTTGATATGACGAAGGGAAAATCATCCAGTTAGAGTCAGATCAGAGGAAGATCACGCGGGCAGGGAGGGTAGTTAATGAGACAGATTGGGGATGGCATCATGAGAAAATGCACTTAACCTTGTGGAGAGAAATCCTCCGTGAAACTTGACTAAAATTATACTTGACGAAATCATAAGATGGCTTAGACCTCTCTCTGTCTGAAACAAAATAGTGATGCAGTGTGAACTATTGGGAGCAACAAACTTGGAGCGGAGATTTATGCAGGAGATTCAAATCCTTAAATCGGATAACCTGTTACATCTCTGTGCAGTCCCAGTGACCTGAAATATAAGTATCTATGCTCTCCTTGGAAGCAGCTGACAATGTAAATGCACAATTTTCTGTACCTCAGTCAAGATAATGGCAACACCGCTTTTGCTGGTGGAGATGCTGGGGAGGTGATGGTCGAGCGGTATTTTCTCCAGACTATTAATCCAAAGATCCAGGTAATGACCCAAACACCGGACTTCAATCCCGCACCAGTTGATGGTGAATTGAATTTAAAAAAAATTTGAAATGAGCAATCTAATGAAATACTAATGGTTTTTAAAACTAAAAACCCCTGGTTCACTAGTGTCCTTCAACCAATGCAATTTGAAATGTCCAAGCCAGCCATTCAGTTATAACACTACAAAGTCTCAAAGAAGTGAAACCAGACAGACATATGCACTGGCAGCCGACAGCACAGGTTCAGAAAGGCTGTTCCCCAACACCTTATCAATAGCAACTAGGAAAGAGAAATAATTGATGGCCCAGCCAACAATACCAATGTCCCATTAATGAAGAAAAGAAGATGACACTCTCAGGAAAGAGAGATCGAGGGGACAGAAGTCTCTTCAAACAGAGACTTGGATATATACATTCACGCACATGATACTCAGCGATGTGGGAAAATGTGAAAAATAAATGAAAATATTCTCACATCATATTTCCATCCCAGCTGAATATTAATAATCCCTTTGTTTGTTCAATCTATCTCTCTATTTCTCTACATATTAATCTCTCCCCCCCACCCCCCGACCCACCAACGCACATTACGCTATTTTCTTGCTGCTTTCAGATCTGATACATGGTGAGTGGACTCAAAATGCCAACTCTGTTTTTCTCTCAACAGAGGCCGCCAAACCTGCTCCGTTTCCCCAGCACTCTGTTTCTATTTGAATATTTCCAGAATTTTTCCTTGTTTGATTTACCCTTTTCTTTATTATTTTATGGGGCATTGACCCACCGAGTCCGCACTGACACTAAGAAGAACGCTGAGCAGAGACCCACCTCATACCCTACTCCTGCATTTCCATTGACTAACCTGCCTCGTACCCTATCCCTGCGTCTCCCATAGTTAACACACCTAGCTGGACATGCTGGTTAATTTAGCATGATCAGTCCACTGAATCTGTTTGAACTGTGGGAGGAATGTGGAGCACCTGGAGGAAGCAATTGCAGACATGGGAGAAGGTGAAACTCAGTACAAACAGTCGTGATGATGGAAGCAAACCGGGTCCCGAGTACTGTGAGACAGCCGTGCTAACTACCAAGACACCATGCCGTCCTTCCTCTCGCCCTCCAAACCGGGTCCCTGGTATTGTGAGACAGCCGTGCTAACCACCGAGACACCATATCCCCCTCTCCCTCCCGCCAAACTGGGTCCCTTGTTCTGTGAGACAGCCATGCTAGCCACTGAGACACCATTCTTCCCTCCCCGCCCCCAAACCGGGTCGCTGGTTGTGTGAGACGGCCGTGCTAACTACTGAGGTGCCTAACTGCCCTCCACCCTCACAAATATGTCTCCCTTTGCTGGGGAATACTGAGGAAAATGCAAATCTGAAATACATACAGAAATCTTTGACAAAACACAGCAGATGAGTCAGGGTCTGGAGCGAGAAGCAGAGTGAGCATATTGAGTCTAATATGATCTGTTCTGAAAAACTCATATTGCACTCAAAAAGTTAATTGTGTTTCTCTCTGATGAGAACCTGCACAGGTTTTCTAACACTTTCAACATTCTTTTTCTTTTGGACGATGGATATTTGTCTGATCTGAAAGGGGACAGTTAAGCTAACATTTCTGCTGACTCTCAAGCATTTTGTTATGATTTATCAGTGAAAAATTAAAAATATTGCGCCTGACAGGTTCCTAAATACCAATAATGTGTTGTACTATCAAAACGCATTCTGATAATTTTGAAAGCATTGGCACTGACAGCACAGGATCAGTTCTCTCAAAGTAATTGACTGATTTACCGATCTCAATTGTTATCAATGTCTTATCATGCTACTGATGTCACTGACGTCATACTCATCCAACAAGATCATACCTTTCCAGTTGTAGTATTTACTCCCAGCTAGGAGTAAATATTTACTAGGAGTTAATATTTACTACTCATCGAGAGGAGATCATGCTAATGAATCTGTTAGAATTCTTTGAGGATTTAACAAGCAGGTTAAAGGAGACCCAATAAGGAGACCCAATGGATGCTATCTATCTGGACTTCAAGAAGGAAGACAACAAGGAGGCTGTTGAAGAAGATAAGAGCTCGTGGTGTTGGAGGCAAGGTACTAGCATGTACAGAAGCTTGGCTGTCTGGCAGAAAGCAGCGAATGGGGATAAAAGGTTCCTTCTCAGGATTATAGCCAATGACTACTGCTGTTCCTCAAGACTTAGTTTTGGGGCTACAACGATTTACTTTGTGCAGTAACGATCTAGATGAAGGAACTGACGGCATTCCAGCAAAGTGTTTCAATGATTCAAAGGTAGGTAAAGGGTCAGGTAGCATTGAGGAGTCAGGGAGGCTGCAGAAGGATTTAGACAGGGTAGGAGACTGGGAAAAGAAGTGGCAGATGGAGTCAAATTTGAGAAAGTGCAGGATGATGCATTTTGGTCGGAAGAAGAGAGGCATGGGCTATTTTATAAATGGAGAGAAAATTCAGAATTCTCGCAAAGAGAGTTGCGAGTTCTCATACAAGATTGTCTCAAGTTAACTTGCAGTTTGAGTCAGTAGTTAGGAAGGTGTTATATCTGCCATACAACGTGTTTGAAATCTTGTAATCAGCAAAAGAACTGAGTCAACCCTTAAAAACAATAATATTTGTCTGTTGAAGATGATTAATATTAGAACAATAACATTTATTACTAAGTAATGAAAAACACAACAAATTATCTTATGCTTTAACTTAAGTTTGAATGATTGCATACGACCCCACTGGAGGGTGACCAGGCTCCATGTGGTGAATTCTTCTTATTGTTCCAATCGTCTTGGAGGTGTCTTCTTTTTCAGTGGTTATTCTCGAGTTACCGCTTTCTGTGGGGATTTGAGGATCCTTCTAAATCTTTGTCTTCTTTTGGGAGGGTATGAAGGGTCTGCCAATGTATTGATCAGGTTCGTTTACCCTGATAAGACAATAGACAATAGGTGCAGGAGTCGGCCATTCAGTCCTTTGAGCCTGCACCACCATTCAATATGATCAAGGATGATCATTCCTACTCAGCTTCCTCTTCCTGCCTTATCTTCATAACCCTTGATTCCACTATCTTTGAGAGCTCTATCCAACTCTTTCTTAAATTAATCCAGAGACTGGGCCTCCACTGCCCTCTGGGGCAGAGCATTCCACACAGCACAAGATGAATCAGATTCAACCAAGGGTTGGCACATTTATGGTCAAAGGGCAACATTCCATTGTCCCATTCAAGTCCAAATTCAGGAGTGTATTGTCGGGTCTGTAGCTGTCAGGTTTGGTTGCAAAGCATCTGTGTTGCTGGCAGCCTGTCTGGATTCTGCAACTCGTGGATTAGCACAGAGAATTTCCTCAAGGCTGGTTCCATTTCCCAGCATTATTTAATCATTGTTCATCTTTTGTAACTACTTAGTAAGATTATTATTATCCATCATAAGATCATTATTTCAGGTTGCCCATCCAATCAGAAAAACAAATACAGGGATGGCATTTACTATGAGACGACTCGCATATTAAAGCAGGGTTGGATTTCTGAGGCTCTAAAACGGTTTGATCAGACCACATTTGGAGTATTTTGCGACAGTGTCATTTAAGAAGCATCCAGACAGATACATGAATAGGTAGGAAGCAATGGGATACAGACCCTTAGAAAATAGGCGACAGATTTAGATAGAGGATTTGGATCGGTGCAGTCTTGGAGGGCCGAAGGGCCTGTTCCTGTGGTGTAATTTACTTGCTTTTGTTCTTTACCATTAATTCTAAAAAATGCAAGTTTTACATTTATTGAATGCTACAATTTAATTATATCAACCATTTATTTATTTGACAGTGCATGTCAAATTATTGTCATTTCTAAATTAGAATCAAAGAATCATAGAGATGTACAACACAGACACAGGACCTTTTGTTCGAACTCGTCCATGCCGATCAAATATCCTAACCCAATCTAGTCCCACCTGCCAACACCCAGCCCATATCTCTCCAAACCCTTCCTATTCATATACCTATCCAGACGCCTTTTCAATGTTGCAATTTTACTAGCCTCCACCACTTCCTCTGGCAGCTCATTCCATACACGTAACACCCTCTGCGTGAAAAGGTTGCCCATTCGGTCTCTTTTATTTCTTTCCGCTGTCACCCTAAACTTATGCCATCTAGTTCTGAACACCACACCCGAGGGAAAAGACTTTGTCTATTTACCCTATCCATGCCTCTCATGATTTTATAAACATCAGTAAGGTCACCACCACAGCCTCCGATGCTCCAGAGAAAACAGCCCCAGCCTATTCAACCTCTCCCCACAGCTCAAATCCTCCAACCCTGGCAACATCCTTGTAAATCTTTTCTGATTCCTTTCAAGTTTCACAACATCCTTCCAAAAGGAAGGAGACCAGAATCGCACGCTATCTTACAACAGTGGCCTAACCAATGTCTGGTACAGCTGCAATATGATCTCCCAACTCCTATAGTGAATACACTAACTAATATAGGAAAGCATACCAAATACCTTTTTCACTTTATCCTATCTACCTGCGACTCTATTTTCAACGATGTATGAACCTGCACTCCAAGGTCTCTTTGTTCAACAACACTCCCTAGGACCTTACCATTAAGTGTGTAATTTGTGCTAATATTTGCTTTTCCAAAATTCATTACCTCACATTTATTTAAATTTCCAAGTGACACTCCTCAGCCCACTGGCCAATCTAATCAAGGTCCTGTTGTAACCTGCTTCTCTGTCCACTGCATCTCCAAATTTGGTGTCATCTGCAAACTTACTAACTATACCTCTTATGGTCAAATCCAAATCACTTATATAAATGAAGAAAAGTAGTGGACCAGCACCGAACCTTGTGGCACTCCACTGGTCACAGGCCTCCATTCTGAAAAACAACACTCCACCACCCCCCTCTGTATTCTACACTTGAGTCAGTTCCGTATTCAAATGGCTAGTTCTTCTTGTATTCCATGAGATATAACCTTACCGAACAATCTCCCATGGCGACCATTGTTTGACGAATTAATGAAGTTCATATAGATTATGTCCATTGCTCTGCTCTCATCAATCCTCTCTGTTACTCTTTCAAAAAACTCAATCAAGTTTGTGAGACATGATTTCACACACACAAAACCAGATTGACTATCCCTAATCAGTCCTTGCCTCTCCAAATACATGTGCATCCTGTCCCGCAGAAGTCCTTCCAACAACTTGCCCACCACCGATGTCAGGTTCCCCGTCTTATCGTTCCTTGGCTTGTCCTGAACACCTTTCTTAAATACTGGTACCACGTCAGCCAACCACCAATCTTCCAGCAACTCACCTGTGACTATCAATGATACAAATATCTCAGCAAGAGGTCCAGAAATCACATCCCTAGCTTCCCACAGAGTTCTAGATTACTTCTGATCAGGTTATGGAGAGTTATCCACTTTTAGTGTATCAATACATCCAGAACTTCCTCCTCGGTGATGTGGACATTTTTCAACATGTCACCATCGATTTCCCCATATTATTTTTCTTCCATGTCCTTTTCCACAGTAAACAGTGATGCAAAATACTTGTTTGGTCGTTCCCCCATCTCCTGCAGCCACAAACAAAGGTTGCCTTGCTGATCTTTAAGGGGTCCTGTTCTCTCCCTAATTACCCTTTTGTCCTTAATGTATTTTCAAAGTCCCTTTGGATTCTCCTTAAAGCTGTTTGCCAATGCTATCTCATGTCCCCTTGTTGCCCTCCTGATTTCCCTCTTATGTATAGTCAGACTGCCCATATACTCATCGCTTGATTCACTTGACCTATCCTGTCTATACCTGACATGTGCCTCCTTAGTTTTCTTAGCCAAATACACAATTCCTTTAGTCATCCAGCGTTCTTTATACCCATCAGCCTTTCCTTTCAAATAGACAGGACTATACTGTCTCTGGGCTCTCGTTGTCTCATGTCTGAAGGCTTCCAATTTTCTAGCCATCCCTTTACCTGCTGCCATCAACTTTTGAAAGATCTTTACTAATACCGTCAAAAGTGGCCTTTCTCCAAACTAGAACTCCGACTTTTAGATCTGGGCTATTCTTTTCCATCACTAATTTAAAACTAATAGAATTGTTGGCAAATAGCTGAAGCTCGCACTTGTCCGTGAGAAATTAAATTGATTGATTATATTTAAGTGTGTAAGATTTAGAATTCTATTTGATTGTTCAATCGTTCGCTCACTCTGAATAAGCAATCAGTCAGAGGGCAACCACTTTGCAAGTGATAGAGCGACAATATATAGATTTGAATACTGACATTCAACATGTAATTGTGACTATCCGGAATAATCAGACAACATGTCATTTTTCGGTCCAAAACAAAATGTGCATTCTTTGCTTTTGTATCATAAGAGATTGTTCGGTGTTTACGTTTTAGTTCCATCAATATAGAAGCAACTTAATTGTTTTCAGAGATGGTGTAGTTATTGTTCGGTTATATAAATGTAGCTCATATCTTATTACTGCCAAATTCATAAACATGGCAAACACCAGGAGAACTTAACAAGTACTTTGCATCAGTTTTCACAGTGGAAGACATGAGTAATATCCCAACAATTAAATGGAGTCAGGGGGCTGAGTTGAGTATGGTTGCCATTACAAAAGAGATAGTACTAGAAAAGCTAAAAAGTCTTAAAATTGATAAATCTCCTGGCCCCGATGGGATACATCCTAGAGTTCTGAGAGAGGTGGCTGAGGAAATAGTGGAGGCATTGGTTGAGATCTTTCAAGAGTCACTGGAGTCAAGGAAAATCCCGGATGATTGGAAGATCGCTGTCCTAACCCCATTGTTCAAGAAAGGATCAAGACAAAAGATGGAAAATTATAGGCCAATTAGCCTAACCTCGGTTGTTGGTAAAATTCTAGAATCCATCATGAAGGATGAGGTTTCTAAATTCTTAGAAGAGCAGAGTCTGATTAGAACAAGTCAGCATGGATTTAGTAAGGGGAGGTCATGTCTGACAAACCTGTTGGAATTCTTTGAAGAGGTGACAAGTAGGTTAGACCAGGGAAACCCTGTGGATGTGGTCTATCTAGACTTCCAAAAGGCCTTTGATAAGGTGCCACACGGGAGGCTGCTGAGCAAGGTGGGTACCCATGGTTTTCAAGGTGAGCTACTGGGATGGATTGAGGATTGGCTGTCTGACAGAAGGCAGAGAGTTGGGATAAAAGGTTTTTTTTCGGAATGGCAGCCGGTGACGAGCGGTGTCCCACAGGGTTCAGTGTTGGGGCCACAGCTGTTCCCATTGTATATTAATGATCTGGATGAAGGGACTGGGGGTATTCTAGCGAAGTTTGCAGATGTTACGAACTTAGGTGGACAGGCAGGTAGTACTGAGGAAGTGGGAAGGCTACAGAAGGATATAGACAATTTGGGAGAATGGTCCAGTAAATGGCTGATGGAATTCAACGTGAAGAAATGCGAGGTCTTGCACTTTGGCAAAAAGAATACAATCATAGACTACTTTCTAAACAGTGAGAAAATTCGTAAAGACAAAGTACAAAGGGATCTGGGAGTGCTAGTCGAGGATTCTCTAAAGGTGAACATGCAGGTTGAGTCCGTGATTAAGAAAGCAAATGCACTGTTGCCACTTATCTCAAGAGGATTGGAATATAAAAGCACCGTTGTGCTACTGAGACTTTATAAAGCTCTGGTTAGGCCCCACTTGGAGTACTGTGTCCAGTTTTGGTCCCCACACCTCAGGAAAGACATACTGGCACTGGAACGTGTCCAGCGGAGATTCACACGGATGATCCCTGGAATGGTTGGTCTAACATATGAGGAACGGCTGAGGATACTGGGATTGTATTCATTGGAGTTTAGAAGATTAAGGGGAGACTTAATAGAGACGTACAAGATAATACATGGCTTGGAAAGGGTGAACGCTAGGAAATTGTTTCCGTTCGGTGAGGAGACTAGGACCCGTGGATACAGCCTTAAAATTAGAGGGGGTAAATTCAGAACAGAAATGCGGAGACATTTCTTCAGCTACAGAGTGGTGGGCCTGTGGAATTCATTGCCGCAGAGTGCAGTGGAGGCTGGGACGCTAAATGTCTTCAAGGCAGAGATTGATAGATTCTTGTTGTCTCGAGGAATTAAGGGCTACGGGGAGAATGCGGGTAAGTGGAGTTGAAATGCCCAGCAGCCATGATTGAATGGCGGAGTGGACACGATGGGCCGAATGGTCTTACTTCCACTCCTATGTCTTATGGTCTTATGGTCTTATTGTTCAGCTCAGTAAACCCATCCCTTTACAACAGAACCTACATTAATAATGAATTCCCAAAGGCATGAATCCAGGCACAGTGCTCCTGGACCTCACAGCTGCTTGTGGCACTCAGTGAGACAGTGGCCTGCTCCTGAATCTGTCGAGACTGCTTCCAATCTGGGTCAGGGTAGTCGTTCAAACATTCCTTCACAGAAAATCATTTGGAATCCATCTTGTGCAGAGGAAACTAACCAAAAGGCTATCACTGCTCTCACTGTAGGTACAAATGTTGTCTAAATTAGGTACCAATGACTGACCAGGAACCAAGTCTTACAAATTCTTCTTCATTCAGAACCTGGCCCAGGGAGCAGATTTATGGACAAGGAGGATAAGAATCAAACCGCACAAGTTACTTGTGGTGTTGAAATCTGACATGTCCCCAAGACTACATACACCTGCCCTCTGGACCAGATACTGAGAGAAAACGTCCACAATTGACAGTCTTCTGCATCATGTTGTGTCTCACAGTGAACCCTCTGAAAATTTATCCAATAACTGCACCTTCATATTCACCAGTATCAAAATAAAATTGTACATGTCTGTGGATGGTCAGGTATTAATACATGGGTCACCCAACAGAATGTATCTGAAGAAACCAGGAGCAAACGTCAAGCCAAAAATCACATTAATAACTGAACTTGGTGGATTTTGTTTGGTGTAGGTAACCACATATTGTGCTGAAACTCAGGTGACTGTAACCATGCACACCATAACTGGAAGTCTTCGCCTTATGCCCTACCCAGCTTCCTGACCTCACACACCACACTCCCTCACACACCTCATTCCCTCATGCACCTTACTCCCTTACGCACCTCACTCCCTCATACATTAACCAACTGATGAGAAACCACAACCTGGATGAAACCTGGAACATAGAACAGTCCAGCACAGTACAGGCAATTCGGTCCTCAATGTTTTGCCGGCCTTTTATCCTACTCTAATATCAGACTAATCTACGTAAACTTCAATGCACTAACTTCCATGGACTTATCCAAGAGTCTTCTTATATGTCCCTAATGTATCTGACCCTACTACCACCGCTGGCAGAACATTCCACCCTCATCACTCTGTGTAAATAACCTAACTGTGGCATCTTCCTCCAATCACCTTAAAATTGTGCCCCTTGTTGATAACCATTTCTGCCGTGGGCAAAGTCACTGGCTGTCCACTCTATTTATGTCTCTCAACATCTTTTACACCTCTCTTAAGTCACCAGTCATTCTTCTTCGCTCCGGGAAGAAATGCCCTAGCTCCCTCAATCTTTCTTCCTAAGATATGCCCTCTAGTCCTGGCAGCATCCTGGTAAGTCTCCTCTGCACACTCTCTGAGGCTTCCACATCTTTCTTATAATGAGGTAACCAGAACCGAACACAATATTGCAAGTGTGGTTGAACCACAGCTTTATACAGCTAAGCATTAAACTCACTGCTCTTAAACTCAATCCCCCTGATAATGAAAGCCAACACGCGATATGCCTCCTTAACAACCCTATCAACTTGGGTGGCAAATTTGAGGGATCTATGGACATGGACCCCAAGATCAGTCTGTTCCTCCACACTGCCAAGAATTCTGCTTTTAACCCTGTATTCCGTATGCAAATGCACCTTTTTCAAAATAAATCGCTTCACACGTTTTAATGTTGAAATCTATCTGCCACTTATCAGCCCAGCTCTGCATCCTGTCAATAACTTATTGCAACCTATAACAGCCCTCCACATTATCCATCACTCCACCAATCTTCGTGTCATCAGCAAACTTACGAACACACCATTCCACTTCCTCATCAAAGTCATGTATAAAAATCACACAGAGCACAGGTCTCAAAGCAGATAACTGTGGAACACCACTGGTCACTGAGCTCCAGACTGAATACCAACCTCTGTCTTCTATGGACGAGCCAAGTCCACATCCAGACAGCCAAATTTCCCTGTGTCTCATGCTTCCTTACCTTCTGAATGAGGCTAGAACGGGGAACCTTATCAAACGCCTTGCTAAAAGTCTTATTCACCACATTTATTGGTCGACTTTCATCGACGTGTTTTTCCACATCTTCAAAGAATTCAATCAGGTGTGTGAGGGATGACCTGCTCCTCACAAAGTCATGCTGACTGACTCTCATCAAACTATGGTTTTCTATGTAATCGTAAATCTTGTCTCTCAGAACCGTCTCCAATACTTTGCCCACCACTCGTGTAAGACTGACTGTTCTACCATTCCCAGGGTTATCCATATTCCTTTTCCTGAAGAAGAGAATAACATTTGCCACCTTCCAATCATCTGACACTATTCCAGTGGGCAGTGAGGACGCAAAGATCATCGCCAATGCCAAATCAATCTCTTCCGTCACAGGCCCAGAGGATTTATTTATATTTACGTTTGTCCATCAATCAGTCGTCAAATTGTCTACACACTGTCTAAACAACTGATTGACTGCTTTCCACTTCAGTGTTATATACAGTGCTGCCTTCCTGAGCAAATCCGGTTCCTGTGAATCATGGAATGAAAAAAATGGAATGCACCAATGCCTTCCTCATGAAGGGCTTATGCCCGAAATATCGACTCCACAGATGCTGCTTGAACTGCTGTGCTTTACCAGCAACTGCAGTCCTCAGTTTCTCCAATACTGAAGGCTGTCCCCTCTGCACACTGACAGGGAATTAACCACCAGACACTCATTGTATGTGGAGCTGACTGCTCTGTTCTGGAAAGTTGCGTTTGATGACTACACATTTTTTTTAAAAAACAAATTACAATTCAACAAATATTCATTCACTCCAGGAGTTATAAATTTGGTTCATGGTTTGGGCAGTCTGATAATAAACAGTGAATGATTGAAGAACTCGGATATACAAAGTATTTTAGGTGTTATATTCCAGCTTACGTTAATGCTGGGAGTATTATCAGACAGACTGATGTGATAAGGGAATGAGTTGACATGTGGAGCAGTGACAGCTTTGCCATCACAGAGCCATGTCTGATGGAGGTCAGGGCGAACAACTAAATATTCTCTTCTACCGGAACTATCGGCAGGACAAGACAGGGTGTCAAACTATTTATGAAGGAGTCAGGTATTGATGAAAGGATGGATGATATCTTGGAAATGTCTTCAATTGAGGCTTTTTGGGTTGAGGTAAGGCTCAAAACGATGACGGCACACATTGTTGGGGATATTTTATAAACCCCAGAAAAATGAAAGTACAGGAGGAGATATATAACCAGGTGTGTAAGAACAATAATAGGATCACTGCATTCAGTCATTTCAATTCCCAACATTCATTGGGGCAGTGATAGCTTTTGAAGAGGGAGACAGATGGCTTGATTTTTTTCCAGAGAGCTCCTTATATTGACATGTCGAAGATGCAACATAGAAATCTGCGTCCTCATTCTGAGGAATGAAGTCAGTCAGTTGTTCCAGGCAGGATTGTGAGACCATTTTAGGACCAGTGACCATGACATCATATATTTTAAGTTTGTTGAGGAAAAGGTTAAAAAATTAAAGTTTTTTGGATTGGGGAGGCAAATTTTATTCAAATAGGACAGCATCCGGCCAAAGTACCGTTTCTTCTGGTTAAAACTGTAGCAGAACAACTTGGGGCTGGGGCTTGGAGTCAGGTGGTGAGGAATGTCATATTCTCAAAATGAAATTGATGAGAGTGTCAACCCACCAAAGATGAATATGAGAAAAACAAGCCCAGAGAACTTTGCATTTCTACAATTATTCCGAAGAAGGAAAGAAAAACTTAACGTAGATATAAAGTGAGCAGGTCAATGAAGATCCTAAAGGAGCATAGAAAGTGTAGGGCTCACCTTAAGAAAGTAAGAAGAGCAAAACGTGGCGTGGGAAAACATTAGCAGGCAAGTTTAACAAGACTCACAAGATATTCTCTCGGTTTATTAAGAGGAAGAGGATGTCAAGGGAGAGAATGGGTAGTATTATGGACTGAGGAGGCAACCTATGAACGGAGCCACAGAATATGTTAGTCATGTATTTCATATTAGTCTTCAGTCTCGAGGAGCAGTTACTGGATTCAGGGAGAGTGACCATGTGATCCTTGAGCAGTTTGATCGGGAGGCTGAGGAAGAATTGAAAGTTCATGTGGGATAGAGTGTGGACAATTCCCCAATCTGGATGAGCTGATATCTTAGGCTGGTAATGAGGGAGGAAATGACAGACTCTGAAACATTCCTTATTTTATCTTTTCCTCTGACTGCAGATGAGGTGTGAAAGGAACAAGACAACATCCAATGTAGGTTAAACTTTCACACAGTGTGCTAGAAATAAGACCATCAAATCTCCCATCAGTGGGAGTGAAAAAATTCATAGAATCTCTCCAGCATGGGAACTGGCTCATCAGCACTCCAAGTCCACACGGACTCTTCAAAGAATACCCTACCCAAACCCATTTTGCAATATTTATCCTGAACCTACACATCCATGAACGCTGTGGGACAATTTAGCATGGCAAATTCACCGAAACTGCACATATTTGGATTGTGTGGGGAAACCGGATATCCACGCAGATACAGGCAGAATGTGGAAACTCCACAGAGACAGTCGCCCTACACTGGAATCATACTAGGATCTCTGGCGCTGCGAGGCCGGAGTGCTGACCGTTGAGCCACCATGCCGTAGAAAATTGTGAAGGCTGTTGAGATTGGATAATTAAATATCTTCAAGGTTGAGAGAGACTTTCTTTTAAACAAGGGTTACCGGGAAAAAGCAGGAACGTTGAATCGAGGATTATAAGTTTAAACACAACCAAATTGAAAGGAAAAGCAGATTCAGTGAAAGGATGGGCATACTGTTGCTCCAATGTCTGATGGTAGTCTTTTTCCAATAGCATTTGTACTCACTGGAATATCATCATCTCTCCCTCTGGAGTGAGATCCAGGTTGGAATGCAATCGATGGATGCAAGTAATTCACACGTGCAGTTCTAATAGACAGAGAGTTCCAGCAGAGAGCTACAACAACGTGGATGCGCTGTTTTGGTGAAAACTTTCATCGGCACAGTCACCACTACCAGAAGAAAACCCTCAGCAAGATACCCTCCAAGGCCAGGCAGTGGCCTGCACTGAAGCACAGGTCGTCATGGATTGGCAACCTGGCGTGCTTCAGGTCTACTGCCATACTAGTCTGAAAATGTCTGTTCATGAAAGGTAAGCAGACTCAGACCTGGTTAGTACTTGGACGGGAGACCCCCTGGGAATGTCAGGTGCAGGAGGCTTGATGCCCACACACTGCATCACTGTAGTTTCGCCATCTGGCTTGAACCAGAACTATATGCGGAGGAGTATATAGAGGCGTGATGGTAAAATTGCAGAGTAAGCCGTAAGATTTAGGCTCGAGAGGCTTCAGCGAACAACAGGTAAGCTCAGTTAACGTCTATTAACTTTCCTCTTTAGTCTGACAGCGGTTAAGATGGTAGGGCCATCGCCTGTTCCTCCTGCTGGACGTGTGAGCTCAGGAAGACTTCCATTATCCCTGATGCGTGTTGGAAGTGCACCCAGCTGCATCTCCTGGAAGACCCTGTTATGGAGTTGGAGTTGGATGCACTCAGGATCATCTAAGATGCTGAGCGCATCAGATACAAGAGTTTTCGTGAGGTGGTCACACCTAAGGTGCAGGCAGAGAGTTGCGGATGGCCATCAGGAAAGGCAAAGAATGTAGGTTCTCCTGTGTCCATTCCCCTCGAAAACAGTTATACCAATTTGGATTGTGTTGGGGGTATGACTGTTCGGGGAAAGCAGCAGTAGTCAGGTTGGTAGCACTACAACTGGCTCTGGGGCACAGCGGGAACTGGTAAAGATAAAGAGGGCTTTAGTGGTGGGAGACTCGATAGTTCGGGGTTGAGGCAGGCAGGAGATTCTGTGGCCAGAAATGGGAACGCAGGAGAGTTTGTAACATCCCAGGTGTCAGGATCCAGGGTGTCACAGACGTGTGCAGAAACATTTCAAAGTGGAGGGGGAACAGCACGTTAGCGGAAATGACATAGGTAGAAATAGGGATGAGGTCCTGCGGTGTGATTATAGAGAGCGAGCAAAAACGGTAAACACCAGGACTTGTTGGTGACAATCTCTGGATGATTTCCAGTGCCACGTGATAGTGAGGGTAAGAACAGCAGTATATAGCAGATGAATGTGTAGCTAAAAAAATTGTGAGGCAGGAATTCAGATTTTTGGATTGTTAGGATCTTTCCTGAGAGAGAGGTGACCTGTTCAAGATGGCTGGGTTGCATCTGAACTGGAATGGGACCAATATCCTGGCAGGCAGGTTTTCTCGTGCTCCAACGGAGGGCTGGAACACGGCAGGGAGCAACGAATGCCTGTTGGATTAAATTGTATTTATTTCACTACAAAAGGGTTGACATGTAAGGCCAATAAACTCATGGCATGGATAGGTATATATTATAGCCATCACAGAAACATGGCTAACGGAAGGACAGGACTGGTAGCTGAACATGCAAGGGTACAGGTGGTTTAAGCGGGACAGCAATGGTGGAAGGAAGGAAGGGGGAGTTGCATTTTTGATTAAGGCGAGTAACACGGCAATAATAGCGATAAAATAACTGAAGGATCATCCAGTCAGGCTTTGTGGGTGGAGCTCAGAAATAAGAAGGGATGGCGATATGATTTGGGTTGCACTATAGGCCCCAAAAAGGAACAAAAATGTTGGGAAAGTGGGGAGGCTTGCAGGTGCAAGCGGATTGTCATAATAGGCTATCTTAATTTTCCTAACACAGACTGTGACAGCCAGAGGGATAAGAGCTTTGATGTGGGCGATTTGGTTAAGTAAGCAGCACAGTGATTAGCACTGCTGCCTCACGACGGTAGAGATCTGGGTTCAATTCCAACCTCAGGTCCCCCTCCGTTTGCACATTTTACCCGTGTCTGTGTGGGTTTCCTCCCACAATCCAAAAATGTGCTGGTTTGGTGAATTAGCCATAGAACATAGAACAATACAGCACAGAACGGGCCCTTCGGCCCACGATGTTGTGGCGAAAATTTGTCCGAGCTTAACCACCCATCCATGTACCAATCCAATTGCTGCTTAAAGGTTGCCAATGATTCTGACTCTGCCATTCCCACAGGCAGCGCATTCCATGCCCCCACCACTCTCTGGGTAAAGAACCAACCCCAGACATCCCCCCTATACCTTCGACCCTTCACCTTAAATTTATGTCCCCTTGTAACACTCTGTTGTACCAGGGAAAAGGTCTCTGACTGTCTACTCTATCTATTCCTCTGATCATCTTATAAACCTCTGTCAAGTCACCCCTCATCCTTCGCCGTTCCAATGAGAAAAGGCCTAGCACTCTCAACCTATCCTCATACGACCTATTCTCCATTTCAGGCAACATCCTGGTAAATCTACTCGGCACCCTCTCCAAACCTTCCACATTTTTCCTAAAGTGAGGCAACCAGAACTGCACACAGTACTCCAAATGTGGCCTAACCAAGGTCCTGTACAGCTGCAACATCACCTCACGACTCTTGAATTCAATCCCTCTGCAAATGAACGTTAATACACCATAGGCCTTCTTGCAAGCTCTATCCACCTGAGTGGCAACTTTAAAGATCTATGATCATAGACCCCAAGATCCTTCTGCTCCTCCACCTTACTAAAAACCCTACCGTTAACCCTGTATTCTGCATTCTTATTTGTCCTTCCAAAATGGACAACCTCACACTTGACAGGGTTGAAATCCATCTGCCACTCCTCAGCCCAGCTCTGCATCATATCTAAGTCTCGTTGCAGCCGACAACAGCCCTCCTCACTATTCACAACTCCACCAATCTTCGTATCATCTGCAAATTTACTGACCCACCCTTCGACTCCCTCTTCCAAATCATTAATAAAAATTACAAACAGCAGAGGACCCAGAACTGATCCCTGCGGAACTCCACTTGTAACTGGGCTCCAGGCTGAATATTTACCATCTACCACCACTCTCTGACTTCGACCGGTTAGCCGGTTCTCTATCCAGCTGGCCAAATTTCCCACTATCCCATGCCTCCTGACTTTCCGCATAAGCCTACCATCGGGAACCTTATCAAATGCCTTACTAAAATCCATGCACACTACATCCACTGCTCTACCCTCATCCACATGCTTGGTCACCTCCTCAAAAAATTCAAAAAGACTTGTAAGGCAAGACCTACCCCTCACAAATCCATGTGGCTGTCCCTAATCAAGCAGTGTCTTTCCAGATACTCATAAATCCGATCCCTCAGTACCCTTTCCATACTTTGCCTACCACCTAAGTAAGACTAACTGGCCTGAAATTCCCAGGGTTATCCCTATTCCCTTTTTTGAACAGGAGCACAACATTCTCCACTCTCCAGTCCCCTGGTACCATCCCCATTGACAGTGAAGACGAAAAGATCATTGTCAACGGCTGTGCAATTTCCTCTCTTGCTTCCCACATTATCCTAGGATATGTCCCGTCAGGCCCAGGGGACTTGTCTATCCCCAGGTTGTTCAAATGCCCAACACATTTTCCTTCCTAACATCTTCTAGTTTACCAGTCCGTTTCACACTCTCCTCTTCAACAATACGGTCCCTCTCGTTTGTAAATCCTGAAGAAAGGTACGCAATCAAGACCTCTCCTATCTCTTCTGACTCAATATACAGTCTCCCACTACTGTCCTTGATCGGAACTACCCTCGTTCTCGTCATTCTCATGTTTCTCGCATACGCATAAAATGCCTTGGGGTTGTCCTTGATCCTACCCGCCAAAGATTTTTCATGCCCTCTCTTAGCTCTCCTAATCCCTTTCTTCAGCTCTCTTCTGGCTATCCTGTATCCCTCCAACGCTCTGTATGAACCTTGTTTCCTAAACCTTATGTAAACCTCCTTCTTCCTCTTTACAAGACATTCAACCTCCCTCGTCAACCAATGTTCCCTCACACAACCATCTCTTTCCTGCCTGACAGGTACATACATATCAAGGACACGTCGTATCTGTTCCTTGAAAAACTTCTACATTTCCACAACATCCTTCCCTGACAGCCTATGGTCCCAACTTATGCTCCTCAGATCCTGTCTTGTAGCATCGTATTTACCCTTCCCCCAATTGTGTAACCTATCATGTTGCACGCACCTTTCTCTCTCCATAACCAAGGTGAAAGTCACAGAATTGTGGTCACCATCACCAAAATGTTCACCCACTAACAATCCCATCACTTGTCCCGGTTCGTTACCAAGTACCAAATCCAATATGGCCTCCCCTCTGGTTGGACAAGCTACGTACTGAGTTAGAAAAGCTTCTTGGACACACTGCATAAACACCACCCCGTCTAATCTACTTGATCGAAAGAGCTTCCAATCAATATTTGGGAAGTTGAAATCGCCCATGACTACTACCCTGTGGCTTCTGCATCTTTCCTGAATCTGTTTTCCAATCTATTTCTCCACATCTCTGCTGCTATTGGGTGGCCTATAATAAACACCCAACAAGGTTACTGCTCCTTTCCTATTTCTGACTTCAGCCAATACTACCTCCAAAGGCAGATCCCCCTCGAACTGCCTTTCTGCAGCAGTTATCCCATTTTTAATTAGCAACGCCACCCCCTTCCTTTTTTACCACCCTCCCCCCCCCCCCACAATTTACTGAAACATCTTTAACCAGGAACCTCCAACAACCATTCCTGTCCCTCTTCTATCCATGTTTCCATGATGGCCACAACATCATTTTTCCAGGTACTGATCCACGTCTTATGATCACCCACCTTGTTTCTGATCCTCCTTGCGTTGAAGTATACACACTTGAACCCATCTCTGTGTCCGCAAGTATTCCCTGTCAGTGCTAGCTTCTCCACAGCCTCCCTACATTCTTGGACATCCTGACAAACAGCTAGCCTACTTGCTGGACTACAAGTCCGGATCCCATCCCCCTGCCAAATTTGTTTAAACCCCCACCCCCCACCGAAGAGTGCTAGCAAACCTACCTCTTAGGATATTGGTGCCCTTCTGGTTCAGGTGCAACCCTTCCTGCTTGTACAGGCCCACCTTCCGCAGAATGCATTCCAATTGTCCAAATACCTGAAGCCCTCCCCTCGACACGATCCTTGCAGCCACGTGTTCAATTGCACTCTCGCCGTCGTCCTTGCCTCACTGTCACGTGTCACTGGCAACAACCCATAGATAACGACTCTGTCCATCCTAGCTTTTAGCTTCCAGCCTAACTCCCTGAGCCCCTGAGTGACCTCCCCCCCACCCCCCATGCCAACTTGGACCACGACTTCAGGCTGCACACACTCCCCCTTAAGGATTCTGAAGACACGGTCCGAGATGTCTCGGACCCTGGCACCCGGGAGGCAACAAACCATCCGAGAGTCTCGCCCATGTCCACAGAACCACCTGTCCGTCCCTCTAACTATAGAGTCTCCTATAATTAGCACTCTCCTCCTCTCCCCCTTTCCCTTCTGATCCTCAGAACCGGACTTCGTGCCCGAGACCCGGTCACTGCAGCTTACCCCTGCTATGCCTTCCCCCCTAACAGTATCCAAAGTGGTATACTTACTGATGAGGGGAACGACCACAGGGATCCCTGCACTGTCTGCTTCCTCCCCTTCCCATCTCTAACTGTTACCCAGCTACCTCTGTTCTCTGGCATAACTCTGTCCCTGTAGCTTCTATCTATCACTCTCTCAGCCTCTTGAATAATCCAACTCCAGCTCCAGTTCCCTAATGCGTTCTGTGAGGAGCAGGAGCTGACTGCATTTCTTAGAGATGAAGTCAGCAGGAGCATCGGTGGTCACCCCTAACTCAAACATCCTGCAGGAGGAACATTCCACTGCCTGCGCTGCCATTTCTCTACACTTAGTCTCCAAAACAAGAACACTGAGTAGTTTACCTGTGGAGTTTAAAGTTAGGTTACAGGAGGAGGATGGGAGGGAGGCCCTACTATGTAGGGCCTGGAGTCTAGAACACACCCACTCAAATAACAGTCACTTACCTGACGACCAGCTCTGCGCTCCAACTTCACCTCCGCCCAGCTCGTGCCACTCTCAGCTGTACCATGTAGTGCTAGGTGTAGGGGAATAAGTCTGGGTCGGTTGCGCTCCGGGGTCGGTGTGGACTTGTTGGGTTGAAGGGTCTGTTTCCACACTATAAGTAATCTGAAAAAAGTGCATCAGGAAAGTATCATCAAGCAGTATGGAGACGGCACTAGGTGGAAAGGGCAAAACTTGACCTATTCTTGTGAAATAAGGAAGGACAGGAGACAGTGGGAAGTGCACTTTGGGACCAGTGACAACAGTTCTCTTAATTTCAAAATAGTTGTGAAGAAGGACAAAACTGGTCCAAGGATTCAAGTTCTAAATTGGAGTAAGGTGAATTTTAATGGAATTAAACAGGAGCCTGCAAGGGTTGGTTGGACCAGTTTGTTTGCAGGTGAAGAGATCTCCGGCAAATGGGAGGACTTTAAAAATTAGACAGCGAGAGTTCAATGTCCAGATGTACCTGCGAGAGTGAAAGGGCAGGAAGAGGGAAGCTTTGACGATAAGAGATATTGTGGTTTTGAGCAGAAAAAAAGGCGGAGGAACGGCTCAGCTAACGGTGGCTGGGAACAAGGCAGGCCCTGGAGGTATACAGGGGATACAGGAGTTTACTGAAGAAGGAAATCAGTAGGGCCAAAAGGAAGCATGAAACAGCTTTGGCCGAGATGACTAGGGTGAATCCAAAGAGGTATTTGTAAAAGTATATTGAAGAAGAACAATAACAAGGGAGATAATAGAACCCCTCAAGGACCAAACTGGAGATGTATGCACAGAACCGCAGGCGATGGGTGAGGTCTTCAATGGATATTTCTCCTCTATGTTTACCATGAAGAAAGACATAAAGTCTTGGGGACGTTAGTGGTCATATCTGAGGAATAATCCATACCACAATAGAGGTGGTATTGCACCTATTAGAATGTATGAAGGTGGATACTTTTCCTGGTCCTTATCAGATATATCCAGGGACGCATCAGATATATCCCTCCATATTGAACAATATTTGGTGGAAGCACTGAGGGAGTGTCAAAGCTGGAGAATATATACTGGGTGGGCGATTTCAAAACCACCACTTAGAAGCAACATTGCTGATAGAGATGGTCAGGTCCAAAAAGAAATAGCTGTGAGACTGGGTCTGCACTGGGTGAGGAGAGAATGACTAAGAGATAGAAACAGACTGGACCTCATCATCGCCAGCCGAAAGCTGCAGACACACTTACTCTATTGTGAACGGTGACTATCGCACACAGTATTTCTGGAGACAAAGTCACACTTTACATTATGAATATCCTCTGTATCACCATGCTAAACAGGAAAAAAAATAGTAACTCAGTACTGGGCTGTGGTACGTGAATCAGAAAAATTATAAAGTCCTTACAATGTGGAAACATACACTTCGGCCCAACAAGTCCACACCAAACCTCCAAAGAGTGTCCTATGCAGATACACCCCAACATTACCAACAGCAGTAGGATTGTATTCCAGCACAATTTTCACTGTCACTGTTGCCATATGCTCCACTTTGCCCTGACCATCAGGCCAGGGGTAACCCTTGTTCAATGGAGAACGCAGGAGGGCCGCCCACGAGCAGCACCAATTACACCTCAAAATGAGGTGAGATAACCAAACTGGGCCACTTACACACCAGATAGCGAAAGATTCAAATGACAGACTGATCTAACCAACAAATCAGATCTAATCTCTGCAATCCTGTCACATGCAATCAGGGTGAATTGTGTGGTCAATGGAACAAAAACGCTGGAGGAGGAGGATCCACAAATACTAACTTCCTCAATGATGGAATAGCCCAGCAAAACAATAGAAATGCAAAGGTTGAAACATTCACAGCAATGTTCAAACAGAAGTATCGAAGGGTTGATCTATTTCAGTCTCTTCCAGATGGCAGTCTTAAGCGAATCCAAAACATTTCATATGGTATCTGCAAGTGGTTGGTGAGATTGGAGATTGCAACAGCTGTGGGCCCTTATAACATTCCATTCAAGCTGTTCCTACTGGGATACAGCACTGGCACCTACCTGACAGTGTGGGAAACTATCCTGTGTCCTGTACATACACAGACAAAACATCAGACAATTAATGTCTGCCAAATTGCTCTAATCCCCATCATTAATAAAGTGATGGAAGATGTCATCTACAGTGGTATGACGTAGCACGTCCTCAGCACCAACCTGCTCACTGATGCACAGTTTGAGCTCATTGAAGCCTTAGTTTACAAGTGGACAACAAGAAAACACACAGCGGAAATCTAGAGCGGAGGCCAGAGTGACTGCAGTTAACTGGATTTGAGGGGGTCAGGGTGATGGTGATGGAGTGAGAATGAGGTGTTCAGGGCTACATTGATGGAGTGAGTGTGAGGGGATCAGGGTGACAGTGATGGTGTGTGTGTGAGTAGGTCAGGGTGATGGTGATGGAGTGAGTGTGAGGGGGTCATGGTGAGGGTGATGAATGAGTGTGAGGGTGTGAGTGTGACGGTGATGGAGTGAGTGTAGGGGGTGAGTGTGACATTGGAGTGAGTGTGAGGGGGTCAGGGTGACAGTGATGGTGTGAGTGAGAGGGGGCAATGTGACGGTGACAGAGTGAGTATGAGGGGGTCAGGGAGACGTTGATGGTGTGAGTGTGAGGGGATGAGGGTGACGGTGATGGAGTGAGTGTGAGGGGATGAGGGTGACGGTGATGGAGTGTGTGTGAGGGGGTGAGCGTGACGGTGATGGAGTGAGTGTGACAGGTTCAGGGTGACTGTGATGGAGTGAGTGTGAGGGGGTGAGTGTGACGGTGATGGAGTGAGTGTGAGGGGGTCAGGGTGATGGTGATGGAGTGAGTGTGAGGCGGTGAGTGTGACATTGATGGAGCGAGTGTGAGTTGGTAAGGGTGACGGTGATGGACTGAGTGTGAGGGGGTCAGGGAGACAGTGACAGAGTGAGTGTGAGGGTGTGAGTGTGACGGTGATGGACTGAGTGTGAGGGCGTGAGGGGGTGAGAGTGACAGTGACGGAGTGAGTGTGAGGAGGTCAGGGAGATGGTGATGGTGTGAGTGTGAGGGGATCAGTGTGACAGTGATGGAATCAGTGTATGTAACGGGGAGAGTGAGAGTGTGTGTGTGGAGCAGATAGGGAGAGTGTGCATCATTGTATGTAATGGGGACAGTGAGAGTATGTGCTTGTCTCGGCAAAAATATAGACAGATCCAGCAAATCCCTTTCCCCACACACACTCACTCCGTGGTTTCAGAGCTTCCTCTCTCTGCGGCCTCTGCTTCGTTTGTTGTTCATGTTACAGACCTAGAAGGTGTAACTACAATCCCCATGCTCCATCCAGAGTTGGGTCAGCAAATCCTCTGGTCCCCCTGAATGTCTGAGGCAGCTCACAGCACAAACTCTAGCAAACCATCCCCAGCCCCTCCACTAACGTTTCAATAGCAGGAGTCAGTCAGAAACCCCTCAGCTACAAGTTAGATGACTGTTCCTTTACAATTATACTCCAGGATTTTCCTCGTGTTACTGACCACATGATTAACTGAGAGAGACAGGCCCATACCAATTTTCAAACATGAGAGTCAAAGCTCCTGGAACACCTGTCCATGGAGCACCACATGGGACACATCGGGAAGTGAATAACAGCCTGACACACACCATTTCAATGTTTCTGAGTTTCACCATGCCAGCACTTGTTGCACGAGGGATTCAAAACCAAAGGCCAGGGAAAGATACAGAAAAAAAAACAAATAATGTATTAATTGATAACTTGCTGAAAATATGGATAAGGAGATGGGGGGATCTGAATAACGGGATAAGAGAGACAATCATGGGTCCAATGGTAAGAAAGCAAACATTGAATGGAGACTTTGCCAGATCAGCGAGAATGGTTCATTGCTTCAAATTCTGAACTGGGGTAAGGTAATGGCTAAGACGGAGAGTTGTGCAGGCTGTGCTAGTGGATTACTCCATAAACTGGACTGTCTGCACAGCAGGGGGAGCATTGCAACCTTTGCCAGGATATTGCAACCCTCTACCACCACCCTCTGTCTCCGACCTTTGAGCCAGTTTTGTAACCAAATGGCTTTCATATGAACCAACCTTGTTAAACAGATGACCGTGTACAATGTTATTCAACGCCTTACTGAAGTCCATATCGACAATGTACACCACTCTATCTCAATTGATCTTGTTAGTCGCTTCTTCAAAGAAATCTCAGTCAAGTCAGTGAGACACAATATTGCTTGCACAAAGTCATGTTGACTATCCCTTATCAGTCGTTGCCTTTCAAAATGCTTGAAAATCATAGGCCTCATAATCCCCTCCAACAACTTACCTACCACTAACGTCAGACTCACTGGCTTTTCCTTATTACCCTCCATAAATCCTTTAAGTAGTGGCACCACGTTAGCCAACCTCCAGTCTCCCGACACTTCACCTGTGGCTATTGATGATAGCAAGGGGCCCAGCAATCACTTCCCTAGTGTCCCACATAGTTCGAGCGTGCATCCAATAAAATCCAGGACATTTTCCTTCCTTTGCATGTTTTAAGACCTCCAGCAGCTCCTCTGTAGTACAGACACTTTCCAAGATGTCACTACTTATTTCCCAAGTTCTCCAGCTTCCATATCCTCCTGCACAGTAAATATCAATACGAAATATTCGTTCACTACCTCCCCCATTACCTGTGGTTCTGCACATGGGCAGTGTTGCTGATCTTTAAGGATGTCCTATTCTCGCCACAGTTACTCTTTTGTCCTTGACGTATTTGTAGAATTCTTTTGAATTCTCCTTAACTCTATTTGCCAAAGCTATCACATGTCCCCTTTTTCTGCTCCCAATTTCCCTCTTAACTATACTCTTGTTACCTTCAGACTCTTCTAGTGATTCACGTTAAATCAAGAATTAAGAGGCTAATGATAACCATTCCGATTGTCGGAAAAATCCATCAAGCTCACTGACACCCTTTAAGGAAACAAACTGCCATTCTTAGCTGGTCTGGCCTACAAGTGACTCCAGACCCAGAACAATGTGGTTGACTGTTGACTAACTTCTGGGCAATTAGGGATAGGTAATTGATGATTGCCTAGTCACGGCCGCCCTCATCCCGTGAATGAATTAAGGGAGAAAAAAACCCTCAATTCCTGCTGTATACACCTGACATACACTTTCCTTTTATCCATGACCAGAACCTCAACTTCTCCAATCCCACTGAATTCCTTACACATACCAGCGTTACCCTTCACCCTAACAGGGACATAATGTCTCTGTCCTCCTGACATCTCATTTTTGAAGGCTTCCCACTTCTCCCCTTCTCTGCGAATATCTGTTCCAATTGACTTTGGAAAATTCTTGATTAATATCATCAAAATTGGCTTTTTAACAATTTAGAACTTGAAGTTTTAGACATGGTTCATGCTTTTCCATCTCTTGCCATAACGTGCTCCGCTACTGATACCTCAACCACCCGCTCGTCACTGCCTTATCTCCAAAGGGTACGGTGATGTTGAGCTCCTTCTCTGTGATGGAGAGCATTGGTCAAGCAGCTGCAGCGTTGTAACTGGGAATGGGGTCTGCAGAGTCTTCGGCTCATTGGATTGAATCTAACAATAACTTGTTTCAGTGACATTTTCATTGAGTGAGACAGAGGGATTGTCTGTACGAGGCTGAGCTAGTTTCCTGGTGCTATCTTATGGAAATCACCTTATTAACTACCCACCCCATCCCATGGTGTCCCTCTCATTCAATACCAGCCCGATTCTCGCACCCATCATGGCAGGAGGTACTCACCATCGCCCAGATGCCCCTGGATATTCCACGATCCCTGACACTGTTACCATCTTTAAAAGGCCAATGGGCATATGGTTGAGATTTCTCTGTTCGGACATGACCTGCACAGTTTACCCTGAGAATGGCAGGTAAGGGGCAATTAAACCACGGTTTGTCGGCAGGGGAACAGAGGTCCTGTTGGATGGGCTAGTACAAGGAGGACCATTCTCTTCTCAGAGGGGGCCACAACACTAGACCCACCGAGCACGGTCTGAGCTCACCACCCAGCTCAGTGCAGTATCTGCGGTCTGAGGAAATGTCCAGCAATACAGGACAAGCATCAATAACCTTCCCCGCTCTGTCAGGATAAGGGTCACCATATTTTCTCTGCTCCCTCACACTCACTGTATATCTGTTATAGCACCGACCCCCGAACAAGGCTCATGCTCCACCCCTCTCACTGCTGCAAGTAGCACCTTCCTTCTCTCTCTCTTTCCCCTCCACTATATCTCTGTCTTTAATAACACTGTTTGGATACAACACTATGGACTGACTCCCTCTGGAAACATCACCATCTCCACCCCCTCCCCCCCCCACCCACACCAGCACGAAAAGCGGGGACCCCCACTCCCACTTTCACTCCCTCCCTCCATTTCTTGCATTCCAAGAGAAACAGCCTGGAATAGGACGAAAAGGGACAAGCCCGATATCCATCTTCCCACCACCACCCGTACCTGTGTGTCTGTATTTGGCTCTGTGAGTATCTATATATAAGTGCAGGTCTGGCCGTCTCTGTAGTGCTGAAAATGAAACAATCTCTCCCTCAGCTGGCCTCCTCACTCTACTGCAGTGACAGTGGCAGAGAGTGACAACCCTCGAGGATTCAGACTGGGAGGGAGAGAGAGTGAGAGAGCTCATAGCACGATCCAAACTGACAGCACCATCAACACACACACAAGCACACACGCGCAGGCTTGCACACCCAATACTGGGAGATGGAGGGTTGAAAATATACTTGGGCCTGTCAGAATGGAAATGTTCACCTCTGAGTGATCCATTTTGTCAGGAGATGACATGAGTTGATTTCTCATTCTGTGACATGCACTGTTTAAAACCTTTGAGAGAAAGTATTGAAAAGTCCTGAAAAAGGCCCAGTGGTGTTGCTAATGACGCAGGAACAACATTGCTCAGTATCGGACAAACAGCTCTATGCTTCCAACGAAAGTATTGGAAAAATCAAACGACCGTGCAATTTGAGAGATTCACAGAAAAGGATTTGTTATCTTCTGAGAGAATAAAAAATCTGCCATTGATGCAGTGGTGTGGGGAGTCCAGCAGAGGGTTGTATTGTATGAATCTAATCACCAATCTCAGAGGCGAGCACTGCTGCCTCACAGATCCAGGCACCTGGGCTTGATTCCACCCTCAGGCGATTGACTGTGTGGAGTTTCACATTCTCCCCGTGTCTGCGAGGGTTTCCACTGGAGACTCCTGTTTCCACCCACTTTCCAAAGGTGTGGATGTTAGGTGAATAGGCCATGCTAAATTGTCCATAGTGCCCAGGGATGTGTAAGTTAGGGGCATTAGTCATCAGTAAACGTAGGACAGTATTTGAAAGAGTCTGGGTCGGTTACTCTTCGAAGGGTCAGTGTGGATGTGTTGGGTCGAAGGGCCTGTTTCCACTCTGTAGGAATTCTATGAACTCTGTGAACAACAGGGACAAACAGAGAGAGAAGAGGGAGACATTCATTCCAAGTTCAATCTATTTACTTCAAAAACAACTTTGCACAGAGATGCAGACAGAGGTACACACAAACTGAGATACTGACACTAACACACATAACACATGCACACAGAGATACGCACACAGATATGGGCGTTTACACACAAACACACGAACATAACCCCACGAACATAACCCCACATACAGGCACACACTGTCTTTAATACAGAGATACAAACGTTTTTATTAATAAATTATCAATGGTCAGTTGGAGAAGGCAGGAAAAAGGGGTTGAGACATATTGTAGCCACGATCAAATGTCATGGTAGACAAGATGGGCTGAATGGCCTAATTCTGCTCCAGGGTTCATTGCTCATATGATCCTGTGGTGACTGGAATTGTCTTTCTACGACGTCAGTGGAGGATGAATTTGGTAAGCATTTGATTTAGGAGAGTTAATGGGAATGTGGACAGACTTGAGGGGCTGAATAGTCGATATATGTTCGTAATTGTCGACTCCTTATATATCAAAACAGTGGTGATTTGTTTGAGGGGAACACATTTTGAGAACAAGGATCTTCGCATTTCTGACTGAGACAGGGATGTTCCTTTCTCTTTAGGGTTGTATGATCTGTGGTGTTTTCATGCCGAAGTAGCAAGGTTCAGATCCATAGATCTTTGATGAACAAGAGAATCCATATTTATTAGGAACTGACAGGAAGGGGATGTTTAGTTAAATCACATCACCAATGCACATTCTGAATGCTGCAGCAGGCGCGAGGGGCTGAATGGCCAGCTGGTGCCCCTAACCGATATGTTGTTCTCTCAACCACTCAACAATGTTACAGAGGAAAAGAACGATCCCATTCAGCCAGTCAACATCGTTATAATGAGACAGACGGAGACCATTCTGCCCTCTAAGGATTTACACAGGAATAGATTGATGTCATTCAGCCCACTAAGTACATTACACAGTGTAGGATGAGGCCATCCAACCTTTATAGCTTACTGCCCAGCAACAGGGGAGACCTGGCAAATTATCAGGGAATAAACATTCAGAATAAATGTTTATATTCAGGTTGTAAAGTTGTAACTTGGTGGGATGCCTCAGTGATCAGTGTGACATTATCAACAATTTACAATCTATACCAATGACTTGGATGAGGTGACTGATTGGATTGGAGCTCAATTACTTCATTTATCAAGATAGTCATTTCACAGCACATGGAGACTCTGCAATGGGATACCGACGGGGGAAATTAGTGAACAAAGCTTTGGCAGAAAACAGTATAACAAGGGCTAAGGGAATTCAGTGCTCAGAACAGATAAAATAACAGTAACCTACTTCAATGGAGAGAGCATCACAGAACGCATTGGTATGGAGGGATGTGTGTGTCTTGGTACATGAGCCATATAAACCTAGTCAGAAGATTCAGCAAGTGATTAGGGAAGTGTATCGAATGTTGCTGTTTCATGCAAAAGCTATCGGGTATAATCATCGGGATGTTTTACTGCATCTGTACATAATGGCACTGAGACTACATTGAATGTATTGTATGTAGTAATGAACCCTGAAATTGAAAGAAAAAAATATGCAATTGTTTTAGAAGCTTTTCACAGATGCTTCACTTTACTCCTTGCTAGAATGAAGGCCTGATAGAACTACAGTGTCATAGAGCACGGAAACAGACTCTTCAGTCCAGCTCATTTGCACCGACCAGATATTCCAATCTGATGTAAAACCACTTGCCAACATTAACCCATAACTCTCTCAACCCTTCTTATTCATATACCCATCCATTGCCTCTTAAATGTTGTAATTGTACCAGCATCCACCACTTTCACTGCCAGCTCATCCCATCCACGCACTACCCTCTGTGTGAAAAAAGTTACCTCTCAGATATCTTTTTAATTTTCCCCTCTCACTTTAAATCTTTACCCTCTGGTTTGGACTCTTCCTGCCTTGGAAAATAACCTTGGCCGATCCTGCATCCATGCCCCTCATGGCCTCTACAAGGTCAGAGTACTTCAGGCCTAAGAATGACAGCTGATCATATTGAACCAAATATGACCCTGAGGAGAGTGTATTGGGGCATAGCTGAGGGATGAGAGAATAACACTGAAGATTCCAGTTTAGAAAACAACACAATCATTTTAACACAGTTACTATGAAGACATGAATTTATTGTACAAAAATTATGCAGACACAAATAAATATACCTTCAAGTTATAAATTACAAATTATTCCTAAATAGGGCAGGTAACGGGGATGGAGTCATTCAATCAGGAGAATATTCAACCAGACCTTACCTCGTCCAGGTTGGTGTTCGGGTCACATTATTGCATGTTTCAGATCAGAGAGAGAGCAAATGCAAACTGTCGTAGAAGCAACGGCCATTTCTCCGTCTCTACTTGTACTTCTCTACAGCAACATATGAGAGCTGAAAACCAATCAGCCGTCAGTAGCACTCTTTGAGGGTTTCTGTTGAGGATTCATTGCAATCTCTCCACTGCCTGCAGCAAAGGGAATTCAGCCAAATCCAACTGTTCCATGAGAAACCCCAGTGCCAGCAGCTTCTGTGAGGCAGAATCACTTCAGAGGCAGAATAACAATTCAAACATTTTCAATATTGCTTTTGTCATGAAATTTAATGTTATTTGGACAAAGCTCTTCGAATTAATATTCTGCAGACTTTCAATTTTTTTCTGTTTGCCTTTAGATGTGTGTGTGTGTGTGCGAGTATGTGTGTCTTTGTTAGTATATTTCTTTTGTGTCTCAGATTTATAGAAAAATAAATGTTGATGTACATATTGTCAATGTTCAAACTCTATACCATTTATGTATCCATCGTATTTCGAGTAACTGCGCTTTTGTTTTCGATTTTTTACAAGTTTAAGAAATCTGTCTGACTTGTTCCTTACACTGAACCTGATCCAGTCTGAGATGGATATCATTTACCATATCATAAACTTAATTACAATGATAATTTGTCATGACGTCTAGAGGAGTGGGACTAGAAAAAGAAGCAATGACTCTTTAACCTCAGTAGGAACAGGGATGAGGAGAAATTCTCAAAAGGCCATTTGATTGGGAATTGCTCCTCCCCACAGGTTTGTGGTACCTGTGTGTTTGCATTTATTCAAAGGTGTGTTAGTTAAATATTTGACGGGAAAGTGACTCAAGGATAATGAACTGCAGATCGGAACTTGGGGCTGAGACCACAATCTGATCAGCCACAACATTCGGGCCTGGTTGGGCAGGGACCCACTCCTGTTCCTCAGTCCTACTTCGCCCCATTCCATTCAGAATCTCAATCTGCTACTCAGGAGCAGTTGGAGACCACTTACTCCTACTACCTGGTGCACAGAAACTGAGGTGACTATTCAGCCCCTGATTATAGTCAAACATGATTTGGTGTGGATTGGAAAACGTTCTTGGTAAAAAAAAAAGCTGTTGTTACTGTAAAACAGTCCCCTCCTCTCTCTTTACAGAAGTTCCCCTGTCTCCATTCATTTGTCATGCTGTTGACCCAGATTCACAGTGAATAATAACCCTATTCTGTACCCAGATATTGCTCACAAAATCCTCTGGCCTCTTTGACTACCAACATTCCTTCACAGGACAGCCAGGAAAATAACAATGATGAACCTTCCAATAACAGAATTCAAGAACATGAGAAGCAGGATAGGTCATTCAGCCCCTACTGCCTGCCTTTCCTTCAAGAGGATCATGGCTGATCTGCTCTATGCCCCAACTCCTGGAGTGCCTGCCGGGTCAAACATCCATCCATCCCTGCCTTCCCACTATCTCAAAGATCTATCTCCCCAACCTCACTGCGACAGAGAAGTCCCGATGGTCATACCCCTATGTGAGAAGGAAACACGCCGCACACATACACCGTGACCAATTGACATGAACAAAATATATAAAAAACAGGTAATAGTGAATGATCCTGACAGCAAGGCAGTGTTTGACTGAGGATGGTATCAAGGAACCTGAAGAAAATGGAACTCAAGGGTAACCTCCCCACCGGTTGGAGTGATTCATCACAAATAAGATGTTTGTGGTTCTTCGACATGTCCCATCTCAGTCTCGGGACATCTCTGCGGGAGATCCACAGCACAAACATCCTCATTTGCGCCTCGGTGTCTTTCCCCCCATCAGAATCTCAGAAGTGGAGATGGTGACTGAAAATCATGTAATGTTCAGAACAATGTGTCCTCCTCAGCTCCTGAAACAGCCTGTGTCCATGTGGAGGAAGACCCGGACTGCATTCAGGCTGGTGTTGTTGAAGTGTTGGTAATATGCATGTAACAGTCCTGCTGGACACTGTGCGTTACCAGAGTAAAGAGAGGTACTCATTCAGCAGCTCAAGCTCAATTCACAGGAATATGAGGAGGTCATTCTGCCCATCAATGTTATTGGATAAGAATAGGGATAGCCCATTCATTCTCTCCTGACTATTACACAGGAAGGTGAGGAGCCCAGTCAAACACATTGAGCTGCTAAACATGCACCACGGGTTGGTTGCCCAGTCAGTTTCTTGAGCGTCTCCCATGAATTCAGGAGGTGGCCATTCAACCGCTCAATCCCCTTGTACAGAAATAGGACGATGTTATCTACAACCAAACATGACAAACCAATGAAACAGAGACTGCATGGATAGACTGCCCCATGCCGCTCCTCCTGGCTCCATTGCTTTTGGTACACAGTGGATACATTAATATGGTTTGTTGACGGTGAAGAGGGAGGACATCTCCGAGAAGGCAGACCGATATATCCCTATGGAGGTCAGAAGCTGTTGGGAATGGCTAACATTTTCAGGAGTTAGGCATTGCAGCTGCTGACAGATTAGTGAACAATGTGCCTTTCAGTGCAGGGTCACACACCAACTGCACATTGAGGCAATGAGAGTTCATTCAGAGCCTGAGGCTCTCTTCCAACCAACATCGGAGCTTCACAGAGGTACATAAATTACCAAGAAGCAAGTCTCTTGGGGAAAATATATTTCTTATGCCATCAATTTCTATATCTGGACACAATGTGTGTTCGTCCGTAATCTTCAAGTTTCAATGCAGTCAAATCTTATTCTCTCACCGTGCTACAAATAAAATATCCATTTGCTTCACACTCTCTTCATGTTACCATCATCCCAGAGATTATTCTGATAAAACAGCTTTGCACTGCCTCTGTGACAAGGAGACCATTGATTTATAAAGGTCAGAGAGTCTGTCCACAATAGCCCAAATACTGCCTCAACAACACTCCACAACTCCTACACAAGATTCATTTTGTAATGAAGGCTGACATTTCATTTCCTGTCCTGGTTAATGGATGCCCTGCATGAATTCTGTTCGTGACGTGTGACCAAGGACATCTGGGTCCTTTTTGTTAAAAGCACTTCCCAACCTCTAACCTTCTAATAAATACAACATGAAAAGGAATGTATAAGTTAACAAAAAAGAACAAAGGAAATTTACACCCCAGGAAAAGGCCCTTCGGCCTCCAAGTCTGAGCCGATCCAAATGTGCTGGCTAAACATGTCGGTCAATTCCTAAGCATCTGTATCCCTCTGCTCTCCATCTACTGCATCTGTCCATACGCATCTTAAATGAATCTACCGTGCCTGCCTCTACCACATCTGTTGGCAACGAGTTCCAAACGGCCGCCACCCTCTGTATGAAGTACTTGCCGCTTGTATCCTCCTTAATCTTTTCACCTCTCACCTTGAAAGCATGACATTTAGTTATTGAATCCTTCACACTGGGAAAAAGCTTATCTCTATCCACCCTGTCTGAACCCTTCACGATTTTGTAAACCTCAATCAGGTCCCCCCTCAATCTCATTTTTATTAATGAAAATAAACCTCGCCTACTCAACCTTTCTTCATAGCTCGCACCTTCCATCCTCGTAAACCTTCTTTGCACCCTCCAAAAGGCGTCCATATCCTTTTAATAATGTGGCGACCAGAACTGTATACAGTATTCTAAATGCGGCTGAACCAATGTATTGTACAATTTTAACAGGTCTTACCAGCTCGTATACACAATACGCCGTCCAATGAAGGCAAGCAAACCATATTTCTTCTTGACTACTCTATCCACCTGTGCAGCAACCTTCAGGATACAATGGACCTGCACTTCAAGAGCTCTCTGCCCAACAACTTTTCTCAAGGCTCTTCCATTCATTGTATAATTTGCTCTAGAATTAGTCTTGCCTACATGCATCACCTCACATTTGTCTGGATTGAAAACTACCTGCCATTTTCCGCCCAAATCTCCAGTCCCTCTATATCCTCCTGCATTCTCTGTCAGTCCCTTATGCTTTCTGCTATTCCAACAATCTTCGTGTCATCTGCAAACTTGCTGATCATACCAACAGTGTCCTCTTCCAGATCATTTATTTAGATTACAAACAACAGTTGCCCCAACACTGACCCCTGTGGATCACCACTGGTCACCTTTCACCGTTTCGAGAATCTCCCTTCAAATACTCCTCTCTGTCTCCTGTTTCTGAACCAGTTCTTTATCCACCTACCTAGAATACCCTGCACACCATATGACTTCAAATTCTCCATTAGTCTACCATGGGGTATCTTATTAAACGCTTTACTAAAGTCCATGTATATGACATGTACAGCCCTTCTTTCATCTCGCAAACTGCTCACTTCCTCAAAGTACTCAATTAAGTTGGTAAGGCACGATCTCCCCTGCACAAAACCATTTTGCCTATCACTGTAAACCCATTCTTTTCTTAATATAAGTAGATCCTATCCCTCAGTACGTTCTCCAGCAACTTTCCCACCACTGACGTCATGCACACTCGTCTTTGGTTCCCCAGAATATTCCTACTTCCCTTCTTGTACAGCGGGACAGCATAAGCTACCCTCCAATCCTCCGGCACCTCACCTGTATTTAAGGATTCCACAAAGATATCTATCAGGCCCCCAGCTATTTCCCCTCTCGCCTCCCTCAGCAACTTGGGATAGATCCCATCCGGTCCTGGGGATATGTCCACCTTAATAAACTCTAGCCTACGCAACACATTTTCGCTACTTATGTCAGCGTGTTCAAGACTAATCAAACTTCCATCTCTAATCTCAATATTCATCATGTTCCACTCCTCAGAGAACACTGATGCAAAGTAATCATTCAGAATCTCACCCATTCTCTCAGGTTTGACACACAGCCTTCCTTCGTTATCCTTTAGTGGACCAATCCTTTCTCTAGTTACTCTCTTGCTTCTTGTATAAGAATAAAATGCTTTGTGATTTTCCTGAATTCTGCTCACAAAAGATATTTCATAACTCGTTTAAGCCCGCCTGATTCTTCGTTTAAGACTTGTCCTACTTTTACGATATTCTTCCAGGGCCCGTTCTGTTCTTAGCTGCCTGGACCTTATGTCTGCTTCCCTTTTCATCTTGGTTCGTCATAGAATTTCTCCTGTCATCCACGGTTCACGAATGTTGCCCTTCCTATCCTTTGCCTTCAACGGGACATGCCTATCCTGCACTGTCTTTAACCTCCCTTTCAAAGCCTCCCACGTCTCAAATGTGGACTTCCCTTCAAATAGCTGTGTCCATTTCACATTTCCGAGCTTCTGCCGGATTTTGATATAATTGGTCTTGGCTCAGTTTAGTACTCATCCCTTAGGACCACTCTCTTCTTTATCCATGAGTATTCTGAAACTTACAGAATTGTGGTCACTGTTCCCAAAGAAAGCCCCCACCGCAACTTCTACCACCTGTCCTGGCTTGTTCCCCAGTACCAGGCACAATATGGCCTCTTCCCTCGTCGGACTATTGACATGCTGCAGTAGAAAACTCTCCTGGACATTTCTTACAAATTCCACCCCACAAAGACCTCTGACGCTAAGTATATCACAGTCAATGTTGGGGAAATTAAAATCTCTCATCACCACTACCCTATTGCCTCTACATATTTCCATAATCTGTTTACCTATTTGTTCTTCGACCACATGCTCACTGTTGGGAGGCCTGTAATACAGCCCCAACAGTGTAACTGCACCCTTCAAATTTCTCTGCTCCACCCATAATGCCTCACTATCCAAGACCTTTACAGTGTACTCCTTTAGCACAGCCGTGATATCATCCTTGACCAGCAATGCAACTCCACCCCTACATTTTACTTCCCTCCCTGTCTTGTCTGAAGCGTCTTTCTCCAGGGATGTTTAATTGTCAATCTTCATGCCCTTCCTTCAAACAAGCCTCTGTGATTGCAATAACATGATACTCCCAGGCACCAATCCAAGCCCTAAGTTCATCTGCCTTTCACATTATACTTCTTGCATTAAAGTAGATGCATTTTAGGCTGCCAGTTTTTTTGTTCTCATCTACTCTCTGCCTACTCTTCCCTTTATGAATGCTACCTTCATAATTCTTACAGTCTCCAGTCTCCACATCACTGCCTACTTCTTTTCTCTTCTGGTTCCCAGTCTCCTGCCACATTAGTTGAAATATTTCCAAATGCAGTAGCAAAAAAACCACTAAGGACATTGGTTCCAGTCTGGTTCAGATGTAGACCGTCCATTTTGTAATCCCACCCGCCCCAGAACCTTTCCCAATGTACAACAAATTGAGCCCCTCCCTTCTACACCATCTCTCAAGCCATATGTTCAACCTGTCTTTTTTTTTTAATTTCTACGCTGGCTAGCACATGGCACTTGTAGTAATCCCGAGATCACTATCTTTGAGGTCCTCCTCTTTAACTTCCCTCCTCGCTCCCTGAATTCTTCTTTGAGGACCTCGTCTCATTTTCCACTTATATCGTTGGTGTCCATAAGCACCAAGACAACTGGCTGTTCACCTTCCCCTTTTAGAACACTCTGCGGCTGATCGGTGGCATACCTGACCTGAGCACCTGTGAGGCAACATAACATCCAGAAGTCCCATTCCGGCCACAGAACCGCCTATCTACTCCCTTCACAACAGAATTCCTTGTGACAATGGTCCTACTAGTCGTTTAAAGCCCTTTTGAACAGCAGTGCCTGCCACGATGCCATGAACCATTCAACTGCTGTACTCCCCTGGTAATCTCCCCCAACTGCATGCAAAACGGTATACCTGTTTTGGAGGGAGACGAAGGCAGGGGACATCTGAACTGTCTTCTTACTCTTTTTCTGTCTTTTGGTCACCCATTTACTGTCTCCCTCAGCAAATCTAAACTGTGTTGTGACCAGCTCACTAAACGTGCTATCCATGGCATCCTCAGCATTACAGATGCTCCACAGTGAGTCCATCCACAGCTCCAGAGTCGTCATGCGGTCAAACAAGAGCTGCAGCTGGACACACTTCTTGCCAGTGTAAGAGTCAGGAGCGTCAGCCACGTTCCTAAGCTCCCACATCAAGCAAGAGGCACAGGCCACGGGTCTGAGTCAACCATTGTTGTTTTGCTAAAAGGTTGACATATAGAACATAGAACATAGAACAATACAGCACAGAACAGGCCCTTCGGCCCACGATGTTGTGCCGAACTTCTATCCTAGATTAAGCACCCATCCATGTACCTATCCAAATGCCGCTTAAAGGTCGCCAATGAATCTGACTCTACCACTCCCTCGGGCAGCGCATTCCATGCCCTCACCACTCTCTGGGTAAAGAACCCACCCCTGATATCTCCCCTATACCTTCCACCCTTCACCTTAAATTTATGTCCCCTTGTAACACTCTGTTGTACCCGGGGAAAAAGTTTCTGACTGTCTACTCTATCTATTCCTCTGATCATCTTATAAACCTCTATCAAGCCACCCCTCATCCTTCGCCGTTCCAACGAGAAAAGGCCGAGAACTCTCAACCTATCCTCGTACGACCTACTCTCCATTCCAGGCAATATCCTGGTAAATCTTCTCTGTGAAGACATAGTACAGTGGAAGTTTATAGCATCTATTTGCCTTACAGACATCTTACATTTCATGATTTTCACATATCCATGGCGTATTTATGTGTGTGTGTGTGTTGTTGTGTGTGTGTGTTTGTGTGTGTGTGTTGTTGTGTGTGTGGGTGTGTGTGTTTGTGTGACAGACAGAGAGAGTGACAGAGAGAGAGAGGGGCTGACAAGAATCCTGTTGTTATTTTGGTATACTCTAATTACTTTCAGGGGTTCAGCCTTTTTTACATAAATGTTCATTACTTCGGTGTTTGGAACTGAGAATTATCCGGAGTTCAGAATGGTTAGGATCATATAACTTGAGCAAGTATTTAAAACAAATCTGTATCTGCTCAAATCTTCCAAGTATTGACTCACTGTCCATGACTCACAAAGGAATTAATATAAAGCTGACATGACAAAAGAAAGGTTAAAAAATAACTTCCGAGGACATTGGGGTGCTATAGAGAAATATAGGTTAAGTGAGTAGTCAAAGGCCTGACAAATAGAGCTTTACGTGGATAAAAGTGAAGTTGTCCATTTTGACTGGAAGAAAAGCATTTTTTTAAAAATAGAAGGAGATTTCATAGCTGTGAGATTCGTTGGGATCAGAGTGTATCATTACCTGAATCACAAAGTGCTAGCTGTATGTAATTAGGAAAGTGAATAAATGTTTTCCTTTTATCGTGGGGGAATTTAAACACAAAAGTAGAGAGCACTGTTAAGCTTGTATCTTCAATGCTCTAATTCTTATCGGTCACCCTGTTTATGGCAGGAAGTAAATACGTTGGAGGCAATTCGGAGAATGCTTACCAGAATAATACTTACAGAATGACTTGTCATGCAAAGGGAATTCAGATAGTCTAGGCTTTTCTCAGTTTATGGTTATGAGAGGAAGAGGCAAATTAATTGAAACAAGATGTTTCCCCTTACAGAAGAGACGAGAATGAAGGATTACTGTCTAAATGTCAGTGGTTTCCCATTTAAAACACTTCGAGATGATTTGTTTTATCTCAAAATGTGGAAACTCCGACACGTTATTAAAGCAGAACTATGGAATATTTTAAAGGCAAATATAAATAGTTTATTGTTGAGAGAGGGATGGTGAAAGGATTTCAGGGTAGGCAGGAATGTGAATTTAACGTTCCAATTAATGAGGCATACTCATGTTGAAGATCTAACTCATCCCTGTTTGTATGGGATGTGGCAGGTTGATTAAACTGACAAATTGGAGTTCCAATGTAAAGATCCAACAAAGTTTATAATGCTGAAATCGTCCATCTTCAGAGCTGAACAATTAGAGTTCCTATATCCTCTGCTCCCCTCATTCTGCCGGTGGTATCTTTCAAAGCCCCTGTGAAAGTTTTAAAGAAAAAACCTACTGGTTTCCATTGTCCCACTACCTCTGGAAATTGATCTACTTAATAAATACAGTTGATCAAAGAATATAATACTGAATCCCTGAGCATCCAGCAATTTTATACCAGCCATCAGCCAATTGTGCATACAAGACCTAGCTTAAAATGTCTTCTTTCGTGACTAATTTCAGCTGTGTATACTGTGAAGAACCTGGAAATCTAATTTCTCCAGGGACAGTTGCAGAAAATAAGTTTGTTCCAGTTTGTGTATATATGATAATTAATTCAGATTTCAAAGACGTGAAAGGATATTGCTGGAGAGCTGTTGTTTAGATTGTTCAGGGGCTGCCTCTTGAAAGCATGTGACAGCAGTGCAACAAACACCTTTGCAGACCAGACCACAGCAATCACACAAATTTGCATCTCTCATACTTGCTTTGTTCCTATAGATTGAAGCTCTTATTTAACTAGAACAACAGAATCCATCCAAATAAAACCCGAAAGAATGGTGAATGTTGTAAAACAGAAAGATAAACAGAGTTGCTGGAAAAGCCATTGCTTTAAAATATCCAAATATCTTCAGTGAAATGTTTCCCCTTCATCAGCCCGGTCCTGAACGCTTTACATCCCATTGAACCCTCTGGTCTATACTGCAAGGAAAAATCCCTTCTCCTCAACATTCTCTGCCTCTTCCCCTATCTGTGCTCTGACTTCTTGCAAACTAGTTATGTAAATTTGACAAAGTAAAATCACCAAACCATGCAGTCAGTCTTCTGTCGTGTGAACAGTTTTTAAAAAGCAGCTGAATAAGAGTTGCAATACTGAATCCAGATTTTTTAGCCATTCCAGCAGCTGGCACACACTTGTAGATGGAGGCAAATGCTGATTTCAGTGACTAAACTTGTCTGTTCAATTGCAAGCCTGGTAAACGTGACAGCCTAAACTGCGATGGAGATGGAAAACCATGCCTTCCAAATCTAAAGCGGTCTTGAAAAAGTATGTTTTATGCAATATGTGACCATGACTTTGCCTCATTCAGAGTACAAGAAAATGAAAGTAAATTGCTGGTGGACTGACAGTTACAGTAAGATAATGTACAGACTCTTCATGAAAACAGCACACAGCAATGCAGAGAATACCATTTCCGACCATAGCAATCGCATACTGCCTCTCCATTATCGACATTATTCTTCGGGTCAGAGAGTTTTTTACAAAACAGACAGTTTTAGGAGAGGACATCAAGGAAGCTTGAATTCAAAATTGCTTGCAAATTTGAGTTACTTATCCCTGATCATTTTAGTGTCTTAAATGAGTATATTAAGGAAATACGTATCCCATCACACTCTCACCCTTATCACCGGATATAATGTTCATCAAACCTATGAAAGGGGTTGAAGAATAAAATCAGTATTGTTCGCAGTATCCGTCTGGATTGTAAGAAGTTTAACAAAAGCAGCTGAACTCAAGCTGCACTACTGATTGCAAAGTCTTCAGCCATTCAAGCAGCTGGCGCTCAATAGTAACTGGAGGCTAACTTAAGGATTTAATTTATCTTGTCTGACCAGTTACAGGCATCGTAAGATTGACAATCCAAACTGCAAGGGATATGTAAAATATAATTCTCAAAGATTGTTTGCAATAACTGGAAAATATGTTCCAGTTCCTGCGAAGTTATATAGATATTTCCTTCTGCATCCAGGAACCATGTAGCTGGCCCTAGTTACTACAGTCAGCTTAACCCCCAAAAGATGTATTACATCCAGAAGTTGGAAGATAGTGTTCTTTCTTACAGGAGACTTTTGCAGTCATCATTTTATGAATTCTGGTGAAGCCCTGCTGGTTGAATTGAGAGCTGGAGTCAAACGTAATGGTTGTCAGTGCCAAGGGTGGCATGGTACTGACAGTAGGTAGTACAGAAGTTGCTGCCTGGTCACAAACCATTATTGAAATGGCATGATCCCAGGAGCTAACAGCAACAACAGAATGAAGACAGAGCAGTGACCTGTCCTTTGCTGCCAGTAGTGGTGGATATTGCTGAACCTGTACTCAAGAGATTTGCAGGCCACGGCCCACTTTGGGAGTTGAGGTGCTCTCCTATTCACTACACAGACGGACACGAGTGGCTCTCAATTGGTGACTTCATTTCCCTCCACCCCCCCCCCCAACACCAAGGACAGGATAATATAATGGGGCAGAAGGGAGTTGGGCTTTGCTCCTGAACTCCCCTCCGCTTGGCCTGACTCATGAGAATCTTGGCAAATGCCAGTTGACATGGAAATGCAGCCCTGCATGTGGGGACAGTACCAAAGGTCTTCATTGGAGATATTGGAAAATTGGTTGCCTCGTCTCCATTTGGGCCTGGAGCTCTTCAGCTAGAATATTTTGAGACACTGCAACAAGTATAAAGTTTTGAAGAAAGGAATTCGTTGCATCGTATCTCCCTTTCTTTGCTACCACACTCCAGCCTCATTAGCTTGTCTTGCAAACAGGCAATGAGGGTTTTGTGCTAATAAATCTTGAACCAGTTTTATAAAACTAGCTGTCAATCGCTTGAAATATTTACTCAATTGTTCAGGTTTATTATGATGATTTTTATTGTGGATGTAGATGTTCGCTTAAAATGACTGCATAGCACTTTTCTGACTATTTGCAGATCACCTGCCAGTCCCAAGTACAAGGTCGACGAAAACTGTACACTCCAAAATCTCTCATGAAAAAAGTAAGTTTGAAAACAATATGTGATTAATGTTTTGCTTCATTCAGAGTACACAAAATAGAAACTAAATCACTTTCTCTGGACTTTTCAGGAAACATCACACAGCAGCGCAGGGAACACCACTGCAGGCAAGAGCATTTGCATTTCTGTCTCTCTGTTATCTGCATTAGAATTAGGGATTCAGAATTTTGTTTCAAAAATATTGTATTAGAAGAGAACATCGAAGACACTTACATTTTGTTATTGAAGTTTCTAAACTCTGAATATGAAAACATTCAAGAACTTGCTATCCCATTTCTGTCTCTAATCATTATCACCAGCAACAAAGGTTTTTAAGAACAAATTCATCATTTATTGCTAAACATCACACAACACCAGGTTATAGTCCAACAGGTTTAATTGGAAGCACGCTAGCTTTCGTAGTGTCGCTCCATCACCAGGTGATAGTGGAGGGCTCAATCCTAACACACAGAATTTTTGCAAAAATTTGCAGTGTGATGTAACTGAATCATGAACATTTATTGCAGTCACCCATCTGGAGTGTGGCCAGTTTCACTCAAACAGCTGAATGCAAGCTGCAGTCCTGAATCCCGAATCTTCAGTCTTTCAAACAGCTGGCACAAAATTGTGGGATGGAGGCAAATGCTCATTTAAATAACTTCATTTATCTTTTATCATCAATTGCAGGCATAGTAAGTGTCACAATAACTACAATGGAAATGAAACCTATAGTTGTCAGGAACAACTGAAGAAATTGAAGTGTCAGTTTGATTCAAAGTGCAATTCAACTCCTGAATAATATTGTATTTGGAATAAAGGCTATTGCTGGAGAACTAACAACTCTTCTGAAGTTATGTAGGTATTTTCTTCTGCATACATGCAAGAACAATGTTAAATACGCTGTTCCAGGCCACAGTTAGCACATTGTGGAAACTGCTGGGCTCTGCCTCCCAAGTGTGTATTTTTCCGAGAAGTTAGATTGTGATGTTTTTTTTTAAACATGTCTTTTGTAGTTATAATGTTGTGAATTGTGGTGGAGTCCTGCTGCTTGGACTGAGAGCTGGAGCCAGCGCTGCTGTGGTGGATGGCACCACCAAGGGCAGCATGCTGCTGGTGTGGCCTGACCAAGAAGATATTGCTGGGTCACTATCCCAAGAATGAAATGGCCCAATCTAAGAGCTGATGGTGAAATCGGAACGACAGCAGAGTGGCAAACCTTTCTGTGCCACCATTAATGTTTGCAATTGCTGAGCCAATACCAATTGATGAGAAAAAGTCAATCCTGTATTCAAACCAGTATCCAAAGCTCTTCACTGGAGAAATTGGACAGTTAGTTGCCCTTCTATAATTGCCCTAATCTCTTTATTTGAGACTTTTCTAGACTATGCAATGCATGTAAAGTATTGAAGGAATAGGTTTGTCATATCCTTCATTTCCATGTTCCAGCCTAACTGTCATTGGCTTGAACTCCTGACACTCCTATTCAAGTTTCTAAAAGTGTTTTTGTTCTGAACGTAAATGTTTGCTTAAATTGACTTAATGGCACTTGATGACCATTTGCAGCTCTGAAAACATCAACTGCTGAAAATGCAAGGGAGCTGGTGATTCTGGTTCTCCAGAAACTAAGAAGGTCATTGAACAATTAGCTGAATACAATGTGTGACTTTCTACTAACAGCTAGCAGGTCTGGCTGCCTCTGTAGAGTGAAAACAAAGTTAATGTTTTTAGTTGAATGACTCCTGTTCAGAACTTCAGACCTCTCTGAAGAAGGGTCACTTGACTCAACGTGAACTCTGCTTTCTATCCACAGATGCTGCAAAATATGTTGAGTTTCTCCAGCAACTTCTGTATTTCTTTCAGATTGTCAGCTTCCATAGTTTTTTTTACATTAAAGAAATTATTGACTGGCATATAATCTTTGCTGTATCGTAAGTCTTGTAAAAAGACATTTTCGGTGGAATGTAGTTAATGCTGCAGACCTAATGCTGGGACTGAAACCTGGAGGATTTGGCGGATGCCAAGGACGGTATGTTGCCAGCAGTGACCAATGAAGAGATTCTTCATTGATAAAGGGCTTTTGCCCGAAACGTCGATTTTCCTGCTCCTCAGATACTGCCTGACCTGCTGTGCTTTTCCAGCACCACTCTAATCTAAAATGAAGAGGGTTACTCATCAGTTGACGGTGCTGTTTAATTTCAAGAGCTGCTACTCCAGTAAGAGGGAGGACAGATCAGCACATTTCTGAGCCCTACTATTCATACTGATCATCACTGAGCCTGCAAAGCTGGGCACAATCAGGGAAATGAGGGAGGCAGGCTTGAGAGGTCATGGAGCGTTAAGATGTCAAAGAGAACTGGTCTATGTCAGCATGGCTTAGCAATGGGAAGGTGCCAGACTCCCTCCCTGCCACATTCTGAATCCTACCACCTCCCAGTTAAAAGCCAGTGAATAATTGAGCATGCATTAAACACAGAGTCTTTTTAATAATCATTTCTAGCCCTTCAATGTTCAGGCCTTCAGTTGTTCACTTCCAAGCACTGGACTGTGCAATGAGGCTAAACATATTGAAAACACATTGACTACCTAACTCTCTGCTTCCCAATACTAATACATCAGCTACCTCCCCTCACCCCATCTCTTCAAAAAGAACAGACCATGGTGTCCTGCAAGCCTCCGTGAAAGTTGAAAAAAAGCCAACATATATTGCAGTCATAGCTTTTGAAAGTGGCCTTTTTTTACGGAATGTAATGTGAAAAGGAATTTCTGGAGAGCAGGAATTTCTGTAAGATATCTGGAGGAACTTCCTCTTGACAACATCTCTCGGTGCTCTAGCAAACACCACCATTCCAGACCACAGCCCCTCCCAATATTTGCATTATTCCTGGTGATAACAGTGATTCCTCTTTATTAATAAAATGCTGTATCAGCTCAATAGAGCCTTTTGATCTTCAGGGTTTACTTTCGAATGTTTGCGAGTCATTGAAAGGTCTAAGTCCTTTGTTTAATGTGTGCTTCATGATGACTTGTGGCTGGGGTCATTTTGAAAGACCAGATTGTCAGGAGGATGGGAATCAAAGTTTGCCAGACATGAGGAAGCAAGTTTGATGTGATTTGATTTTGATGTGGTTTAATTATGCTTCATTTGGAATACAACAATGTGAAAAGGGAATGTTGGAGAACCATTGATTCCTTCAAAATGTTTTGTGCAATGTGACGAATGCCAGTTCAGACAACAGCAGCTACATTAAAGAGGCTGCTAGACTGCCTCCCGATTAATTTAATATTTGAGACAGAATTGTCTTAAACAGTAGCACCACCATCCTAAATGCTGAGATACGAAATTGCTTGCTGATCGATACTGAGGTTCTATTTCTGGACATTGGAGCCATTGTGAAAATACTGCAGAAATGGGTTCCTCTCCTTCACCCCACCTCATCGCCTCGTTTTATTTCTCTTTCCTGCTCATCCTCCCTCCCCCAACCCTCCCCTATTCTACACTCCCTCCAAAATCATTGCCATGGTCTCCAGAGTTTGGTGACATTTGATGAAATATGGCGACATATTTGAAGAAATATGGCTACGGATTGGGACCAGCTCCTGGTCTCCTCGCCTTGGTCTATCTCACTTACAGTGTCGCCATTGAATGCTTCACACTTTTTATAATTTAAGTTGGCCAGAGGCCATGTGTATCCACAGAGTCAGGCACTTTCTCTAGTAATAGTTATTTGTTTGAATCAAGTTTATAAAGTGCTTTCATGGTGAATTCAAAACAGGCAGCATCACATCCAGACCGTTTCACTGATATCATCAATGAATAGAAACCTAAATCCTGGGGTCATTACACTGCTCTGGGTCAGAGACCTGTAATTATTCCTGGGTTTATTATGGTCAGATCTTTCAGTAAACTCCGAATGGATAAAGGAGCAGGAAAGGAAAAGGAATAAAATCCTCTTTTCAACAAAACAGCCAATACTGACTAATATGACATGGACCTTCAGTAAATTTGAATAAGGAGTAATTACAACGTTCAGATTCTGAATCAAACATTGAGTTACTAATTGTGCTTCTAAGGGTTAAATTAGCAATAGTGTATAAAGAGCACGAGTTTATTTTTCCGAGATAAGGAAGTTTAACTTAAATCCTTGCATTTGGGATGTTTTCCCTCCGAACCAGTGCAGACAAGTCTTTATTTGACCTCTTTACTCCCCACCCACCAGCTCCCGCCATCACAGCCAAAACTCCCGATGTTGATGAGAAGTGCCCGATATTAACTTTGTGATCATGCACATATTTAAAATGATTTAACTGGTTCTTTATGACTAGTTGCAGCTGTGAAAGTGTTGACACCTCACACTGTGAATGAGGTGGAAACCTAACTTTGTCAGAAACTAAACGAAACAAATTGGCAAATAAGTTTGGTCTGATGTCAGATTAAATCTGCTATATTAGGGATCCAATAATTTGAAAGGGAAGTGCTGGCAGTTGTTGTAAGATTATGTCAGGATTGCCGCACGAAGGCATCCCATGGCAGTGTGGTGAACACTAACACAGATGAGAACAATCACAGAAAACAACTGCTTGACTGGTTCAGAAATGCTTGGCTTATTTTGAGAGACCAATCTATAATCAGCATAAAACATCCAATGTTTTTCAATGGTTGGTTGAATTTTGCTTGTCTTTCAGTATGAAGGTCTTGCATAGCCATGAAATGGCTTTAAACAAGGGTGACATGCTGAATAAATCGTTTTCTCTTCTTTTCACTCTGTACTGTCTCTTCCATACCCCAATCCCAGCATTCCCTCATTGTGGTGTACTGTAGACATCCTGTGGAAGTTAAAAGAACCCCATACCAACACGATCAAGATGGTTCATGATGCATCTTGAAAACAAATAAAGACCCGCCAACATTTTCCAGATCATAGGACAGCATTGTCAATACACTCCAGGGGAATGGGTAGTATTGGCATCAATGACTAGTAACATTAGCAAGATTACAAGACTGGGATTCAAGGTATACTGCTCTGTCATTACCCCCTCATTAACTTCACCATTACAAGGCTAAAATCGGGAGCATTGGAATCTTCACTGCTCACCTGGTAATTGCAACAATAGTCAAGTTTCTCAATATGATCAAAGAGAGAGTAGTTTGATTGACTGGCAAAAGAACAAAAGTACCTAATTGCCGCTCCCTTCACCATCACTGAGCTACGATGTTGGGCTACCTAGCACTTACACTCTCCGGAATGAACTACAACAACTCATTAGACTTACACTGAAAGGACCTTTCCAGCTTATAATCACAATTTCTGAAGAGAACAACGATCAGCTAAAGGTCTGTTACACCTGATTCTGACTTTGCATGGATATCTCTGTTCTTTTATTATCACTATGGCAAATAATGCAATTTATTAAAATTGCAAAGTCATTGACTAAATTAAGAAAACTTGTCCACCAGGCTTGGAATATTGAATCTCAAGTCTGCGATTATTTTTTTTTTTTGTTAAATTGCTTTGGACTTAATTATGGATAAGTTTACTGATGTTAAATGACTTAATTTGTGTTCTTTGATGAATTGCAGTTCTGGAAACCTTGTCAGTGCAAACAGTGAGGAAAATGGGAACGCAGGTTCTCCTGGATCAAGTGAAGTAATTGCAAAGTAAGTTTAGTTGCAGGCACGGCTAAGTTAGTCATTATATCAGAATATGAAAAACCATTAGGAAACAACTGGTGAGCTGGTAGTTTGTGCAATGTTATACAATGATCAATGGTAACAACTTGGAGGCAATGATTTGATCAGCTCTCAAAGAGGAACTTGCCTATGTTTACTCCCAAGTCCTTTTACTATGTGATACTGCAAAACCTCTCCTTATGAAAATTGTAGATTCCTTTTGAAGACCTCAGTTGACGCTGCATCCATCACTACACTATTCGGCAGAACATTCCAGTTTCCAAGCAATGCTGTTTTTAAAAAAAAACAGTTTTCCTTGCAACTGTTGTTTTCTCTCTTTTTTTGCTGATCATCTTAAATCAGTGTCCTTTTTTTCTCAAGCCTTTTTAAAGTATAATCCACACAGTATGGAAACAGGCCACTTGGCCCAACAAATCCACACCAACTCTCCAAAGAGTAACCAATCCAAATGCATTCTCCTACCCTTTTACTCTACTTTATCCAAATCCCACATGATTTTGAACACGTGTAAAATGAATTCTTCATCTTCTGTTCTCCATAAAGAACAGTCCGCGCTTCTTCAAACTATCCACATAGTTCTCCAGTTGCTCATCTCTGGGACTATTTTTGCGTTCCTTTTGTGCACCTTCTCAAATCCCTTCCTGAAGCGTGCTGCATAAATACTAGACATGAGGGAAAAGCAGGACTGTTTATAACCATTTGTCATAATTTCCTTATTTTTCATGCCTCGGTCCGATTTATAATGTTCAGAATCCTAATGATATCTTCAATCTGCACTGCCAACTTCATAATTTGTGTGCATACACACAATATGTATAAAATGCATTAAAATTAGACTGGGATCATTTAAGGAAGCAAAGATTTCAGCTTGTGTATAAAATGAACAAGGAACAATCCAGAATAATTCTGAGTTGGAGGAGGGCTGAGTTCAATGGGGCAAGAGGGCATTTGAACAAGGACATTTGAGCACAAACCTGGGCAATGTTCAGCTCCAGCTGTGCAGTACAGCTTCGCATTTCCACAAGCAGGAAATGGTGGCAAAAACAATACTCTGACTCCCTGCATGATGTTACAAAGGATATGGGTTATTGTGAACCCGAGTGAGAACCGTGCTAAATATAGATTAGGGAGGGTGGTAAAAAAAGGAGGGGGGGGGAGGTTGCTAATTAGAAATAGTATAACGGCTGCAGAAAGGTAGTTCGAGGGGGATCTGCCTTTGGAGGTAGTATGGGCTGAAGTCAGAAATAGGAAAGGAGCAGTCACCTTGCTGGGTGTTTACTGTCGGCCCCCCAATAGCAGCAGAGATGTGGAGAAACAGATTGGGAAACAGATTTTGGTAAGGTGCAGAAGCCACAGGGTAGTAGTCATGGGCGATTTCAACTTCCCAAATGTTGATTGGAAGCTCTTTCGATCAAGTCGATTGGACAAGGCGGTGTTTGTGCAGTGTGTCCAGGAAGCTTTACTAATTCAGTATGTCGATTGTCCGACCAGAGGGGAGGCCATATTGGATTTGGTACTTGGTAACAAACCGGGACAAGTGATGGGCTTGTCCGTGGGTGAGCATTTTGGTGATGGTGACCACAATTATGTAACTTTCACCTTGGTTATGGAGAGAAATAGGTGCTTGCAACAGGGTGGGATTTACAATTGGGGGAAGGGTAAATACGATGCTGCAAGACAGGATCTGAGGAGCATAGTTAAGAGCATAGGCGGTCAGGGAAGGATGTCATTGAAATGTGGAACTTTTTCAAGGAGCAGATACGACGTGTCCTTGATATGTATGTACCTATCAGGCAAGAAAGAGATGGTCATGTGAGGGAACCTTGGTTGATGAGGGAGGTTGAATGTCTTGTAAAGAGGAAGAAGGAGGTTTACATAAGGTTGAGGAAACAAGGTTCAGACAGAGCGTTGGAGGGATACAGGATAGCCAGGCGGGAGCTGAAGAAATGGATTAGGAGAGCTAAGAGAGGGCATGAAAAATCTTTGGCGGGTCGGATCAAGGATAACCCCAAGGCCTTTTATGCGTATGGGAGAAACATGAGAATGATGAGAACAAGGGTAGATGGGATCAAGGACAGTAGTGGGAGACTGTGTATTGAGTCGGAAGAGATAGGAGAGGTCTTGAATGAGTACTTTTCTTCAGTATTTACAAATGCGAGGGACCATATTGTTGAACAGGAGAGTATGAAACAGACTGGTAAGGTAGAGGAGATACTTGTTAGGAAGGAAGATGAGTTGGGCGTTTTGAAAAACTTGAGGATAGACAAGTCCCCCAGGCCTGATGGGATATATCCTAGGATCATGTGGGAAGCAAGAGAGGAAATTGCAGAGCCGTCTTTTCGTCTTCACTGTCAACGGGGGTGGTACCAGGGGACTGGAGAGTGGCGAATGTTGTGCCCCTGTTCAAAAAAGGGAACAGGGATAACCCCGGGAATTACAGGCCAGATAGTCTTACTTCAGTGGTAGGCAAAGTCATGGAAAGGGTACTGAGGGATCGGATTTATGAGTGTCTGGAAAGACACTGCTTGATTAGGGACAGCCAGCATGGAATTGTGAGGGGTAGGTCTTGCCTTACAAGTCTTATTGAATTCTTCGAGGAGGTGACCAAGCATGTGGATGAGGGTAGAGCAGTGGATGTAGTGCACATGGATTTTAGTAAGGCATTTGATAAGGTTCCCGATGGTAGGTTTATGCGGAAAGTCAGGAGGCATGGGATAGTGGGACATTTGGCCAGTTGGATGGAGAACTGGCTAACCGGCTGAAGTCAGAGAGTGGTGGTAGATGGTAAATATTCAGCCTGGAGCCCAGTTACAAGTGGAGTTCCGCAGGGATCAGTTCTGGGTCCTCTGCTGTTTGTAATGTTTATTAATGACTTGGAAGAGGGAGTCGAAGGGTGGGTCAGTAAATTTGCAGACAATACGAAGATTGGTGGAGTTGTGGATAGTGAGGAGGGCTGTTGTCAGCTGCAAAGGGACTTAGATATGATGCAGAGCTGGGCTGAGGAGTGGCAGATGGAGTTCAACCCTGTCAAGTGTGAGGTTGTCCATTTTGGAAGGACAAATAAGAATGCAGAATACAGGATTAATGGTAGGGCTCTTAGTAAGGTGGAGGAGCAGAGGGATCTTGGAGTCTATGTTCATAGCTCTTTGAAAGTTGCAACTCAGGTGGATAGGAGAAAGTGAGGACTGCAGATGCTGGAGATCAGAGCTGAAAATGTGTTGCTGGAAAAGTGCAGCAGGTCAGGCAGCATCCAAGGAGAGGAGAATCGACGTTTCGGGCATAAGCTCTTCTTCAGGAATCCTGAAGAAGGGCTTATGCCCGAAATGTCGATTCTCCTGTTCCTTGCGTGCTGCCTGACATGTTGCGCTTTACCAGCAACACATTTTCAACTCAAGTGGATAGATTCTGTAAGAAAGCCAATGGTGTATTAGCGTTCATTAGCAGAGGGATTGAATTCAAGAGTTGTGAGGTGATGTTGCAGATGCACAGGACCTTGGTTAGGCCACATTTGGAGTACTGTGTGCAGTTCTGGTCGCCTTATTTTCGGAAAGATGTGGAAGCTTTGGAGAGGGTGCAGAGGAAATTTACCAGAATGTTGCCTGGAATGGAGAATAGGTCGTACCAGGATAGGTTGAGAGTGCTAGGCCTTTTCTCATTGGAACGGCGAAGGATGAGGGGTGACTTGCTAGAGGTTTATAAGATGATCAGGGGAATAGATAGAGTAAACAGTCAGAGACTTTTTCCCTAAGGTACAACAGAGTGTTACAAGGGGACATAAATTTAAGGTGAAGGGTGGAAGGTATAAGGGGGATGTCAGGGGTAGGTTCTTTACCCAGAGAGTGGTGCGGGCATGGAATGCGCTGCCTGTGGGAGTGTCAGAGTCAGAATCATTGATGACCTTTCAGCGGCAATTGGATAGGTACATGGATAGGTGCTTAATCTAGGACAAATGTTTGGCACAACATCGTGGGCTGAAGGGCCTGTCCTGTGCTGTATTGTTCTATGTTCTATGTTCTATGGTCTATAGATAGTTCAGAGGGGAAATAAAGAGTAAGAGAGACTGGCAGCTAACTTTAAAAGGGAATCCAAAAGTCATGATTAGTCACAAACAGTGAAAGGGGAGCAAAAGAATGAGTGGGGCCAATTATCATGAATCCCCTGTTTAAAGTTCATAGGCACAGGGGCCTGGCTGAGGTATAATGAAGAGGAAGTTAATGTCCAGTTCATGGTGAAACAAAATGTAGTTAAGACTTGGATGAGATGAAGTTTGACAGAATTTTAGAAAGGCTAAAATAAAACACAAGTGCAGATGCTGGAAATCTGAAACAAAAATGAAACTGCTGGAGAATCTCAGCAGATCTGGCAGCATCTGCGACGGGAAAACAGAGTTAATGTTTTTGAGTCCTGTGACCTATTGACCTTCTCCAGCAATTTCAGCTTCAATTAGAAAGGCTGATCATCATTGAGTGTTGTAACTGATAACAACTGAATTGGAGACACCTGAGGATACAGAGAAAAGTAACATTGAAGCTGCAGTGGTAATATCCACAACAACCTAATCCTGTTCAAATACAGACATGGAATCAGAGACAAGAGAATCACAACATTTAAAATACTTTTGTTCAAAATTATCTGGATAAATCTAGCAAACAGATTCATCTTAGTGGTGGGAAAGCTTCTAATGAACTGTAATCTCAGCCTCAAGCAACAATATTGGGAGACCATATGGACTAACTTTATATGCTGACTAAATATCTAATGTGTAACCTGTTGACCTAAATCATCTGATGAAGGCTTATAATTCTGAATCTTCACTTTTCTTGGGTATTTAAGCCAGTTTAGAAACGTAGGAAATAGGAGCAGGAGGAGGCCATGCAACCCTTCGAGCCTGCCCTGCCATTCATCACGATCAAGGCTGATTGTCCAACTCAATAGCCTAATCATGCTTTCTCCCCATAACATTCGATCCCATTTGCCGCAAGTGCGAGATCAAGCTGCCTCTTTGATTGTAGTGGAAAGTGCTTGCTTGAAGTGTCTTAATTTGTCCTTGCATTCAATTGAAGCTGTGAAACAAACATGGAGTCCAAACTCTGTCCAAGTTCTGAGGAAGTTGACAATTTAAATTCACGAGAAAAGAAAATGACAGTCACAAAGTAAGTTTTATCCAATGTACGACCATGTTATGCTTCAGCATGTGTTCAGTCTCTTTCTGAACCTGTGCTAACCTTCAAAGGTTAGGTCTATCGGATGTTGCTTGATTGGAACAGCATTTCCTCAATCAATATAATGTGTAGTGAGATTAGTAATTCCCAGGTTCTTTCCACATATCTCCCCATGTGATTAAAGCAACTCTTTCTGGTCATTTCGATTTTCATCTGGAAGGTAACTCAGTAGTTTATCCTAGTTTTCCAGAACTTCCTCATTGTTCAATTTAATTTGAGGAATGTCCAATTCACAATAATCTGAAATTGTTTAATCACTCTGTGTTGTAACCAGTAACACATTCTCTTTTGTTTTCTTTTCAAAATAGCTTTTGAACAAAACATCTCTTCAAGCCACAGAATGGTCACAGAATAGTTGGAGCAGTAAGCCATTCAGCCCATTAAGCATGCGTTGCTGTTCAAAATGATTTTGGCTGATTATCTAACTCAGTACCCTGTTCCATCATTCTTTTTATAAACTTTGATCCCTTTAGCCAGAAAAAAAATCTATTATGTTTTGGACTCAATCAATTTCTATGACAGTGAATTCTAAAGAGTTACCACAGTCAGGGTGAAGAAAGGTTTCCTCATCTCAGTCCAAAATGCCCACGCCAGTATCCTTAGACCGTGAGCCCTGGTTCTAGACTCCCTTGCCGTGGAGAACATCCTTCCTGGTAATCTAATTCTGGACATAAACACTGGCTTGTGCTGCGTCTTGTGATCTTAGCCTGGGTCAATATGGGGAGGGTTGTTCTCAGTATTGCCACACTTTGACAGTGCAAGTTAACCTCTTGCTGATAGCAGGCTGGAAGCAAGGTAGCCATTTGTTGCTAAAAAAAAAAGAGATAGGACTGAGTGCTCACTGCCCATAAACAAAAGGGAAAAATGACCTATTGAGGAGAGATATTAGAGGACTTTTTGTACCTGTAACGGTGGACATTGATAGAAATTACTGACTGCCGTATAACACACAGGGAATCAGCAAAGGTGACCCAAAGTGCTGGTTCCGAATTACACATGTTGCACTTTCCAAATGACAGCAGCCCATTGGTTGAAGCAGTTTTCCTTTTTATTGAAATTAAAATGTTCAGCGATGTATGACACACCTCTGGAGTAGTTGGGACAGGGATTTAAGCCTACTAAGTCTAACCTAGGAACTAAAGCCTACTGATCTAGGGGTAGGGAGGCTATCATTCTACCATAAGAGGCCTGTTTTGCATCTCATATAGAATTGATGCAATTTCCCTTAATTGCTTCATTAATCTCTGGGGATGTAAATAATAATCCACTTGTCAGAGTATTGTGTATTGCTCAGGTATCACTGAGTAGTATGCTGATCTTTGAGTCGGAGGGGTCGAGATCTACCATCGGGTTTAGAATAGGCTAATTGATACTGCCACAGCAGTGCAGTCCTGAGATAATCCTGCACATCAGATGTATATGAGGCATTAAACCAAACCACTCTGCCCTCTAAAGAGACCCTTATTATTTTGAATTAAAGTGAGGAGATTATACCTGGTGTCCCGGCCAGTGATGATCTGGTCATCATCTCCTTCCTGCTTTTCTCATGGTACACAAATTAGATATCACATTTCTGACATGTGACTACATGATCGAAAGAACTTCAGTTGTTGGATAGAACATCTCTGATTGAAAATTGACTTTGTCAGAACCTGCATGTATTATTACTCAACTTGGTTGTTCATGTTTAACTCTCCGCTGAAAGAAAACACTCCTTTCCAACTTCCATCAAATGAGAATAAGACAAAGCTCAGTGCTGTAATATTTCACTTTGAACTAACATCTGGATCAAACTAAAATACCATTCAATGCAAATATTAAATAAAATTGAACCAGTTTTAAAGGATTAAAGCAAATTATATTTTTCACCAAAGGAGTGTATTGAGATATTTCAATATTTCTCATTGTGTCAAGTACCAGCAAACAGTGGAATCTGTTCCAATCTATTTTACCTTGTCTAAAGAATAGGCTGAGGAAAAGAACAGTGCACGAGGAGAGCAGTACAGTGTGGATCAGTGATTAATAGCAGGAGAATTATTCTCCAGATTAGATTAGATATGTAGTGGAATATACTAAAATGATAAAATAAGAAAAGCTAAAGTGGGATATTGTCAGCTGAATGTTTTATACACTTGTTAAAATTGGGTCAGTCAGGATCTTATTGAATGGTGGAGCAGGCTCGAAGGGCCAAGTGACCTATTCTCATTTATTGTTCATACTGCGAAACAATTTTGCTAATTACTCGAGCGGAGGTATTAAACACACATTTTAATCTGTTACATGGGCACATGCTGATATTTCCGTCTATGATTCCCTGGGTTTGACAGCTTGTAGTTGACAGTGGTCCCAGGGGTTCTGCACTTGGTCCAGAGGTCTGGAAAGAGATGTTTAGAATACTCTGAGATTGCATTAAGATGTTCTATAAATGCGCAACTTTTCTACTTGCCTTCCTGCTCGGCTAGAGGGGGTTTTGCTCTTCATCAAACCTGTGCCTCATTTGACTTCAATCTGCTTTTCTTTGTTGCATTATTGTATGGAGTTTATTCTCTTAAGACAATAGCCTTGGTTTTTCCCAAAGTTTAAGAGGTTTTTACTCACATTAGTTAGTTTCTGTATCCCATGAGGTAGATTCATTGCAGCCAGTAATGGAAAATATAGCAGATCAAGTATAATGTTGTTAATTGTTATTGGGTCAATTAACAGGGATAACTATGTGCTGTTCTATGACCCTCAGGATTTAAAAGCCTTTTCAGTGGAGCCAGTGCTGATTTACCCAACACGCTATACTGGTGAACTCACTGATAGTGAAACCTCTATAATCTGGGACATTGATGAAATACACACTGACTGGAACTGCAACTTATCAGAAAAACTAGGGAACAGCAAGAGATTGGGGCCGAAGCTCAGAGCACAGAGGCACTGTAAACACAAGCACCCATTGACACAGCTTCTCGAGATGAGTTATGATGTGGTTCTGCACTATTTGGTTCTGATCTGTGATCGGAACCAATGCTTCTCTGTCATACCTATGTGGTTTATGGATAAAAATAATGTCTGCTAGAAGGCAACTACAACGCTGTCTTGCGATAATGTGATGCAGAATCAAGTGAAATTTGGAGTATCTCCTTTTGGGGCTTCTTGCATCCTTTCAAGTGGCAGCTGAATTTGGAGATCAGGTATCAGTTACTATCGAATTGGATGAAATCTTGTTAGTGTTCCATTTATTTACATTTCCCTATCTCTGAGGTTTGCCCCATTTCTTTATTAAAGAGCCAATGTGTGTGAGATCTCTTTCGTGCTGTCCATAGGAGAGCCGTGCTCCTGCCATTGTGCAACTGCATATTGATATCTGCCTTTAAAAACAATCTGAATCTATGGTCACATACTGGTGTAGGAACTGAGCGGGGCCCATAACAGAATGGGCAACTCTTCAACTGCTACAAACCAATGTGGGCTAGATTTTCCAACTGTCATTATCACAAGGGTGCTTTTGGTGCCATGTTCACTATTCAAAATAACAATTAGTCTTTCTGCTCGTGTAGAATTTCTCTCTATTACTTTAAATAATAGTGTGCTGTGTGTATGTACATGTGGTTTGTTTCTATTTAATTCTATTCCTCAATGGCTCTGAAATTGCTGCTGTATAGGATCAAAGGCAAAGTAATGTCTCCACAAGGACATTGTTTCTGGGTTTCCTCTGAGACCAGGGCAGAACTTTACCAGTTCATTGTAGGCCTGATACATTATAGTTACGTTTCACCTCTGCCAGTTGGTACAACATGGAAATTTGAGTATTGATGAAAATAAAGTTTTTTTTAATTTAAGTCTTTAGTATTGTACTTATCAGGACACCCTCAAGAATACCAATGGGAAGGGAGAAAGCATTTAATCTGTCTGGGTAATGAGTGCTGATTGGTAAAGGCCTGGAGAATGGACCAGGTGATGGTTGGCAGTTAACTGCCAATGCTTGTTGTGATTCGACTAAATTGGTGATGGCCATTCTCTGATTCATTTGGCAGGAAAATACCGTGATCACTCAGGCAACCTGCCAATTGAAAACTGAACAAAGTTTAGCTGTTAACTGTCCGTCACCATCTGACCAGCCCATTTCCATTGGGGACATCTCGATCAATCATTGTGCACTTTCCAAAGCAGCAGAACTCTTTTCTCGTTCAGTATAAAATGTTGTTTCCCTTTATGCCAACATTCTTGCAGCTATCCTGATGAATGCAAGTCAAAAAAATAGAGAGAAGAACATGTCCTATTTTGCAGCAATACCCAATTTCTGTATTTGCAAATAACTGTTTGAATATGGGAAACGTTTGTTAATGGAGTATCCAACATCCAGCTGATCTGATTAAAATGGAATCTAGTTTTCGAATTTGAAGTGATTTAACCCCCTGATGAGTCCACTTTGTTCATGTAGATCCTCTTTGAATATTGTATCAGTCTGGCTGTTGAATGACAGCTTTGGAAAGTTGTTTATTTCTGTCAACTTCTATTTAATGAATTGCTGAAATGGTGGAAAGTACATTCTATTACATTTGCAAAACTAAGATATCTTGTGTCTCCAGGAGATGTGCACAGTGCAAATAAATATCCCATTTAATGCTGGCCTGGACAAGATTGGTAACCTTAAACTGGTACTTATAGAGAAAGGTCTGAGATCTTAACTGGCTCATTAGCATCTAATGTATTGAATTTAAACTTATGTCAATCTGTAAATTCTTCAAGGCCTTCATCCACGCTGTCTCTTGTACCCCTTATATACACACTCTGTTCTTTGGTTCTCTGATTGCTTTATATCTTTTTGTCCATGAGTATGGTCAAGTCCCCTGAATTAGATGTACTTTACTGATAAACTTCCTTAGATGCCCTCTGCTCCTTATTGTCACTTTGAAACCTTGCTTGAAAGCCGGTTTCATGTTTCTGGTCATTGGTCCTAACTCTTCTGATACATGCCAACAACCTTCTCCTGTTTGGCATTGGGTGAATCCTTTTCCAGTTTGGAATGTCGATCTCAAATGTTGAATGTAGGGCTAAAAGCAGGATTTTTGGCAGTGTGGAGGAACAGGGTCATCTGGGTGTGCATGTACATAGATCCCTCAAAATTGCCACACAAATGGATAGGGTTGTTAAGAAAGCATATGATGTTTAGGCTTTCATTTACAGGGGAATCGAGTTTGGGAGCAGCGAGGTTTTGCTACAGCTCTACAAGTCCCTGGTGAGACCACACCTGGAATATTGTGTCCAGTTTTGGTCGCCCTGCTATAAGAAAGATACAGAGGCTTTGGAGAGGGTACAAAGAAGGTTTACCAGGATGCTGTCTGGACTGGCGGGCTTGCCTTATGAAGAGAGGTTGAATAAGCTCAGACTTTTCTCTCTGGAGAGAATGAGGAAGAGAGGAGACATGATCGAGGTGAACAAAATAATGAGAAGAATAGATAAAGTCAATAGCTAGAGAATTTACCCCAGGGCAGGATTGACTGGTACGAGGGGGTCATAGTTTTAAGATATTAGGAGAAAGGTATAGAGGAGACGTTAGAGGTAGGTTCGTTATACAGACAGTTGTGATTACATGGAATGCATTTCCAGAGGTGGTAGTGAAAGCAGAGTCATTGGGGACATTTAAGCGACTGCTGGACATGCAGATGGATAGGAGTGAGTTGAGGGGTGCGTAGGTTGTTATTATATTTTACATGAGGATTAAACCTCGTCACACTGTCATGGGCCAAAGGGCCTGTTCTGTGCTGTGCTTTTCTATGTTCTATGTTAAAGCATCTCATAAACGTGAGTATTTAACGACCACTTTGGCAGATTTAATTGATTCTAATTGGAATGTGTCTGCCAAAGCTTTAGCAAAACTGAATCAGCAAACAGCTTCAAACTGTGTGCACATCCATCACATCACATTGCTGCTCCTCATTAACACTTCAAATGCACTGCTCCGTTTCAAATAGCGACCCACCCCGTTCCCATTCAGAGAAATTGGTTTCTGATGGATGGAAGTGGTTGTTTCTGTACTTCTGCCACTTTTATTGAACTCATCTCAAGTTGCACTTCAGAATTTGACAGTCGGGTCAAGACTGTTTGCGTTAAACTTTATCAACATTGACCAGTTTGCCAGCTCTTCATGTTCTTGAATATTGGAATGGGACTGGGTTCGATCAGCCCTCTCGGGACAGGCAGCAAGGTCATTAGGTGGATAATAGGGTGGGAGATAACAAGAGAAGGAAGGAGTTTCAGTGGCTCTCATGTTTCCACCTCCGTAGTATTTTATTGATCCCAAATTAGGGAAAGGATGACCATTCAGGTGGTCAATGTAGGGTCTGTTCCCGGTAATGCTGGCAGTTTATTAGCAGTAGGTGGGTCCTCCAATGTCTGGGAGACCTCCTCCTGCATCCTAGAGACACGCCTACAGGATATCCCTCCTAATGAAATACCTTATGGCTCACAACAGGGTATCCCATCTGCATACTGGAACAGTCTCCTGTCCATGGTGGCGATCATTACGGGAAATGGAAATCAGAGTAAGTGAGTGAAAGAAGCCGTGAGGGCTAGAGTGTTCACAACATTCCCAGGAGCAGATTGTCAGGTCCTGCTGAGACCATTAATAAGGCATTAAGATACCCCAATTGGAGCATGGACACTGGGTTTCTCCTATTCCTAGTAAGGGTATTGTGATTACTGCTGTTTCAGTGCTATCAAGCAAATAGTGAAGTGTGGCCAAGTGATAAAATCATTTACATTCAGTGCTGAATAGTTGAGACTTTTTTGTGAGAAACTTTATAATTCTTCTCGATGTTCTTAATACATTTTTTGTTTCATACAATGGTGATTTTCTACATAGGGTTACAGAGGAAAAGCAGACCATTTGGCACAATCAGTCCATGCCAGTGCTTATGTTCCACTCAAGGTGTTTCACATTTTTCCTCATCTAAATCGCCCATTGTAATTCTCTATTCCCATCCCTTCCAAGTGCTCGCCTAGTTTCCTTGAAATACATCAAAACAATTGATTTCAAGTATTCCGTCTGGTCACATATTCGACCCCCCCCCCCCCCCACCCCACCCACCCCCATTCTCATCATTCTTTCAGTGAAGAGGTTTCTTCTGAATTCCTTTTTTGGATTTCTTGAGGTACCGTCTTATATTGACAGACTCTAGTTATGTTCTATCTCAAAGTGAAATGTTTTCTCTGTACCTTCTCCTTTCAAAACCTTTCATAGTTTTCGAACTTTCAGCCTTCTTTTCAAGAGAGAAGTGAACAGCACAACAATTTTCCTTGATATAAACAGCCAGAAAATTGTGTATAATTCTTATAAATCTTCTCTTCACTCTCTCTCATACATTCTATAATATGTCAACTCGAACTTCAGGCAATACTCTAAATTATAGTCAACCAATTTTTTATAGTGACCCGACTTTCAAATCTATCCCTTTCGAGATGAAGCTTAGAGCTTTGTTTGCATTTTTATGGCCTTTGGAACCTGTGGTGAAATTGTTAGTGACTGATGGAATTGTCTGAAATCCCTTTGTTTGTCTCCCTCACTTAGACGAGCATCTTCGAAGAAGTGACCTGCACATTATTCCTACCAAGATGTTTATCTGTGTGGATCTTCATTTGCTAATTATTTGAACATACCGTAAATTAATTAATAATCTCTTGCAACTTCTTGTACTCCTCAGAATTGGCTACATTTCAACATTCCATTCCAATTTGGTGTCATTGAATTGCTAATTTTTTGTCGTAATTAGATATAATATTTAATTTGCAGTTTTACTTTATTTTGTTTTGAATTTTTAGAGAGGTGCAGTAATCCACACGTTAACTATAACAACTAAATGTAGAAAGACAGATAGATGATAATTATTACAAACACAGGACTAATTAATAGGCTCTATTAACTTCACGGTCAAAACAGGGAATTATTTTTTACAGGAATGATATGGTGAGATGATCCATAGTGCAATAACTTTTTCTCCTTGTTTTTGTTTATTTCCCCAGGTCTTTCTGTGCTACTGATATGAAATTGAAAAGGTACCCATCTTCCATTTCAAACTAAATGATAATTAAAAACAACAGCATTTATATAAAATACAACATGATTTATGAAGTCACCCTCTCAGCTTATACATATTCACAGGCATGTAGAGTTATATAGGGAGAGGCTGAATAGGCTGGAGCTGATTTCTCTGGAGCGTTGGAGGCTGAGGTGCGACTTTATAAAGTTTTATAAAATCATCAGATGCATGGATGCGGTGAATAGACAAGATCTGTTCCCTGGGATGGTTGGAGTCTCGTCTAAACCTATACTCGTGAGTGAGAGGGGAAAAAGTTGAAAGTACCTAAGGAGTGTAACTTTTTCATGCAGAGGATGGTGTGTATGGAATGAACTGCCAGAGAAAGTGGTGGAGGCTGGTGTAATTTCAACATTTAAAAGGCATCTGAGTGTGTATACGAATAGGAAGGGTTTAGAGGGATATGGGCCAAGTATTGGCAAATGGGACTAGATTAGTTTAGGATATCTGGTCAGCATGGATAAGTGAGACTGAAAGATCTGTTTCCAAATTGTACATCTCTATGACTCTATGATCTACCCCTTTGCTCTTAATGTACTAGTCGAATCTCTTTGGATTATCTTTAACATTATCTCCCAAGGCTATCTCATTTTCCTTTCTTGCCCTCCTCATTTCCCTCTTTAGAATGTCACTGCACCTCTTGGACTCTTCGAGATTCACTTGATCTCATTTATCTATATCTAATATACGATTCATTCTTAATCTGAACCAGAACCTCAATACTTTTATTTCTCTAGTGTTCCCTCCTCTTACCAGCCTTATCTTCACACGAACAGGAACATCAGGCCTCCGAACTCTCGTTATCTCACTTCTGAAAGCTTCACTCTTGCCGGCTGGCCCTTGAGCTGCAAACAGTCTACTCCAATCAACCCTTGTAAGTTTTTGTCTCATACTATCAAAATTTGCCGTAGTCTAATTAAGAACTTTAACTTATAAATAATGCCAATCCTTTCCATAGATATTTTACAACTAATCGAATTATGAGCCTGGCACCAAAAAGCTCCCCTACTAACCATTCAGTCACTTGCCCTGCCTTCTATCCCAAGAGTAGGTCAGGTTTGCTCCTTCTGTGGTAGTTACATCTGCATATTAATGAAGAAAATTGACTTTAGCACTTACCAAATTCCTCACCATCCAAGCTCTTAACACCATGGCTGTCCCACTTTATGTTTGGAAGCTTAGAATTTGCGATTATTACAATCCTATTATTCTTACATATAAATAAGATCTCTCAACATATTTGTTACTCAATTTCATTCTGACTACTGGGGGGACTATTACAATCGCATCAAAGTTATCATGCCCTTCTTATTTCTGAGTTCCATCCACATAGCTTCACTGGACCATCCCTCAGACATCCCTTGTGTTAGAACAGCAGTAATGTTTCACCACAAGAAAAATTGACTCCAATCTCCTTCTAGCTCTTCCTACTTCCTACTTTGATGGTGGGAGGGGCTTTGAACATAAATTATTCAATTTACCAGTGATGGTTAGTAGCTGAAAATAAAGATACTATGGGTGACTTGGTGATGGGAAATAAAAGGTTACATTTTGTGGAAGGAAAATTCTGGATATAAACCTGTCTGCCCAGGTCTTGCCTACACCGCTGTACCTCCAGAGGACTTTCCTTTTATTTTGATGAGTTCAAGTCAATCTCAGCCGCTGTTTTGTACTTGTCAACCATTTGTTAACGGGTGTTTGACATTTCAAAATGTAGGTTACCTTATTGTGTACGTTCTCAGAGTTCAGTGTTTGGAGTCTTTGTTGTTTCACCCTGTGCTTTGGTATATAATGCAAAATTACAGAAAAATATTAATAGCAATTTAAGGTTAGGATATTGGAAGAACAGCTAAGAGCATCAAGTTTGACAGAGGGTTTGTGGGACAGGACATGGAAAGCAGCAGGGCTTCCAGAACTTCTGATCTCTGCCTTCCTTGATCGAAATCAACCTGTGATTTATAATTTTTGAAGATTGTTGTTCATTAATACCGGTGTGTCAGATAGATCTCAGTCTCAGGGAGGTGTAACGTGCTTCTTTGTTTAGTGATGAACTCAGAGGAACATACAATAGTAATGGTGTAAACCCAAAGGGTTGAAGGAGCAGAGGATCCTCCGTGTGTATGTGCACAAATAAGGGAATGTACCATGACACGTGGACAGAAGAGCAAATAAACCCTACTTCATCAATAACGCTGTAGAGAACAAACACAAAGCAATTATGTTAAACTGAAATAAAACAGTCTCTTGTCTCACCTGGAATGTTGCATCTAGTTTCAGGTGCCACGTTTTTGAAAAAATGCGAAGTTATGAGATTGGGTGCGTGACTGCTTCACAGCACTACTCCCGGAATGATATACCTCACCGACTCTGAGAAATTGAGAATGTTCTCCTCTGCTGATTGTTTCCAGTTGCTGTGATTGGTTCTCAATTCCGTCTTGCGTCATATAGATCCCAATGGCTGAACATTTCAAATACTCATGAGCCCTGCCTTGCCTGATCAACATCGACCTCTGATTTATTATTTTTGAGGGTTGCTGTTCAGTAATATCCTTGTCTCAGATAGATCTCAGTCTCATTCCCTGGGATTTGACCAGTGCGGTGTGTCAAATAGATCCAAGGAATTGTGCTCCATGAGATTTATGTGTGCTGTGTCTGAATACCTGACTGAACGCTGACGTTTTTGGCTGATGAATGTTTCGTTGGGCGCTTTAGGTGGCGATTTCTGCATTACTAACCCAGCCTGTCCCGACATTGGGAGTACTTTTAGGTTAGACAGTGTAGAGTAAATTTTCAAACTCCTTTGCCTGCCTTTTATAGGCTTCTGGTGGAACAAAGCTCCTCATTTGTATCATTAGGTGACCCGAGCTTGTGACCCTTTGTGCATAAGAGGAAATCTTCTCTTATCATTCTGCCTCTGGAGTGTTCCATTAGGCATATCGTGTGAAAGATGTATTTACATTAGTGGGCTGCATGGTAGCGCAGCATTAAACTAAATGACTGGATGAAACACAACCAAACAGAACAAGTGAAAGCATTTGGCTGGGAAAGGAGTAGGATGTGGGAAAATGTCTTATTACTGACTGGCCATGAAAAAAGAATTAAGCAAACTCAAGGTTAGTGCATATTCATTCGAAATTTATTAACCATTTCAGAAAGCATTTTTATCCAAAAAGTTGATGTAAAAGCTAACAGAAGTGAATATAATGGCTGGATGCCACATTGAGATGAGAACACATGCGCTGTGAGTTGGGAATTTTCTGTACATCAGTGACAGTCACAAGAAAGGGAATACAAAGGCTCATCAGAAAGGGTAGGCAACCATTCTGAGTAAGGAACAAATAAAAACAAAAAAAAATGGGCTTCAAACAACTGGGAAGCTACAAATTCTTCCAACCACAACCATCTCAAAGATATCAAAGTAAAAAGGAAAATCCATCAATAATTGTCTCAGTTACATGCTGATAAACTGAAGTCATCTCACTGCTAGAGTCAACAACAGGACAGATTGTAGATTGGGGATTCAGAGATCTTGATAAGCAGATCAGGAAAATCAAAGGGGTCCACAATTCATTCACTTAACCTGGAAAAGAGAGATAAAGCAATGACGCAGATATTTATGATCAGGGCCTTTCAGATTTAATGTTTATTCAATGGCACACTTAGAGATTTCACAAAACATATTGTGCTGCTTGTCGTGAGAAAGATGTGATTATCCTCACCTTCACCAGAGTGACGGCAGCACTGTAGAAGATACTCAGGAAGAACAAGGTGATGAACGTGGAAGCAGTTGTCCAGATGTTGCTGTTATCATCCTCATAGTCTTCAATCCAAGTGCGATCTATTGAATCTATGAATATAAAGCCGAGAGAACGCATTTAGATTGTTTATTGATCCAGATCGATCTATCTGCATCTAAGTCATGTAATTAGAGACCATTACATCTTTATAAAGCAGTCAGGTATTTCTCAAATGTGACTCTTATCTATCTCTATTAGTGCATTATTGACTCTCAGCAAGAAATTACAAATACTAACTGCACATGTTCTTTCTTCATTGTCCATGTCAGAATGTTTTAAATTATTTTTCTTTTAATCTATTATTTAAGGATATTATTATTTGAGGAATGCTTATTATGAATGATTATTTTAATTATATCATTATATTTTAAATATAGGCTGTGACAGCACTTTAGTTGAAAATTGTGGCCATCACTGAATAAAAGTTCAAATATGATTCTCATCTTTATGTATTGGTGACCAATTGCTTGGCAAATCGTAAATATAAGTGACACCACAGTCAGGACATTGCTTCATATTTTTGTTTGTAGGATCTGTATATTTAGGAATAAGTTTTTGTACATGTGTCCCTTAATTTATTTGATCCACTGCTTGGTGTGTTTGGTTTACCTTTAATGTTTGTGTATATGGTTATGAGAGTCTCTTACTTCACTCTTGCCCATGTTGGAGTCTGTGCATGAATAAACATATTCCTGTTCCTTTACTGCTGGTGTGCTCATGTGTTTGTGTACCTAAATTTTGGTCTTTTCACATTGCGTAAGCATCATCACGCTAATATGCCACTTCATTGCTGCTTATGCTTATCTTGTAATGTCTTTGTGAGTGTTCACTTTTCATTAGTGCTATCTAAAATGTGTGCTTATGTGTCTGTTTCAGATCCTACCTACACTGGGTTATTTTCATGTTTATGCTGAATAAATGTTATCATACAATGTTATGTTTTGATGGATGTTTATATTTATATGATGATGTTTGCTTGTGTGGCAATCTTTCCCAAACCATCTCCTGAGAAGCTTGTTTGTGTTATTGTTTGCTGATGCTTGTGCCCATTATCCTTATTTAATAAACACCCCTCTATTTGTTAACCTATGCACTTGTGTGTCTGCATGTGAGACTCTGAATTTGTGTGTACGTGTGATAATGTCTATATGCTGATCAATGTGATTTAAAAATAACTAATTAAGCTGCCTCTGTCATCGTATGTTTGTGATTCTGAAAATGGGAAAATAATGATATTAATAATTATCTCTGTGCATTTACATACCTGTGTGAGTTGACATGTGGGAGGACATTTTTCAAAATTTGTATCTGTGTGTTCATGCATGTGTGTCTGTATGCATTGTGCTGTATGAACGTATATGTATTCATGCCCATTTGTGTGTTACCGTGTGTCTATGTTTCTCATGGTTATGTGTGAGTACCCCTGTTCATTTGTGCAAATGATTTTCATTCGGTGTATGTGAGTTTTTGTATGAGATTAGGTGAGTGTTCAAGTACTACTTGCATGTGTGGCTCTGTGCAAGTATGCGTGTGTGACAACTTATCTATATGCACATTTCAGTGTGCACATAAATATGTGTCTTTAGGTGAGAGCCCGTATATGTGTCATTACATGTGTATTTGCGATCATCTCTCTGTATCTGTTCTTATACCAGACTGCAATTTTTATTATTCTAATTTATTGTTCTAATTTTAATGGATTGCCCATAATTAGATTTGACTTTGGTGTTGTAGGAAACATTTCCCATCGTCGTGGCGAGATAAGCGTTTTATGAGCAACTCTTCTGTTGCAGTGATAGAATTTCTGTCTCTGAGAGAAAAGGCGTGAGTTCAAATCCCCACTGATAACATTTCTGAATATGTTTATTAGAAAATGTCTACTTGTGTTCTGTATGTGAAACAAAATGCTATCGGGTATTCAAATACCAGAATTGATCCCATATGCTCCAGAAAACTGAGACAAAACTATGGAATTCAAACCGGGACGATGCAAACAACAGTTTTGGATCATGGGAATCAATGTTAATCATTTGTTAACAGAGCCCAGCGTGTCCAATATGCTTCAAAGGTATTATTTTGCAGGAAAATGTTAAATCTTTGGACAGTAAGCAAGAAGCTGACTGTTCCTGTTAGTAACTGGGTTACATTACAGAGGACATCTACCATGAAAACTCTGCACAGGGAGCATGAGGACAGACCATTCAACGTTCCCCTCCCCTCTGCTCCACTACAACTTATCTGTCGAGTCTCTTTGGTGTGAAAGTGAAGATACATTCTGTCATGCGCTGGTGCAAGATCCCTGGAAGTTCCCCAGAAACAAAGGTGACATTCAAACTGTTCTGCACTCTTTACAATTGGTATGTTCCAATCAAGTTTAATTTTAAAGTGTCTTAAATTTACATTTCCAATTGGTGCAATGTGGCAGTTTAAAACTGACCTGAATTTTGTAAGAATGTCCAATCGGGGGAATCAAGAACACCAAGTTCAAAACTCGTGCTCTACCCTTGACATAAAATGGACATTGTCAGATTTTGTCACAGAGGGATTTAGGATGGATAAGGTACTTGGTGGAATCCTGCAATGAGTGAGCTTTACTCTGTCTCTGACCCAGGGTGTATCTGAGCAGAGAACATTAACTGCACAAGACACTCGTCCTAGACCTGTTAATAATTCACTTTAACTACACAGATGCAATGTAAGTCAGAGTGAGAAACAATTAATTCAGTATTTAACTCACAACTGGAAGAAAAAAAAACTTTATTACTTCTGTTGAATTATTAAATGCAACTTTGAGATTTTTATTGACATGAATTAACAGTGTCCATTAGTGCAAGTGAAATGTTTACGAAACTCGGTTTACCACTGGATTTATCGACTGTTCTGTTGATGATCTTCAGTGGAATCGCTTCATGTCCCACCACACAGGAGTAAGAAGCACCGCTGGCCCACTCCTCCGCTGTAATGGATAACAGGCTGTACATGAAGAAGGAGATGTTGTCACTCTCCGCCATCACCTCGGTGTTCTTGTAGTTACTGGGATTCACCGGCTTGTCATTGTTTGTCCACTTGACGAAGATCTCTCGGGGGGAGAAACCTCTCACTAAACAGGTGAGGGAGAGAAACCTCTGAGCGGAGATTTCTTCTGTTGGTGGCAGGAGGACCGACACTGATGGCTCCAGCGGATTAATCACTGCAGAATATTTGAGACAAATATAAATCAACCAAAAAATCCTGAACCAATATCACAATTTCACTAAATATTAAAATACGCCATGTTTAATTTGGGATTTATTCACTTCTGTTTACTAAAGGAGCAGAATGGTACACATTCTGTCCAGTAAAAAAGGTCGAGTTTAATGTGAAAGTTGCCTCCATGTTTCCAGCCCACAACAAGGACATTCTGTCCAACTGTCATTGCTGATGGTGACGTCAAAACCCAGGCTCCTTCCCACTTTATCTGACTGAATCAGAATACAATATCCTTTGGTCCATCTTTTTCTTAATCAGCTACCTAGCTATCCTGCCTTCAGATGCATCATTAATCCTCCCAACGGTGTTTGGTCATTACCAAACAAAGCCTACCATTGATGTAACTGGATCTGGATTACACATGGGATCCTTTGTGCTTTAATCTCACCGCTCACCTTTCTCCTTGTGGATGGAGTCTCTCAGCGGAGTCGGTAGATTCTGATGGTATACCACACATTCAAAGGTAACGCCACTCAGCCAGGCTTCAGTAGAAATGTCTAATTTGCTGATCACGCTGTCGGGATTCTGTCCAGGCTGGTCAGCAATCTCTGTTTTCAGAGGCTTCTTTTCTTGTTTCCAGGTCACATTGACTCCAGAAGGAAGATTGGACACAACGCAGGTTAACGTCACCGTCGCCTCCAGTAAGACTTGTTCTACTGGCGGTGGGAGGATTTTAACGGTGTTAGGGTGGCACTCGGTATCTTCTATGAAACAAAAATCAAAGTCAATGAAAAATGCCCCTTTATGATACAAACAGCCAATCTTCAGATTCCTTCTTCACAGGGTGAAGACACCACATTCAAAATGGCAACTCCAACTATTGCTGAAACGATGCTTACTATTGTTGATGCATTTTGATTTGTGAAAGCATTTGTGATTATCTATAACATACCCTGTGTAATTATTCCTAAAGAACACTGGCTTTGTAACAAGTGAAACCAGTGAAAAAAGTCAACTCATCGAAGATACCATCATGTAACCCATGGAATTACCTTTCTTTCAGAGTTTGTCTCTCACTTAAGACAATCTATTGATACTGTGACAAGAGTAATCTGAATATAATGAGTTCATTTCCATGTTCATAACCCTTAGGTGCAAATGCTGCTGGTCACGCTGACTGCCAAATCACAACCCAAATTTTGGACAAATTCCAATAAATAATAATTATTCTCTTTACAGAGTTCTATCGTGTTACAGGAGCGGTGAACAGCCATGGAAATTCTGTTCATTATATTTAATGATCAAAAATACTTTGCGTTATTGGTGTGATGTCATTCTCTAATTTATGTCATTGTTCCTCGTGAGCTGTGTTTGGAGTAGATCGGAAAACAAGACATTGAGTACAGTATTGGATATCGAGAAGGACACCCATCTCCTTAAGTCTTTCCCTCCATTCAGTTAGTTCATGACTGGTCTGTACTTTCACTTTATTTACTAAGGTGCATTTTTTAATTTCTTCATAGAGCAGGGGAGAAAAAAAACAAACAAAAATGTCTTAAATTAATCTACAAACGCGATGGAAATGTACATTAGTTTTATAGACATCCGCTACTCACTGTGTAAACATCGCCACCCCAAACCAGGCTAAATCAGCCTGTCTCGAGTTCCTAGTTCATTCATCCCTATTGGAGTGTTCTTACCAGAATTTATTCTCCTGCCTCATCCACTAATTACAGAGAGCATCTTAAAGAAGCTCAGTGAGATCACGTTTATCTCAGTTGATGTGATACCCACTTGGTCTGTGATCTGGTCCCATAAATGAAGTGAAAGAGCTCAGTACCAGATAAAAAATCGATGTCGTACAGTGTCCAAGGCCAACAGGTCATTCCTGAGCAGGGAATGAAGCACTGAACACATTTTGATTTATTTTCAAGTAAGGGTCACTGCATATTTTAACCACGTCATTTTGAGACCACAACACCATAAGATAGAGGATCAGAATAAGGCTGTTCAGCCAATCCAGAGTTTAGATCAGAATGATGCTGGAAAAGCACAGCAGGTCAGGCAGCATCCGACGAGCAGGAAAATCGACATTTCGGGCTAAAGCCATTCTACTGTCTTCTCCCCATACTAAACAAGAGCCGATCGATCTCTGGCTTTAATACACACAATGGCCTGGCCTCCACAGCCCTCTGCAGCAACAAGTTCCACAGCCTCATCACCCTCTGGCTGAAGAAATTCCTCCCCATTTCAGTTCTAAACGGTGCCCCTTTGACCATGAGATTGTGCCCTTGGGTCCTAGTCTGGCCTACCAGTCAAAACATCTATCCCATGTTCACTCGACCTCAGTCTCTCAGTATTTTCTATGTTTCAGATATCTCTCCAATATTCCCCCTCCACCCCCAAACCTATCTTTGAAGCGGTTACCAGGCAAGGATTCAGCACTCTGAATGCCTTTCCCAGCATGGTCAGGCAACAAAGTATTTAACAAAGCTCTCTGTCTATATATCTATCTTCAACACAGTGGAAACATGCTTTTCTGACTTGCCAAAATGTTGAATTATGAGCAATGCTAATGTAACACTCAAACTGAAATGAGATACGTGGCATGTTGGGAAACAAGAAGCTGTACCGTGCTGTTTACTATGCCTGATAAATTAGTGTGTTTGATTCACATCAGAGTTCAGAGTGATTTGTAGCTCTCTCAGTGTGTGTCTCTTACCCTGGAGTGCGGTGATGTTTTTACTTTGAGTGTTCTCTCCATGAGTGACCTGGCAGGTATAGACTGCGCTGTTGAACCATTCACCATAAGGGACCATCAGCCGACTCGTCACCGAGAAGTTGCCGTTCGCCTCACACACGGGAGACGTGAAGAAGCCAGAATCCAAGGGTCGGCCATTTTTCAACCAAATCACGGAGATTGACTTCGGATGGAAATCGATGATTGAACAGACGATGGTTGCAAATTTGCTGCTTGCGATTTCTTCACTGGAGCTCACAGTTAGGAGAAGAGTTGGTGAGAGAGGACCTGGACCTTTAGGAAACACATCGCATAAATTATCTGACGAATGTCATAACGAATACAATCAGTTCTCATATATCAAGGTTTCTTGTGGTTAATGGATACAAGAATCATAATTGTGCAGAGTGCTGGAGAAGCTGGGATCCACACAGAAAGATCAGCAGGACAATGTGAAAGGCTAAAATTATAGGACACAGCAAGGGAGTCAAGGAGACATAGAAACTATAGGCCGGTAACATCAGAAGGGAGATAGCAATGTTGGATGGTATTCGTTTTAATGACAGAGTCTGATGACCAAGACAGGTGAATTACCGGAGGAAATGACACGGTTGCTATCACGGAGACATATTGAGAGCGGGGCAGGAGTGGGCTATTCAATATTCCAGGATTGAGTGCCATCAGGCGAGACAGGGAAAGATGGAAAAGGATGGGGGCTGGGGGTGTGCGGTACAGAATGTTGCTTCTGTCGCAATTCTGACAAGAGTATTTTAGGCTGTAAAGAGAAATGAAACCATGGATACCTCCTCGAACAAAAGCAAATGGACAGTACTTCAAAACCAAAATACAGCAAACATAATTACTGTGAGAGCACGATAGACCTCACTGTATGTCCAAAAGACCAAGTGCAGATACATGGGCAAATTTCAGAGAAATGTAAATTGAATAGGGGAATGAGAAAAGAGGTTTTTAACTTCCTCAGCATAGGCTTGGATCTTCATTTTGTCAAAAATTTAGAGGGAGCAGAATTCTGAAAATGCCCCCAGGAGAATATTTTAACAAAGAATGTGTTTAATACTGAGAATTTTAATACAGTCCTTGCAAGAGAGGGATGAACCTGGACTTAACTTTAGGGAATGAAGTCGACCCAGTGGGTAAAACCTCAATGGTGGAGCACTTTGCAGACAGTGATCGTAAATCAATTGGATTTCAGATTGTACTGCAAAGGAATAGAAATTGGCCCAATGTTCTGAAAAGGGGAAGGACAATTTTAGTAAGATCAGGTCATGACTTGACCAGAGTGGACTGGAAGCTGACACTTATTGGTAAATCTGAGTCACAGCAGTGTGACACATTTAAGAAAGAGATAGGAAAATCACAGGGAGGACATTTCCCAGGAAGCCACTGCATGGGATCAAGAATGCTTCGGGCTCTGGACACCAAAGGGGATGGAGGGTGAGATAAAGAGAAACAAGGGAGGCTTCCGGTCTATACTGAAATCTCAAAACAATAGAAATTAGTATGGAATACAGAACGTGCAAGGGGGAGTTTGAAAGACAAAGGAATTAGAAGAGCAAAAGGGACAATGAGAAAATAATAACAGTCAAAATAAAGGAAAATATTTTTAAAAGTTACAGGTTCATTAAGAATAAAAGAATTATTCGGGAAACAGTAATGCCCATTAAGTGTTATTATTGGAGTGGAGTCGGAGGATTAGGTTGTGGTCAAAACGAACATGTTGTGCCAGTGTCCACTAGTAAGAGGGACAATGTGGGGACAGAAATCATGGAGGGGTGTTGTGATGGAGTTTGCAGAAATTAGGACACATGACGTGATGTTCTGTGTTGTCTTGCTGAATGAAAAGTGGTTATGTTTCCAGGGCAGATGAAAAGTATACCAAGCGGTTGAGCGATGCAAAGGATGAAATAGTTGGGTCACTGACAATAATTTAGAATTCCTGTCTGGCCACAGCAGTTGTGCCAAGTGAGTGTAGATCAGCCAACGTTGCACTGTTATGCAGGACGAAGGAAAGCATAAATAATGAAAACACAGATCTGTCAAGCTAGTCTCAGTGGTAAGGAAACTTTTGAGAAGTGAAATTAGTCTTCATTTGGAAGATAAAAAAACAATTTTCAGCACGGTTTTATTGAGAGGAAGTCATGTGTAACAATTTGATAGTAGTTTTCAGAGAGATAACTCGATGTCCAGATGACAGCAATAATCAGAGCCAATGGGATCTGAGTTAATTTGACAGATTGGATCTAGAACTGGCTGAGTGGTGGGAGCAGTGGATAATAGTCATCGGGTGTCTGCGTGACTGGAAATCTATGTACTCAGATTTAGGGGATTAACCAGTGAATTCACAGATGAAATTAAAGCTGTCATGTTGGTAAGTCATGAGCATAATGGCTTTAGATCGCAGGAGGATATAAATGGGTTGGTTATATGTGAAGAGAAGTTGCAAATGGAAATTATTCTGGATAAATGTAAGGTGATGTAATTCGGCAGAAGAATCTGTGAGGTGTGACGTTTTGAACGGTGGAACCCTGGAAAGGACTGAGAATCTTTGGTGCATGTACCCACCGATCTCCTATAGTACTGTGTCGTCTGGATAAAGAGGCTAAGAAAGTGGGAGGATATTTGCTTTTATGAGCCGAGACATTGACAATGAAGAGTAGGGAGATGTTACTGGAACTTAAGAGAATACTGGTTAGGCCATACTGAAGCGTTGTGTGCATGTTATCGAAGGAATATGATTACACTGAAGGCAGTATTGATGAGATTTGCCAGGATCTTGCCTGGGTTGGAGGGTTTTAGTTATGAAACTAGTTTAGATTGACAGGGGTTTTCCCTGGAGCAGAGGAGAATTAGGGAGAAGATTATCATGATGTCTCGAATTATTTTAGGCATAGACAGGGTCAACTGGATGAAACCTTTCCCCTTGATGGAGAGATCAATGCCTCAGGGGCACAGGGTGAAGGTAAGACCAGGGCGTTCCAAGTGGACCTCAGGGGAAAACCAAATTAAACAGAGGATGGTGTTAGTCTGGTGCTCAGCACCTATAAGTCATGTAGAGACTGAGCCCCTCATAATAAGTCTGAAGTATTGAGATGCATCCTTGCAAGGGCAAGTCACACAAGGCAATGGATCATGTGCTGGCACATGAGACTGGAAGAGTTAAATGGCTGTTATTGATAGGCGTGAACTGGATGGATCAAAGGGCCTTTTTCCTGTGCTGTATAAGGTGATTCTGTGAAAACGGTTATAAATAATGCCTTCTTCATATTAATCCCAGATGCTCTGTTTATCTCAGTTCCCACAACACGTACCTGGACATGGCATTTCTTTGCTCTTGTGTGACCCGCTGTGTTGAACCTCACAGTAGATTTTGCTGGGGCAATCTGCCGCTGACCCGGGCAGGGTTAACTGGCTGCTCAGGGTGTAGGATCCCTTCTTGTTTCTCACTGATGGGTAAGTCTTAAATCCAGTTGTGATTAGCTCCCCACCTTTCTTCCAGGTTACCTTGGAGACGTCAGGGGAATAGTCCATCGCCAAACAACCAAAGGTCGCAGAACCGGTGTCGTGTTCCTGACAGGAGGAGACCAGGCCATAAAGTGTGGGGGGAGATGGTGTCGCTACAATAGAATGACCAATTGAGCATGTTAGTTTCTGTTCATTTGTCCTTATCAGTTACTCAAATACATCCTCAGCCGTAAACGTTTGCCAGTATGCTCCCACTGAAGTCTACAGCATAACTGGAGTTTATTTTTGTTTCCTACCAGTTGCTGATCATGATCATTGGTTCCCTCTTTAGAAACATGCCCTTGACCTTGACCATTACCATATAATTTCGGAAGAAGAACATCCTGATCCCACCCCAGTAACTGTTTGAAGATCTCACCAACTGAAACTTTCACTGGATTGCTGTGAAGAGCAGAGAAGTTTCACAAAATACAAACCAAGGAAATGCAGATTCATCGAAATTCCACAGTGTGTGCAAACAGGCCATTTGGCCCAACAAGTCCACACCCACCCTCTGAAAAGTAACCCATCCTGACCCATTCCCCTACCCTATTATGCTACAGTTAACCCTGACTAATGCACCTTACCTCCCAAATCACTGAACACAACATTTGCAATTCCCCCAGCTTGCACATTTTTGGACTGTGGGAGGAAACGCACACAGACATGGGGAGAAAGTGCCAACTCCACACAGACAGTCACCCAAGGCTGAAATGGAACCCGAGTCCCTAGCACTGTGAGGCAGCAGCGCTAACCACGGAACCAGCGTGCTGTCCCACTAGGTACCGTGCTGCTGGAAATACCCAACAGCTGGCAGTACCCCCGGAGAGAAATCAGAGTGAATCATAGAACATAGAACATTACAGTGCAATACAGGCCCTTCGGCCATCGATATTGCGCTGCCCTGTCATACTAATCTGAAGCCCATCCCACCTACACTATTCCATGTACATCTATATGCCTAGGTAAAAACAATGACTATAGATGCGGGAAACCAGATTCTGGATTCGTGGTGCTGAAAGAGCACAGCAGTTCAGGCAGCATCCAAGCCTGTCCAATGACGACTTAAATGCACTTGAACTTGGCGAATCTACTACTGTTGCAGGCAAAGCATTCCATACCCTTACTACTCAATGAGTAAGGAAACTACCTCTGACATCTGTCTTACACCTATCTCCCCTCACTTTAAAGTTGTGTCCCCTCGTGTTTGCTGTCCCCATACTTGGAAATCAGCTCCAGTGAGCCTTCCTCACTTATCAATGCAAGGCAGAATGTTCTCTCTGGGAGGAAGGTCAGTGCAGCAGCAGCACAGGCAGGAGCTGAGTACTGGGACGGGGAGGAGGGCTGTCACGGCTGAACTCATGCCAATTGTCTGGAAGTTGAAACATCTAATTTACAATTATCTGAATTCTGGAGGCCTCTGAAAAATGGAGGGCCATTAAGGTTCAGAGACTTTGGAGTGTTACAGCTGAGTATTTACGTTAATATGATTTGAGAAATGAACGAGTAATCTTTAACTTTCATAACTATCAAATTGACACACAGTTCACCACCAAACCTCATTTTTCAGACTAACCACTGCACTTATTCTGTCTAGACCTAAGTTTCCACTCACATTGACAAACCCTACCCTGCGAGACACCCATTCATGCCCGGAACACACAACCCCTATCACACGAAACACACCCAAGGCAATCCATATTGGTAGTATAGCTGAGCAGAGAGATCTCGGTGAACATGTACATAGATCCCTAAAAGTTGCCAGCCAGTTTGATAGAGTTGTTAAGAAGGCATACTTTGTGTTGGCTTTCATCGATAGTGGGACTGAGTTTCAGAACCACGAGGTTAGGCTGCAGCTGTACAAAACTCTGGTGTGGCCGCACTTGGGAGTATTGTGTACTGTTCAGGTCACCACATTATAGAAAGAATGTGGAAGCTTTCGAAGAGTTCAGAGGAGGTTTACCAGGATGTTGTTTGGTATGGCGGGAAGGTTTAATTAGGAAAGGATGAGGGTCTTGAGGCTGTTTTTGTTTGAGAGAAGAAGGTTGACAGGTGACTTAATTGAGACATAAAAGATAAACAGAGGGTGGACAGAGCAACTCTTTTTCCTTGAATAGTGATGGCTAGCAGGAGAGAACATAGATGACAGATGTCAGAGGTTGTTTCTTTACTCAGAGAGTAGTAGGGCCTGCAACAACAGTACACTCGCCAACTTTAAGGGCATTTAAAAGGTCATTGGATAAATATATGGATGAAAATGGAATAGTGTAGGTTAGATAGGCTTCAGATTGGTTCCACAGGTCAGCACAACATCGAGGGCTGAAGGGCCTGTACTGCACTGTAATGTTCTATATTCTATATTCCAGATGGACATATGATCTCAATTCCTTTCACTCATTTACACTCCTGCCGCCCTGCACCTGGCCCATGGTGAATCTGGCCCTGACTGGACCTGGCACCATCATTTTCACAACCTCTGACAGAAGCCCACTACCCAAGACATGACCTCAGCCCTTGATCACTGACCTCTCATCTTACCCAAGTCAACCTGCGTACATTGCATCCTAGCTCCTTTCGCATCTGTGCTTTATAACCTACCATTTTGCCAGACTCCGAGCTTTGCATTTTGAAAACACATCCACCTGTCACTTCCTTACAGTGACCTTCCACCCCCGAAACATCCTGGCACTCTGCCCACCTCTACACTAACCAGCCTGGCATCCTGCCCACCTCTCCATAAACCTGCCTGGCAAAGACAGACCTCCTGCATTTCAGCTCAAACTACCCCTCACCTACCAAGCACAATTCGAACAAATTCTCCTGTGACCAGACAGAGTGCATGAAAGCTTACCCAGCAGCCAGCCAACACCTCACAGCCTACCAGCCCAAACTCTCCCACATGCCCAATCTAGCCCCTCATTTGCTCACCACCTTCCAACTTTGAGCCTACTCCAACATAAAGTCAGTGAGTCATAAAGTCGTACAGCACAGAAATTGTTTCTTTGGTCCAGCCCGTCCATGGTGACCAGAGTTCCCAAATTAAACTAATTCCACTTGCCTTCCTTTGGCCCATATCCATCCAGATCGATCCTGTTCCTGTAGCTGTTCAAATGTCTTCTAAATGTTGGACCTATCTCTGCATTTTCCACTTCCTCTGGCAGTTCATTCCAATGTTTTGGACAGTTACAACACGAAGCCCTAACTCCTGCACTCAGTGCTCCGACCAATGAAGGTACATGTGCCAAACACCTTCAACACACTAGCTACTTGAGACAACGCTTTCAAGAATCTATGAGTCTGGACCCTCAGGGTCCTGTGTTTAACATCACTATCCAGTGCCCTACCATTAACTCTGTAAGAATCTATGAGTCTGGACCCTCAGGGTCCTGTGTTTAACATCACTACCCAGTGCCCTACCATTAACTCTGTAAGAATCTATGAGTCTGGACCCTCAGGGTCCTGTGTTTAACATCACTATCCAGTTCCCTACCATTAACTCTGTAAGAATCTATGAGTCTGGACCCTCAGGGTCCTGTGTTTAACATCACTATCCAGTGCCCTACCATTAACTCTGTAAGAATCTATGAGTCTGGACCCTCAGGGTCCTGTGTTTAACATCACTATCCAGTGCCCTACCATTAACTCTGTAAGAATCTATGAGTCTGGACCCTCAGGGTCCTGTGTTTAACATCACTATCCAGTGCCCTACCATTAACTCTGTAAGAATCTATGAGTCTGGACCCTCAGGGTCCTGTGTTTAACATCACTATCCAGTGCCCTACCATTAACTCTGTAAGAATCTATGAGTCTGAACCCTCAGGGCCCTGTGTTTAACATCACTATCCAGTGCCCTACCATTAACTCTGTAAGAATCTATGAGTCTGAACCCTCAGGGTCCTGTGTTTAACATCACTACCCAGTTCCCTACCATTAACTCTGTAAGTTGTGACCTGATTTATCTTCTCAAAAAACAACACGTCGTATTCATTTAAATTAAACTCCATCTGCCACTCCTCAGCCCATTGGCCCAGCTGATCAATATCTCATTGTACGTTTAGATAACTTTCACTGCCAATTATACCACCAACGTTGGCATTACATGCAAACTTACAAACCTACAAACCATGTCCCATTCAATGTTTTCATGCTTTCAACCAATATTGTAGCCTGTTTCCCTTTCTCCCACATACCTGTAGCATTTTTTTAAGAATTGAAGGAATCTATCTCCTTATTGAAATCATTTAATGTTTTGTCCTCAATCAATTTCTGTGGTGGAGAATTCCAAAGGTTCACGATTCTTTTGCTGAACAGTAAACAATCAGGTTCAATGTTATCGGTGTGTTGGGAAGACTGGTGAGCAGCAAGATTAATGATGATCCCATGAATGGAATCACCTTCTAGAGGGGCCGAGGGGCTTTCTTCAGCTTCCATTTTGCATGTCCCTTCGACAGCATGTTCCAAAATTGTGATCCTTGAGGATAAGGGCGCACATGTATGTAAATACTTCTCCTGAAAGCTTTTCTCCAAATCAGACTTCAACTTGACTCTCAACTATTTCCCTGCCCGTTTCCTCTTCCTTAATCACAGCCATGGGACTCACTTCCTAACAGCGCTGTGAATGTGCTAATACCACACAAACTTCAGCAATTCAAATAGACTGATGATAACTGGTTTCTCAAGGCAATATAAAAAGTCTGACACTTCCACACCTGTCTAGAGATTCAAACAACCACTGGAAGAATTGTAAATTATTTGAGGCACTTGTGTGTCTACACAAGATGACATGATTTCCTTTTGTGTGATTTGACTGTGTTTTCACTGAATGAACAGAGCTATTTCTTAATCATATAATAGGAATGAAGCTTCCCTCATTTTTAGCAAGGCAATCACACATTATATTTCTTTATTCCAGGGAAGTATAGTGTTAAATTAATGAAATATGATTATTGGGATGTTTCAATTGGAAATTGTCAGAGATTTAAAGTTTACTTTCATGAGCAATTAATTCCAGCCTCATTGTGTCACAGTACTCACAGGAATGTCTCCCTTTGTTATGGGCAGTCAAATCAATAAATCTGGGATAGTTTTTGCTTGTTAATCAAAGGTGTTAAAGAGTTTTAGCCAAAGGGAGACCTGTGGATTTAGCTCACAGATGCTCCATGATCTAAGTAAGTGGTGGAACAGCTCGAGGGGCTGAGTGGCCTCTTCTTGCCCCTACCTTCCTATCATTGTGTCATTCATTAAGCTAGCACTGGTGGTGAACACTTTTTATTAAAATATTTCAACAAATTAATTGTTTCACACATGCTTTAAAAATAACTTCTGTTGATTATTTGTAACGGGATCATTGACATTCACTATTTGAGTGATCAAAATAACTTCCACCCAATTACAGCAGCCACTGCACTCTGGAGTGTGTTGTCACTTCATAATAGTTTCTTGTGAAACTACAGCTCGAGATCAGGGTGCTCAAATTCAATGCTTCTCTGATATTTAATATCTCTGAACATTCACAATTTGGTCAAATGCATCTTCTCTCCGAAGAACGTGTTTAATCGAACAGAACTTTTTCAATGAAACAACAAATTTTAAATGCTAGAAAACCAAAATAAAAGACAGAAATTTCTGAAGAAACTCAGCAGGTCTAGCAGCTCTTGTGGAGAGAAGGCAAGGTTAACCTTTCGGACCCAGAGACCCCCCTCTTCACCAAATTTTTTTCATGTTTTTGACACAAGAGCTCACACCTGTTAAGATAAACAGTGATTACGTTGGCTTGACTCCTGTTGGAAAAAGAATTCTTAGCAGAGGTACTGGATGGTCTGAGATAGCAATTGAAGACCAACTGAAAAGCTATCTCCATCTGCTGCAAGTGTTGGATTCAGCGGAACCCCCACCGTACTGAACAATCAAATTCAGCGACAGCACTGGATTAATATAAAGTAAAACAGCCTGAGCATTATCTCATCAAATATGCTTCAAAAATCATTCATATTGGTTTAGTTATAAATGATATTGTTAGAACAGCAAGTCAAAAGCTGGGATTTCTTTGAACACTTACTCCATTAACCCCATCTAGCAATGCCCAAAAGCTTGTGAACAAATATTGATCTGGAAAAAGCTGCTAACCACCAAAATTCTGTTTAATATCTAAGAGACACAAGTCAGGACAGCGATTGAATAGATTTCACTGGCCTCTGTGAGTGGAATTCCAACAAACACCCAAATATTTCAAACTGCTTTCCTGCACTGAAGTAACCTGATAAGAGATTGTGTTAAATACCTCTCTAACAGGTTGTAAGTGAACACAGGCCACCTGGCACAGAATCAGGGACACTACTACATCACAACAGACCTGAACACAATGAGCTTGACACTATCACGGAGAACACAGCCCATCTGTTTTGACAGTACATAAACACCTTTATTAACACCTTCCAAAAACCAGGGATTTTTCCAGAATGTTTGTACAATGAAAGTAACATTTCAACATTTATCCAAGAATACTTTGACAGCAGCTCCAAATTGTTCAAACTCTATGGGAACTACAGAGGAGTAAAATAGGAATTGCATTGCCATCAATTCACTGTCACTGGATTCCAACCCCGAACTCCCTTCCTCTTTCCCCTGTGAATGTTACTGCACCAGATGGTCTACTTAGTTTGAAAAAGATTAAAATGTTTTGTAGTGTAATATGACCTTTGCCAGTGACATTAAAAGCTGATAATAGGTTTTCAAATAATAAGATGCAAAAGAATTCTGATTCTACATTGTGCCACGAAACATGTCCTGCATAACTGAGGCACAAAGAAAATGTATAGCATATTTCCCTCTGCCTCACTCAATCAAATATCTCTTGTTGCCAACAACCAATTTCAAAACTCTTGCTAACTGCCTTTTGTTCCTGAAACGTTCGTTCTGATTGGAACAACTTAGTCAGTGCTCTCAATTCTGAGGCACCTAATCCAATATTGTATTTCTGGCCGATAAAAGTGGTTTTGAAGCACGAGATGAAATTGAACTGTCTGAGATTCAGGGATCAGAACTGGACAATTTACAAATGGTCAGGACCGTTGACAAGTTAGTCAGAGGTAGCACTGAAACAAACTGTACAACAGACTTAATCCTAGAGGATACATTGCTCAACTCCTCACATCAAATATATTCACTGTAATTGAACATTCATCAGAGGAACTAACTAGAGGATTAATGCACTGCATAAAGTCAATGCTGCATTCCAGTGTGGAAAGCATTTCTGTTGAAGGAATTAGGGCAAGGTCATTTTCTTGTTAACTGCTTTTAATGAACGAAAATGTTTCAAAAGATATGAATTGAAAACATGCTTCTGTCTGGAGTTGCCCGCTTTAACAGATGTCTAAGTAAATGTGGGCACTGCTGCCTCACAGATCCAGTACCCAGGCTCGGTTCCAGCCTTGGGTGACTGCCTATGTGGAGTTTACACAATCTCCCCTGTGTCTGTGTGGATTTCCTCCCACAATCCAAAGATGTGCATGTCAGGTGAACTGGTCATGCTACATTTTCCATAGTGTTAGGTGCATTAGTCAGGGGTAAATATAGAGTAGGGGAATGGGTCTGGGTGGGTTACTCTTCAGAGGGTCCGTGTGGACTTGTTGGGCCAAATGGCCCGATACATACTGCAGGAAATCTAATCTAAATTATTGTCACACTTAACTAATGTGAGCAGATTCCTTCCGATCACTACATTGCAATAAATCGGTCAAGTATATTAATTAAAATAAATATTACTCTATTTTCAGTGTCTGAATAAACAAGGTGCTCCGTTATCCTCTAGTTCATGTCTTCTGCAAATTTGTGAACTCTGCATCCGTCTGAACACATCGATGTAAAATGAATTCTCTGCATTTGCAGCAAGTACTCCCATGGTTTTAAGAATAGAGTTCTTACAGTATGGAAACAGGCCATTTGGCCCAACAATTCCACAATGACCTTCTGAACAGTAAGTAGCCCACCCAGACACATTCCCCCTAATTTATATTTACCCCTGACTAATGCACTCTAACCTAGACATCCCTGAACACTACGGCTGTGCTAAATTGCACAACCACCTGACTTGCCCATCTTTTGGACTGTTGTAGGAAACCAGAGCGCCCGAAGGAAACCCACGCAGACACAGGAGAATGTGCAAACTCTACACAGGCAGTCACCAGAGGATGCAATCGAATTTGGGACCCTGGAGCTGTGAGGCAGCATTGCCAACCACTGAGCCACCATGCTGCCCTGCGAGTTCATGGGTGGATTATTTTAATTAATTCGAAATTTGGCCTTGGTCATATAATTCACTATAGCAGTTGTTTCCGAAAGAATGACTCTTCACTTGATATTTTGTTGTAAAATGTAACTATTTATTTAAAATGCACTGATTGGGAACACCTAAAACACTGTGCAGATTAAATAATTGAGTTAATGTTTTATTTTTATCCTGCAAATCCAGTTTAATCAGGGACATAACAATTAATTAACTCAAGTTACGCGTGAAACTGATCAAAGCAGTGAAACTGATCTATTCTTCATAGAATTGTGCAGAATTTCCAAATGGTCTTTGCCAATGATCTTTTCCAGCCAGAACAATATGTATGTAGTGTACAGCGGAATTGAAAGGTGTTTCTTGATCAATTATAACAGTCATGGCATTTTCGCTCAAGAGCAAGAACTATTGGAACATCAGACTTTTGAAATTCTATTTCTATTTCTCTATGACTTGTAAACTGTTTAAAGACAGACCTTGTGATTGAACTGGATAGTGGACTTCTGAATTTGGATTGTAAAGCATCGATTAGATTAATCCTTCATTATTTATTTTCAGTAAAAATGGCGCCCGAAGGTGTCTGTTTTCCCTTCATTTCTAAAACCTTTGCAATTTGCCTTTCACTTAATAATAGGCTTTATGAAATTTCAACTCGCATGCCGATTGCATTGAATGAGGAACCTGGAGCGGTCCACTGTCACCAACCGTGTTAACATTGCAAAATCATTGTAGAAACCAGAAACGGTTTCCCAAATATAACACATTTAATGTTACCCAAGCACAGTCCCTCCTCAACAGATCAACGATCACCAGATCACAATGTGTTTGCGGCAGAACTAGCTCTGCAAACATTTTCACCAGAACCAAGAACATGATGTAACCTCACAAAAAAAAACCAAATTGAAGTCTAACAAAGGTGCTCAGAATCCAGCAAACTAATGATTAAATTGAATAGAAATAACAAGTCATAACAGCAGCCTTGTTTGTGAGGGGACTTAACACTTAAAGCTGTAACGTTTCTGGCAACAGTTTAACTTATTTCCAACCTGCACACCCTTCTTGATCATGACAATCCTGTGCAGCACACAGTAGAGCGGTTGAAGGCATATATTGATTAATCACTTCATGGTCAAAACAAAATTACTGAATGGACAAATATTACCACATTATAATTTTAAGTTAGTTTCAATTACATAATCTGATCAATTCTGCAGTTTCAGATTTTAGTCCCAAATTTTATTTTGAATGAGGCTACTCAAAACAAAATTCAGTTAGTTTACAATTAGAACTGAGCTCTTTTTTAAAAAAAGTCAATGCACTAAAAACTTATTTTTTTCATGTCTCACTTCCGGGTTTCTGCCTTAAGTTGGTTTTCAGACCGTAACAAATGGATGTAATATTTTCAATCAAGCAGAGAAAAATGTGTCATATAAGTTTAACAAATGCAGAAATGATTCATGAAAAACAAAAGAACTTCACAAATATTGGTAATGAAAAGTAATCCAGAGAGTCAATCTCCTCATCAGAAAGAAAACACCAATTACAGAAAGCATGAAAACGCTGATCAATTTCACAAACTGAATAAGAATTCAATCAACTCAATTCAACAGAATCAAGGAAAATAAAATCAGAATCCAATCAACTCAAAACAACAGATTTGAATGAAACATAATCAGAATCCAACAAATTCAATTCAACAGAATCAAATAAAACAATTTCAAAAACCAATCAACGCAATTCAACAAAACCAAGTAAAAACAAAGTCAGAATCCAATCAACACAGTTCAACCGAATCAACTAAAACCAAGCCAAACTCCAATCAACTCAATTCAAAAGAATCAAGTAAAACAAACTCAGAATCTCATCAACAGAATGAAATATAGCACCGCAAGAAAATTCTATGACAGTTTCTAACCTGCTTGTCACAACTAATTAACAAAATAAATGTGAAAATATAATCATGGTAAGAACATGTATTCAAGAAATGAATAATGATATTTTAGCATATTTTAATCATGTTTGGTAATATCTCGAACATCTTTGAATTCTTGCATTTGTTGTTGATAATAAAACTCACAGTCAGGGTGTCACTGACATTAAACATTATTTATAGCTGACTGATTGAGAGACATTAAGTGTTTCAAGTAACCCAGCCACACAGAATGTCCATCTGATCAAAAAAACAGAACACCGAGCAACTGACTCCATCATCACCATTATAACTATTTGCTGAGCCTTAACTGAAGTCTATAATCAGTGTGAATAAAAATTAATCCGAACCAAACCAAACTCAGCACAGAATCTGAGTTTCATTTAATTCAGAAATTAGTCACATGAATAGAAAGTTTTTCAAAAAGTCACTAAGAAAGTTTAAAGTTCTTACCTGAAGTCACTGTCACCATGGTCCCTTGGCCCCAGTAATCAAGATAGTCACAGTGTTACATTCTCTGGACTGGGTCACACAATAACTAGTTCTGAATAAAACAAATCAAAAATCTACCATCATTTTAAATGTTCAGAACCACAGGCAAAATAAAGTCACGATAAATCTTCATCACATAATTGCGCTATTCAATTCTGATCATTCTTGATAAATTGTAATACTGTTTTATACTTCACAGAGTAACACGTGAGCTGATTCTCAAAATCCCCAACTGGTGTATCGATAATTACCCAACACTTTTAAAAATTAAATAGTGATACTGGCATTAAACCCCACAGAACTAATACTGCACTGTAGGTTAAGACGGTTTGTCGAAGTAATCACTGACTAAGTTCAAACAATGGAGGCTGAATAGGTTTTTGTCTTGATCATAATTGCAGTGTCACCCCAGTTATATCACTGTGAGACACGTTGTGTCAAATACTATGTCAGACTGTAAACCATAAAATGCAGACAATTTGTTCACTTCCTAGAAAGCAGTGATTCAGCCTCCTCTTAAAATGATTTGGTGCATTATTTCAGATTTTACTCTTCATTGTACTTTGAAAGCTTGGAATACTTTTCCAAATTTGGTCTACATTTAACTTGACAATTAACACGAAGAAGATAGAAATAAATTATACATTTGTACAAACTAGCACTACTGGATTGCATTTAAATTGCATCTCACATTATTTCTCGCTCCTGCCACTGTAGAAATCACCAACTTGAGATAAATCCTTGTCAGTGGTTATTGTATGAGGATGTCGCCGTGCACAACACTGTGACCCACTGTAGTATCACAATGATGGAGACCAGTACACTCATTATCTGTTCTTTACTCGAGGTCTCAATTTTCATTTGAAAGAGCCATTTCGTACTGATCATGTTTACAATGAATGCCATAGTTGACATAACAATTAGCAGTGATTTCCTGAGCTGTCAGATATATTAAAACTAACATTTTGTCCGAGCATTTAATTGATGGAAGTGTTAGCAGTACATATGACATGCCCAAAACATTGTCCCATTGTGTCACCAGTTTGCTAGTTTAAATGGTACATTTCCTGTTTCATCGTTTTGTAAGGGGCAGCCTGAGGTCTGCTTCAGATCGCAGTTGGTATAATTGTATTTAAAACTCGTACTGACCGTCAGATTATGATGGAATTGATAAAATGTTCCCTCGAGCAGTTTTTGAACGGGTCCAGCCCTGGTTCCTCTCGCTGTGGTCTCCTGCACAGTAATAGATGGCGGTGTCTTCGATCTTCAGGTTCTCCATGTCCAACGCGAAAATGTTGTTTGAAGTGTCTTTGGACGCAGTAAATCGACCCTTAATCGCTGGTGCATAGTTATTGCTGTGTGAACTATAGTAGTAAACCAGCCACTCCAGACCCTGTCCGGGAACCTGTCGGACCCAGTACATGTTGGAGCTGCTAAGATCGAAGCCGCTGGTTTTACAGGTCAGTTTCAGGCTGCCTGCGGGACGGCCAGTCTCTGCCTCTGGCTGGGTCAACACAATCTCCGACTGGACACCTTTAAAAAGAAAACAAATAAACCATGAGCATTAATGCAGATTAAATGATGGCAGAGTCTTTTACATTCTTGCGGTAGACTAACATTGAGACAGTAACAAAGAGAGACTTGAACAAAAAACACTTACATGATAAGAAAGTCAGAAACAAACTGAGAAAAATTGTCGACACAATCATTCTGATAACTTGTGGGAAACGGTTCTGTCAAGATCTTTCTAAACAGAGCCGACCCAGGAGTGTTAAATTACGGTCTAGTGCCCAGAATTTATATGGCCATCGGAAAGGGCAGGCTGACAGCTTCCGCCTGTTGGTTTCCTGCTGGAGGCTGAGACTGGATCCTGGTATCAGCTTGTACAGCCCGAAGACATGGGATCATGTATTTACATGAGGTTCTGCTTAAACATGGACACATACACATCTTGGGATATTTGTTTTGCTGAATAGCTTCTTTGGAAGTAAATTTGAGTAGCTTCAGGTTTGTTTCAGATGCTAGTTGCAAATATTTTCTTTAACAAAACAAAACAAATTCAATTGGAAGTTAGCTCCCTTTATTTCTACTGTCCAGCTTTTCCCCCTGGATATTGCAAGTCTCTGTCGCACTACAAAATAACATGTAATGCATAATAAACATTTAAACATTCAATTTAGGCAACTGAATACAGAGCGTGTCCAAAGTGATTATATTTAGAATATTCAATTAGAAGTTAACTCCCTTTAGTCCTACCTTCAACCACAAGCAGATAAAGCTAAAAAGAGCTTCAATAATATTAGTGACTTTATTTTTGCTGTCACTCAAAGTCTCTCTCACATTACAAAATAGCATATCATTTCTAATCTGCGTTTCTAAATTCAATTTAGGCAACCTAATATGGAGCATGTCTAAAGTGATTACGTTCAGAATGTGAGTGTGTGTCTCTAAACAGTTTGGACCCGGAGATTAGAAGCACCTCCTTACATTGCAGAATATCTCTCCTTGCTTTTTTTTTCAAAGTGCTCCGACCCTAAAATGCATAGGAAAGGAAAGCTGTGTGCCTGAGAAACAAAAAGTGAGTTGGCAGTGAAACATAACACCGAGGTAAACTTTTGAAAGAGCATCTAATGAACTAGAACAGGACTTTCCATACTTTAAAAAAAAATATCCTCAACATCTAAACCATTGCAGGTAACTGTCTGGGAACATCAGGAGTGTTTGGTTAAATTAGAGAGTATTACGATAATCATTACCACAAATGTAGGTCATAAACAATACATTTCTCTGCTCACTAATAGCTTTGACAGAGGCAGTTAACTCATAAAAACCAGCAAAAATTCGCCATTCCACTACAGTATTAACCCACTCAGTTTTAATGAGATGCATGAATCAGAGAATGGTGTAACAAGTGATGTGAGTTTGAACCAATTCAAGTTCATTAATTTACTTTGAGATGATAACAAATGTTACTGCAAGGTGGGATTTTGGATCCATTAACTTCATATTCAGGAGCTTTAAAGATACTCAATAAACAGGCTGAACTAACCGGAACGTCAATGTCCTGTTTTCTGACAGTCAGACAGTGAATGCTGTATTCAGTGACTTTCCTTTTTTATGAAGAAATGCCAAGTGAAATGTGTCCATTGTGAATAAATGGGAAAATATAGCATGTTTGGTAGGATGTTACTTTAGTTGATTCATTTTCCCTTTAATTGGCCAGATACAATAGTTGGCAGCAATTAAGCTGACTGCAGAAAAGGTCCTTGAGTTCCCAGTTTCATTTACTGGAAAGAGGTGGAGTTTCTGCAGTGGATCAAAGATATTTTGTCTCACTGTTGGCTAGTTGTTGGAAAACCAACTGCAAACCATAATTACCGCCTCCGCAGAAACAAATCTACTCAGCAACAATGCTGGAGAAAAGTTTATTTTTCAGTTGAGTAACTTGGAGAACTAGTCACTCCTCTCATTGAAGGAAATATTCGCAGAGTCTCAGACACAACCTTAACATCAACAGTTCATTTAAGGATCACTACAGCACTGTTTAATATTGAGAAAAATTGATAAATAGTCAGAGTCACGTAGTGATACAGCGTGGAAACAGACCCTTCGGTCCAACCAGTTCATGCCAGTCCTAATCCCAAACTAAACTAATCCCACCTGTGTGTACTTGGCGAATATCCTTCCAAACATTTGATATTCATTTACTTATCCAAATGTCTTCTATAGGTTGTAAATATCCACCACCAGATCATCCCACACACAAACCATTCTCTGTGTAAAACGTTGTCTCTTATATCTTTTTAAAAATTTTTCTCCTCTCATTGTAAAAACATGTTCCCGATTGTTGAAATCCCCCACCATAGGGAAAATTCGCCAATGTCTTAGTCAAAATTAAAAACAATCCCAGCTCCAAACATTTACAAAATATCACTCTGGATCTTCCTCGAGTCCAAAAAAGATTGTCCCCTTTGATCAATGATTTGTAAAATTTACTCGTGTATCTACTGTGATTGACGTTTTCAAATAACTTCTAATGTGCAAATGGTTCACATCAATCGGATTAAAGTAACATTTCGTGCGCTACCCCACACACAAAAAAAAACAGTTTCTTAACATGATTTGCTCTGAGGAAGTCTACGATGGATTCTTTTAACAAACAAAATCATTTCCAATGTTGTGAGCGCTCTTTTATCTTCTGTGCAATGGTCTGAATTTTGTGTCTGACTGCAGATGAAACTGGCTGATCTGGGTAAAAGTACAGTTTCTGCCTTTCACATTGTGAATGTACATTGCTGACTTGAATTGAATAAAGAGATGTTGTCCCAGGCATCATCTGGCACCATTAATTAGACCATTAATTTCCACATCGCTAGCCAGAGGGTCAGGTGGAATTTATTGATATGTGACATTTTTGAAACGATAGCTTCATACATTTCCAGTATGAATCATGTCAATTACAGCCATTCACCTTTCCACTCATGGCTTCATAAACTTATATGATGTCACCCCACGAACTCTCACCCTCCAGTGAAAACGTTCCAGTCTATCTGGATTTCCAACAGTGACTCTGTTCCCTCACATTCTGCTGTGAAAGATCCTCCTGCCACCCCAGGTCCACAGACAGTGTCCCTTGTTACTAGTTCAAAGAAATGAAAGGAACTTGTCCCACCATATTGTTCAATTTTAGTTAGCTTCAAACACCATCAAAAATAAATGTTCGTGTCATTGCTGATTTATGGGAGAATGCCGTGTACTCAGTAACTGCCGAAATACCTGCAGTAACATCCTGAATCTGGTTCGCAGGTTCATCTGTTGCTCACAAATGCAACCAGACATCAGGGAATAGTGAACATCGCCCACACCAACCCTCCATCCTTCCCCTCTGTACTTTACACTTTGTGAAATCTGTGTTGTCACTAATCAGTAAAAAACTTTCTTAATTCATGTTGCTGTTCTTGGCTGAATAAAGGAACGTTGCTGTCAGCATTTCTGGGGAATATGTCTGCATTTTTTTCACGTCAGTTTACAATGATATTAAGTCAAGAATAGTCAAAATGTCCTGAGAAACAACGTTTAGAAATGGGCCTATTAGCTCCTCAGGGCTGAACCAACTGTTTGAACATTGATACAGTTCTGCCCCTGTTTTTTTTCCCCATAAACCAGGATTTACAGCACTGGAGATCATATCTATGTTGATAATGGATTAGACCCTACACAATGTTCCCGAATGTCTACAGTGCTATCACCTGCAGGTTTATGGACAACATGCTATAAATGGGGTAAAAACAATGACTGCAGATGCTGGAAAGCAAATACTGGATTAGTGGTGCTGGAAGAACACAGCAGCAGCTGCTCGTTGGATGCTGCCTGAACTGCTGTGCTCTTCCAGCACCACTAATGCTATAAATGGGGTGTTGGCTGGAAGGCTCTGTCTTTACATGATACAGGTGCGATGGGCGAAGTATGATCTCTCTCTGTCGTGAAAACTTGCTACTACTCTAAATTCATCGTTCCTACTTTGTCTCCAGGATGTTGCCTGGAATGGAGAATAGGTCGTATGAGGATAGGTTGAGAGTGCTAGGCCTTTTCTCATTGGAAAGGTGAAGGAAGAGGGGTGACTTGATAGAGGTTTCTAAGATGATCAGGGGAATTGATAGAGGAGACAGTCAGAGACTTTTCCCCCGGGTACAACAGAGTGTTACAAGGGGACATAAATTTAAGCTGAAGGGTGGAAGGTATGGGGGGGATGTCAGGGGTAGGTTCTTTACCCAGAGAGTGGTGGGGGCATGGAATGCGCTGCCTGTGGGAGTGGCAGAGTCAGAATCATTGGTGACCTTTAAGCTGCAATTGGATAGGTGCATGGATAGGTGCTTAATCTAGGACAAATGTTCGGCACAACATAGTTGGCCGAAGGGCCTGTTCTGTGCTGTATTGTTCTGTTCTATGTCTCGTTCAGAGGCTCTAATTCACATGATTCACACCGGAAATATTCCAAGCATTCGTTTCAATGAGATCAATACACTCCACCTGATAGTCTGGCTAGTGAGGTGGAAATTAATGGTCAAATTAATGGTGCCAGACAATGCCAGGGACAACATCACTTTATTCAACTAAAGTCAACAATATACATTAACAATATGAAAGGCACAAACTACTTTTACCCAGATCAGCCAGTTTCATCTGCAGTCAGACACAAAATTCAGACCATTGCACAGAAGATAGACGAGCCCTCATAACATTGGAAATGATTTTGTTTGATAAAAGAGTCCATCATAGACTTGCTTAGAGCAACTCGTGAATATTGCTTGATTTCTTTTTGTGTGGGGTAACACATGAAATGTTACTGTATTCCGACTGATGTGAACCATTTGCACTTCAAGTTATTTGAAAACGTCCTTCATAACAGATATGTGAGTAAATTTTAGAAAACATTGATCAAAAGGACAATTTTTTTTGGATTCAAGGAAGATCCATAGTGATATTTTGTAAATGTTTGGAGCTGTGATTGCTTTAAATTTTTGACTAAGACATTGGCATACAGTGCACAACTTCACAATTTGCTGTAACATGAAACTCGCAACCACTGTGAACCTGGAAGGTGATGGTTCAGTTTTTAACAAGGACCTAGCAAAGTTCATGGAATGGACCAACGAATGATTCATGAAACTTAACAAAGGCATTTCTGAAATGATTAATTTAGCTAGGAAGAATGTAGAGACACAAATTCACATCTCTGTTTGCATTTCATTATACTATAAATTACTTTTCTATTATATCCTAAAATACTTGTGTCTTTGTTCATATTTAATACACTCTATCTTGTTCCGGTGTTAAGATAGTTTCTTTATTTATTTCACTCAAGACTGTATGCTGTATTTTCTGCCTCAGTATTGACCAAACTCAGTTTGGTGCCAGCTTATATCACTTGAGCTGCTTTTTCAGGAAGTGAATCTGTCCACCTGTTATGTCAAAATATGATTCGATCAAAATAAATCCTGTTAATATCATCCCAAACTCAGGCTCGGTTATTTTGTATTTATTCATTGGAAATGAACAGAATATGACCGGCCGATTCTTGGTGGAGTGAGAGAGGGAGTTAAAGTGTTCAGCCACGGGGCCGTGGGGTTGGTTGGCATGGGTGTTCCAGAGATGTTCTCTGAAATGATCAGCAAGTTAGTGTCCTGTCTCCCTGATGCAGAGGAGACCACATCAGGTGGAACAGACACAGTGGATGACATCTGTGGAAGTATAGATAAATTTCTCTGGGATGTGGAAGGATCATTTGGGGCCTTGTCGGAGGTGAGGGGGGAGGTGTGGGCGCAGGTTTTGCACTTCCTGTGATGGCAGAGGAAGGTGACAGGGGTGGGGAGTGGGCTGGTGGAGGGGCATGGACCTGATGAGGGAGCCGCGGAGGGAATGGTGTCTCCGGAATGCAGATAGGGATACGGAGGGAAATATACCCCGAGGGATGGGGTCTGTTTACAGGTGGTGGAAGCAGCAGATGATGATATGATGTATGCAAGGTTGGTGCGTTGGAAGTTGAGGACCAGGAGGGCTCCCTCTTGCGATTGGAGGGATGGGGTTCAAGGGCATCGTTTACCACGTGGGAGGGGAAATTGCAGTCTTTGAAAAAGGAGGTTATCTGGGATGTTTTATGGTGGAGCTGGTCCTCCTGGGAACAGGTGCGGTGGAGGCAGAGGAATTCACAATAAGGGATGACATTTTTACAGGAGGTCGGGTGGGAGGATTGTAGTCCAGGTAGCTGTGGGAGTCAGTGGGCTTGTAGTAAATGTTCAGTCGGTCACTGGAGATAGAGGTGGAGAGGTCTAGGAAAGGGAGGGAGGTGTCCGAGATGGTCTCTGTGATGTTTAGGTCAGGGTGGAAGGTCTTTTTTTTTGTACATATTAGATTAGATTACAGTGTGAAAACAGGCCCTTCGGCCCAACAAGTCCACATCGAAGTGCAACCCACCCAGACTCTTACATTTACCCCTTATCTAACACTATGGGCAATTTAGCATGGCCAACTCACCTGACCTGCACATCTTTGGACTGTGGGAGGTCTTATTAAAGTTGATGAACTGTTCAACCTCCTCGTGGTAGCATGAGATTGCGTTGATACAGTCATCAATGTAGCGGAGGTAAAGATGGGCAAAGATACTAGTGTAGCTGTGGAAGATTGACTGTTCCATATATCTGACGAAGAGGCAGGCATAGCTGGGGTCCATACAGGTGTCCATGGCTACCCCTTTGGTTTGGAGGAAGTGGGAGGATTGAAAGGAAATGTAGTTGAGGTTGAGCATGTACTGCTTGGGTTTGCGTGACAGGAAAAAACGGAGGGCTTCGAGGCCTATATCATGGCGTTTGGATGTGTACAGGGCCTGGACATTCTGTTCATTCTGGGGCTTATCAATAGCTTGCAGTTATTATGGAACTGCAAGGGCAATGGCTGGGAACTCGGAGAAACCAATGTTTATGTCTTCTGCTTGAAGCAAATTTTGACCAGAACATTTAAACACCACAAAGCTCACTGTAGGAAATGCCAGTGCTGCAACTTTTAATAATATTTGATACTTTGTTAAAAATAGGGATTTTTAGTCATAGTTTCTGAAATAATCAAGAAAATAATTAACCGTTAAAACAAGTTCTTTCAAAGAGAGAGGATTTGCAAAGTTTGAAACCATACAGTGCTGTGGTTTATTTGAATTCAATGTCAGTCAGAGTTAGATACAGCCAAGGTGATCTCTCCATATATTGATTCTGTTAATCTGACACACCGACATACCTGTCTTTACAAAACTGTATTATTTTTTTAGTTGATCAAAATTTAGGAAACAGATCAAACTGAATGTATTCGGCTGGGAAGGAGATGGATACAGAAGACAGAATCAAAAACTGGGAACATTAAATCTTAAGAGAGAGTAACAAGTAGTACAAGATCAAAGACATGAAAAGGTGCATGTCGAGGTGTTCCAGACATTAGTGTATCGAATGAGCTTGTTAGATGGTCGAGAGACTCGTCCAGTGATGTCCTGGAATCAGACCATGAAACAGAGATCGAAAGGTCGATTTGCAAATGTCACTTCAATGTGATCACTTCACACTCTGTGTCCTGATATAGGCCACATTGGCAGATGTTTCCGCCAGATTGCATCCCCTCGGTTTATTTTCTGATCAGAAGTGAGATGTGTGGCTTGCTGCTGGCACATAGAAACAGGAAGTTGCACGCCAGCTGAGAATGATATATCAGGCGCGACTTTCCGTATTATCAGCACAAACAGTCTTCCTACCTCTGAGGGTGAACACACACTGACATGGTCAAGAACAAACGGACTGATTGCTGTTGGTCTCAACATTGTATTCAATTCCATTCCCATTTTCCAGAATGAAACAGAAGAGACACAAGATTATTTCAGCTAGAGTAAATTATCGGTCAGAGAGATAAGAAGAGTTATCATTGGGTGAAAGGAGCTAAATGACAATATGTAATTTCGTTCATAAACCTATGGTTAAAAGTAGAAAGCTTGAGGGAAGTTAATAAATAAATCTAAGAGACAGCATTCATTAAAAGTTGGAATTGTAAGGTTTAAGCAATAAAATTCAGCATGGCTTTGGTGGAAATGATATCATATCGGAAGTGGTTGGTTCTGTTTTCTGGAGAGGAAATGAGATGTGACATCAGGTGCAAAAAGTGGATGTAATGCTTCTTGACTTCAATCAGGTTTTTGACCAGATCTTGCATCTTTAATATGGTAAGGGATCATGGGATCTGGTGCAGTTTGGCAAATGCATCGAAGGTTTATTTGTTGGCAGAAGGTAATGGTCGAAGGTAGTCATTGTGAAGACATCTTGTGTCCATTGGCTTACTATATGACTTGGTGCTGGATCCTTTGCTGTTTGCAGGGGCTATGAATGGTCTAGTCAAGAATGTAGCAATTTTGATCAGTAAGTTCAAAGATGAGGTGAAAAACATTTGGTTTTGCAATTAATGAGGAGGAAAGCCAATGTGACATTGATGACCTAGCCTGTTGGAGAGAAGAATTGAAAACAGAACATTATATCCTAAAGTCTGTGAAGTAAAGTATTTTCGAGACTTACAATTTAAGCGAATTGTTGGAATCGACACAATACAAAGGATAAGCGATCTTCTGTTGTGAATATCCACATCATGGAGTGGGGGTTGGAGTTATAGTCTGGGGATATTGTGGCTAGACCATTCATTCAGGAAGCTGGCGTCTGAGCCCACAGTGCTGCCACATCAAGTCGTGAATTAAAGTTGATAATTAAACAACTCATTGAAGGAATAAGCTTCACAGATATTCCCTTGCTCTGCTTTGGAGAGCACAACACATCAGCGCAAAAGTTAAGGCTGAAGCATTCACAGCAACCTTCAGCCAGATGTGCCAATTGTCTGATCCATCTCAGTATCTTCCATAGATCACCAATATTACAGATATCTGTCAGCAGGGAATTCGCTTCTCTCCATGTGAAATCAAGACACTGTTGGGCGGGGGAAAGGGGTCATTGCAAATGCAATGGAGCCTGACAAAATTCTGGCAATAATACTGATGACTTGTGCTCGCCAAGCAATCCCGGTACAGCTAAAACACTGGCATGGACAATGTGGAAAATAGGCCAGGCACGTCCTGTGCTCAGAAATTAGGTCAAAGCTGGCGAATTACTGCCCCATCAGTCCATGCTCAATCATGAGTTAGATGTAGGAAGGTGCTATCAAGCAGCACTAGCTCTGCAATAACCTGCATCAATGTGGGTTAGGCAAGGCCTTCTCAGCTCATGACTGAATTACAGACTTGATTTAAACATGGATAAAGAACTGAATTCCAGAAATGAGGGGAGAGTGACAGCCATTCACATTAAGTTCACATTTGATAGAGTGTGATATTATGGAGTCGCAGCAAAACTGGATTCAATGGGTATCAGGTGACAACCTCCCTGCTGCCTGCAGTCATACCTCACACATTGGAAGATGGCTCTGCTTGTTAGAGGGCAGTTGTCCCAGCCAAAGCAAATCTCTGTTGGAGTTCCTGAAGAAAGTGTCCTTGGCCCAATCATGTTCAGCTGCTTCAGCAATGACCTTCCCTCCATCAGAAGGTCAGAAGTGAAATCTGCATTAATCTAGCACTTTTTTGTGACTCCTCAGTCCACATTCAAACGCAGCAAAATCTGGAAAATATCCAGACTTGAGCTGACAAGTGGCACATAGCATTCACATCACAAAACTGCGAGACAATGACTATTGATAATAAGAGACTAACCAAAACCCCTTGACATTCAATAGCATTACCTTCACTGAATCCCTCACCATCGACACCCTAGCTTTTATTGTTCATTAGAAATTGAGCTGGACACTCTACATAAGTACAATGGTTGTATGAGCAGGCCAGAGGCTAGGAATATGACAGCGAGTAATTCACCCCCTGACTCGCCAAGCCAATTGACCGTCTAAGAGATAGAGGTCAGGAGGCTAATAGCACAGCTCACCCTTGACTGGATAGGAGCAGCTTCAACTGCACTCAAGAAGCTTAGCATTGTCCAGGACAAAGCATCCCACTTGATCAGTAGCACATCCACAAGCGTCCATTGCCTCCAAATCTGATTCTTAGTATCTGCCATATGCTCTATCTAAAATACTACACTGCAGTAACTTAGCCACTTCCTTAGTCAGTACCTTCCCACTAACCACTTGCATCTCAGAGGACAGGCGCAGCAGATACATGGGAACAGCTCCTCTGTAAGCTTCTCTCTACAACACTCGGCATCCTGACATGGAAATATTCACCGATCCTTTACTGTAATTGGGTCAAAATCTGGATTTCCCTTCCTCAGGCCATTTTGGAACATGTTATTTCAGAAAGGCAGCTTACTACCATCTGCTAAAGGACATCTACGGACATTTAAAAGCAACCACCATGTTCCATGAATCATTAAAAAAATTGTTGAAGCTAACATGAGAGTTTGATAAAGTGGTTGAGGAGGCATTATGAGTATGTCATAAGCAATCAAAAGGTTTGGAGTAAAGTTCCAGAATCAGTCCCTACCATGGTAGCTTCAATTAATAAAAAAGCGTGAAATGAAAATGCTGGAATAATGAACGATAAGGGCAGACCTATCAAAGTTTTGAAGCATGTTACATGGTTCAGTATTGTCCTTCAGCGGAGGACGTCTGACCCTCCTACCTGGCCTGCCCTACCCGTTCAACAATAAGGTGATGGTCCTTTCCTGTGCCGAACCTGACTAAGAAACCCATCAGGAGAAAGTGAGGACTGCAGGTGCTGGAGATCAGAGTTGAGAGTGTAGTGCTGGAATAGCACAGCAGGTTAGGCAGCATCCAAAGAGCTGGAAAATCAACGTTCCAGGCATAACCCCTTCATCAGGTATCCTAATGAAGGCCTCATGCCCGAAACGTCGATTCTCCTGCTCCTCGGACACTGCCTGACTTGCTGTACTTTTCCAGCACTACAGTCTCGACTGAGAAGCCATTTGTTTGTAATAAAGCTTCTTAAGAACGATCAACCCTAATGAGCCGAGCAAGATGGCAGACCTTCAAAAAGGGAGCAGATGACCACCTTCTTGGAATATGTGACTAACTTTTTCAGAAGTTAGTGAAGAATTCAAAAAATGCAAATGACGGTGAGTCAGGTTCTTCAGACAGAGTCCGGTACACATTGAAGATTGATGATTGGATGCAAAGTCTCCTGTGATGTTGCTGTGAACAGCAAGAGAGTTCTTGCCAGTATTGCACTCCAATATTTGTTCATGATGTAAAGTGTCAGATTTATTGCATTTCTGTTTGTGACCGCTTTCTGTGCATTTCCAATATTAGGATCACAGTGGTGATATCATGACACCAGTATTCCCAAACTCCAGTTTGATGCTGAATGGACGCGGTTTGGAATACCGTCGTTTGCCCAGGGTGAAATTTGAATTCGAAGAAAGCCTGGAATCGGAAAGAAAGCCAAATGGTGACCATGTAACCCGAGTCAATGGAAAAAAAAATACAAAAACAGCTGGTTCACGAATGACAAGGCATCTGTCACCTTTCCATGGTCTGGGCGATATAAGATTCCAGACTCACTGGGAAGTAATTGACTGTGTCTGAAGTGGCTTTAGCAAGCTATTCAATGGGCAATTGGGGATAGGGACTCATTGCTGACTCTAACCAGAAAGTAATACATGTAACAAAACCTCACAACAACTATATCAATTAAATGTAATTGTTGCGGCAGTTCCTGATGTCATTACAAGTATTTCACGTGAATATTCTAAAATGCACTGTGAGTGATGCTGCACCGTCTAAACGGATTACAATATAAATCAGTGGGACATTCAGAGTAGATCCAGTTCAACATTGAAGTTTAATTGCAGAATTTTCAGCACTGAATTTTTAACCTAAATAAAAGTTTTAGATTGTGTTTATCGTCCAGAAATAAATAAAAGTTGTTGCAATTCATCCTCATAAATTTATATTCACTTCTGAAAATTGTCAACGTTCTTATAATAAACTTGTTTCGATTTGAATCTTACCAACAAATCACTTCTTTCATCTGGCTTTGCTGTCACCATCACTTCCTTGAAACCAATTAAGCATTTATGTAAATAAACACAGAAATAGAATTCTCAGAATCAATTACAGAACCACAAAACCCCAATTTATATTTCCCCCCAAGCACAGTGCACGAATTGTGGAAAAAATGCAAATAACTCAATGGATTCCAATACTAATTGATGTTCGGACTTTTTAATACATCAGTTGTATGATTGTTGAATGAGAGAGGTATCAGTTGTCATGTTTAGTCAAAAAAAAAACTATAATTAAGAGATACATTGGCACAGCTAATATTTCTGTCTCTATTTTTCTCTCTTCCCCTCCTGCCTTTCCCCCAATTTTTCTTTATATCTGATGCCGTGTTTTGCCTCTCCACAATCTGACAATGTTTTCCTTAATAACATGAACCTCACCAACATATGCTCTCAGCCAAATTCATCCATTTCTTTCGAGAGATTTGAATCAGTACAGCCAGATTTTCTCAAAAATCTGTCTGAGTATTGAGTGATCTGGAAATGCTTGATCGGAATGAGGCTGCAAGACTTTACTGTGATCGTGTTTTCATTGTATCTCAGCAGTATTATTCTTGGCTGAGGAATGTTTAATGGTTCAGTGCAATGCATATTTAGTCTATAACTAACTTTTACTGCACATCTCATGGAATGTTTAATATTGTAGAGGGTGATTTATTCTGTGTCGACTCTGTGTTGTACCTGCTCTGGGAGGGTTTTTTTTGGGAACCCTGGACGCAGCTCTACACTGTGTCAAAACCAAAATGTATTTGACATGTTTGCATTGGACAGCACAATATAGAGGGAGATTTACCTAGCACATTACATGAGCTGTACAATCACGGGAAACATTTGATGTAGCCGTGTAAAGGGGCTTGAACTCCTACCCACTGTCTTTCTGATTTTGAAATATTTGATACCAGAATAAAAAGGGAACCACACTATGCATCGAAACTTTGTTATATAAGTAGATTATCATCTACAGGCACAGACATACATAAACACATAAGCAAATCATTCATGAACAACCCTTGCAGTGTTTAATGGATGAGTGCAGAGAGAGCTTTAAAATACAATGTGTGTATTCCATGCGACACATGCCGACAGTGAGTTTGATATGGTAGTTTAAATGCAGTTTTTATTTGTCTTTAATCTTTTCTGTGACAGCCGTAGTTGTACTTGACAAATATTCAACAGAAATGGAGGACTATAAATGCAGTCACTGCATTAGAGGCAGAATGTAATGCCATCAAACAGGGAGAAAGGCGATTCCTGTCTTTTTTCATGATGAGGAGGGATTGAAGCAGCTGGGCTTCAAACATGAAATGGAGGTTAATTTAAATGAGGCCTATATAATTCTGAAAAGACTAACTTAGAGCAAAGGTCAATGATAGGGAACCAGAAGCAGCTTGTTCAGCCAATGGAGTTTGGTCTTCCAAACAATGACATCATGGCTGAACTGATAATCCTCACCTGCACTTTCCAGCGTTTTAACTGTAAGCATTGATTCAATTACCAAATCAAAATCTGTCCATTTCAGCCTTTGAAATACTGAATGACCCAACCTCGACAGTCTTCTGTGGTACAGAATTCCACAAATTCTCGACATTCTGGGAGACAAAATTCTCTTCTGCCAGAAATTTGTGACCTCTAATTCAGAGATTCTACTCCCTGGTCCGAACCTCTCCCACAAGGAGAAACAACATTTCTGCATTTACACCATCGAGTTTCCTGAAAATAATAGATGTTTCAGAATGTCAGTACTGAATCTTCTGTGTTGCAATGAGTATCGGCCCAAATGACTCAATCTCTACTCCCAAGACAGTCCCTCCATCTTCAGGATCAGTCGACTAAACCTCATGTGGATTGTCTCACATTCCAGTGTACCCTTTCTTTGTGGTATGAGTCCCAAGAACAGATCACAGTATTCCAGCTGTGGTAAGAATAGAGCTTCTTTTCAGTTTTAACAAACATTATAGTCATACAAATATCCAGCACAGAAACAGACCCTTCGGTCCAACTGCACTGACCGGATATCCCAATCTGACTGAGTACCATTTGCTAAACATTTGGCCTATCTTCCTCTAAATGTTACCTGTTCATACATCCATCCAGGTGCCTTTTAAAGGCAGTAATTGAACCGTCCTCCACCACTACTGCTGGCAGCTTTTTCCATACATACACGTGAAAAGGTTACCCCTCAGGTTCTTTTCAAACGTTTCTCCTCTCACCTTAATCCGCTGTCCTCTAGTTTTGGACTCTCCCACTCGAGGAAAAAGGTCTTGGCTATTCACCATATCAATGCCCCACATGGTTTTATAGGTCTTGTTCAGGCCACTCCTTAGCCTCCTTTTCTCTCACTGGAAGGAAAAGAAAAGCCCCAGCCTATTCAGCGTCACCTTCTACCTTAAACACCCCAGTTCCAGCATCATTCTTGGAAATCTTATCTTCATCCTCTCAAGTTTCACAAAATCCTTCATAGAACCGGGAGCTAGATTTGTCTATAATAATTTTCAATGTGGCCTCACAAATGTTCTGTACAGCTGAGACATGACATCTCGACTCTTACACTTAATGTTATGACCAATGAATGAAAGCATGCCAAACACCTTTTCCCCACCCTGTCTCCGTGCAACTCCACATTCAAGGAATGATGCATCTGCACCCTTTGGTTTCTTTGCTTAGCAACACTCCCCAAGGCCCAGCCATTAATTATATAAGTCCTGCCCTGGTTTGCCTTACAAAAATGCAACACCGACATTTATTTAATGAAGCATGGGTTTATGAAAGGCAAGTCATCTTTAACTGATTTATTGGAATTCTTTGAGGTTATAACGAGCGTGGTAGACAATGGGGAACTGGTGAACGTGGTGTATCTGGATTTCCAAAAGGCATTCAGCAAGGTGCTGCACAAAAGGCTGCTGCATAAGATAAAGATGTACAGTGTTACAGGCAATGCATTAGCATGGACACAAGAATGGTTAACTAACAAAACGCAAACATTGGGATAAATGCCCCATTAGTCACTCTCCAGTCTTCTGGCATCTCATCTATGATTATCAACGATACAAATATCTCAGCAAGGGGTCCAGGAATCTCTTCCCTAACTTCCCACAAAGTTCTGGGAAATACCTAATCAGGTCTTCAGGATTTATTTCCATTTTTCTACTTGAAGACCTCCAACACCTCCTTTTCTGTAAAATGAACTAATTTTATGATCACATTATTTATTTCCCAAGTTTCTTTGCTTCCATGCTCCTGTCTACTGTAAATATTGATGCAAAATATTTGCTTGGTGTCTCTGCCATCTCCTGTGGTTACATGCAGGAAAGCCATGTTGATCTTTAAGGCCTGTATTCTCTCCTTAGTTATTCTTTTAACCTTAAAATAATTTTAGAATCTTTTCGGATTCTCCTTAATTCTATTTGCCAAAGCAATTTCATGTCCCCTTTTTCCCCTCATGATTTCCTGTTTAAGTATACTCCTACTGCCCTTATACCATTCTCAGGATCACTCAACCCCAGCTGTCTATGTCTGATGAATGCCCCCTTCTTTTTCTGGACAGCAGTTGCAATTTCCCTCATCATTGAGGTTTTCCCATGCCTTGCCCTTCACACAAACAGAAACATACCATCACTGAACTCTCATTGTCTCATTCTTTAAGGCCTCCCACTTGTCAGCCGTACCTTTACCTGTGAATAACCTCCCCCAACCAACTGCTCAAAGTCTAATACCATCGAAACTGGCCACACTCTAATTTGAAACTTTCATTTTTAAATCAATTTTATCCTTTCTCATCATTATTATTAAACCAATAGAATTATGATCACTTTCCCTGAAGCGTGCCCCTATGGACACCACTATCACTTGCCCTGCCTTGGTTCCCAACAGAAGGTCAAGTATTGTGAACTGTCCAGTAGGTGCATCCACATATTGAATAACAACATTTTCTTGAACACACTTCACCAATTTCTCCACATTCCAAGATCTTAACACTGTTTGGAAAGTTAAAATTCCCTACCATTATCCTTTTTTCTTACAGATAGTATAATTGCTTGTAAATCTCCCACTCTCTAAAAAGAGGCCCATTTTACAATCCCAGCAAGGTCATCACCTCTTTCTTATTTTTAAGTTTCATCCATATAACTTCACTGGGCAGTCTCCAAGAAATATCCTCTCTACATCCAGCTGTAATGTTCTTTCTAACCAACAAAACTACTCCATCTCCTCTCTTGCTCCTCTGTCTACACATTCTATAGCATCTATATCCTGGAACATTAAGCTGCTGGTCCTGTTCATCCCTGAGCCACATTTCTGTAATGGTAATGATATCCTTGTCCCACATTCCCATCTATGCCCGATGTTCATCTGTCTCACATGTCAGGCCTCTTGCATCAAAGTAAATGCAGTTTCGCAGTCTTACCTCGCTCTTGCCAAACTGTTGTCTGCCTTGACCCCTAGAATTGCTCACCACATCTCACCTCAAACATTTCTCTTTTCTCACTATCTTGTTCGTTCCCACTATCCCCCTTACTAGTTTAAAACCTTCAGCATACTGCGAGCAAATTTCCCCACAAGAATATCGGTCCCCTTCCAATTCAGGTCCCTCTTGTACAGGTCATTTCTATCCCTGAAGAGATCCCAATGATTGAAAAATGGGAATCCTAACCTCTGCAGCAGCTCCTCAGCCACACATTAGCTGCTCTATCTGATTGTTCCTAATCTCAATATTCCATTAGATTTTAAACAAACCCCAACATGACATTTGCCATCCTTATTGACAGTTGAAATTAAAAGCTAACTTTTTGTGGTTCAGAGATGCGGACTCCCTGTAGATTTCTGAATTCAATCTCTATCTTGCCTGTTAAAATGCATAACTTCACTGTTTATGTCTGTTCTCATTTATTTCATCCACATTACATTATTATGTGCAGCTCCTTGTTCACTCTCTTGTCCTATCTGTATCCCTCCGCATTACATTATTATGCGAAGCTCCTTGTTCACTCCCTTGTCCTATCTGTATCCCTCCACATTACATTATTATGCGAAGCTCCTTGTTCACTCCCTTGTCCTATCTGTATCCCTCCGCATTACATTATTATGCGAAGCTCCTTGTTCACTCTCTTGTCCTATCTGTATCCCTCCGCATTACATTATTATGCGAAGCTCCTTGTTCACTCCCTTGTCCTATCTGTATCCCTCCGCAAGCTTCTCTTTGTGTCATACTCATCACTTGTCTCTGCTCCAATTTTGGAGTCATTCACAAACTTGCCGACAATATATTCACTTTCCTCATCTAAGTCATCAAAACACTTTGTAAATTTTTTTTTGTCCCCAGAACAGATTTATGTGATACTCCACAGATTGACATCCTGTAAAATAAAACACTTAATCAAACTTTTCTGACTGGGATTTCAAAAATCCTCTCTCCATGTTAATACAATACCTCCAAAGCCAAGGCTCCTTTCTTATTCAGTAATCGTATGCATGAGTGCTATCAAACACCTACAGAAAATCAAAACATGTTACAATCACGGTTTCCTCCATTTTCTCCAAGAATTCCGATACTTTTATCAGGCATGATGTCCATTTTGTAAAGCCATTCTGTTTTCTGCTGTAACATCCTTTTTTAAAGACTCCACCATTTTTTTCAATAACTGATGTTAAACTAAGTAGCCTCAGTCAATCTTTTGTGTGCCTTAACTTTTTATGAGTGAAGGGGTTGGGTGAAGGATCTACTATCAGCCCTCACTTCCACCTGCTGGAGAAGCACTGTCATCTACTGTGAAAAACTCAACAAAATGTATCTATGTTCATTTACTGAGAAAGCAATTCCACAAATGTTCTAGCTCATCACCTTCTGGCGGTCCCAGATTTTACAAAGCAATTCATTGAAAATCAACAAGGCTAATTAGCATCAAACCAAGATCAATATTTGAGTAGAAATATCTCAATTCCTGGTCACGTATTTTTGTTCATCTATTTTTAGGACATTAGCTTCAACAATGTGGAGTCTGTGTGGGTAGAGCTGTGAAATACCAAGGGACAAAAAACATTAGTGAGTGTCATACTCAGACCCCCAGACTGCAGTGGTCATGTTGGAATAGTATTAAACAGGAAATTCGACGATACCCTCCATCGCATCTACTCCACTTCCCCCTCCTCCGCCCTTGAGCCCCACCCCACCAATTGCCACCATGACAGAACCCCATTGGTCCTCACCTACCACTCCACCAACCTCCATATACATCGTATCATCAGTCGTCATTTCCGCCACCTCCAAACGGACCCCACCACCAGGGATATATTTCCCTCCCCTCCCCTATCAGTGTTCCAAAAAGGCGACTCGCTCCGTGACTCCCTTGTCAGGTCCACTCCCCCCACCAACCTAACCTACACTCCCGGCACCTTCCCCTGTAACTGCAAGAAATGCAAAACTTGCGCCCACACCTCCCCCCTTACTTCCCACCAAATCCCCAAGGGATCCTTCTATATCCGCCACAAATTCACCTGCACCTCCGCACACATCATTTACTGCATCCGCTGCACCTGATGTGGCTTCCTCTATATTGGGGAGACAGGCCGCCTACTTGCGGAACGTTTCAGAGAACACCTCTGGGACACCCGCACCAACCAACCCAACCACCCCGTGGCTCAACACTTCAACTCCCCCTCTCACTCCACCAACGACATGCAGGTCCTTGGACTCCTCCATCACCAGACCATAGCAACACGACAGCAGGAGGAAGAGCGCCTCATCTTCCGCCTAGGAACCCTCCAACCACAAGGGATGAACTCAGATTTATCCAGTTTCCTCATTTCCCCTCCCCCCACCTTGTCTCAGTCCCAACCCTCGAAATCAGCAACGCCTTCCTAACCTGCAATCTTCTTCCTGACCTCTCCACCCCCACTCCGGACTATCAGCCTCATCTTGACCTCCTTCCACCTATCGCATTTCCAACAACTCTCCCCCAAGTCCCTCCTCCCTACCTTTTATCTTAGCCTGCTGGACACAATTTCCTCATTCCTGAAGAAGGGCTCATGCCCGAAACGTCGATTCTCCTGCTCCTTGGATGCTGCCCGACCTGCTGCGCTTTTCCAGCAAACATTTTCAGCTCTGATCTCCAGCATCTGCAGTCCTAACTTTCTCCTTAAACAGGAAATTAGCCAAGCTAATGATATGGAGACATCTGAGATCATGGGTGATTTTAATCTGCATCCAGATTGGACAAATCAAATTAGCAACAATGTCTCCTAGGGGGATTTCCTGGCCTACATATGGGATGGTTTTCTTAACCAACATGTGGATTAACCATCTAGAGAGCAGGCCATCTTAGACTGGGTACTGTGTAATGAGAAGGGAATCATTGCCAATCCAGCTGCCTGAGACTCCTTGGGGAAGTGTAACCATGACATGATACAACTTTTTTTATCAAGATGGAAAGTGAGCCAGGTGATTTGGAGACTAGGGTGCTGAATTTTAATAAAGGAAACTATGAAGATATATAAGGCATGAGTTGGCGTTGATAGATTAGTGGAAGGTGCTTAAAGGTGTGACTGTAGATATGCATTGGCAAATATTCAAGGAAATCATGGGGGAACTGAAACAACTATTTATTCCTGTCTGGTACAAAAGCAAAATGAGTAACAGGACCAATCCATGGCTTATAAAGGAAATTAGATAGTATCCGTTTGAAGGAAGAAGCATAGAGATTGGCCACGAAAAATAATAGGTCTGATGTTTGAGAGCAGTTTCAAATTCAGCAAAGAAGGACCAAGGGATTGATGAAGATGGGAAAACACAGTACAAAAGGAAGTAAGATTACAGGGAACATGGAGACTGAGACGACAAGGTTCAACAGTACGTGAAGAGAAAGAGATTGATGAAGACAAATGTAGGTCCCTACAGATAGAAATGGGGAAATGTATAACAAAGGACAAAGGAACAGCTGAGCAACTGAATGCATACTTTAGTTCTGTCTTCACAAAAAACGACAGCTGTACGGGAGGTTGGTGAGGCTGCAGTCGGAGTTTATGTGCTGTTTTGGTCACCTTGCTGAAGGAAGGATGTTATTAAACTGGAAAGAGTGCAGAAGAAATTTATACGGATGTTGCTCGCACTCAGTGGTCTGAGTTATAAGGAGAGGCTTAACAAGCTAGAACTTCTTTTCTTAGACCATAAGACCATAAGACATAGGAGTGGAAGTAAGGCCATTCGGCCCATCGAGTCCACTCCGCCATTCAATCATGGCTGATGCGCATTTCAGCTCCACTTGCCAGCGTTCTCCCCGTAGCCCTTAATTCCTCTAGACAACAAGAACCTATCAATCTCGGCCTTGAAGACATTTAGCGTCCCGGCTTCCACTGCACTCCGTGGCAATGAATTCCACAGGCCCACCACTCTCTGGCTGAAGAAATGTCTCCGCATTTCCGTTCTGAAATGACCCCCTCTAATTCTAAGGCTGTGTCCACGGGTCCTAGTCCCCTCGCCTAACAGAAACAATTTTCTAGCATCCACCTTTTCAAAGCCATGTATTATTTTGTACGTCTCTATTAGATCTCCCCTTAATCTTCTAAACTCCAACGAATACAACCCCAGTATCCTCAGCCGTTCCTCATATGCTAGACCTGTCATTCCAGGGATCATCCGTGTGAATCTCCGCTGGACACGTTCCAGTGCCAGTATGTCCTTCCTGAGGTGTGGGGACCAAAACTGGACACAGTACTCCAAATGGGGCCTAACCAGAGCTTTATAAAGTCTTAGTAGTACATCTCTGCTTTTATATTCCAACCCTCTTGAGATGAGAGACAACATTGCATTCGCTTTCTTAATCACAGACTCAACCTGCATGTTTACCTTTAGAGAATCCTCGACTAGCACTCCCAGATCCCTTTGTGCTTTGGCTTTATTAAGTTTCTCACCATTTAGAAAGTAGTCCATTCCTATATTCTTTTTGCCAAAGTGCAAGACCTCGCACTTGCTCACGTTAAATTCCATCAGCCACTTCCTGGACCACTCTCCCAACCTGTCTAGATCCTTCTGTAGCCTCCCCACTTCCTCAGTACTACCTGCCTGTCTACCTAACTTTGTATCATCGGCAAACTTCGCTAGAATGCCCCCGGTTCCCTCATCCAAATCATTAATATATAATGCGAACAGCTGTGGCCCCAGCACCGAACCCTGCGGGACACCGCTCGTCACCGGCTGCCATTCTGAAAAAGAACCTTTTATCCCAACTCTCTGCCTTCTGTTAGATAGCCAATCCTCAATCCATCCCAGCAGCTCACCTCGAACACCATGGGCCCTCACCTTGCTCAGCAGTCTCCCGTGTGGCACCTTATCAAAGGCCTTTTGAAAGTCCAGATAGACCACATCCACTGGGTTCCCCTGGTCTAACCTACTTGTTACCTCTTCAAAAAATTCCAACAGGTTTGTCAGGCATGACCTCCCTTTACTAAATCCATGTTGACTTGTTCTAATCAGACTCTGCTCTTCCAAGAATTTAGAAACCTCATCCTTAATGATGGATTCTAAGAGACTGAGAGGGGATCTTACAGAACTGTACAAAATTATGAGAGGAATACACTCAGTCTTTTTTGCCAGGGTTGGGGAATCGAGGATTAGATGGCATTAGTTTAAGGTTAGAGGGGAAAAGTACAAAAGGGAACCTGAGGGGCAATTTGATTATACAGAGGCTGGCACGCGGATGCAATGAGCTGCCAGCAGAAGTGGTTGAGGTGGGTACGTTAACAACATCTAACGGCATTTTGACAAATATCTGGATAGGAAAGGGTTAGAATGATGTGGACCAAATCCAGGGAAATGGGGTTAGCATGGGTGGACATTTTGGTCAGTATGGATCAGTTTGGGCCAAACAACCTGTCCCTGTGCTTTCGGACTTTCTGACTCGAAGATACAAATCAAGTCCCTGAAATCCTGGAGAATGCAATATTTAGTGAGAGAGGAGAACTGAGGGAGGTCAATATTAGTAGAGAAATGGTGCTGGGAAATTGAGGGGATTGAACCAGATAAATCCTCAGGGCCTGATAAATCTGTATCTCAGAGCACTAAAGGAAATGGTTCTAGAAATACTGAATGCTTTGGTTGTCAGGATTCTTTAGATTTTGGTACAGTACTTGCAGATTGGAGGGCAGCTACTGCCACTCCAACACTCAGAAAGAGAGATACAGAGAAACCATGGAATTATAGACCAGTGAGCTTCAGATCAGTAGTGGGGAAAATTCTCAAATCCTTCATCCTTTATGGCAGAGCATTGAGAAAGCCGTGGCAAAATCAAACAGAGTCAGCATGGATTTATGGAGGGGAAATCATGCTTGTCAAATCTATTGGAATTCTGTGAAGATGTAACTATCAGAGTCAATAAAGGGGAACTGGTCAATATGGTGTATTTGTACTTGCAGAAAGCGTTTGACAATGCCCCATTTAAGAGGTCACTGTACAGGATTAAAACACATGGGATTGGGGTAAGTGACTGAGATAAATAGAAAACTGATTGGCAGAGAAGAAACAGAGGAGGGCTGAAGGGGCCCGTGTAAAATAGGCAGACAGTATCTAGTGGGATGCCACAGGGACTCCAGCTAATAACAATATATATTAATGATTTGGATGAAGGAATAAAATGTAACATCTCAAGGTTTGCAGATGATACCAAGTTGGGTGGGAGGGTGAACTGTGACGAGGATGCAGAGATCCTATGGCATGATCTGGACAGATTGGGTGAGCGGGCCAATCAATAGCAGATGCAGTTTATTTTAGATAAATGTCAGGTTATTCACTTTGGAAACAAAAGGAAGGTGGTGGATTACTACCTGACTGGCTGCAAATTGGGAGAGGGGAGTCTGCTGCAGGGCCCACATGTCGTTGTGCACCAGTCACTGAAGGTACACATGCAGGTGCAGCAGGCAGTAAAGAAGGCAAATGCTATATTGACCTTCATTGAGAGATGTTTCGAGTACAGGAGCAGGGATGTGTTGTTACAGTTATACAGGGCCTTGGTGAGGCCACACCTCAAACACTTTGTACAGTTTTGGTCTGCTTTTCTGAGGAAGGATGCCCTTGCTCTGGAGGGCATCACTTACCTGACTGATTCCGAGGCTGGTGGAACTAACATATGAGGACAGGTTGTCTAGCTTAGGATTGTTTTCACTGGAGTTTAAACGAATGGGAAGGAATCTCATTCTAACAGGACGAGACAGGGTAGATACAGGGAGGATGCTCCTGATGGTGGGGGTGTCCAGAATCAGGGGACACAGACTGAGGATTTGGGGTGGATCATGTAGGATGGAGATGAGGAGACATTTCTTCACCTAAAGAGTGATGAGCCTGTGGAATTCATTACCACAGGAACTTGTTAATGCCAAAGCATTGAATGTGTTGAAAACACGGCGACATGTAGCATTTAGGGCAAATGGGTTCAAAGGTAATGGGGAGGAAACAGGATGAGGCTATTGAGCTGGATGATGAGCCATGATTATGATGAATGGCAGAGCAGGCTCAAAGGGCTGAGTGGCCTTCTCCTGCTCCTACCTTCAATGTTTAAGAGGATGTTGCCCTGAGAAAACCTTGGCATTATTAGTGCTTTCCCATTTACCTCAAAATATCACTCATCACCCGACCCGAAAAATAATGTGGAGACGTAACCTCTCAAATTTCAATAACACAGCTCCTCCCAAGAGTCATGGTGTGATGGTTGAGGTGCAGCTTTGTTCATTCTTAACACGAGATGTCATTTTGTTCTGTGATTGTTTCTGTGTGTCTGTATTTCTCTGTGTGTGTGTGCGTGTGTGTGTGTGCGCGCACAAGTGTATTTGTGCGTGTGTGTGCATGTCTGTGCATATCCATGGCTATGTGTCTGTCTCTGTGTAGGTGTGTGAGTGTGAGTGTGAGTATGAGTGTGTGTGTGTGTGTGTGTGTGTGTGTATATATGTGTGTGTGTGCGTGTCATGCGCATGCGGATGTACATTTCTGTGTCTGTTGCCATGTGAAGCACATCATATTTCCGTGAAACTACTTTCTTTGTTGGAGGCCACCAGCATGCTCCAGTTGCTGGAAGGTGCTGTAATGTATTTCAGATTGCGTGCCTCCATGCAATGTAACTTTCCTGCTTGACGAAGATACTAATTCATAACAGACAGCTTTTATCACCGATTTCTCACTAACACTTACAGAGTGTCATTTTATGTCTTTAGTTTTAGCGTCTAAGGTGATGTCTGGTCACCCTGATAGCTCATGTCAAACCAATGGAAATCTTCCCATTCATTTCTCTCAGCCAATAGGGACTCTTTCCATGTATAGTCAATGTTCAGGGCTGTCATACCATTCTTCAGCATTCCTGAAGCGGACCCTTTGGTCCACCACTAGCTGCCTGGCTGTAGGAATCTCACCATGCAGGAAGTAAATTCACACGTCACATGCTTCCATTCTGTTGACATGTCCAAGACACACTTGTTGGATGATTTAAGGATTCTCCATTTGAGAGGACACAGAATTCAAGAGTTTGTCATGTCACCTCCAAATCTGAGCATTCCAACTGGGGTACCCTCGCCCACATCTCAATTAAACCCAACAACCCCTGCAAGTCTCCATACAACAGCCTTTTCACTCCTCCCTCTGCATGTTCCAGGACGACAAAACTCCTTGAAAGTGCATCTGTACCTCTCAGCTTACTTCAGACCAGACAAGACAACCGAGGGAAAAGGAGAAAGTGAGGACTGCAGCTCAGAGTCACAAAGTGTGGCGCTGGAAAAGCACAGCAGGTCAGGTAGTATATCTTAGGAGTGGAGAGTCAACGTTTCAGGTATAAGCCTTCCATGGCATGTCCTGCCCGAAACACCGACCTTTCGGTCAGAAGTGAACACTATTGTTGGGACATGGTCTGCTGTTGGATTTGGGCAGTAAAAATCAATAACTTAGTCATCATTCTATAGAGCGCAATAATTCAACATACATGTGGATGGATTATCTCATATTCTAAATAAATACAATGAATATCATTGTTATGTGAATCATGAAAGAATTGGAAAACATTAACGGAGAGATAACAAGGTCATAAAGTCACCAGTTGGAACAGAAGAAGAAATCAAAGAGTACAGAAAAGCATGTTAAAGCACAATTATCAGAGACCATATTTGATTGAATGGCTCAGACAAAACAAGAACAGATGGAGAACAAATTGATATTTATAGTTCAGAAAAATTGACTGTGCGACAACAGAAAGATGAAAACCTGAAACAATTGCATTGAAAAGTATATACAGAAGAAGAATCTGAGTGTATTCCCAAATGTTACTAACTTTAAAATGATGTCTTGATGAGACAATCAGGCAGATGGAAAAGTGGGAGAAATTCCCTACCAGTGACTTATAGAAAGGAGGTGTGGCAGGCAGCACATCAGCCACCTGTGGGTCATTGTGGGAGAGAGAATGACTCACGCTAAAATACACAAACATTTTTACTGGCCTGAACTGCATTTAGGTGGAGTTAAAAATTGCCAGAAATGTCGTACGTGTCATGCAACTGGAAAACCTCAGGCAATAATAAAACCAGGAACTTGAATACCCATCCCTGCATTTGAGGAACCTTTCACAAGGGTCTTACTTGATTGAGTAGGACCACTACACAAAGAAAAAGTGGGAATCAGTATTTGTTAACAGTAATAGATGAGTCCATTCGATATCCAGATGCCATTCTATTTGTGCAATACCACTGCTAGAAGGATTGGAGAAGAGGTACACCAATGTTTAACTCAATAAAGACCACCCACAGAGATACAATCAGATCAAGGAACTTTACTTCGAATATATGCATGGAAGTTATGGGTAGCTTATCCACTGCTTACCAAAAAGGATGGAAAGGGAATGTGAGAAAGATTACGTTAAATTTTAAAGACCATTAGTGAGCTTAGAGAAGACCATATATAGGGCTTAGCATCAAGACAATCCAAACGACTAGATAAAGGAATTCCATTTCTACATCTTACCAGTGGGGATGAACTAAATGAACCTACCACATTCAGTCCATTTGAATGACTGTTGGGACATGAGCTGAGAGAACCACCGAAAATAAATAAGGAGAAATTACTGAGTCAGAGTTCAGCTACCACATATTTGAACTGTGTCAAAGTTTAGGGAATGATTAAATTGAGCAGGGGAATTGGCTCCAATTAAGCATTATCCTTTTAGACTTATGCCAAAGAAAGTTGGCGTATATTCAAACACAGACTGAATGCATGTTCCAAGAACAACAGCATCAAAGTGAGTTGCAGCAACTGGAGCACAGTCAAAGTAATGGTGTCAAAGCCAGATGATTGTGTGCAGACTATTGCAAAGTGAATGCAGTTGCAGAGTCTGATTCACATATGATTCCACATTGAGAAGACTGTATTGAAAATGTAGAACAAGCAACTTATATTTGTAATTTGGACTTGCTGAGAAGGTACCGGCAGGTACATTTTTCCGAAGGAATGATGAGTATTTTGGCTTTGATAACACTGAATGGACTTTACCAACTTAAAGTCATGCCAGTTGGTATGGAAAATGTGCCAGCCACATTTCAAAGACTAACCAATAAAGTCACTTTTGGGTTATCCAATTGTATGGTGGACATCAACAACCTTGTGATCTTTTAGTCACACACAGAAGGAATATTTGCAGCATTTATTGGAACTACTCCATTGAACTTTGGGACTCAGGCTGGTAATAAACTTGGCTAAGTGTGAATTCGCCAAAGTCAGAGTCATGTCCCTGGGCCAAGTTGCCAGGCATGGGCAGATGGCCCTAACCATGCCATTGACAAAGGCAGCAAGAATATGATTCCTGGCAGTGAACAGGTTTACCAGAAGTTTGTACTAAATTGAAATAGTGTGGTTGCTCCACTGACTGACTAACTGAAGAAGTGTCAGTTATTTTAGTGGACAGTAGAATGTCAGAAGGCATTTGCCAACCTGAAAGCTGTGTCAACTATTGCCCCAGTGTTAGCTACGCCTAATTATACAAAGCTACTTGAGATGGCTATTAATGTGAGTGATGTGGGTGTTGGTGCTGTATTCTTACAAGACGACAATGAGAAGATAGGAAGCCCCATTATGTACTTCTTCAGTAAATTGAATATTCATCAGAAATATTCCACGATTGAGAAGGAGACCTAGAGCTTGGTGTTCCAACCTTTCAAGATTTATATTGCCACTAAAGGGTCTTGGACAATTGTACGTCCTGATCATAATCCATTAAAGCTTTTGGAGAAATGTAAGGGCTGAACTTCCAGATGGTTTACATGGAGCTTATTACTGCAGCCATTCAATTTGAAAATGATACACGTGGCAGGAGGAGAAAATGTAATTGCTGATGTGTTGTCACAACTTGGATAATGTAAAATGGAGGGATTTGGTTGCAGGAGTAATTGGACTAAAACAGGATGCAGGAATGCATGTTTACAGTTAATGCAATGTGTGTATATTGTCACGTAATAATAGCTTTAGACTAAGGGCTTTAAATTGAAATCATCTTTGACTCTTATTAATGCTGCAGTACAATTACAGAACTGGTACTTAACCAACAATGCGGAAACTTGCCCAGGGATATCCTGTGCATAAAAAAGGACAAATTCCATCCAGCTAATAAATGCCCCACCACTCTATTCTCGATCATCAGTAAAGTAATGGCAAGTGCCATGAGCAGGTCTATAAAGCAGCACTTGCTCAGCAATAAGCTGCTCAGTGATGCCCAGTTTGGGTCCTGCCAGGGTCAGTAAGCCCCCGACTTCATTACAGCCTTGATTCAAATATGGACAAAACAGTTGGAAGCTTGAGGTAAGGTGAGAGTGACAGCCCTTGACATCAAGGCTGCACTCGATTGAATGTGGCTTCAAGGAATCATAGGAAAACTGGAATCAATGGGTGCAAACTCTCTGATGGGTGGAGTCAATCCTGACACATAGGAAGATGGTCATGGTTGTTGGAGGTCAGTCACCTCAGATCCAGGATGTCTCTGCAGGAGTCCATCAGGGTAGTGCCCTTGGCCCGACCGTCTTCAGCTGTTTCGTCAATGACCTTCCCCTCCATCACAAGGTCCGAAGTGGGAATGTTTGCCAATGATCACACTATGTTCAGCACCATTTACAATTCCTCAGATTCTGATGTCCATGTTCAAATGCTACAAGATCTGGACAATATCAAGGCGTGGGCTGACAAGTGGCAAGTAACATTGCCATCAAAAATAAAAGACAATCCAACCACTGCCCCTTGGCATTCAATGGTTTACCATCACGAAATCCCATACTATCAACATCCTGTAAGTTATCATTGACCAGACACTCAAATGCACTTACCACAAACACAGTAGCTACAACAGCAGGTCAGATGCTAGGAATAGTGAAGCTAGGAATTCTGCAGCCTGTCCCCCATCTACAATGTACAAGTTGGAAGTGTGATGGAATTCCCCCAACTTGCCTGGACGGGTACAGCCCCATCAACACTCAAGAGGTTTGACACCATCCAGGAAAAGCAGCCCACTTGATTGGCACCACATCCATAAGTGTCCACTCCCTCCACCACACATGCTCAGTACACACTGCTGCTACTATCTACATGATGCACTGCAGAAGTTCACCGAAGATCCTTAGACAGCACCTTCCAAACCCACAACCATTTCCATCTAGAAGAACAAGGGCAGCAGATAGGTGGGAATTCCACTACCTTCAAGTTCCCTTCCAGGTCAAGCTCCATCCTGACTTGAAAATATAACACCGTTCCTTCACTGTCACTGGGTCAAAGTCCGGGAATTCCCTCCCTCATGGCATTGGGGGTTAACCCACAGCAGGTGGGCCACAGTAGTTCAAGGCGGCAGCTCACCCCCACCTTCTTAATGACAACTAGGGACAGGCATAAAATGCTGGCCAGCCAGTGACACCCATAACCCATAACATGAATAAAAGATAATCGCTCATTGTGTGTGTGTGAGAGAGAGATCGAGAGAGAGAGAGAGAGAGAGAGAGAGACAGAGAGAAAGTCCGTATCTGTGTGTGTGTGTGTGTATGTGTATGAGAGAAACACTATGCCTGAGAGTGTGTGTGTGAGAGAGTGTAAGTGAGTGAATGAGTGAGAGAGAAAGAGAGAGAAAGACAATGCCTCTGTGTGCGTGAGAGAGAGAGAGACAGAAAAAGACTGTGTGTGTGTGTGTGTGTGTGAGAGAGAGAGAGAGAGAGAGAGAGAGAGAGAGAAATCATGCCTGTGTGTGAGAGAGAAAGAGTGAGAGAGACAGACAGACAAACAAAGTCCATGTCTGTGCGTGACAGAGAGAAAGACCATGCGTGTGTCTGTGTGTGAGAGAGAGAGACTCTGTGTGTGTGTGTGTGTGTGTGTGTGTGTCTGTGTGTCTGTGTCAGGGGGTTAGGGGAGTGGGGTGTGTGGTGGTGTGAGTATGCTGTCACTTTAAAAAGTTACTTTGGCCTGTGTTTTTTTTTAAGAGAGGTTGTAAAGGCAGAGGTGCTAAAGGGTGCCTGAAGGTTTTTCTTAAAAACAGTTTAACAATGGAAAAGGAGTGGCCAGTTCTCCAGTACAGATTCTTCTAGTTTTGGTTTAGCTGCAGCAATGCCAAGATGTTTTGTGTATCAGAAGGTTGCAAGCTTCAGTAAATGATTCCTCACTGAGCACTCGGACATTTCTCTGGATGTTGTTCCCTCCGCCTGTAAGAATATGAGTTTGAATTTACCTTTTTGCCAAGGGGTGTGTTTATGAGATGTTACAGCATTGGATCAGGAAATGAGTAAGTTACTGTATCAAGTAGTCAGTTATGTTTTCCAATCGTTTAGTTATTCTTAATGCCATTTCTTTTGTTTGTGTTTCAACCGTAGTGTTTAAGTGAATTCTGTTTGGCTTAATGCAGAGTGGTTCAACCAGTTGCATCACACCTGGAACATCAATGTCACATTTGCTTTTAAACAAAGAAAACCTCATTTACCCTATCTATGCCCGTCATGATTGTACAAACCTCTATAAGGTCACCCCTCAGCCCCCGATGCTCCAGGGAAAACAGCTGCAGCTTCTTCAGCCTTTCCTTGTTGCTCAAACCCTCCAACCCCGACAACATCCTTGTCAATCCTTTCTGAACCCTTTCAAGTTTCACAGTTTCCTTCCTTTAGGAGGGATACCAGAATTGTACGCAATATGCTAATAGTGGCCTAACCATTGCCCTGTATAGCCGCAACATGACCTCCCAACTTCTATACTCAATGCTCTGATCAACAAAGGGAAGCATACTCAATGCCTTCTTCACTATGCTGTCTTCCTGGGACTCCACTTCCACGGAGCTATGAACTCCAAGGTTTCTTTGATCAACAACACTCCCCAGGACATTACCATGAAGTGTGTAAGCCCGGCCCTGATTTGCCTTTCCAAAATGCAGCACCTTTCATTTATCTAAATTAAACTCCATCTACCAATCTTTGGCCCATTGGCCCATCTGATCAAGATCCCGTTATACTTTGAGGTAACCTTCTTCGCTGTCCATCACACCTACAATGTTGGTGTCTTCTGCAAACTTACTACATATACCTTCTATGTTCACATCCAAATCTTATAGCAGTGGATCCAGCACTGATCCTTGTAGCACATCACAGGTCACAGGCCTCCAGTCTGAAAATCAAACATCCACCACCATCCTCTGTCTTCTACCTTCAAGCCAGTTCTGAGTCCAAGTGGCTAGTTCTCACTGTATTCCATGAGATCTAACCTTGCTAGCCAGTCTCCCATGGGGAACCTTGTCGAACGCCTAACTGAGGTTCATATAAATCACGCCTACTGCTCTGCCCTCATCAAATCTCTTTGCTCCTTATTCAAAAAACTCTATCAAGTTTGAGAGACATGATTTCCCACGCACAAAGCCATGTTGACTATCCCTAATCAGTCCTTGCCTTTTCAAATTCATGTAAATCCTGTCCCTCAGGATTCCCTTCAACTGCAACGCACCCCCCCCCCCACCCCCAATGATATGAGGCTCACTGGGGTATAGATCCCTGTCTTTCCATACCACCTTTCCTCAATAGTGGCACCATGTTAGCCAACCTGCTGCCTTCCAGCACCTCATCGTGACTATCGATGATAAAAATATCTCAGCAATGGGTCCAGCAATCACTTCTAGCTTCCCACAGAGTTCAAGCGTACACCTGATCAGGTCCTGAGGATTTACCCACATTTATGTGTTTTAAGACATCCAGCACCTTCTCCTCTGTAATATGGACATTTTTCAAGATGTTACTATTTATTTCCCCACATTCTATGTCTTCCATGCCCTTCTCCACAGTAAACACTGGCGCAAATACTCCTTTAATATCCCCCTCCCATCTCTTGCAGTTTGACACATAGGCTGCCTTGCTGATCTTTCAAGGGCCCTATTCTCTCCCTAGTTACTCTTTTGTCCTTAATGCTTTTTTTTGTGGAATCATTTTGGATTCTCCTTAACCCCATTTGCCAAATCTATCTCATGTCCCCTTTTTGCCCTCCTGATTTCCCTCTTAAGTATACTCCTACTGCCCTTATACTTAAAGAATTCACTCAATCTCTACTGTCTATACCTGACGTATGCTTCCTTCTCTTTCTTGAGCAAACCTTCAAGTTCTCGAGTCATCCAGCATTCCCCACACCTCCCACCCTTGCCTTTCATCCCAATAGGAACATACTGTCTCATTATCTCATTTTTGAAGGCTACTCATTTTCCAACCATCCTTTTACCTGCAAAAATCCGCACATAATCACATTTTCAAAGTTCTTGCCTCATACTGCCAAAATTGTCCTTTATCCAATTTCGAACTTTAACAGTTAGATCCTGTCTATCCTTTGCCAGTACTATTTTAAAACTAATAGAATTATGGTCACTGACACCTGTCCTGCCTTATTTCCCAAGGGGAGGTCAAGCTTTGCACCTTTTCCAGTAGGTACATCCACATACTGAATCAGAAAATCTTCTTGTACACACTTAACAAATTCCTCTCCTTGGGTGCTCCGGTTTCCTCCCACAGTCCAAAGATGTGCAGGTTAGGTGAATTGGCAACGCTAAGTTGCCTGTAGTGTTAGGTGAAGGGATAAATGTAAGGGAATGGGTCTGGGTGGGTTGCTCTTTGGAGGATCGGTGTGGACTCGTTGAGCTGAATGTCCTGTATTCCACAGTGTAAGTAATCTAATCTAATCTAATCTAACCTTATCTAATCTAATCTAAACCCTTAGCACTATGCCAGTTCCAGTCTACATTTAGAATGTTAAAATTCCCTACCATAACACCCTATTATTCTTATAGATAACTGAGATCTCCGTACAAATTTGTTACTCAATTCCCCGCTGATTATGTGGAGCTCTATAGTACAATCCCAAAAAGGTAATAGTCCCTTTCTTATTTCTCACTTCCACCTAAATGACTTCCCGGATGTATTCCCAGGAATATCCTTCCTAATTACAGTCATAAAGTTATCCCTTATCAAAAATGACACTCCTCCTCCTCTCCTGCCTCCCTTTCTATCCTTCCTGTAGCATTTGTATCTTGGAACATGAAGCTGCCAGTCCTGCCCATCCTTGAGCGACATTTCTGCAATTGCTCTGATATCCCAGACCCATGTTCCCAAAATGCCTGAGTTCATCTGCCTTCCCTGCTAGGTCTCTTGCATTAATGAAAATGCAGTTTGATTTATCAGTCCTACATTGTTCTCTGCTTTGTTCCTGCCTGCCCTGACTGTTTGACTTGCTCCTTTTCCCAACCGTACCAGTGTCAGATTGATCTCTTTCCTCACTATCGCCCTGGGTCCCATCCCCTTCCCCACCTTGTTAGTTTAATTCTTCCCAAGCAGTTGCAGCAATCTCCCTGCCAGTATATTAGTCCCTTTCGAATTCAGGTGCAATTTATCCCTCTTATATGAGTCACTTCAGCCCTAGAAGAGCTTCCAATGATCCAAAATGTGAAGCTTTCTCCCATACACAAGCTCCTTGGCTACACATTAATCTCGGACACCACCTTCCCTCTCCTTCCTGGACCACCCTATCTCTATCAACAATGACCAACTCAACACTGTCATCTTCTAGAAACCCACCAGCTCCCACAGCTAAACAAGGACAGAATCCCCCTGATCTTCACGTTCCACCCAGCCAAACTCCGGATACATTTCATAATTTCCACCATTTCCACCACCTACAAATGGACCCCAGCACCACAGAGATATTTCCCTCCACACACTTATTTGCATTCTGTAAAGACCATTCCCTCCGCCACTCCCTTGTCAAGTCCACACCCCACAAACCCACCCTCCCCTCCTGGCACCTTCCTCTGTCACCACAGGAATTGCAAAACCTGTGCCCCAAACTCCCTCTCACTTCCCAAATGCCCCAAACCAGCCTTCCACATCCAACAGAGCTTTTGCTGCACTTCCACACATCATTTCCTGTATCCATTGCTCCCGATGCAGTCTCCTCTATATTGGGGATACAGGTCGGCTACTCGCTGAGCGCTTCAGAGAACATCTCCGGGACATCCGCACCAACCAACCCCACCACTGTGGCTGAAAACCTCTCGCCACCGCCCCTCTCGCCACCGCCCCCCCCCCCGCCACCGCTACCCCCCCCCAACCGCCCCCCCAACCCCCCCCACCCCCCCCACCAAACTCTTCTGAGGACATGCAGTTCCTGGTCCTCCTCTATCACTAAACCCTAACCACTCGACACCTGGAGAAAGAATGCCTCATATTCTGCCTTGGGACATTGCAACCACACACTATCAATGTGGATATCACCAGTTTCCTCATTTCTCCTCCTCCTCACGATCCCCCCAATCCCAGCACCACCCTCATGACCTGTCCCATCTGTCAATCTTCCTTCCCACCTATCCACTCCACCCTCCCTCCGACCTTTCACCTTTACCCCCAACTCCATCCATCTAATGCACTCTCATCTACCTTTCCCCAGGCCCACCCCCTCCCATTTATCTCTCCACCCCCTTGGCTCACAGCCTCATTCCTGATGAAGGGCTTTTTTCCTAAAATGTCGATTCTCCTGCTGCTCAAATGCTGCCTGACCTGTTGTGCTTTTCCAGCACCACGTTCTCGACTCTGATCTCCAACATCTGCGGTCTTCACTTTTTCCTTGACGTTCATCTGCTTGATCCTCCTATTCCTAGCCTCACTAGCTCACAGCATCGGGAGTAATCCAGATATTACTACCCTCGAGGACCACCTTTTAAAATTCCTGCCTAACTTTCTCTCTCCTCTCTTCAGCATCTCATCCTTTTTCCTTCCTGTGTCATTCGTTCCAGTGTGCACAGTGACCTGCTGCTGGTCCCACTGCCCTTTGAGAGTATTCTGCCTTGATCCTGGAAACAGGGAGACAACACACCATTCTGATTTCTCGCTGTCGGCCGCAGAAACATCTGTCTGTGCCTCTGACTAGAGAGTCCCCTCTCACAATCGATCTCTTGGTACCTGACATACCCCTCGTTACATTACAGCCTGTCTCGGTCCCAGAAACTTGGCTGTTCATGCTGCGTTCTCCTGAAAATCAATCACCTCCTACATTTTCCAAAACAACATACTTGTTTGAGATGTGGTTAGCCACAGGAGACTCCTGCACTACCTGCCTCCCTCTCCTATTTTTCATGGTTTTTCTCACTTTCTTAATACTACCATCCGTCAGATGCCCCTCGTTCCTGTAAATTCCTCCTTGCCTCAAACTGCCGCTCCAACTGATCGATGCGATCTGATAGGATTCAGAACCAAACACAATTACTGCTGACATAATCATCAGTATTAAGGAAACTCTCCCTAATCTCCAACAGCTGACAGGAAGAGCACATCACTCCACTCAAGGCCATCTTTGTAACTTAACAACCTACAGAAAAAAGCATAGTCATATGCACTAAAAAAACAGTAATCCAGTCTAACTTAGTATCTACGTTTCATATTTTTAAATTTTAATCAAAGGACAGATCTCAAAAAAAACACTCACTATTAAAAATGACAGCAATATTACACTTAAAAACCATGCACTTTTCTGCTCCTGTACTGTGTGCTCTCCAACATAGGTTTCTCGAATGTCAGCTCTGCATTTCGCTGTTTGTCAATTTTTCTTCAATGCACTCCAATATCTGGAAACACTTGAACTCAAACTGCAAAGGCAGTAACTGTGCAGATTCATTGCTGTGTCAGTTAGCAGTGTAGGTTTCTTTCTCTCTGTCCCTGTCTCTCTCTCTCTCCCTCTCTGTCTCTCTCCCTGACCATGTGGTCACTACCTTTGTTCACTTCCTCCTTTTTAAAGTGCCATTGTTTTGATCTTTTCTCCCAAACTTCCAAAACAATGCAACAGCTTAAAAACAGTAATTACTGCTTGTGGAATTCGAGGGACTCACTTCCAACACCTAAAATACTCCAAAAGCGAGCAGTTCTTACAGCAAAAACTTTTCCCATCCTCCATCTTGGATTACCCAAATCCTGATAGCTTTTGGTCCATCTCCATGTCAATCCTTATCACTCATCAATTGGTTCTCCCTGTTTCAGTTTGCTTACTTGTCTTCTAATCCTGACCAGTGTAGGACAGAAATGTTCAACTTTGTTTTTCTTTCAGCAACATTTTGGTTTTGTTCAGTTCTATAACAATAAATCACTATCTTCTTTTTTAGACCTTTCCACTTCTCTAATGGCTATATTTATTGCCTTCAGTTGTGAGGAATATTTGTCCCTATTCTCGTAGAAACTGAGCCCATCTTGTGCCAAACTGGTTGAATGTCAGACAGATCAGGGAGTCAGGCCTCATTCACCCCACACTTACACTGACAAGGAAAGCCCAGACTTCAGTCAGGTTTTCTCTTGTTTCTCACCAGCTATTCCTTGAGATACTGGAATTTGACTGTCCTCCAGTCCATTTCTGGAATTCTTAATCCATGAACCTTCAACCTTCAATAGGGCCAATGGTGAAATGCCACAGTGAGGGTGATCCCTTCAAAAATGAACTAACTTGTGTCAGAGATGCTAAAATGGCTCAATATATCTAATGTAAAACTAATATATTTGAATTTTATCCAAAATATTAAACCTGTCTCACACAGGTTAATTAACCTGAGCATAAACAGACTCAGTGAACATGGTTTGGGCCTGGATGTGGTTAACAGCACAATCTCATTGCTGCAGTTCCTTATGAACGCGTTGGTGTCTCAGCAGGTTGAATGAGCGAGCAAACCCTTCTTACACACAGAGCAGGTGAATGGCCTCTCCCTGGTGTGAACTCACTGATGTTTGATGTCAGATGTTTGACTGAACCTGGTCCTACAGTGAGAGCCCCAGAAAGGTTTCTCCTAATTGTGAACATGTTGATGGAACATCAGTTTCCTGGAACCTTTAAAGCACTTCCCACAGTCTGGACATGTAAAAGGCCGAGTCTCAGTATGAACTCACTGGCCTCCCAGTCAGGCAGAAGAGTGAGTGAAATCCCTCCCTAAACACAGCGCAACGAAATGGTCTCATGCTTGTGTGAACTCACCGGTGTTTTTGCACATAGGATATGGTACAGGATGCCTTCTCATTCGGCTCAGGGGAACAGTCTGAATTTGCTGATATATCTGCAGCTGGATGACTGAATGAACGCCTTGCCGCAGTCAGAGCAGGTTCTCAGCCTCTACCCAGTGTGATCTCGCTGGTGTGTAGTAAATTGAAATGATTGTCTGAACTTAATGCCGCAGTGAGAACTCCTGAATGGTCTCTCCTCTGTTCGAATACGTCAATGGCGCATCAGTTGCCCAGAATTTCTATGGCATTTTCCACAGTCTTGTGATTTAAAAAGGTCTTTTATCTGGGTGAACTCTATGGTCTGCCTACAGTTGAGAAGACTGAGTGAATCCCTTCCCACACTTGAAGCAGATGAATGGCCTTTCCTCAGTGTGAGTGCATTGCTGAATTTCCAGTTGAGGTGGGGATTTGAATCATCCTTCACTGTCCTCATATTTCTATCCTTTCACCCAGCTTGACTGTGATTATATCTTGACAGTTCAGATGATTTCATCCACACACAGGACAGGTGCACAGTTTCTCCTCACTTGCTGTTTTCTCCTTCCAAGTTCAAAATTAAACAATATTCCAATCATAAAACAAAAATCAATCTTTCCAATTCTAATACGATACCTGGTTCTGTTTCCTGACCACAGAGTGTCCCCTTCACATAATCTATGAAGCTAATTAAAGAGAAGGAAAGTGAGTGAGAAGACCACAATCTGACTGAATGGTCATCCTTGAGACCTGGCTGCAGGATGAAGTTCTAGGATATTCCTGAAGAGGGCGCGCGACGTCTACCCCACAGGACGCCGGTGCGCAGGCGCCGAATTGATCGGTTGGAGCATGCGCAGATTGACTGAAGGCCCCTTTTTCAGTCTCCAGCTCATGGTGGGGAGGGGGTGGTCCCGGAGGGATAATAGAGTCAGCGGTGGTGCAATCCGTCTTGGTAATACCCAATAAAGGTCCCGCCAACCGAATAAGAATTAGCGGGTCCCGCGGTTTCAGCCCTGAGTTTAATTCCCGGCACCTGGGCCGTGGCCGCCAATTTGTTTGGGATAAGGCGCATGCGCGGTTATTCTGGTGACGCAAACAAGTGGGCGGGGCCTACGGTCTCAGTGACGGAGACAATGGAGACAATGGAGATGGGGAGGGGCCTGTGGGACTGACCCAGGGAGGAGGGAGAGCCTGGGTGGGGAGGGAGAGCCTGGGTGGGGAGGGCGGGGACAGGGATTCACTGCTCTGGGGGAGGGGGGGGACAGGGATTCACAGCTCTGGGGGGGAGGGGGGACAGGCATTCACAGCTCTGGGGGAGGGGGGGACAGGGATTCACAGCTCTGGGGGAGGGGGGGACAGGGATTCACAGCTCTGGGGGAGGGGGGGACAGGCATTCACAGCTCTGGGGGGGTGGGGGGACAGGCATTCACAGCTCTGGGGGGGGAACAGGCATTCACAGCTCTGGGGGGGAGGGGGACAGGCATTCACAGCTGTGGGGGGGGAGGGGGACAGGCATTCACAGCTGTGGGGGGAGGTGGGGGGCAGGCATTCACAGCTCTGGGGGTGAGGGGGGGACAGGCATTCACAGCTCTGGGGGTGAGGGGGGGGACAGGGATTCACAGCTCTGGGGGTGAGGGGGGGACAGACATTCACAGCTCTGAGAGGGGGGGGGACAGGGATTCACAGCTCTGGGGGAGGGGGAGGACAGGCATTCACAGCTCTGGGGGTGAGGGGTTGACAGGCATTCACAGCTCGGGGGGGGGTAGGGGGACAGGCATTCACAGCTCTGGGGGGGAGTGGTGGGACAGGCATTCACAGCTCTGGTGGAGGGGGGGGACAGGTTTTCACAGCTCTGGGGGTGAGGGGGGGACAGGCATTCACAGCTCTGGGGGTGAGGGGGGAAACAGGCATTCACAGCTCTGGGGGGCAGGCATTCACAGCTCGGAGGGTGGGGGGACAGGCATTCATAGCTCTGGGGAGGGGGGGATACGCATTCACAGCTCTGGGGGTGGGGGAACAAGACAGGGACAAATAATTCACCAATACTGGAATGGTCTGAACTTCTCTCCTGTATTGACAGTGATCACTTTTATAAACTTCTTTTACAGGGCATCAGGAGAGAGCTAGAGAAAGGAAACTCAAACCAAACCAAAAACAGTCAAAATCTGATACAACAGAATTAATCAGGAACTGAATGCTATCGGTCTTTGAACTTGGAAGCAGAAGTGTTACAACCAGATGCTCAGCCTAGAAAAAGCTTTGCACCACTTGCAGCAGACAGGACCTGGACAGCATAGTTACAGAGATCTACAGAACAGAATAAGATCCTTGAGCCCTTCTGCAATTTGAAGAAAACACACAGAAAAACTCACCTTGCCTTGTAATATGTTAAAGTATGAGAGACAGAGGACTCCCAAATTCCACTATTTAAAGAAAATTATCAATTTTATTCTCTAGCCCTAAAAGTGAATAAGAAACATTAAACAAAAATGCACATTTAAATGAACATTTTAATTGGGAAAATGAAATTATGATGCAATCACAGGAGTTGGGAAGTACAAACTGAGAGCAATTGTTCCACAGCGAGGGCACAGCAAACATGTGGAGACTATTTAAGGAGCAGTTGTTGGAAGCGATGCACGAAGTTGTTCCTGTGAGACAGGTAAGAAGGGGTAAGATTAAGGAACCTTGGATGACGAGACCAGAGGAACGTCTCGGCAAAAGGTAGAGGGCAGCTTACGTTAGGTGGAGGAAGCAAGGATATAGCACAGCTTTTGAGGATTACAGGCTTGTTGGAAAGGAGCTCAGTACATGGACTGAGGAGAGCCAGGAGGGGGCACGAAAAAGGCTTGGCAAGAAGGATTAGGGAGAATCCAAAGGCATTTTACTCCTACGTGAGGAATAGAGAATGATCAGGGAGAAGGTAGGGCCAATCAGGGATAGCGTAGGAAACTTGTGCTTGGAATCTGAGCAGATAGGGGAAGCCCTAAATGAGTTTTTTTTGCTTTGGTTTTCACTAAGGAAAGGAACCTTGTTGTGAATGAGAACTTTGAGGAGCTGGGATACAGGCTGGAACACATCAAGATTGATGAGGTTGATGTGCTGGAAATTTTGGCAAACATTAAGATTGATAAGTCCCCAGGACCAGACCAGATTTATCCTAGGCTACTCCGGGAAGCAAGAAAGGAGGTTGCTCAGCCGCTGGTGAAGATTTTTGCATCCTCACTCTCCACGGGAGTCATACAGAAGGATTGCTAGGAGGCCAATGTTGTTCCCCTTTTCAAGAAGGGTAATAGGGAAATCCCTGGCAATTACAGACCAGTCAGTCTTATGTTTGTGGTCAGCAAGGTTTTGGAAAGAATTCTGAGGGATAGGATTTATGACTATTTGGAAAAGCATAGTGTGATTAAAGGCAGTCAGCATGGCTTTGTAAGGGGAAGGTCATGCCTCATAAATCTTATTGAGTTCTTTGAGGAGGTGAGAGAACAGATCGATGCAGATCGAACTAGAGGATGTGGTGTATGAGGACTTCAGCAAGGCATTTGATAAGGTGGTCTCATCCATATAGTCAGGAGGTATGGGTTACAGGGAGATTTGGCTATTTGGATTCAGAATTGGTTAGCTGACAGAAGGCGAGATGGAAAGTTCTGCCTGGAGATCAGTCTTAAGTGGTGTCCCACAGAGCTCTGTTCTTGGGTCTCTGCTCTTTGTAGTTTTTATAAATGACTTGGATGAGGGGTGAGTTAGTAAATTTGCAGATGACACAAAGGTTGGAGGTGCCGTTGATAGTATCGAGGGCTATTGCAGGCTGCAGCGCAACATAGGCAGGGTGCAGAGCTGGGCTGTGAAATGGCAGATGGAATTCAACCTGGATAAATGCAAAATGATGCAATTTGAAAGGTCGAACTCGAATGCTGAATATAGGATTAAAGACAGGATTGTTGGCAATGTGGAGGAACAGAGGGATCTTGGTGTTCAGGTACATAGTTCCCGCAGATTTTCCACCTCAGTGGATAGGGTTATTAAGAAAGCATATGGTGTTTTGGCTTTCATGAACAGGGGGATCAAGTTTGAGAGCCGAGAGGTTTTGCTACAACTCTACAAGTCCCTTGGAATATTGTGTGCAGTTCTGGTTGCCCTACTGTAGGAAAGATACAGAGGCTTTGGGGAGGGTGCAAAGAAGGTTTGCTGGGGTGCTGCCTGGACTGAAGGGCTTGCTTTATGAAGAGAGATTGACGAAGCACAGACTTTTCTCTCTGGAGAGAAGGAGGAAGAGAGGAGACCTGATTGTAGATCTCCCTGGGTCATCTTTGGACTTCTGCTGCAAGGGTCAAAAAAGTACCATTGATCGAGTGTTTTGGATGGCAGTCTCTCTCTCTCTCTCTCTCTCTCTCTCTCTCTCTCTCTCTCTCTCTCTCTCTCTCTGTCTTTGGGTTTTAGTATACTGGGGCATAATTTAAACAGATTGGCTGAATTCAAATTGTGGTCAAACAACTGAGGTCTCTAATTTGCAACTAAATGTTGCATATTTTCAATTTTCCAGTACACTCTGAGACTGGTAGTCAGTCACACAGCAGTTGCTCTCACTGCCAAAACAGCCTTCACTCTCCCTTAAATGTACAGTATACACCTTCAACTTCATAACAGCATCTTCAATATTTGAAGAGTTTCTCCTTCTGTCACCCTTACAGACAGTAAGTTCCCATTTCCCACCACCCTGTGGCTGTGTTTGTGTGTGGGCAAGGCTTGAACTGATCACCCAACCTGGAGACAAGCAACAACACCAGTACCACAGGGAAACCATGTAAACATGGGGATTGTGGAAAGGCATTCAAATACTCATTCCTGTTGGGAATTCATCCGCACAATCACACTGGAGAGAAGCCATTATCCTATACTCAGTTTGTGAAAGGATTCACTCAGTCAACAACTCTGCTGACACACCAGCTATTTAACACAAGTGAGAGACCATTCACCTGTTGTCTCTGTGAGAAAGGATTCACTCAGAGTGTCTAGTAGATCAGGTTCATACTGGGGAGAAGCTATTCATTCCCCTGCTCCATTTGAGAGAGGGATTGACTCAACTGTCACAGCTACTGATCCATCAGCATGTTCAAACTGAGGAAAGAATATTCATCTGCCGTGTGGGAGAAAGGGTTCCCTAATACACCTAACCTTCTGACCCATCAGTGAGTTCACACTGTGTCAAGGCCATTCTCCTGCCCTGTGTGAGAGAAAGGATTCACAACTTCATCCAACTTCTGACACATCAGCAGATTCACACCGAGGAGTGACCTGTTCAACCAGTGCAAGTGGATTTAGTAAGCTCACACACCAGCAAGTCTACATGTGACTGCAGAGGTTGGAATATTCCATTATTCCTGTTGCTCGTGACATCCAGCATTGAATCAAGTACATTCCTACAGTTAGGGTTTGTTTCTGCTGAAGTTACTTCCTTATCACAAGAGTAGAGTTGAAGATTCTTGTCATTGTAGCTGACAGCGTTCTTCAGGGTATAGTGACCCTTTAAAGCCAGCTCTCTGGGATTATTCTGTCAAATTCAGAAAAATTTCACAGGCAATTAGTGTGCAATTAGTATTGAATTTTTGCTTCAAATGGAACTTGCTCCCTGGGATAAGAACTGAAATTTGATATCTGAAAGGTTCCCTGGCATTAAAGTCTCCAGTAAGAAAGTGTTGATGAATCCTTGCTGACCATTCTTACTGACTTGAACATTCCACACATGGCCCTACTTTCCTACCAGGAAGAATGGGAATCAAAGGGTATGTCAGACCTGAGGCGACTGGTGTCAGTGACTGTGGGGCTGGTTTATATCAGATGGGCAGAGATTGGTGTCAGTGACCGTGGGTCTGGTTTATATCAGACAGGGGGCGATTGGTGTCAGTGTGGGGCTGGTTGATATCAGACAGGTGAGATTGGTGTCAGTGTCTGTGGGGCTGGATTAGATCAGACAGGGGGAGATTGGTGTCAGTGACTGTGGAGCAGGTTTACATCAGACAGGGGGAGATTGGTGTCAGGGACTGTGGGGATGGTTTATATCAGACAGGGGGAGATTGGTGTCACTGACTGCGCGTCTGATTTATATCAGACAGGGGGAGATTGGTGTCAGTGACTGTGGGTCTGGTTTATATCAGACAGGGGGAGATTGGTGTCACTGACTGTGGGTCTGATTTATATCAGACAGGGGGAGATTGGTGTCAGTGACTGTGGGTCTGGTTTATATCAGACAGGGGGAGATTGGTGTCAGTGACTGTGGGGCTGGTTTATATCAGACAGGGGGAGATTGGTGTCAGTGACTGTGGGGCTGGTTTATATCAACGCTACCTGTGCTTTTCCAGCACCACTCTAATCTAGACTCTTGTTTCCAGCATCTGCAGTCCTTGTTTTTACCTCGTTGGTTTTAAGCCGACTGCGAATCTTCTTGCAAGGATGCCTGCCTTGAAGAGGTTTTCATCCTCTCTGTACAAGATCTCTCCATTCTAAATTCTCCCAGCCACTATTCCTAGTGAAGTGCTTTTGCTCGACACATCGATTTTCCTGCTCCTCGGATGCTGCTGCTAGACCTGCCATGCTTTTCCAGTACCACTCTCATCTGGACTCTGTTTTCCAGCATCTGCAGTCCTTGTTATTACCGAGTTGGTTTTTATCAGACAGGCAGAGATTGGTGTCAGTGTCTGTGGGACTGGATTATATCAGACAGGGGGAGATTGGTGTCAGGGACTGTGGGTCTGGTTTATATCAGACAGGGGGAGATTGGTGTCAGGAACAGTGGGGCCTGTTTATATCAGACCGAGTGAGATTGGTGTGAGTGACTGTGGGTCTGGTTGATATCTGACAGGGGGAGATTGGTGTTAGGAACTGTGGGACTGGCTTATGTCAGACAGGGGATAATTGGTGTCAGTAACTGTGGGGACTGTTTAAACCAAACAGGGAGAAATTTTCGTCAGTAACTGTGTGTCTGGTTTATCTCAGACAGGGCGAGATTGGTGTCAGTGACTGTGAGGCTGATTTATATCCGACACGAGGATATTGGCGTCAGTGACTGTGGATTTAGTTTATGTCAACGCTACCTGTGCTTTACCAGCACTACTCTCATCTGGAATCTGTTTTCCAGCATCTGCAGTCCTTGTTTTTACCGAGTTGGTTTATATCAGACAGGCAGAGATTGGTGTTAGTGTCTGTGGGGCTGGATTATATCAGACAGGGGGAGATTGGTGTCAGTGACTGTGGGGCTGGATTATATTAGACAGGGGTAGAATGGTGTCAGTAACTGTCGAGCTGGTTTATTTCAGACAGGGGGAGATTAGTGTCAGTGACTGTGGGTCTGGTTTATATCAAATAGGGGGAGATTGGTGTGAGTGACTGTGGTGCTGGTTTATATCAGACAGGGGGAGATTGGTGTCAGTGACTGTGGGTCTGGTTTGTATCAGACAAGGGGAGATTGGTGTCAGTGTCTGTGGAGCTGGATTATATCAGACAGGGGCAGATTGGTGTCACTAACTGTGGGGCTCGTTTGTATCAGACAGGGCAGATTGGTTTCAGTGACTGTGGGTCTGGTTTATGTCAGACAGGGCAAGATTGGCGTCAGTAACTGTCGAGCTGGTTTATATCAGACGGGGAGATTGGTGTCAGGGACTGTGGGTCTGGTTTATATCAGACAGGGGGAGATTGGTGTCTGTGTCTGTGGGGCTGGATTATATCATACAGGCATAGATTGGTTTCAGTGACTGTGGGGCTGGATTATATCAGACAGGGGGAGATTAGTGTCAGTGACTGTGGGTCTGGATTATATCAAATAGGGGGAGATTGGTGTGAGTGACTGTGGTGCTGGTTTATATCAGACAGGGGGAGATTGGTGTCAGGGACTGTGGGCCTAGTTTATATCAGATAGGCAGAGATCAGTGTCAGGGACTGTGGATCTGGTTTATATCAGACAGGGGGAGATTGGTGTCAGTGACTGTGGGCCTGGTTTATATCAGACAGGGGGAGATTGGTGTCTGTGACTGTGGGGCTGGATTATATCATACAGGCAGAGATTGGTTTCAGTGACTGTGGGGCTGGATTATATCAGACAGGGGGAGATTGGTGTCAGGGACTGTGGGTCTGGTTTATATCAGACAGGGGGAGATTGGCGTCATTGACTGTGGGGCTGGTTTATATCAGACAGGGTGGGATTGGTGTCACTGACTGTGGGTCTGGTTTATATCAGACAGAGGGAGATTGGTGTCAATGATTGTGGAGCTGGTTTATTTCAGACAGGGTGAGGTTGGCGTCATTGACTGTGGGTCGGGTTTATTATCAGACAGGTGGAGATTGGTGTCAGGGACTTGGATGCTGTCTGAACTGCTGTGCTCTTACAGCACCACTAATCCAGAGTCAGGGACTTTGTGTCTGGTTTATATCAGACAGGTGGAGATTGGTGTCAGGGTCTGTGGGGCTGGTTTATATCAGACAGGGGGAGATTAGTGTCACGTTCTGTGGGTCTGGTTTATTTCAGGCAGGGGAAATTAGTTTCAGACTGTGGGTCTGGTTTATATCAGTCAGGGGGAGATTGGTGACACTGACTGTGGGGCTGGTTTATATCAGACAGGGGGAGATTGGTGTCAGGGACTGTAGAGCTGGTTTATGTCAGACAGGGCGAGATTGGTGTCAGTGACAGTCGGTTGGTTTATTTCAGACAGGGGGAGATTGGTGTCATTGACTGTGCGTCTGGTTTCTATCAGACGGGGGGGATTGGTGTCAGTGACTGTGGTTCGGATTTATTATCAGACAGGGGGAGATTGGTGTCAGGGACTTGGATGCTGCCTGCACTGCTGTGCTCCTCCAGCACCACGAATCCAGAGTCAGGGACTTTGTGTCTGGTTGAAATCAGACAGGGTTAGTTTGGTGTCAGGGTGTGTGTGTCCGGTTTATATCAGGCAGGGGGAGATTGGTGTCAGTGACTGTGGGTTCTGGTTTATATCAGACAGAGCGAGATTGGTGTCAATGACTGTAGGGCTGGTGGAAATCAGACAGAGGGAGATTGTTGTCAGTGATTTTGGAGCTAGTTTATATCAGACATGGGGAGATTGGTGTCAGTGACTGTGGTAAAAACAATGACTGCAGATGCTGAAAACCAAATACTGGATTCGTGGTGCTGGAAGAGCACAGCAGTTTAGGCAACATCCAACGAGCTGCAGTCAGTTACTGTGGGGCTGATTTATATCAGACATAGGGAGATTGGTGTCAATGATTGTGGAGCTGGTTTATATCAGACGGGGAAGATTGGTGTCAGTGACTGTGGGTCTGGTTTATATCAGACAGGGGGAGATTGGTGTCAGGGACTGTGGTGCTGGTTTGTGTCAGACGGGGGAGATTGGTGTCAGTGACTGTGGGTCTGTTTTATATCAGACAGGGGGAGATTAGTGTCAGTGACTGTTGGACTGGTTTATATCAGACAGGTGGTGATTGGCATCAGTGACTGTAGGGCTGGTTCATATCAGATACGGTGAGATTGGTGTCATTGACTGTGAAGCTGGTTTATATCAGACAGGGGAGAGGTTGCTGCCAGTGACTGTGGGTCTGGTTTATATCAGACAGGGTGAGATTGGTGTCAGTGACAGTTGGTTGGCTTATTTCAGATAGGGGGAGATTGGTGTCATTGACTGTGGGTCTGGTTTATGTCCGACAGGGGTAGATTGGTGTCAGGGACTGAAGGGTCTGGTTTATTATCAGACAGGGGGAGATTGGTGTCAGGGTCTGTGGGGCTGGTTTATATCAGACAGGGGGAGATTCGTGTCAGGGTCTGTGGGGCTGGTTTACATCAGACAGGGGGAGATTGGCGTCAGTGACTGTGGGTCGGGTTTATTATCAGACAGGTGGAGATTGGTGTCAGGGACTTGGATGCTGCCTGACACAGCTGTGCTCTTCCAGCACCACTAATCCAGAGTCAGGGACTTTGTGTCTGGTTTGTATCAGACAGGGTTAGATTGATGTCAGGGTGTGGGTGTCTGGTTTATATCAGGCAGGGGGAGATTGGTGTCAGTGACTGTGGTTCTGGTTTATATCAGACAGGGTGAGATTGGTGTCAGTGACTGTGGGTCTGTTTTATATCAGACAGGGGGAGATTGGTGTCAGTGACTGTGAGTCTGTTTTATATCAGACAGGGGGAGATTAGTGTCATTGACTGTGGGACTGGTTTATATCAGACACGGCAAGATTGGTGTCAGTGACTGTGGGACTGGTTTCTATTAGACATGGGGAGTTGGTGTCAGGGACTGTGGGTCCGGTTTTGATCAGACAGGGGGAGATTGGTGTCAGTGAGTGTGGAGCTGGTTTATATCAGACAGGGGGCGATTGGTGACTGGGACTGTGGGACTCGTTTATATCAGACAGGGGGAGTTGGTGTGAGTGACTGTGGGGCTGCTTTATATCAGACAGGGTGAGATTGGTGTCAGGGACTGTAGAGCGAGTTTATATCAGACAAGGGGAGATTGGTGTCATTGACTGTGGGTCTGGTTTATATCAGACAAGGGAAGATTGGTTTCAGTGACTGTGGGTCAGGTTTATATCAGACAGGGGGGAGATTGGTTTCAGTGACTGTGGAGCTGGTTTATATCAGACTGGGGGAGATTGGCGTCAGTGACTGTGGAGCTGGTTTGTGTCAGACAGGGGGAGATTGGTTTCAGTGACTGTGGGGCCTGTTTATATCAGACCGAGTGAGATTGGTGTGAGTGACTGTGGGTCTGGTTGATATCTGACAGGGGGAGATTGGTGTTAGGAACTGTGGGACTGGCTTATGTCAGACAGGGGATAATTGGTGTCAGTAACTGTGGGGACTGTTTAAACCAAACAGGGAGAAATTTTCGTCAGTAACTGTGTGTCTGGTTTATCTCAGACAGGGCGAGATTGGTGTCAGTGACTGTGAGGCTGATTTATATCCGACACGAGGATATTGGCGTCAGTGACTGTGGATTTAGTTTATGTCAACGCTACCTGTGCTTTACCAGCACTACTCTCATCTGGAATCTGTTTTCCAGCATCTGCAGTACTTGTTTTTACCGAGTTGGTTTATATCAGACAGGCAGAGATTGGTGTTCGTGTCTGTGGGGCTGGATTATATCAGACAGGGGGAGATTGGTGTCAGTGACTGTGGGGCTGGATTATATTAGACAGGGGGAGATTGGTGTCAGTAACTGTTGAGCTGGTTTATATCAGACAGGGGGAGATTAGTGTCAGTGACTGTGGGTCTGGTTTATATCAAATAGGGGGAGATTGGCGTCAGTGACTGTGGAGCTGGTTTGTGTCAGACAGGGGGAGATTGGTTTCAGTGACTGTGGGACTGGTTTATATCAGACTGGGGGAGATTGGTGTCAGTGACTGTGGGTCTGGTTTATACCACACAGAGGGAGATTGGTGTCAGTGATCGTGGAGCTGGTTTACATCAGACAAGGGGAGATTGGTGTCATTGACTGTGGGTCTGGTTTATATCAGACAATGGGAGATTGGTTTCAGTGAGTGTGGGGCTGGTTTATATCAGACAGAGGGAGATTGGTGTCAGTGACTGTGGAGCTGGTTTATATCTGACTGGGGGAGATTGGCGTCAGTGACTGTGGGTCGGGTTTATTATCAGACAGGTGGAGATTGGTGTCAGGGACTTGAATGCTGCCTGAACTGCTGTGCTCTTACAGCACCACTAATCCAGAGTCAGGGACTTTGTGTCTGGTTTATATCAGACCGGTTGAGATTGGTGTCAGGGTCCGTGAGGCTGGTTTATATCAGACAGGGGGAGATTGGTGTCAGGGTCTGTGGGTCTGGTTTATTTCAGGCAGGGGAAGTTAGTTTCAGACTGTGGGTCTGGTTTATATCAGACAGTGGGAGATTGGTGTCAGTGACTGTGGGTCTGGTTTATATCAGACACGGGGGAGATTGCTGTCAGTGACTGTGGGGCTGGTTTATATCAGACAGGGGGAGATTGGTGTCAGTGAGTGTGGAGCTGGTTTATATCAGACAGCGGGAGATTGGTGTCACTGACTGTGGTTCTGGTTTACATCAGACAGGGGGATATTGGTGACTGGGACTGTGGGACTCGTTTATATCAGACAGGGGGAGTTGGTGTCAGTGATTGTGGGGCTGCTTTATATCAGACAGGGTGAGATTGGTGTCAGGGACTGTGGGGCTGGTTTATATCAGACAAGGGGAGATTGGTTTCAGTGACTGTGGGACTGGTTTATATCAGACAGGGGGAGATTGGTGTCAGTGACTGTGGGTCTGGTTTATACCACACAGAGGGAGATTGGTGTCAGTGATCGTGGAGCTGGTTTACATCAGACAAGGGGAGATTGGTGTCATTGACTGTGGGTCTGGTTTATATCAGACAATGGGAGATTGGTTTCAGTGAGTGTGGGGCTGGTTTATATCAGACAGAGGGAGATTGGTGTCAGTGACTGTGGAGCTGGTTTATGTCTGACTGGGGGAGATTGGCGTCAGTGACTGTGGGTCGGGTTTATTATCAGACAGGTGGAGATTGGTGTCAGGGACTTGAATGCTGCCTGAACTGTTGTGCTCTTACAGCACCACTAATCCAGAGTCAGGGACTTTGTGTCTGGTTTATATCAGACCGGTTGAGATTGGTGTCAGGGTCCGTGAGGCTGGTTTATATCAGACAGGGGGAGATTGGTGTCAGGGTCTGTGGGTCTGGTTTATTTCAGCCAGGGGAAATTAGTTTCAGACTGTGGGTCTGGTTTATATCAGACAGTGGGAGATTGGTGTCAGTGACTGTGGGGCTGGTTTATGTCAGACAGGGGGAGATTGGTGTCAGTGAGTGTGGAGCTGGTTTATATCAGACAGGGGGATATTGGTGACTGGGACTGTGGGACTCGTTTATATCAGACAGGGGGAGTTGGTGTCAGTGATTGTGGGGCTGCTTTATATCAGACAGGGTGAGATTGGTGTCAGGGACTGTGGGGCTGGTTTATATCAGACAAGGGGAGATTGGTTTCTGTGACTGTGGGTCTGGTTTATATCAGACAGGGGGGAGATTGGTTTCAGTGACTGTGGAGCTGGTTTATATCAGACTTGGGGAGATTGGCGTCAGTGACTGTGGAGCTGGTTTGTGTCAGACAGGGGGAGATTGGTTTCAGTGACTGTGGGACTGGTTGATATCAGACTTGGGGAGATTGGTGTCAGTGACTGTGGGTCTGGTTTATACCACACAGAGGGAGATTGGTGTTAGTGATCGTGGAGCTGGTTTAAACCATACGGGGAGATTGGTGTCAGTGACTGTGGGGCTGGTTTAAATCAGACAGAGGGAGATTGATGTCAGTGATCGTGGAGCTGGTTTATGTCCGACAGGGGGAGATTGGTGTCATGGAATGTGGGTCCGGTTTTTATCAGACAGGGTGAGATTGGTGTCAGTGACAGTCGGTTGGTTTATTTCAGACAGGGGGAGTTTTGTGTCATTGACTGTGCGTCTGGTTTATATCAGACAGGGGGGGGGATTGGCGTCAATGACTGTGGAGCTGGATTATATCAGACAGGGGGAGATTGGTGTCAGTGACTGTGGGTCTGGTTTATATCAGACAGGGGGAGATTTGTGTCAGTGACTGTGGGACTGGTTTATTTCAGACAGGGGGAGATTGGTGTCAGTGACTGTGCGGCTGGTTTATATCAGACAGGGGGAGATTGGTGCCAGAGACTGTGGGTCTGGTTTCATTTTTTTTTATTTCAAAAATATATTTTGTTCATAAAATGATTTGATGGTTTGTACATTTGGTCATGCCATACATATGTCCACATTTACAAACACAGATTCGAATTTATCCTTGTCATATACAGGTCTGTGCATTTTTCAATCTTATACATATATTTGGCTGAGGCATCAGCAGAGCCCAAAAAACGTCCACATGGGCCCCCTGTTCTTCTTTAGGCAGGCCGATCTTCCACGGTGGTCTTTCCCCACTGCGCCTTGGCGGCAGCTGCCCCAAGCTTCAGCGCGTCCCTCAACACGGTCCCTCTTGGACCTTGGAATGTGCCAGTCTGCAACACTCGGTCGGGGTCAACTCCTTCAGCTGGAAGATCAACAGGTTTCGGACCGCCCAGAGAGCGTCCTTCACCGAGTTGATGATCCTCCAGGAGCAGTTAATGCTCGTCTCGGTGTTCGTCATGGGGAACAGGCCGGAGAGCACGGAGTCCCGCGTCACGGCACTGCTCGGGACGAACCTCGACAAGCACCACTGCATTCCTCTCCAGACTTCCTCTGCATAGGCACATTTCAGAAGGAGGTATGTGACAGTCTCGACCCCCCCGCAGCCACTTCGAGGGCAGCGTGCGGTGCGGCAGAGAGTCCGGGCGTGCATAATGGATCTCACAGGCAGAGCCCTTCTCACCACCAGCCAAGCCACGTCTTGGTGCTTGTTGGAAAGTTCTGGCAATGAGGCATTCTGCCAAATGGCTTTGACAGTCTGCTCAGGGAACCGCTCGACAGGATCCGCCCTCTCCTTATCCCGAAGTGTCTCAAGTAAACTACGTGCTGACCACTTCCTGATGGACTTGTGGTCAAAGGCGTTTTTCCTCACAAATTTCTCCACTAAGGACAGGTGATACGGAACGGTCCAACTACTCGGAGCGTTCCGCGGCAGCGAGGCCAGGCCCATCCTTCGCAACACCGGGGACAGATAGAACCTCAGTATGTAGTGACACTTGGTGTTTGCGTACCGGGGATCCACGCACAACTTGATGCAGCCACACACAAAGGTGGCCATCAGGGTGAGGGTGGCATTGGGCATGTTTTTTCCCCCGTTGCACCGGTCTTTGTACATAGAGTCTCTTCGGACCCGGTCCATCTTTGATCTCCAAATGAATTGGAAGATGGTCCGGGTGACTGCGGCGGCACAGGTCCGGGAGATAGGCCAGACCTGTGCCACATATAGCAATACTGAGAGTACCTCACACCTGATAACCAGGTTTTTTCCCGCGATGGAGAGCGACCGTTGCCCCCATCTGCCTAGTTTCTGTCTCATCTTCCTGATCCGCTCCTCCCAGGCCTTTGTGCACGCCCCAGCCCCCCCGAACCAAATACCCAGCACCTTCAGGTGGTCAGTCCTGACGGTGAAGTGGATAGAGGATTGGTCGGCCCAGTTCCCGAAGAGCATGGCCTCGCTCTTGCCTCGGTTTACCTTGGCCCCCGAGGCCCGTTCGAACTGGTCACAGATGCACACGAGTCTGTGCACAGGTTTGGTCCGGGTGGATCACCGATCCCAGAGCAGACCTGACCCGGTTGGCGATGACCTTTGACAAGATTTTGTAGTCTGCATTTAACAGTGAGATCGGTCTCCAATTTCTAATTTCCTCCCTCTCCCCCTTCCGCTTGTAGACGAGGATGATGATGCCTTTCCTCATGGATTCACTCATGGTACCTGCCCGAAGCATACTGACATACACCTCCAGCAGGTCCTGGCCGATCAAGTCCCAAAGAGCGGAATAAACCTCGACCGGTAAGCCGTCGCTTCCGGGAGTTTTATTCTTTTCGAAGGACTCAAGGGCCTTGGTCAGTTCATCCAGAGATAGCGGCTGGTCCAGCCTCTCTCGTGTTCCGTCATCTAGGACCTCCGTGATAGAGGACAGGAACGACTGGGAGGCCGCGTTGTCGGTTGGCTTCGAGTCATACAGGCTGGTGTAGAAGGATTTGCTGATCCTCATGACGTCAGCCTGAGATGACGTTACCGATCCATCTTCTTTCTTCAGGCTGCTGAGCACGGAGCTCTCTTTGTGCACCTTCTGGAAGAAGAAACGTGAGCACGTCTCGTCCTGCTCCACCGAGCGGACCCTGGACCGGAAGATTATCATGGAGGCCTCCGAGGCAAAGAGCGAGGCTTGCTGGCCCTTCATCTCCTCGAGGTCCTCCGTGACATCCACCCCCATCGTCTGCAGCAGGAGCAGGTTCTGCATACTTTCCTGGAGCTGGGACAGTTTTCCCCACCTCTCTCTCGCCTCCTGGACACCTTTGAGGATAAAGAACATCTTGATGTTCCCTTTTACCGTTTCCCACCAGTCCGCTGGAGACTCAAAGAGGGGCTTCACGGTTCTCCAACCTGCGTAATCCCTCTTGAGCTCTTCGATATTTCCCGGGGTCAACAGCTTAGTGTTCAGTTTCCACGTTCCCTTGCCCGCCCGCTGTTCGTCCTGTAGGTGACAGTCGGCCAGCAGGATGCAGTGGTCAGAGAAGAACACCGGCTTGACGTCGGTGGATCTGACCGAGAGCGTTCGGGACACAAACAGGTAATCTATCCTTGAGCGGATAGACCCGTCTGCCCGTGACCAGGTGTATCTACGCTGCGCTCCATCTGCAGGGGCGCTGAAGACGTCGTGCAGCTTGGCGTCTTTGACCGTTTCCATCAGGGCCCTGGACGTAGCGTCCGGTTTACTGTCCCCCCCGCCGGATCGTCCATCTGCATCAATGATGCAGTTGAAGTCTCCGGCCAGAATGACCGGCCTGGACGTAGCCAGCAGCAGTGGAAGCTGTTGCAGGACGGCCAACCGTTCACTCTTACCCACTGGGGCGTACACGTTGATTAGTCTCACGGGAGCGTTTCTGTATTTAACATCCGCGACGAGGAGGCGCCCGGCCACCACCTCCTTAACCTCGGAGATGGTGAAGCTGCCTCCCCGCAACGGGATACCCAGGCCGGAGGCGCGGCTATCGTTGCCCCCCGACCACACTGATGGCCCGTGGGCCCACAAGCTCGACCATCTCCTGTAACTGCTGAGGTGCGGTATTCCACACTCCTGCAGAAACAGGATATCGGCTTTGACGTTGGCCAGGAAGGCCAGCGTTGAAACACATCGCGTAGCCGCTTTAATGCTACGCACATTTATGCTGGCAATTTTAAACCCCATTTTAACAGTTTACGGGGTTCCCAGTGTCCATTTGCTTCTGGTCTTGTTCCAGTGGGGTAGCTGCGAGCATCCCCGTGGTGACAGCAAACTGCTGGACCTTCCCAGGGCTGAGGTAGTTGTCCGGCTCCACGCTGGAGTCATTTCCCCGCTCTGGTGTCATCGTGTCGGACCCAGGGTCCGCATCGCACCGTTCTCCATCTGACAGCAGGGCTGTCACTGGGACGCTGCTCCCAGTTCCCTGGAGCTGTGGGCCGGTGGGTACCCCTTGGTTCTCACCGGGTAGGGGGAGGCCTTCACCCATCCCCTCAGAGGGATCGTCTTTTCCTTCTTGGGTGGTGCTGCCCTCCTTTCTCCCCACGGCGCTCTGCCTCTTCCTCCGGAGGCGACCCTTCTTGCGCCCGTCCTCACCCTCGGAGGAGCTCGCCTGTATCCTCCTCTTGGAGGTGTCTCTTCCCCCTTCGCTTGGTGGCTTTGGGGCCCTCGAGAGGTTTCCTTTTCCTGTATTTAACGATAATCCACTGCTCTGCCTCCTTTGATCCCTCCTCTTCCATTTCCTCCGTCTGTCTTGCAGGAGCTTGGGTCGGCTGCTGCATCTCCCCGCTGTCTGCCACCTGCTCCCCTACAACCTTCCCTTCCTTCTGGGTGCCTCCAGGTACCGTTCCTTTGCTGATTCGCGGTACCTCGTTGGACTTTGTCGGTCCGCGGCTCGTGTTGCCACATCCGGCCATCTGTGCGTAGGTGGCGGCTCCTCGTCTTGGGCAGGCCTTGTATATGTGGCCCGCCTCTCCGCACAGGTTGCAGCTCTTTTCCTCCCGACAGTCCTTAGTCAAGTGACCCTCCTGTTTGCAGATCCTGCAGATGGTCTCTTTGCAATCCACCGCCACGTGTCCCGACTTCCCGCAGGTTCGGCACACTTTGGGCTGCCCTGCATATGTCAGGTAGCCTCTGCTCCCTCCGATTGCGAAGCTCGAGGGTGGGTGGAGGATGTTCCCACTGTCATCGGCCCTCAGAATTACCCTGACCTGCCTCTTACTGGTCCAGATCCCAAAGGGGTCGATCACATCAGTGGCTTAGCCCTCAACTTGGACGTACCTTCCCAGAAATCAGGACATCAGCCGCTGGAACGTAAGGGTTGTACATATGGATTGTAACAACCCGATTCCTCTGTGCAGGAAGCACACACAATGGGGTCGCCGACAAGATGGAAAACAGCGGCTCCCCTTCCTTCTCCTTGAAGACCTTCAGGAGCTGTTCACACTGTTTCAGATTTCTGAAGGTCACATCGAAGTAGCCTGCCCCAGGGAAATCCTGCTGGCAGTTCACGTCTGCGGCTGCCAGGCCGCAACACTCCAGCAGAACTTTCTTCACAAACACCGTCCGATCCACCGGTGTGTGCTCCTCCACCTTCTTCACAGTCACTCTGACTGTGTTCCGAATGCCCTGGCCCGGGCGGCGAGTGGCTGCTGAGGCCATAGCTCAGAGGTTGGCTGGTCCCTGAATTGGCGTTAGGCCGAAGCCAGCATGAAGATCCACCAAGAGCAGGTCAGCACAACCAAACGACCCTCCAACGTCCAATCACGATCCAGCGATGGTCTCCAGCAGCTCCGACGACTCGCAACACGACCCCCGCAGTACTTCCCCCGCCAGCACACTTCTGCTGCGTCAAACCTCCAACACTCGAGCAGAATCTCTTCCTCTGGCCCTCTGGAGGAACACAACATCCACGCAGTCATTCAGCACTCACTTGAACTGATAATAACAGAAACTACACATATTCCGAGCCAAAAGGGTCTGTAGAACAATCCGAGGAAAGGGCAGACCCATTGTTATTGATTAATTCCACGAACACAGCTTCACTGGGCGATCCTGCAGGATATCCTCTCTCAGTCCTGCTGGGATGTTTCACCCAATCAGAACCAGCAGCTCTCCTCCTCTCTCAGCTCCCTTTCTGTCCTTCCTGCAGCATCTGTCCCCTGGAACATTGAGCTGCCTGTCCTGTCCCTCCTTCAGCTGTTGTTTCTGTAATACCTGTGATATCCCAGTCCCACCTTAGATTACTTCACGAAAGACAGGAATGCACCCGATGGATTTTTCTTAACATCAGCAATTGTTTAATACTCACTTACAGGTTTTTAATTACATCGTTTCTGAAGCATTTACTTCACATTCAATCATTTGCAATGGTGGGATTTGAACCTGTGTCCAGAGAAAACTTGCTGAGTTTCTGCATAAATTGTCACACAATAATGCCACTAGGCCATCACTTCGCCTACTCACAGTTTGTATATCCCAGTGCAACATGAATCAAAACACTTTCTTCCCGCACAATTATTTGATCCTGAACTCTGGTGATATCAGTCAGTATTTCTCCATGTGTGATCCCTCACTGTATGCGTCTAATTGCTGCCTCTGTCAGTGTCTCTCACTCTTGCAGCTACTCCAGATCCTAAGCCAACAGAATTCTCCACTTCAGAGAGATGAGGCAGCACAGGCGAGGAATGGAGTCTGGAATTTTCCAGATCTCTGTGGGCTCACTGCCATTCTACATGTGTAACTCTCACAGCATCAGGCTAATTTCCCATTCTGCTTATTTATGTGTCTACTATAGGTACTCTGAGAGTTCCTGACTCAATAGACTTGCCAACTGCTGGTTGGGAAGATGATTGGTCAGCCAGAGAGACGAAGGTCAGGGAGGTCGGGAGCGTTTAATAAATCCTGCTGCCAGGTAAGATCACTCAAATGCACAGAGCAGAGAGCATTGAGAGGGCTCCAAACATCAGCTAACAAGACATGACATAGACATAGTGCTGAAGGGGGAGTACAGTACAGGCACACCCCAGGCTCAATCACCACCCCTACTTTAAGTTTTATTGCACTGAGACAGCATCGGGAGTTCCCAGTTTTCAATCCAGATGTGTGCTGTCTTGGTGAGCACTAGGACAACAGAAGGGAATGCAGGCCTCACATGAGTAAGTGGTAATGCTGCTTGGGATCTTTCTGTTCCCTATTCCCTCTCCAACATTGTATGTATGGGTCATCTTGTGGACCAGTGTCTTCAATCATTCTAACTCCTATAACAGTTCCTATCTCTGTCATCCCCTCCCCTCTTACCAATTAATTGACATATTTGAAACCTCCAGTCCAGACGACCATCCATATCGCTGTAACTTGCTTCAGTCTCTACAACATGCCTTGTCTCTATAGTCTCCTCCTCCAACAATTGGAGACATCGGGTCTGTTTCTGTGCGGCATGACTCTTTGGCCGAGGTTTCCTAAATGGAATGAGTCGGGTTTGCCTGTGTTTGGCCCATACCCCTTCCAATCTTCTCCTCTCCATGTACCTGCCCAAGTATCTTTTCCATGTTGTAATTGTGCTTGTTTTTACCATTTCCTCTGGCAGTCCATTCCGTCTTTGCACCATCCTCCGTGGAAAATGTTGCCCCTCAGCTCCCTCTTTAAATCCTTGCTCTCTCACCTCACGTTTATGCCTCTAGCTTTGGACTCACCTACCCTTGGCTTTTCACCTTACTTAGGCTCTACATGGTTTCATAAACCTTTATAAGGCCACCCCGTGGCCTCCTCTGCCCAGGAGAAATATTGACGACAATGTTGCAAATATCTCCAACTCATGTACTCAGTGCTCTGACCAATGAAGACAAGTGTGCCAAATGGTGCTTTCCCCTCCCTGTCCCCCTGTGATTCCATTCCAAAACAGTGTAACTGCACCCCTTGGTCTCTCCCTGTTTGACAACACAGTCCAGGGCCCGACCATTACCTGTCTTAGTCCTCCCTGGTTTGACTGAACTAAATCCAGCACCTGAATTAAATTCCATCTTTCATTCCTTGGCCCAAGAGCCCAGTTGATTAACATCCCCTTCGATAACTATATTCCCTGCCCACTCTTCCACTAATTTTGGTATCCGCAAACATACAAACAGTGACTCCTATATTTTTACCCAGATCCTCTATATAAATGAGGCACATCAGTGGCCCCAGCACCAACCCTTACAGCAGACTGCTGGTCTAAGGCCTCCAGTCTGAACAACAACCCTCCACCTCCTCCTATCAAACCCATTGTGTCTCCAGTTGGGTCGCTCTCCCTGAACCCATGTGACCGAACCTTACTAACCCATGAAGCCTGCTCAACCCTGTCAAAGGCCTTGCTGAACTCAGAAACAATGTCTATTGCTCTGCTTCCATCTATCTTCTTGGTCACATCTTCAACAAACTCAGGCAAGTTTGTGAGACATGTTTTCCTGCACACAAAGCCACTCTTACTGTCTGTAATCAGTCCTGTCTTTCCAAATGCATATGTAAATCCTACGTCTCAGAATGATCTCCAACACCTTACCCATCCTTGATTTCTGTCTCCTCAGTCTGCAGTTTCTTGGCTTCCCCTTGCAGTCTTTAGCGGCACGGTGGCACAGTGGTTAGCAATGTTGCCTCACAGCGCCAGAGACCTAGGTTCAATTCCTGCCTCAGGCGACTGACTGTGTGGAGTTTGCATGTTCTCCCCGTGTCTGCGTGGGTTTCCTCCGGGTGCTCCGGTTTCCTCCCACAGTCCAAAAATGTGCAGGTCAGGTGAATTGGCCATGCTAAATTGCCCGTAGTGTTAGGTAAGGGGTAGATGTAGGGGTATGGGTGGGTTGCGCTTCGGCGGGGCGGTGTGGACTTGTTGGGCCGAAGGGCCTGTTTCCACACTGTAAGTAATCTAATCTTTCTTAAATAGGGCACAAAATTATTTTCATAGTCGTACAGCACAGAAACTGACTGATCCGTTGATACCGACTAACCTCATCCCTCCTGCCTCTTCCTGGATCACATCCCTTCAAACCTTTCCTATTCCTGTCCTAATATTTCAACCATTGTAATTGTACACACAGTCACCCTTTCCTTTGGAATTTCATTCCACACACAAAACACACTCTGTAACAGATTGCTCCTTATGTTTTCTGATTTTAAATCTCTCCCTTCTAACCTTAAGAAATGTAGCCCCTAGTTCTAAAATGACCTGCTGTTGGGAAAAGACAAGTCACGTTAACTCTATCTATGCCCCTCATTATTTTATAGACTTCTATACGCTCACCTCTCAATCTCCAGGCTCAAGTGAAAAATGTCCCAGACTATACAACCTTCCTTTATAACTGAAACCTTCTATACCCATCACCATCCTGGTAAATGTGATCTGAACCCTCTCCAGCTTAATATCCTTCCTATAACTGGGCAGAGTATTCTAGAACAGGCCTTACAAATGTCCTGTACAATCTACACATGACTTCCCAAACTCCTAAATTCGAATGACTGAGCAATGAAGGCAAGTACCATTTATAACCATCCTGTCTCTCCTTGTGGCAAACTTCAAAGAACTCCGTACCTGAACCCCAAGGCGTACAACACGACTGAAGACCCTACCATTAATTGTGAAAGCTCGACCCTTGTTTGTTGGAACCTAAATGCATTACCTCGCATTTACCCGAATTGAACTCCATCTGCAGTTTTTCAGCCATTCACGCCTATCATCAAGATCCATTTGTAATCTCAGAAAACCTCCATCACTGCCCAGAATGCCACAAATATCACTGCTCAGGCCCCTACAATTTCTTCCCCAGCTTCCCACAATGTTCTGAGATACACTTGATCAGGTCCTGGGGATTTATCTACCTCTATGTTTTAAAACTTCCAACACCACCTCTTCTGTAATGTGGACTCATTTCAAGACATGGAGTCATCGAGATGTACAGCACGGAAACTGACCCTTTGGTCCAACTCCTCCATGACGTTTTTCATCCCATTTGCCAGAGCTTTGCCAATATCCCTCTAAAATCCTCCTATTTATATACACATCCAGATGCCTGCTACATATATTCCTGTCAGCATCCACCATTTCTTCTGGCAGTTTATATCATATGTATATATATATATACCAACCTCTGCAGGAAACAGCTGTCCCTTTGGTCCCTTCTAAATCTTTTCCTCTCACCTTAAAGCTATGCCATGTAGGTTTGGACTCACCCCCCGACGACCGGAGAAAAGTCTTTATCTATTGACCCTATCCATGCTCATCATGATTTTAAGAAACCCTTATAAGATAACTTCTCAGTGTCCCATGTTAAAGTATAAATAATCCCAGTCTCTTCAGCTTTTCTCTATAGCGCAAACCCTCCAACCCTGGCAACATCCTTATTCATTTCTTCTGAACCTTTTCAAGTTCCACAGCATCCTTCTGATGGCATTGAGACCAGAATTGCACACAATATTCCAATAGTAGTCAGGCCAAACACTGAGCGCCCCAGACCTTATCCACTGTATGTTCCAAAGTGAAATATTTGTTTAGGATCTTGTAGTTTCACACATCGTTGGATTTGTTGATCATTAAGAGTACCGGTTTTGTCCCGAGCTCTTCTTTTGCTCTTAATACACTTTGGATTCTCCTTAATTTTATGTGCCAACTTTATTTCATGTCCCCTTTCTGCATTCCTGATTTCCATCCAAAGAGTATTCCTACAGCCCCTATGCTCCTCAGGGATTCCCTTGATCCAGCTGGCTATACTTGACATGTGCTCCCTTTTCCTTGACCAGAGTCTTAGTCGACAGCCAGTGTTTCTGAAAGCTGTCAGCATTGAGCTGCAGACAAACAGGAACATGCTGGTGCTGAACGGTCCTTTTATCTCACATTTAAAATATTTCCAGTTGTCAGAATTCCCTTTACTTGCAAATAGACTCTCTAATCAACTTTTTAAAAAGTTCATGTCTAATACTATCAAGATTTGTCTTGCCACATTTTATAACTTTAACTTTTGGATCAGGGCTGTCTTTCAGCAAAGCTATTTTCAAACTAATAGAATTGCGGTCACTTTGCCAAAGTGTTCCCTCACTAACACCTCAGTCCTATTCCCTGCCTTGTTTCCCAAGGGGAGGTCAGGTTTCACTCCTTTCTCCAGTTGGGCCATTTACATATTGACTGTCAAAGGCCTTACCGAACGCCATGATAACCACATCATCTGCACTGCTCTCATAAATATTTTTAGATAACTTTTCAAACAAACTCAATTGAATTCATCAGACAGGATTTTCCTTTACAAAATCTGTCCTGAATCTATTCCTTCCTTTTCAATGTTGATACATCTTGTCCCTCAGAATTGTTCCCAATTTTTACCCAATATCCCTGTGGCCAGCAAAGTATTAAAGAGATCCAAAAGGGCCCCAGCAATCTCCTCCCTTACCTCCCACTGCAGCCTGCAATACATTATTGGGCTCTGGGGATGCGCCCTTTATGCCTGTGAAAGCATTTAATACCTCCTTATTGATCTGAACATGTTCTCGAGTCTCACCATCCCAACTGAAATCCCCGGCTACAGTGTCTTCCTCCTGTGTGAATACAGATGGAAAGCATACATTGAAGACCTCAGTTACTTCCTCTGGCTCCATGCGCAGATCGTCCCTTTGGTTTCCAACAGGCCGCACTCTTTAGCTGGGAATCTTCTTACTCTGACTCTCGTCATAAAATATCTTGTAGCTTTTCCAAACCAGTGTCTGCCCAGGAGGTTTCATGGCCATTGAGTGCCCCCCATTTTTAAGGACCCCCTTGCACTCTCTATAGTTGTTGAAGGGCTTCACCTGGTTTTATTGCACGGTATTTTCTTTCCCAAACTCACAATATCACTTGATCAGTATTCACTGAACTTGGTGCCTTTTGTCATTCACTGTTCATGGTACACGCTGGCCCTGAATTCTTACTGTATCACTTGAAAATACTCCCGCTTTCCAATTCTAGGCTCGACTGCAAATAGTTCCTCTGAGTCTATATTTTTCTAATCCTGTCTAAGTAGCATTCCCCAAATTTGGACACACAACTTCTGCATGATCCTTAGCTGTTTCCATCATGACTTCAAAACGTACAGAATTATGGTCATTATCCCCAAACACGACGTTATCCTTCTCTCTGTCAAAATGTTCAGTACCTAAGCCCACCCTGTCTCTTTAATATCCTCCAGCCATTACCAAAGGCTTGTACATTCCTCAAGCCTTTCCATCATATGATATCACTGCAAACTTCTCCAGTCCCCACAGCATTCCTCCATCCTATTCTACAGCACCTCTCTCCCATGAACCTTCTACCATCCCTATAAATCTCCTTATCTGTATAAACCCCTCCAGCTCCCACAGCCATTCCTGCCCATCGTCCCTTTGTGAAAGATTATGAAGCCACGTGACCGTTCCCCAGACTGTAACCTTGGCCAATCTCTGCAATCTTATCTATCTCTGTGACCTCCTCCCATCACTACTAGCCTTCTTAACTCTGTAACCTCCTGCAGTCACTAAAATCATCCGTGAATGTGTACCAGCCTATTGAGGACTGTCACCTCTTCCAGTCCCAACAACTATCTCGACCAGTAACCTTGGCTAGTCTGAAGAGTCCTTACTAATTCTTTAACCCTCAGTATTGATAACTTCATCCAGTTTCGATAACTGAGAAGAGAGGAATGAGAAGGCTCCAAAACTCTGTTAACAAGACATGACATCGATACAGATCTGGAGGGGGAATACAGTACAGGCCCACCCCACGCACAATCCCCACCCCTACTTTAAGTTCTGTTGTATTAAAACTTGCTACACTCCAACACTGCACCTATGGCATGTCTTGTGGACTGGTGTCTTCAATAATTTTTAACTCCAATAACAGTTCGTATCCCTGTAACCTCCTCCTATCCCAATAGTCACTCTACGTATTTGAAACGTACTGCATTCCAGATTACTATCCCTATCGCTGTAACTTGCTTCAGTGTCTACAACATGCCTTATCTCAGTTGTCTCCAGTTATTGGAGGAGGAGACTGAGTCATGCAGCACGAAAATAGTTCCTTCGATCCAACTCGTCCATGTTGACCAGAGTCCCTGAGCGAGTCGCATTTCCCTGCATTTGACCCAAATCCCTTCAAACCTTCTCCTTTCCATGTTTCTGCCCAAATCTTTTTTACATGTTGTTATTGTACTTTTCTCTACCACCTGCACCATCCTCTGTGTGAAAAATGTTCTCCTCCAATCCCTTTTAAGTCTTTCCCCTCTCACCTTATATTTATTTCCTATAGAACATAGAACATGGCGGCACAGTACAGGCCCTTCGGCTCTCGAAGTTGCACCAACCTGTGAAACCAATGTGAAGCCCAAGTAGCCAACACGATTCCATTCTCGTCCATGTGACTATCCAATGAATGTTTAAATGCCCTTAAGGTTAGCAGATCTACTCCTGTTGTAGGCAGTTTGTTCCATGCCCCTACTACTCTGAGTAAAGAAACTATCTCTGACATCTGTCATATATCTTTCACCCCTCAATTTAAAGCTATCCCCCCTCATGCTCGGTATTGCCATCTGAGGGAAAAGGCTCTCTCTGTCCAATCCATTTCACTTTCTGATTATCTTAATATCTCAATTAATTCATCTCAAATGTCTTCACTCAAACAAAAACAGCTTCAAGTTCCTCATATCACGTTCCCTCCATACCAGGTAACATCCTAGTAAATCTCCACTCAACCCTTTCCAAATCTTACACATCGTTCCTCTAATGGGGTGACCTATCTGCTCTGTCATTTCCGGGCCTATCCCTGCTGCCCCTCTTGAACAAAGGAACCACATTTGCTATCCTCCATTCTTTCGGCATTTCATCCGTGGTCAGCAATGTATTAAATATATCCACCAGGGCCCCAGCAATCTCCTCCCTTACCTCCCAAAGCAGATTGGGATACATTTCATTCAGAGGGAAGGGAGACCTGGAGCCTTCAAGAAATCCTGCAGCGAGATAGGACCACTCACAGTGAACAGAGCAGAGAGCATTTCAGCGATCGATCTTTGGTATGGAGGACATGACATAGATACAGAGTTGAAGGGTGAACACAGAGTGTGATGGTCCCAGGCTCAATCTCCACTCTCTTGTTTACTTTCTTCTCTGCTGTATTGAGTCTTCCTATGTCAATATAGGAAGTTGACAGTTATCAATCCAGGCCTGTGCTGTCTTAGTGAGGATCAGTACAAAAGCAGGGAAAGCAGGCCTCCCCCAAGGAGATGGTTTTGAATCCTGGGATCTTTCTATTCCACACTTCCCCTGATCACGCTGACTTTTGTCTTGGGATGGAGTCATTCATTAAGGAAACATACCTTTCGGTCCAACTTATCTGTGCCAGGGCCATGAATGCTTGTAATTCCCAGAAAAGTTCTTATTTCTGTAACCTTAACCCTGCCCACAATCCCACTATTAATTTGATCCCTACTCCAATTCTGATGATTCTTCATATTTGTAAATTGCTCTAGTCTTGACAACATTCCGAATCTCAATAATCTATCCTGCACTCAGTACAATAATCACTATTTCTGTAGTTTTTCACAATAACTACAGTCCACCCTGTCACTGTAAAATCCTTTTCAGACCCTTTTCCAGTCGCCACAAGACTCCGCATCTCTGTTCGCTCCTCCTAGCACCTCTCACGCTCTCACTTTGTGTGGCCAGTACTCTGTGTGAATAACCCTTGGCATGTGGATGGACAATATGGTATGTGAATAATCCTGTCACCAGAGGATGGTCAATACTGTGTGAGAATAATCCTGTGGTCTGCGGTTGGCCAATCCTGTGTGTAAATAATCCTGTTGCCTGAGAAAGATCATACTATGTGAGAATAATCCTGTGGCCTGAGGATGATCAATTCTGTGTGTGAATAATCCTTTGGCCTGAGAGTGGTCCATACTGTGTGAGAATAATCTTGTGGCCTGACATATGTCAATAAAATGTGTGAATAATCCTGTGGCCTGAGGATGATCAATACAGTGTGAGAATAATCCTGTGGCCACATGCTGGTCAATAAAGTGTGTGCATAATCGTGTGGGCTTAGAATGTTGAATATTGTGTGTGAATACCCGTGTGGCTTGAGATTGGTCAACACAGTTTGTGAATGATCCTTTGGCCTGTGAATGGTCAATACTGTGTGTGAATAACCCTTGGCCTGAGGATGGTCCAAACTTTGTGTACTTAATCCTGTTGCCTGAGGTTATTCAGTACTATGTGTGAATAATCCTGTGCACTGTGAATACTCAACACAGAGTGTGAAAAATCCTGTGTCCTGAGGGCAGTCAATACTGTGTGTAAATAACCCTATGGCCTTTGAATTGTAAATACTGTGTGTGAATAACCATTGGCCTAAGGATGGTCAATACTGTGTGTGAATAATCCTTTGGACTGTAAATGGTCAATGCACAGTGTGAATAATCCTGCGGCCCGAGGATGGTCAATACTGTGTGTGACTAACTCTTTGCCGAAGGATGGGTAATACTGTGTGTGAATAATCCTGTGGCCTGTGGATGGTCAATGCAGTGTGATAATAATCCTGTAGTCTGTGAATGGTCATTATTGTGTGTGAATAATCCCATGGCCTGTGTACTATCAATACTGTTTGTAAATAATCCTTTGGTCTGAGGATGACCAATACTGTGTGTGAATAAGACAGTGGCCTGTGAATGGTCATTACTGTGTGTGAATAATCCCGTGGCCTGTGTACTATCAATACTGTTTGTAAATAATCCTTTGGTCTGAGGATGACCAATACTGTGTGTGAATAAGACAGTGGCCTGTGAATGGTCAACACTGTGTGTGAATAATCATGTGGCCTGAGGATGATCAATACTGTGTAGGAATAACCCTTTGGCCTGTGAATGGTTAATACTGTGTGTGAGTAATCCTGTGGCCTGTGTACTGTCAATATTGTCTAAAAATAATCCTGTGGCCTGAGGATGATCAATAATGTATGTGAAAAATCCTTTGGCCTGAGGATGGACAATACTGTGTAGGAATAATCCTTTGTTCTGTGGATAGTCAGTACTGTGTGTGAATATTATTCTGGCCTGAGGTTGTTTAATACTGTGTGTGATTAATCCTGAGGCCTGAGGCTGGTCAATAATGTGTGCGTATACTCCTGTGGCCTGAGGCTGGTCAATAATGTGTGCGTATACTCCTGTGGCCTGAGGATGTTCAATACTGTGTGTGTATAATCCTGTGGCCTGAGGTTTGTCAATACTGTGTGTGTATAATCCTGTGGATTGAGGATGTTCAATACTGTGTGTGTATAATCCTGTGGCCTGAGGTTTGTCAATACTATGTGTGAACAATCCTGTTGATTGAGGATGGTTAATACTGTGTGTGTAAAATCTTGTGACCTGTAAATGGTCAATACAGCGTGTTCATTAATGCTGTAGCCATAGGCTGGTCAATACTGTGTGGGAATAATCCTGTTGGTTGAGAATGTTGAATACTGTGTGTGAATACTCCTGTAGCCTGAGGTTGGTCAGTATAGTGAATGAATGATGCTGTGGTATGAGGATGGCCAATTCTGTGTGTGAATAATCCTCTGCAGTGTGAATGGTCAATACAGTGTGTAAAAAAAAACTCTTGGCCTGAGGATAGTCAATACTGTGTATGAATAATCCTGTGGCCTGTAAATTGTCAAGACACTGTGTTCATTAATCCTATGGCCTGTGAATCGTAAATACCGTGTGTGGAAGCCCCTTGGCCTGAGGATGATCAATACTATGTGTGAACAATCCTGTGGCCTGAGCATGGTCAGAGCTGTATGTAATTAATCATGTTGCCTGAGGTTGTTCAATACTGGGTGTGAATAATCCTGTTCCCCATGAATGGTCAATGGTGTGTGTGCATATTGCTGTGGACTGTGAATGGTCAATACTCTGTGTGAATAATCCTATGGTTTTAGGATGGTAAATACTGTGTATGAGCAATCCTGTGGATGGAGGATGGTTGATACTGTGTGGGAATAATCCTTTGAACTGTGCATGGTCAATGCATTGCGTGAATAATCCTGTGCGCTGTGAATGTTCAGTACCGTGTGTATTTTCCATACCATGTGTGAATGATCCTGTGGACTGAGGCCAGTCAGTACTGTGTGTCACCTATCCTGTGGCCTATGAATCGTAAATACTGTGTAAATAAGTCTTTGCATAAGGATGGGCAATACTGTGCGTGAATAATAATGTGGACTGTGGATTGTCAATGCTGTGTGATAATCATCCTGTGAGCCATGTGAGTCAATATTGTGTGTTAATAATCCAGTGGCCTGAGGGTAGTCAATACTGTGTGCGAATAATCATGTGGATTGAGAATGGCCAATACTGTGTTGGAATAACCCTTTGGCCTAAGAATAGTCAATACTGTGTGAGAATAATCCAGTGGACTGAAGATTGTGAATACTGTGTGTGAGTAATCCTGTGACCTGTGTAATGCCAACACTGTGTAAATAGTTCTGTGGCCAGAGGATGATCAATACTGTGCGGGAATAATCCTCCGGACTGATGCTGGTCAATACTGTGCGGGAATAATCCAGTGGCCTGAAGATGTTCAATACTGTGTGTGAATAATCCTCTGGCCTGAGGATGGTGAATACAGTGTGTGAAAAATATTATTGCCTGAGAATGGTCATTAAAGCGTGCGAATAATCCTGTGGCCTAAGGTTGGACAATACTGTGTGGGAACAATCCTGTGGCCGGAAGATGGTCTTCACTGTGTGTGAATAATCCTATGGCCTGACGATGGTCAATACTGTGTGTGAACAATCCCGTGGCTTTAGGATAGTCAATACTGTGTGGAAATAATCATGTGCCCTGTGAATGGTCAAGACAGTGTGTTCGTTAATCCTGTGTCCATATGCTGGTCAATACTCTGTGTGAATAATCTTGCTGGCTGAGAATATTGAATATTGTGTGTGTATACTCCTGTGGCCTGAGGTTGGTCAATACAGTGTATGAATGATACTGTGGCCTGAGCATGATCAATACTGTGTGTGATAATCCTCTGGCCTGTGAATGGTCAATACTGTGTGTGACTAATTCTTGGAATGAGCATGATCAATACTATGTGTGAACAATCATGTGGCTGTGAATGGTCAATACTGTGTCAGAATAATCCTGTGGCTTGAGGATGTTCAATACTCTGTGGGAATAATCCTGTGACCTGTTAATTGGTAAAGAGAATGTGTTCATTAATCCTGTGGCCTCGGGTTGGTCAACACAGTGTGTGAATGATCTCATGTCCTTAGGATGATCGATACTGTGTGTGAATAATCCTGTGGACGGAGGATGGTCAATACTGTGTGGGAATAATCCTGTGGCCTGAGGATGTTCAATACTTTGTGAATACCCCTGTGGCCTGAGGATGGATAAAACTGTGTGGTAATAATCCTGTGACCTGTAAATGATCAAGACAGTGTGTGCATTAATCCTGTGGCCGTAGGCTGGTCTATACTTTGTGAATAATCCTGGGCTGAGAACATTGAATATTGTGTGTGAATACTCCTGTGGCCTGAGGTTGGTCAATACTGTATGTGAATAATACTCTGGCATGTGAATGGTCATTACTGTGTGTGACTATACCTTGGCCTGAGCATGGTCAATAGAGTGTCAGAATAATCCTATGGCTTGAGGATGTTTAACACAATGTGTGCGTAATCCTCTGGGCTGAGAAAGGTCAATAATGTGTGTGACGAATCCTGTGGCTTGAGGATGTTCAGTACTGTGTGTGAAAAGTCCTGTTGCAAGAGGATGGTCAAAACAGGGTGGGAATAATCCAGTGGCCTGAGAATGGAAAATACTGTATGGGAATAATCCTGTGCCCTGAGGATGTTCAATACTGTATGTGAATAATCCTGTGGTCTGAGAATGGTCAATACTGTGTGGGAATAATCCTCTGACATGTAAATGGTCAATGCAGTGTGTGAATAATCCTGTTGGCTGAGAATGTTGAATATTGTGTGCGAATAATTCTGTGGCCTGTGGTTGGGCAATACAGCGTGTGAATGATCCACAGCGTGCGAATGATCCTGTGGCCTAAGGATTATCAATACTGTGTGTGAACACTCCTCTGGCCTGAGGATCGTCAATACTGTGTGGGAGTAATCCTGTGGCCTGAGGTTGGTCAATACTATGTGTGAATTATACTGTGGCCTGAGTGTGGTCATAATCTGTGTGTGAAAACTCCTGTGGACAGAGGACGGTCAATATTATGTGTGCATAATCCTCTGGCCTCTGAATCATCAGTACTGTGTGTGAGTAATCCTATCGACTGAGGATGGTCAGTACTGTGTTTGAATAATCCTGAGGCCTCAGGATGTAAAATACTGTGTGTGAATAATCCTCTAGCCTGTGAATGATCAATGCTGTGTATGAGTAATGCTGTGGACTTTAAATGGTCAATACTGTATGTGAAGAATCCTATGGTTTTAGGATGGTCCATACTGCGTGTGAGTAATCCTGTGGACTGAGGATGGTCTATATAGTGTGTGAATACTCCTGTGCACTGTGAATGCTCAATACTGTGTGTGAATAATCTTGAGGCTTGAACATGGCCAATACTGTGTGGGAATAATCCTGTGGCCTGACGTTGGTCAGATCAGTGTGTGTATAAGTCTGAGTACTGAGAATGATCAATACTGTGTGTGATTAATCCTGTGGCCTGAGGATAGTCTATACTGTGTGTGATTAATCGTGTAGACTGAGAATGATCAATACTATGTTTAAATAATCCTGTAGCCTGAGAATGATCAATACAGTGTGGGCATAATCCTTTGGCCTGAGGATGGTGAAAAGCGTGCGTAATTAATCCTGTTGCCTATAGTTGGTCAATACTCTGTGTGAACTTTCTTATGGCCTGTGTCTGTTCAATGTAGTGTGTGAATAATCCTGTGGACTGAGGATGGTCAATACTGTGTGTGAATAATACTGTGGTTTTCAGATGGTCAATACTGTGTATGAGTATTCCTGTGAACTGAGGATGGTCAATATTGTGTGTAAATAATCCTTTGGAATGTGAATGGTCAATACAGTGTGTCAATAGTCCTGTGGCCCATGAGTCGTCAATACTGTGTGTGAATAATCCTTTGTCTAAAGATAGGCAATAGTGTGTGTGAATAATCCTGTGGCCGTATGCTGGTCAATACTGTGTGTGAGTAATCCCGTGGACTGAGGATGGTCAGTAGAGTGTGTGAATAATTCTGTGCACTGTGAATGCTCAATACGTCGTGTGAATAATCCCGAGGCTTGAACATGGTCAATACTGTGTGGGAATAATCCTGTGGACTGAGAATGATCAATACTGTGATTGAGTAATCCAGTGGAATGAAGGTGGTTAGTATTGTGTGAGAATAATCATTTGGAATTTGAATGGTCAATACAGTGTGTGAATAATCCTGTGCACTGTGAATGCTGAATACTGTGTGTGATTAACCATTTGTCTAATGATTGTTAATACTGTGTGTGAATGATAATGTGGCCTGTGGATGGTAAATGCTTTGTGTTAATAATCCAGTGGCCTGTAGATGGTCAATAGTGTGTGGGAGTAATGCCGTGGCCTGAAGATACACAATGATGTATGTGAAAACTCGTGTGGTCTGAGGATGGTCAATACTGTGTTGAAAGATGCTGTGGACTGTGAACGGTCAATACTATGTGAGAGTAATCCTGTGGACGGAGGATTGTCATACAGTTTGTGAATGATCCTGTGGCCTGAGAATTGTCAATACAGTGTGTGAATTACCCTTGGCCAAAGAATGGTCAATACTGTGTGTGAATAATCCTTTGAACTGTGAATGGCAAATACACTGTATGAATAATCCTGCAGCCTGAGGATGGTAAATACTGTGTGAATAATCCTATGGCCTGTGAATTGTCAATACTGTGTCCGAATAGTCCTTTGCCGAAGGATGAGCAATACCGTGTGTGAATAATAATATGGCCTGTGGATGTTCAATGGTGTGTGATCATAAACCTGTGGGCTATGGATAGTCAATACAATGTGTTAATAATCTCTGGCCTGTGCATGGTCAATACTGATTGCAAATAATACTGTGGCCTGTGGATGGGCAATACTGTGTGTGAATAATCCTGTGGTTTGAGAATGGTCAATACTGGGTGTGAATAATCCTGTGGTTTGAGAATGGTCAATACTGGGTGTGAATAATCCTGTGATCTGTGAATCATCAATACTGTGTGTGAATAACCTTTGCCTGAGGATGGTCAATACTGTGTGTGAATAATTCTGTGGCCTGAGAATGGTCAATGCTGGGTGTGAATAATCCTGTGGCCAGAGAATGGCCAATACTGTGTGGGAATAATCCTATGGCCCTTGAATGTCAATACAGAGTACGAATAATCAAGTGTCCTGAGAATGGTAAATACTGTGTGGGAATAGTCCTGTGACCTGCAAATGGTGAAGACATTTTGTTCATGAATCCTCTGTCCGTATGCTTGTTAATACTGTGTGGGAATAATCCTGTCGGCTGAGAATGTTGAATATTGTGTGTGAGTACTTGTGTGGCCTGAGGATGGTCAATACTGTGTGTGAATAACCCTGTGGCCTGAGGATGTTCAATACTGTGTAGGAATAATCCTGTGGTTTGAGGATTGTCAATACTGTGTGGGAATAATCCTTTGACCTGTAAATGGTCAAGACAGTGTGTTCATTAATTCTGTGGCCGTAGGCTGATCAATATTGAGTGTGAATAATCATGCGGCCTGAGGATTGTCAATACTGTATGGGAACAATCCTGTGACCTGTAAATGGTCCAGACAAAGTGTTCGTTAATCCTGTGCTATGTGCTAGTCAATACTGTGTGTGAATAATCCTGTGGACTGAGAATTGTCAATACTGCGTGGAAATAATCCTGTGACATGTAAATGATCAAGATAGTGTGTTCATTAATGATGTGGCCGAATGGTGGTCAATACTGTGTGTGAATAACCTTTTGGGCCAAAGGATAGTCAATACTGTGTGTGTTAAATATCCTGCTGCCCAAGGTTGTTCAATACAGCGAGTGAATAATCCTATGGCCTGTGAATGGTCCACACTCTGTGGGAATGATCAAGTAGCCTGAGGATGGTCAATACAGTGTGTGAATAATCCTGTGGCTTTAGAATGGTCATTCATGTTTGGTAATAATCCTGTGGCCTGAGAATGGTCAATGCTGTGTACGAATAATCCTGTGGCCTGAGTATGGTCATATTCTGTGTGGGGAAAATCCTGTTGACTGCGGACGGTCAATGCTGTGTGTGAATAATCCTGTGGCCTGTGAATGGTCAAGACTCTGTGGGAATCATCCTGTGGCCTGAGGTTGGTCAATACGGTGTGTGAATAGTCCTCTGGCCTGAGAATGGTCAATACTATGTGTGAAAAATGCTGTGGACTGTGAATGGTCAATACAACATGTGATTAATCCTGTGGACAGAGAATGGTCAATACCATGTGTGAATTAACCTCAGGACTGAGAATTGTGAATACAGTGTGTGAATAATCCTGTGCACTGTGAATGCTCAATGCAGTGTGTGAATAAACCTGTGGACTGAGGGCAGTCAATACTGTGTGTGAATAACCCTTGGCCTGCAGATGGTCAATACTGTGTGTGAACAATCGTGTTGCCTGAAGTGGTTTAATACTGTGTGTGAATAATCCTGTGGACTGTGAATGGTCAATACTGCGTGTGAATAATCCTGTGGCCTGAGGTTGGTCAATACTGTGTGTGAATTAACTTGTGGCCTGAGAATTGTGAATACAGTGTGTGACTAATCCTGTGCACTGTGAATGCTCAATGCAGTGTGTGAATAATCCTGTGGACTGAGGGCAGTCAATACTGTGTGTGAATAATCCTATGGCCCGTGAATTGTAAATACTGTATGTGAATAACCCTTTGCCTAAGGGTGGGCAATGCTGTGTGTGAATAATGATTGGCCTGTGGATGTTCAATGCTGTGTGATAATAATCCTGTGGCCTGTGGATGGTCAATACTATGTGTTAATAATCTTTGTCCTGTGCAATGTCAGTATTGTTTGCAAATAAAACTGTGGCCTGTGGATGGTCAATACCGTGTAGGAAAAATCCTGTGGCTTCAGGATTGTCAATACCGTGTGTGAATGATCCATGGCCTAACGATGGTGAATACTTTGTGTAAAAATTCCTGTTCCTTGAGGATGGTCAATACTGTGTGGGAATAATCGTGTGACCTGAAAATGATCAAAACAGTGTGTTCATTAATCCTGTGGCCGTCGGCTGGTCAATAGTGTGTGTGAATAATCATGTAGCCTGAGGATTGTCAATTCTATGTTGGAACAATCCTGTGACCTACAAAAGTTGAAAACCGAGTGTTCATTAATCCTGTGGCTGTGTGCTAGTCAATGCTGTGTGTGAATAATCCTGTGGCCTGAGAATGGTCAATACTGTGTGTGAATATTCCTGTGGCCTGAGAATCATCAATACTGCGTGAAAATAATCCTGTGACGTGCAAATGATCAAGACAATGCGTTCATTAATCCTGTGGCCGTATAGTGGTCAATACTGTGTGTGAATAATCCTGTGGACTGACAATGTTCAATACTGTGTGGGAATAACCGTTGGGCTGAAGGATAGTCAATACTGTGTGTATTAAATATCCTGCTGCTCGAGGATGTTCAATACAGCGAGTGAATAATCTTGTGGCCTGATAATGGTCCATACATTGTGTGTGAAAGATTATGCTGCCTGAGGACAGCCATACTGTGAGTGTGAATAATCCTGTGGCCTTCGAATAGTCAATAATGTATGGGAATAATCCTGTGGCCTGTGAATCGTCAGTACTGTGTGTGAATAACCTTTGGTCTGAGAATGGTCAATACTGTGTGTGGATAATCCTTTGGACAGTGAATGGTCAATACCATGTATACATAATGCTCTGGTCTGTGAATCGTCAATACTGCGTGTGAACAATCCTGTAATTTGAGAATTGTCAGTATTGTGAGTGAATATTCCTGTAGCCTGATGATGGTCAATACCGTGTAAATATAATCATGTGCCCTGAGGATGGTCAATACTGTGTGTGACTACTCCTGTGGCCTGAGAATGGGCAATACTGTGTGTGAACAATCCGGTGGCTTGAGGGTAGTCAATACTGGGTGTGAATATTTCTGTGACCTGTAAATGGTCAGGATAGTGTGTTCATTAATCCTGTGGCCGTATGCTGCTCAATACTATGTGTGAATAATCCTGTGGACTGAGGATGTTCAATAGAGTGTGTGAATAATCCTGTGGTCTGAAGATGGCCAATATTGTGTGTGTAAAAAATCCTGTGGCCTGAGAATCGTCAATACTGCGTGTAATAATCCTGTGACGTGCAAATAATCAAGACAGTGTGTTCATTAATGATGTGGCCGTATGCTAGTCAATACTGTGTGTGAATAATTCTGTGCCCTGAGGATGGTCAATACTGTTTGTGAATATTGCTGTGGCCTGAGAATGATCAATACTGTGTGTGACAAATCCTGTGACGTGTAAATGATCAAGACAGTGTGTTCATTAATGATGTGGCCATATGCAAGTCAATACTGTATGTGAATAATCCTGTGGACTGAGAATGGCCAATACTGTGTGGGAATAACCGTTCGGCTGAAGGATAGTCAATACTGTGTGTGTTAAATATCCTGCTGCCTAATGATGTTCAATACAGTGAGTGAATAATCCTGTGGCCTGAGGATTGTCAATACTTTGTGTGAATAATCCTGTCACCTACGGACTGTCCATGCTGTGTGTGAATAATCGTGTTGGCCTGAGAATGGTCAATGCTGTGTGGGAATAATCCTGTAGCTTGAGGATAGTCAATACTGGGTGGGAATATTTCTGCGACCTGTAAATGGTCAAGACAGTGTGTTCATTAATCCTGTGGCTGTATGTTAGTCAATACTGTATGCGAATAGTCCTGTGGCCTAAGGATTGTCATTACTGTGTGGAAATAGTCCTGCAGTTTGAGGATGGTCAATACTGTATGTGAAAACTCCTGTTGCCGGAGGACGGTCAATACTGTGTGTGAATAATCCTGTGGCCTGAGAATGGTCAGTACAGTGTGTGAACTATCATGTGCACTGAATACTGTGTGTGAATAATCCTTGGACTAAGGATGGTTACTACTGTGTGTGAACAATCCTGTGGCCTGAGGGTAGTGAGTACTATCTGTGCATAATCCTGCGGCCGGAGGGTAGTCAAAACTGTGTGTGATAAATCTATGACCTGTAAATGGGCAAGACAGTGTGTTCATTAATCCTGTGGCCTGAGGGGGGTCAGAGCTGCGTGTGAATAATCCTGTGGCCTGAGGATGATCAATACCATGTGTGATTCATCCTGTTGCATGAGGATGGTCAATACTGTGTGTGAAAAATCCGGTGGCAGGAGGATGGTCAATACGGTGTGTGAATATTCCTGTTAAATGAGGATGGTCAATACTATGTCAGAATAATTCTGTCGGGTGAGTATGGTCAATACAGTGTGTGATTAATCCTGTGGCCTGATGATGGTTAATACCGTGTGAAAATCATCCTGTGGCCTGAGGATCATCAATACTGTGTGCAAAAAATCCTGTGGCTTAAGGATGGTCAATACCGTGTGCGAATGATCCTGTGGCCTGAGGATAGTCAATACTGTGTGTCAATAATTGTGTTGCGTCAGGATGGCCAATACTCTGTGAACAATCCTGTGACTTGAAAATGGTTAATACTCTGTGAATAATCCACTGGCCTGTGAAGCGTCAATACTGTGTGTGAATAAACCATGGCTTGAGGGTTATCAATACCATGTGTAAACAATTCTGTGGCCTGAGGATGGTCAGGACAGTGTGTTTATTTTTCCTGTGGCTTGAGAATGGTCAATACAGTGTGTGAATAATCGTTTGGACAGTGAATGTTTAGTTCCATGTATGAATATTCCTGTGGCCTGTAAACTGTCAAGGCAGTTGGTTCAAAAATCCAGTGGCCGTAGACTGGTCAATACTGTGTGTGAATAATCCTGTGTGTGAATAATTGTGTTGCGTCAGGATGGTCAATACTGTGTGCGATTAATCCTGTTGACTGGGGTTGTTCAGTGCTCTGTATGAATAATCCTGTGGTCTGTTAATGGTCTACGCTGTGTGTGAATAATGCTGTGGACTGTGAATGGTGAATACTGTGTGTGAATAATCCTGTAGTGTGAGGGTGGTCAATATTATTTGTGAACAATGCTGTGGCCTGAGGATGGCCAAAACTGTGTGGGAATAATCCTTTGGCTTGAGGAAGGTCAAAAAGGTGTGTGAGAAATCTGGTGGCCTGAGGATGGTCAATGCTGTGTGTGAATAATCCTGTGGCCTGATGATGGTCAGTACCTTGTGAAAATAATCCTGTGATTTGAGGATCGTCATTCCTGTGTGTGAAAAATCCTGTGGCTTTAGAAAAGTCAATACTATATATGAATAATCCTGTGTCCTGATAATGGTCAATACCATGTGTGAATAATCCTGGTACCGGAGGATGGTCAATAATGTGTGTCACTAATCCTGTGGCCTGTGAATCGTCAATACTGTGTGTGAATAACCCTTGGCCTGAGGGTGGCCAATACTGTGTGTGAATAATCCTGTGGCCTATGAATCGTCAATACTGTGTGTGAATAATACTCTGGCCTGTGTCGTGTCAATACTGTGTATGAATAATCCTTTGGCATGAGGATGGTCATGACAGTGCGTTCATTACTCCATAGGCTGGTCAATACTGTGTGTGAATAACCCTTAGCCTGAGGATGGTCAATACTTTGTGTGAATAATCCTGTGACCAGTAAACAGACAAGGCAGTGGGTTCAAAAATCCTGTGGAAGTTGGCTGGTCAATAGTGTGTGAATAATCATGTGGCCTGAGAATTTTTAAAACTGTTTGTGAATATTCCTGTGTCCTGAGGTTGTTCAATACAGTGTGTGAATAATCCTGTCGCTGGAGGATTGTCAATACAGTGTGTGAATCCTTTGGACAGTGAATTCTGAGTTCCATATGTTAATAACACTTGGCCTGAGGATTATCAATACTGTGTATGAATAACCCTTGGCCTGAGGATGGTCAATACTGTGTGTGAATAATCCTGTGGCCTGAGTATGGTAATTACCTTATGTGTTAATCCTGTGACCTGTAAATTGACAAGACAGATGGTTCAAAAATTTCATGGCTGTCGGCTGGTCACTAAAGTGTGTGAATATACCTGAGGCCTGAGGATGTAGAATACTGTGTGCGAATAATGCTGCGATCTGAGGATGGAGAATACTTGTGTGAATAATCCTGTGGACTGTGGATTGTCAATACTGTGTTTAAATAATCCTGGGAAATATGAATGCTCAATACTGTTTATGAACACTCTTGTGGCCTGAGGTTGGTCAATACTGTGAGTGAATAATCTTGTGGCTGGAGGCTGATCAATAGCGTGTGTGAATAATCCTGTGGCCTAAGGATGGTCAATACTGTGTGTGAATAATCCTGTTGCCTGAGGATGTTCAATAATGTGTGCCACTAATTCGGTGGCCTGAGGTTGGACAATACAGTGTGTGAATAATCCTTTGGACAGTGAATGGTCAGTTCCATGTGTGAATAAACCTGTGACCTAAGGGTAGTCAATACTGTGTGTGAACAATCCTGTGACTTGAAAATGGTCAATACTCTGTGTGAATAATCCACTGGCCTGAGAATCGTCAATTCTGTGTTTGAATAACCCATGGCTTGAGGGTTATCAATACCATGTGTGAATAATTCAGTGGCCTGAGGTTGGTCAGGACAGTGTGTTCATTAATCCTGTGGCTTGAGAATGGTCAATACAGTGTGTGAATAATCCTTTAGACAGTTAATGGTTCGTTCCATTTGTGAATCTTCCTGTGGCCTGTGAATCGTCAATATTGTGTGTGAATAATCCTGTGGCCTGTAAACTGTCAAGGCATTTGGTTCAAAAATCCAGTGGCCGTAGACTGGTCAATACTGTGTGTGAATAATCCTGTGGCTTGAGGATGGTCAATACAGTGTGTGAATAATCCTGTGGCTTGAGGATGGTCAATACCGTGAATAATCCTGTGCCCTGAGGATATTCAATATTGTGTGTGAATAAACCTGTGGCCTGTGACGGTCAATACCACGTGTGAATTATCCTTGGACAGTGAATGGTCAATACCACGTGTGAATAATCCTCTGGCCTGTGAATGGTCAATACTGTGTGTGAATAACCCTTGGCCTGAGGATGGTCAATACTGATTGTGAGCACTCCTGTTGACTGGGGTTGTTCAATGCTCTGTGTGAATAATCCGGTGGTCTGTGAATGGTCTATGCTGTCTGTGAGTAACGCTGTGGCCTGAGAATGGTCAATACTGTGTGTAAATAATCCTGGGAACTATGAATGCTCAATACTGTGTGGGAATAATCTTGTGGCCTGAGAATGGTCAATGCTATGTGTGAATAATCCTGTGCTCTGATGATGGTCAATACTTTATGTGAATAATTATGTTGCGTGAGGATGGTCAGTACAGTGTGTGAGTAATCCTGTGGCTTGATGATGGTCAATACCTTGTGAAAATAATCTTGTGGCCTGAGGATCATCAATACTGTGTGTGAAAAATCCGTGGTTTGAGATATGTCAATACCATGTATGAATAATCCTGTGTCCTGATAATGGTCAATACCGTGTGTGAATAATCCTGGTACCTGAGGATGGTCAATAATGTGTGTCACTAATCCTGTGGCCTGTGAATCGTCAATGCTGTGTGTGAATAATCCTGTGGCATGAGGATGGTCATGACAGTTTTCATTACTCCTGAGTCTATAGGCTGGTCAATACTGTGTGAATTACCCTTGGCCTGAGGATGGTCAATACTTTGTGTGAATAATCCTGTGACCTGTAAATTGACAAGGCAGTAGGTTCAAAAATCCTGTGTAAGTAGGCTGGTCAATACAGTGTGTGTATACTCCTGAGGCCTCAGGATAGAGAATACAGTGTGTGTATACTCCTGAGGCCCGAGGATGGAGAATACAGTGTGTGTATACTCCTGAGGCCTGAGATTGGAGAATACTGTGTGTGTATAATCCTGAGGCCTGAGGATGGAGAATACAGTGTGTGTATACTCCTGAGGCCCGAGGATGGAGAATACAGTGTGTGAATAATTCTGTGGACGGTAGATTGTCAATACTGTGTTTAAATAATCCTGGGAACTATGAATGCTCAATACTGTTTATGAATACTCCTGTGACCTAAGGTTTGTTAATACTTTGACTGAATAATCTTGTGGTTGGAGGCTGGTCAATAATATGTGAAAATAATCCTGTGGCCTGCGGATTGTCAATACTGTGTGTGAATAATCCTGTGGCAGTAGGGTGGTCTATACTGTGTGTGAATAATCCTGTGGCAGTAGGGTGGTCTATACTGTGTGTGAATAATCCTGTGGCAGTAGGGTGGTCTATACTGTGTGTGAATAATTCTTTGTGTGAGGATGGTCAATATTGCGTGTGAATAATCCTGTTGCCTGAGGATGTTCAATAATGTGTGTGAATAATGCTGTGGGCTGTGAATGGTCAATACTGTGTGTGAATAATAATTTGGGCAGTGAATGGTCAGTTCCATGTGTGAATAATCCTGTGGTACGAGGATGATCAACTCTATGTGTGTTTAATTCTGTTGCCCGAGGTTGTTCAATCCTGTGTGAGAATAATCCTGTTACATGTAAATGGTCAATACTGTGAGTGAATAATCCTGTGGTCTACGGATGGTCAATATTGTATGTGAGTAATCCTGTGGACTGAGGATGGTCAACACAATGTGTAATTATTCCTTTGTAATGTGAATGGTCAATACTGTGTGTGAAGAATCCTGAGGACGTAGGCTGGTCAATACAGTGTGTGCATAATTCTGAGACCAGAGGATGTAGAATATTGTGTGCGAATAATCCTGCAGTTTGAGGATGGAGGATACTTGTGTGAATAATCCTATGGATTGTGGATTGTCAATACTGTGTGTAAATAATCCTGGGAACTATGAATGCTCAATACTGTTTATGAACACTCCTGTGGCCTGAGGTTAGTCAATACTGTGTGTGAATAATCTTGTGGGCTGATGGTGGTCAATAACATGTGAAAATAATCCTCTGGCTTGAGAATGGTCAATACCGTGTGTGAATAACCCTTGGCCAGTGGATGGTCAATACAGTGTGTGAATCATCCTGTGGCCTGAGGATGGTCAATATAGTGTGTGAATAATCCTGTGCCTTTAAAGTGACAAGGCAGTGGGTTCAAAAATCCTGTGGCCGTAGACTGGTCAATACTGTGTGTGAATAATTCTGAGGCCTGAGGATGTACAATACTGTGTGTGAATAATCCTGTGGCCTGTGAACGGTCAATACTGTGTGTGAATTATCCTTAGATAGTGAATGGTCAATACCACGCGTGAATAATCCTCTGGCCTGTGAATCATCAATACTGTGTGTGAATAACTCTTGGCCTGAGGATGGTCAATACTGCGGGTGAAAAATCCTGTGGCCTGTGGATGGTCATTTCTGTTTGTTAATAATAGTGTGGCCTGAGGATATTCAATACTGTGTGTGAATAATCCTGTGCACTGTACTGCTCATTACTCTGTGTGAATAAACCTGTGGCCTGAGAGTAGTCAATAAAGTGTGGGAATAATCCAGTGGCCTAAGGATAGTCAATACTGTGTGTGAATAAGGCTGTGGTCTGTGAATGCTCAATACTGTGTGTTAATAATCTGTGGCCTGTGGATGGTCAATACTGTTGTGAATAATCTTGTGGCTGGAGGCTGGTTAATACAGTGTGTGAATAATATCTTGTGGTCTGATGATGGTCAATACTGAATAATCCTGTGCCCTGAGGATATTCAATATTGTGTGTGAATAAACCTGTGGCCTGTGATGGTCAATGCTGTCTGTGAATTATCCTTGAACAGTGAATGGTCAATACCATGTGTGAATAATCCTCTGGCCTGTGAATGGAGCAATCCTGTAGCCTGAGGGTGATCAATACTGTGTGTGATTAATCCTCTGGCGTGTGAATCATTAGTACTGTGTGTGATTAACCCTTGGCCAGAGGATGATCAAAACTGTGTGTGAGTAATCCTGTAGCCTAAGGATGATCAATACGATGTGTGATTAATCCTGTTGCTTGAGGTTGTTCGGTCCTGTGTGAGAATAATCCTGTTACCTGTAAATGGTCAATGTTTGTGTGAATAATCCTGTGGGCTGTGAATGATCAATACTATGAGTGAATAATTCTGTGGTCTTCGGATGGTCAATATTGTATGTGAGTAATCCTGTGGACTGAGGATGGTCAACATGTGCACTTAATCCTTTGGACCGTCAATGGTCAATACTGTGTGTGAATAAATCTGTGGCCTGAGTGTAGTCGACGCTGTGTGTGAATAATTCTGTGGGCTGTGAATGCTCAATACGGTGAGTGAATAATCCTGCGGTCTTCAGATGGTCAATCCTGTGTGTGAGTAATCCTGTGGACTGAGGATGGTCAATACAGTTTGGGAATAATCCTGAGGCCTGAAGATGTAGAATACTGTGTGAATAATCTTCCGGACTGATGATGGTCAGTACTGTGTGTGAATAAGCCTATAGCCTGTGAATCGTCAATACTGCGTGTGAATAAACCTTTGCCTAAGGATGGTCAATAGCGTGTGTTAATAATCCTGTGGCCCGTGGATAGTCAATAGCGTGTGTTAATAATCTGTGGCCTGTGTGTGGTCATTTCTGTTTGTTAATAACACTGTGGCCTGAGGATTGTCAATACTGTATGTGAATAATCCTGTGCACTGTGAATGCTTAATACTGTGTGTGAATAAACTTATGGCCTGAGGGGAGTCAATACTGTGTGGGAATAATCCTGTGGCCTGAGGGTAGTCAATATAGTGTGTGAGTAATCCTGTGACCTGTAAATGTTCAAGACAGTGTGTTCAAAAATCCTGTGGCCATAGGCTGGTCAATACAGTGTGTGAGAAATCCTGTGACCTGAGGATGGTCAATACTATGTGTGAATACTCCTGTGGCCTGAGGATGGTCAATACTGTGTGTGAATAATCCTGTTACCTGAGGTTGTTCAATACTGTGTGTGAATAATCCTGCAGCCTGAGAATGGTCAATACTGTGTGTTGATAAACTTGTGGTCTGTGAATCATCAATACTGTGTGAGAGTAATAATGTGGCCTGTGGATGGTCAATGCTGTGTGTTAATAATCTGTGGTCTCTGCATGGTCATTTCTGTTTGTTAATTATACTGTGGCCTGTGCATTGTCAATACAGAGTATGAATAATCCTGTGCGCTGTGAATGCTCAAAACTGTGTGAATAATCCTGTGGCCTGAGGACAGTCAATTCAGTGTGTGAATTACCCTCTGGTCTGTAATTCATAAATGCTTTATGTGAATGCTCCTTTGGCTGAGAATGGACAATACTGTGTTTGAGTAATCCTATGGCCTGAGGATGGTCAATTGTGTGTACGAAAAATCCTGTGGCCACTGACGTGGTGGTTTTGGATGAGCAGCTGGTTGATCCTCTCCCTCCAATGTCCCTCCCTATCTCTGCAAACCCCTCCAGCTGCAGCAATCTGTACTGGCTTTGTAACACCGTTCAGGCCCTGACCACTCTCTGTAAATCTCTCACCACCTCCAGCACCTTCACCTCTCCCTGTTCCTGTTGTGTCATTGCACCCTGACAATGATTCCTGTTTCAACTGTCCTCCTGCTCGCAGACCCTTTGCAATCCCTTTAAAACTTACTCTTAAAGCACACTCTCACTTCTGGATTTTAAGCACATTTTACTTATCTTGTCAGCCTCATAATCTAATATGATCCATTTTGTCCTGAGTGAGGGACAGGAGTGAGTTTCTTGTTGAGGTTTTGTCTGTTTCGATGGAATGTACTTTTTTGAGTGATTTACACTGTTCCTTCAAATGTTTTCCACTTGTTCATTTACAGACACCTGTTCCAGTCTGTTTAGCCCGTTAATTTGGTCACTTCTCCTGTCAAATTTATGCAATTGGCTATTTTTGTTTCTAGTTGTAGCTTGTCCTTTCTGTGTTTCACTTTAAAACTTTATATTTCTTTAAACTGTACTTTATCACAATTTCCCGGAGGATTTCTCCAGGTGACATTACTCATTCACTAAGTTTCATCACACAACCATTGATCCGACATTGTGCAACTCGCTAGGGTCATAACTATGTGTATTCAAAGAAACACTGAAAAAAATTTATCCATACTCCCCTTCCATTATCACTATTGTCAGTGTGATTGCCCCAGATTATGCGAATATTGAAGTTTCCCAACATTATCACAATAGCTTTGTTAAAAAAATTCCAATTAATTCCTGTTTAATGCAGTGATGTGCAATGAAATGCAGTTCGGTGGCTAAAACTGTTCTGCTGTTTCTGTCCTTGGCAAGTAGTAGCCAGAATTTACATTGCGATCTACTTCATGATCTGCGGCCAAATGCTTTCTCTGTAATGCCTTGGTTATCCATTATAGTTCTCGTTGTGCATTTTGCCTGAGTTTCCACCAGGTTGTGAGCTATTGAATACTTATGTTCACCTTTTGTTCGCCCTGTAACCATTTCTCCCTGGTGTCTAAATTTCTTTTTTCTCTGTGTCACAAATCCATCTACCTTATTGCAGAGACCTTGTCCATGCGAAAAAAAAGACATAATTTACTCTTTCCCACAATGTCCTGTCACATACCTATTCGCTGATGTACAGGTTAAGTTAAACTCTGTCCCTTTCGGTTCCTTTCTGCTTGTCTTCAGCCAAATTCCCATGCTGTTCCTATGCTTCACCTTTTCTCTTTGGATTTGGAAAGGTCCTTTCACCTGAGCCCTGTCCCTGCATCCTCTCTGTCAGTTTAAAGCCCAGTCCATAAACCTACCGACATGATTGGCCAGAACACTGATTCCAGCACGGTTCCAGTGGGTCCATCCTAATGGATTATTTTTTTAAAAATCAGTTATGGGATGTGGGTGTCTCTGGCTGACCAGCCTTTCGTGCCCAGCCCTAGCTGCCATTGAGCTGAGTAACTTGCTCGGCCATTTCAGAGGGTAATTGAGAGGCAAACACTTTGCTGTGGTATGTCGTGCAGACCATGTTAGGATGGACAGATGTCCATCTCTGAAGGACAAGTGTTTGGGTTTTTGTACATCAGCAATGGTCTCATACTTACATATGGATTATTAATTCCTATTTTTAAAATTATTGATTTCAAATTCTACCATTTCTAATGGTGGGATTCAAACCTTTCTCCCCTGTACAATAGCTCTGGTTTTGGATACATGCTCTAGCAGTTATACCACTTGGCCATCACTTCACCTGCTCAATGGTTGCCCATCCCTGAACACTGTCACCAGTGCATCATGAAGCTAAACCCGTTCTTCCGACATAATTGTTTGATCTTGATAACTTGCTGCACTCTGGTGATATCACTCAGTCTCTCTCCATGTGGTATCCCTTACTGTGTGGGTCTGATTGCTGCCTCTGTCAGTGTCTCTCACTCAGGATCTCTAGATCCTGAGCCAACAGAATTCTCCACTCCAGAGAGACGCAGCAGCACAGGCCAGGGATGGAAACTGAGATTTTTCAGATCTCTGTGGGACACAGTGCCATTTTCCATGTGTAACCCTCACAGCATCAGTCTAATTTCCCATTCTGTCTATCTCTTTGTCTCCTACACATACTCAGGAAGGTCTCAATAGACATCCCAACTGCTGGGTGTCTCGTCAATCATCACATTGAAGATGGTTGGTCAGCCAGAGAGACAAAGGGCAGGGAGATCTGGAGCCTTCAATAAATCCTGCAGCAAGGTAAGATCACTCACAGTGCACAGAACAGAGAGCAATGAGAGGGCTCCAAACGTCGGCTAACAAGACATGACACAGATACAGTGCTGGAGGGGGAGCACAATACAGACATACCCCAGGCTCAATCCCTGCCCATAATATAAGGTCTGTTGTACTAAGAATAACCACACTGCAACACTGAATCTATGTCATATCTTGGTGACAAATGTCTTCAATATTTTTTAAAATCCTACAATAGTTGCTATCTTTGTAACCTCCTCCCTTCCTTATAGTCACTTCACTAATTTGAAGCGTACTGCACTCCAGCCTACCATCCCTATCATTGTAACTTGCTTCAGTGTCTACAACATGTCTTATCTCGGTAGTCTCCTCCTCTTTAACTGGATACAGAGTCATGTCGCACGGAAACAGAACCTTCACTCCAACTCATCCATGCTGACCATGATTCTTATACTAAATGTGTCGCATTTGCCTGTGTGTGGCCCTTATCGCGTCAAACCTTCTCCTCTCCATGTATTTCCCCAAATGTCTTTTCCATGTTGTAATTCTACACGTTTCTCCCATTTCCTCTGGCAGCCCGTTCAGTCTATGCACCAACTATGGATAATGTTGCTGCTCAACGCCCTCTTTAAATCCTTGCTCTCTCACCTCCTGTTTATACCCTCTAGTTTTGGACTCACCTACCTTTGGCTTTTCACCTTACTGAGGCCCCGCATGGTTTTATAAACCTTCATAAGGTCAATCCGTAGCCTCCTCTGCCTAAGGCAAATATTTAGGACAATGTTACAAATGTCTCCAATTCATATCAAAGCTCTGGACAATGAAGGAAAGTGCGTCAAATACTGCTTTCACCGCCCTTTCCAACTGCAATGTCACTTCCAAGGAACAATGTAACTGCACCCCTTGGTCTCTCTCTGTTCGACAACACTGTCCATGCCAAACCATTAACTGTGTTAGTCCTCCCTGGTTTGTCTCAACAAAACCCAACACCATACGTCAACTGCATCTTTCATTCCTTGGTCCACTGGCCCTGTTGTTCAAGAGCCCCTTTGATAACCATATTCACTGCACACGACGCTATTAATTTGATCATCTGCAAACTTACTATCAATGACTCCTATATTCTCAATCAAATTGTTTATGTAGATTATACATATCAGTGGACCCAGCCCCGATCCTTATAGCACTCCGCTGGTCACAGGCCTCCAGTCTGAACAACAATCCCCTTCCACCACCCTCTGTCTCCAACTGTCAAGCCAATTTTGTATCCAGTTGGCTAGCTCTCCCTGATCCCATGTGATCTAACCTTCTGAACCAGTATATCATGGTAAACCCTGCCAAAGGTCCTGCTGACTTTAGTGTAGACAATGTATGGTCACCACTTCAACAAAAGCAATCAAGTTAGTGAGACCAGACTTTGTACGCACAAAATTAAAGAGACCTGACTTTGTGCTGACTAGCTTTCATCAATCCTTGCCTTTGCAAATGCATGTAACTCCTGCCTGGCAGAATCACTTCCACAACCTACCCATCACTGACATCTGGCTAATTGGTCTTTAGTTCCCTAGCATTCCATCACAGCGTTTCTCAAAAAACTGGACTAAAACTATATTCTTGTCATAGTTGTACAGCATGGAAACAGACCCTACAGTTTATAGAAAACATAATCTCAAACTAAACCCATCCCAGCTGCCTGTTGCTGGCCCATATCCCTCCAAACATTTCCTATTCACGTACTTATCAAAATGTCTGAAAAACGTTGTTATTGTACCCACATCCACCCATTCCTCAAGAACTTCATTCCACACTCAAACCGCCCTCTGTGTAACAATTTGACCCTCATGGCATTCTTTTGAAGATCTCTCTCCTCTAAACTTAAAAATTTGGCCCCTTGAGACTCCCCCATCTTGGGGAAAATGCAGCTACCGTTAACTCTATCCATATCTCTCATTATCTTATACACTTCTATAAGGTCACCTCTCAATCTCCAGGCTCCTGTGAAAAACGACTCAGCATATCCTGCCATTTTTCAGATCTCAAGCCTTCCATACCCAGCGACATCCTGGTATATCTCTTCTGAACCCCTTGCAGCAGAATAATATCCTCCCTATAACTGGGTGACCAGAACTGGACAGAGTGTTGCAGAAGAGGTCTCACAATCTCAACATGACGTCCCAAATCCTACACTCAATGGACTGAGCAATAGTCAATCATGCCAAGCACTGCCTTATCCATCCTGTGATGCAGACTTCAAGAATTATGTACCCAGAGGTCGCTCTGCTCTGAAACACTAACCGAGGCCCTAAAATTAATTGTATAAGCTCTACCCTTGTTTGTTTTACCAAATTTATCAGGTTGCACTTATTCAAATTGAATTCCTTCTACAGTTTTCCAGCCCATTCACTCATCAAGGTCCCTTTTGTAATCTTAGAAAACCTCCTTCACTGTCCACTATTCCACCCTCCAAACTTCCAGCCCATCTCACGTGGCTGTCAATGGTACAAATACCTTTACTCGGGGCTCCAAAATTTCTTCCCTAGCATCGCCTGTCTTACAGTTAATCAGGTTCTGGGTCTTTCCATACCTTTGTGTTATAAAGCTTCCAGCACCACCTCTTCTATAACATGCACTCTTTTCAAGTCATAGAGATGTACACCATGGAAATAGACCCTTCGGTCCCACTCATCCATGCTGACCAGAAGATCTAAATAAATCCATCTCATTTACCAGCATATGGACCATGTACCACTAAACCATCACAATTCATATTCCCATCCAGATACCTTTTAAATGTTGTCATAGTATCAGTATATGTTACATTCTCTCTCAGTTCATTTCATACGCGCATCACCTTATGCATGAAAAAACTGTTCCTTCGGTCCCTTTTAAATCTTTCCCTTCTAAACTTAAACTTATGCCCTCGAAGTTTGGACTCTTGAACCCCTGGGAAAAAACCTTGACTGTTTACACAATCCATACCCCTCCTGTTTATATAAACGTCTGTCAGGTCACCCCTCAGTCTCCGATGCTCCAGGGAAAATAACCCCAGCTTATTCAGCAACAAACCTGGCAAAATCTTGTAAATCTTTTCTGAGCACTTTCCAGTTTCACAACGTCATTCCTAGAGCAGGGAACCTGGAAATGCAGAGAACTCCAATTGTGGTCTAACGTATTACTCTTGTTCCCTGAGTTCCCCAGTCTTTGTCCACAGTAAGTTCTGGAGTGAAAAGGTTGTTTAGGGTCTTAGCAAATAACCTACAGTTCCACACATCAATTGCCTCATTGATCTTTAAGGGCCCTTATTTTGCCTCGGGTTACTCTTTTACTCAATATATTTATACAATCACTTTTGGATTCTCCTTATCCTTCTCTGCCGATGCTATTTCATGTACCCTTTCTCCATTCCTACAGCCCCTGTATATCCTCAGGGATTCCCTTGATCCAACTGGCTATACCTGACATGTTGCCTCCTTTTCCTTGGACAGACACTCAATAGACAGCCAGTGTTTCCGAATGCTGTCAGCATTGAGCTGCACACAAACAGGAAAATGCTGGCGATGATCGATCAATTTATCTCACTTTTAAAATATTCTCACTTGCCAGACTTCCCTTTCCCTGTAAATAGACTCCCCAATCATCTTTTGAAAGTTCCTGGTTACGACTATCAAGATTGATCTGGCCCCATTTTATAACTTGAACTTGTGGACCAGGTCTGTACTTTTCCATAGCTATTTTGAAACTAATAGAACTGTGGTCACTTTGGCTAAATGCTTTCCCACTGACGCCTCAGTCCCTTTCCCTACCTTATTTCCCAAGGGGAGGTCAGGTTTTGCCGTTTCTCTTTTCAGGCCATTTACGTATTGATTGGGAGTTTTCTGGAACACAATTACCAAATTCCTCCCTTGCAAACACTGAACACTGGCAGTCCCAGTCTAGTTTTGAAAAGTTCAAAAACCCCGACCATAACAGCCCTATTACTATTATGATTGGTATTTGAGATCTCCCGACATATTTAGAACATAGCACAGTACAGCACAGAACAGGCCCTTCAGCCCACGATGTTGTGCTGACCACTGATCCTCATGTATGCACCCTCAAATTTCTCTGACCATATGTGAATGTCCAGTAGTCTCTTCAATGTCCCCAATGACCCTGCTTCCACAACTGCTGCTGGCAACGCATTCCATGCTCTCACAACTCTCTGTGTAAAGAACCCGCCTTTGACATCCCCTCTATACTTTCCTCCAACCGGCTTCAATCTATGACCCCTCATGTTAGTCATTTCTGCCCTGGGAAATAGTCTCTGGCTATCGACTTTATGTATGCCTCTCATTATCTTGTATACTTCAATTAGGTCCCCTCTCCTCCTCCTTTTCTCCAATGGAAAAAGTCCGAGCTCAGTCAACCTTTCTTCATAAGATAAGCCCTCCAGTCCAGGCAGCATCCTGGTAAACCTCCTCTGAACTCTCTCCAAAGCATCCACATCATTCATATAATAGGACGACCAGAACTGGACGCAGTATTCCAAGTGCAGTCTAACCAAAGTTGTTTAGAGCTGCAACAAGATCTCACGACACTTACACTCAATCCCCCTGGTAATGAATGCCAAAACACCATATGCTTTCTTAACAACTCTGTCCACTTAGGTGGCCATTTTAAGGGATCTATGTGCCTGCATACCAAGATCCCTCTGTTCCTCTACACTGCCAAGAATCCTATCCTTAATTCTGTACTCAGCTTTCAAATTCGACCTTCCAAAATGCATCACCTCGCATTTATCCAGGTTGAACTCCATCTGCCACCTCTCAGCCCATCTCTGCATCCTGCTAATGTCCCGCTACAGCCTACAACAGCCCTCTATACTGGGAATGACACCTCCAATCTTTGTATTGTCTGCAAACTTGCTGACCCATCCTTCAATCCCCTCATCCAAGTCATTAATAAAAATTACAAACAGTAGAGGCCCAAGGACAGATCTCTATGGAACACCACTCACCACAGACTTCCAGGCAGAATATTTTCCTTCTACTACCACTTGCTGTCTTCTGTTGGCCAGCCAATTCTGTGTCCAGACAGCTATGTTCCCCTGAATCCCATTCCTCCTGACCTTCTGAATGAGCCTACCATGGGGAACCTTATCAAATGCCTTGCTGAAGTCCATATACACCACAGCTCGACCCTCATCAACTTTTCTAGTCACATCCTCAAAGAGCTCGATAAGGTTTGTGAGGCATGACGTATCCCTCTCAAAGCCGTGTTGACTGCATTTAATCAAGCCATGCTCTTCCAGATGGTCTTAAATCCTATCCCTCAGAATACTTTCTAACACCTTGCAGACGACAGACGTGAGACTTACTGGTCTGTAATTGCCGGAGATTTCCTTATTTCCTTTCTTGAGGAGAGGAATTACATTTGCCTCTCTCCAGTCCTCAGGTACGACCCCAGTGGAGAGCGAGGATGCAAAGATCTTCGCAAGTGGGGAAGCAATTGCATTTCTCGTTTCCCAAAGCAGCCAAGGACAAATCTGGCCCGGGCCTGGCGACTTGTCAATCTTAATGTTTGCCAAAAGTTTCAGCACATCAGCTTCCTTTATCTCTATCCATTCCAGCATGTACACCTGTTCTTCAAAGGTTTCATTCACTACAAAGTTGGTTTCTTTCGTAAAGACAGAAGCGAAAAACTCATTTAGGGCTTCCCCAACCTCCTCAGACTCCACACACAAATTCCCTCTGCTATCCCTGATCGGCCCAACTCTTTCTTTGACCATTCTTTTATTCCTCACATAAGTGTAAAATGCCTTTGTGTTCTCTCTAATCCGTTCTGCCAAGCCTTTCTCGTGCCCCCTCCTGGCTCTCCTCAGACTATTTTTGAGCTCCTTAGTTTCTTATATTTGTTCCTCAGTCTCCCACTGATTATTCGGGGTCAGCAGTACGGTCGTGTCAGAGTGATGACCCATTCTTATTTCTCAGTTCGACTAACATAGCTTCTCTGGGCTATCCCACAGGAATATTCTCTCTAAGTACTGTCTTGATCATTCATGCAGTCAAAACCCACCACCACACATCCTCTCTTGCCTCCCCTTCGATGCTTCCTGCAGTCCCTCTACCTTGAAACAATGAGTTGCCAGGCCTGCCCCTCCCGCAGCTGTGTTTCTGTAATAACTATAATCTCCCAGTCTGATGTTCCAGTCCATGCCCTGAGTTCATCTTCCTTAGCTGTCAGGCCTCTTGCATTGAAATACATGTAATTTAATAACCAGATTTCCCCCATTTCCTGCTATGTTCTTGCCTGCCTTGTCTTTTGAAATCACTCTCTTTAACTTGTGTACCAGCCTCAATCTTCTTTCTGGCCTTACGACTGTTTAAGGTCCAACACCCTGCCAGACTGGGTTATATCCTCTCAAGCAGCTCTAGCAACTCACCCCACCAGGATATGGGTCCCCCTCCCATTCCCAGTTGAGATGCCTTTCCCACCCTGACTCCCTGTGCTGACACCTTCAGGGATCTATGACTTGTCCACCAAGGTCCCTGTATTCCTCAGTACTCCGCAAGGACCTACCGTTTATTATGTCTGTACTTCGCTTATCATACCTCCCACAGTGTATTGCCTCACTTCAATCAGAACTAAACTCTGCTTCAATTATCATTCGATTGACATCAGACTGCAGAAGGAGACCATCCTCCTCACTGTGAACAACACCCTCACCTTTCATGTCATCTGCAAACCTACTCTTGATACCTTCTGCTTTCACTTCAAAGTTACTATTTGACAGAATAACCAGTAATGGTTCCTGCAGAGATCCCTGTGGTACACCCGGTGGTGAAAGTATGCTATCCACCAATTTTGCATCCAATTTGCCAACTTGCCTTGGAACCCAGTACTTTTGGACCAGCCTTCCATGTTGGATCTTATTTAAGGACTTAGTCAAGTCCATGTAAACCACATCATCTGCACTGCCTTCATCAATATACTTAAGCACCATTTCAAAAAATCTGAACTGAATTCCTCAGACAGTATCTTCCTCTGCCAAATCTGTGATGACTAAACCGAGTTGATCCTTATCTTTGCAAGTGTTGATTCATCCTCACAGTAGTTTCCAATAATGTCCCTCCCCCTGCTGTCAGACTATCTGCTCTGCAATTACCTGGCCTATCCATGCTGCCCTTCTTGAACAAAGGAACCACATTAGCTACCCTCCAGTCATTCAGCACTTCACCTGTAACCAGCAAAGTATTATATTTATCCACCAGGGCCCCAACAATCTCTGGGTAATTAGCATAGGGTCACAGAATGCTGGTCCAGGCAGTGACACCCACATCAAATGAATGAATAAATAAAAATACAAATGTCCCTCCCTATCTCTGCAAACCCCATCAGCTGCAGCAATCTGTACTGGCTTTGTAACACCGTTCATGCCCTGACCACTCTCTGTAACACTCTCACCACCTCCAGCACCTTCACCACTCCCTGTTCCTGTCGTGTCATTAAACCCTGACAATGATTCCCCTTCCCACTGCCCTCCCCCTCCTAGCAGACCCTTTACAATCCCTTCAAAACTTACTCCTAAAACACACTCTCATTTCAGGATTTTAAGTACTTTGTGGTGATCTTCTCAGCCTGTTCATCTAATATGATCCATTTTGTCCTGAGTGAGGGACCGGTTGGGATTTCTTGCTGAGATTTAGTCTGTTTCAGTGGAATGACCTTTTGAGTGTTTTACACTGTTCCTTCAAATGTTTTCCACCGTTCATTTACAGACACATGTTTCAGTCTGTTCAGCCTGTTTACCTTGGTCAGTTCTCCTCTCAAACTCATGTCATTGTCTATTTTTGTTTCTAGTTGTAGTTTGTCCTTTCTGTGATTCACTTTAAAACTTTATATTTCTTTAAACTGCACTTTATCACAATTTCCCAGAGGATCTCTCCAAGTGACATTACTCATTCACGAAGTGTCATCACACAACTGTCACTCTGCGATAGTTATGTCCCTAGCCAGTTGCACAATGTGTTAATCAAAGAAACACTGAAAAAAATTCTCTGTACTCCCCTTCCAATATTACTCTTGTCACTATGATTGTTCCAGATTATGCTAATATTGACGTTTCACTAAATTTTCACAGTGCCTTTATTAAAAATTCCATTGAATTCCTGCTTATTACAGTGATGGACAATGAAATACTGTTCGGTGGTCTAAAACTGTTCTGCTGCTTGTGTCCTTGGCAAGTAATAGCCAGAATTTACATTCAGACTGACTGACTCTACTTCATGATCTGTGCTGCCTTTCTTAGCCATTATTGTTAGCGTCGTCCATTTTGCCTGAGTTTCCGCAAGGTTGTGAACCATTGAATATTTATGTTCCACCTTTTGTTCACCCTGTAACCACATCTCTCTGGTGTCTAAATCTCTTTTATCTCTGTGTCACAAATCCATCTACCTTGATGCAGAGACATTGTCCATTAAAATAAAACATAATTTACTCTTTCCCACAATTTCCTGTCATAAATCGATTTGCTGATGTAAAGTTTTAGTTAAACTTTGTCCCATCCTGTTCCTTTCTGGTTGCCTTCAGCCACATCCCCATGCTGCTCTGATGCTTCACCTTTTCTTTTTGGATTTGGAGAGCTCCTTTCATCTGGACCCTGTCCCTGCATCCTCTCTGTCCGTTTAAACCCCTGTCCATAAACCTACCGACGTGATTGGCCAGCACACTGGTCCCAGCACGGTTCCAGTGGAACAATCTGAATGGACTTCTTAAAAATCAGGTATGGGATGTGGGTGTCTGTGGCTGACTAGCCTTTATTGCCCACCCCTAGCTGCCCTTGAGCTAAGCAGCTGGCTCGCCCATTTCACAGGGTAATTGAGAGGCAAACACTTTGCTGTGGGTCTGCCCTGCAGACCACATGAGAGTGAACTGTTGTCTTTCTCTGAAGGTCAAGTGTTTGGATTTTTATCAATACTTATTCATGGATTGTTAATTCCAATTTTTTAAAAGTATATTCATTTAAAATTCCACCATTTCATATAGTGGTATTCAAACCTGCCTCCCCTGAACATTAGCTGAGTTTTGGGATACATGCACTCGCAATAATACCACTCGGCCATCACTTCGCCTGCTCACTGGTTGCTCATTCCCGACCAGTTCTACCAGTGCATCATGAAGCAAAACCTGTTCTTCCGACACAATTGTGCGATCCTGCCATCATCCTGCACTCTAGTGCTATCACTCAGTCTCTCTCCATGTGGTATCCCTCACTGTGAGGTCTAATTGCTGCCTCTGTCAGCGCCTCACACTTTTGCAACTACTGCAGATCCTGAGCCAACAGAATTCTCCGCTCCAGAGGGACGCAGCAGCACTAGCCATAGATGGAGATTGGGATTTTCCAGATCTCTGTGGAACTCCGTGCCATTCTCCATATGTCACCCTGACTGCATCAGTCTAATTTCCCATTCTGTCTATCTCTCTGTCTCCTGTAGGTACTCAGGAAGTTCCTGACACAATAGACTTCCCAACTGCTGGGTGTATCGTCCGTCGCCACATTGAAGACATACCCAGGCTCAGTCACTACCCCGACTGTAAGTTTTGTTGTACTAAGTTGGCACCGAGGATGTCACAGTTATCAATCCAGGCCTGTGCTGTCTTAGCGAGCATCAGGACCACAGAGGGGAAAGCAGGCTTCCCATGAGTGGGTTGTAATGCTGACTGGGAACTTTCTGTACTGTGCTGTCCCTCCAACACTGTACCTATGTCACGTCTTGAGGACCAAATATCTAACATCTCCCACATATCTGTTGCTCAAATTCCTGTTGACTGCTGAGGACCTGTAGTACAGTCATATCAAACTGACCACACATTCTCATTTCTCATTTGCACTATTACAGCTTCATTGAGTGATCGCCAGGAATATCCTCTCTAAGTTCTGCAGTGATGTTTTCACTGATCAAAACATCCGCTCCTCCTCCTCCTCCTCCAATGCCTCTCTTTCTGTTCTTCCTGTAGCATCTGTACCCCAGAACATTAAGTTGCTTGGCCTATCCTTCCCTCAGCTGTACCTCTGTAATTCCTGTGATATCCCAGGCCCATGTTCCTATCCATGCCGTGCATTCATCTGCCTTTCCTGTCAGGCATTTTATATCAAAGTAAATGCAGCTTAATACATCAGTTTTCCCTCATCGCCTGCTGTGCTCTTGTCTGCCTTGTCAATTGAAATGACTCTCTTGAAAGTCTGTCCCAGCCTCAACCTTCAGACTGTAGCCTGAGACCGTCCCCCTCACTGTGGACAACACCCTCACCTTTCATGTCATCTGCAAATCTACTAATGATACCTTCTGCTTTCACATCCAACTCATGAATGTACATAATAAACAGCAACGGTTGCTGCACAGATCCCTGTGGTACACCCACTGGGTAAAGGCTTTCAATCACAAAACCAATCCTCCACCAATTTTGGATCCAATTTCCAAGATGCTTTGGATCCCATGGTCTCTTCCTATGAGGAAGAGCCCTCCATTTGGGACCTTGTCAAAGACTTTAATGAACTCCATGGAACCCACATCATCTGCACTGCACTCATCAATATTTTTAATTGTAATTTCAAAGAAAAATTTGCTGAATTCATCAGACAGGATCTTCTCCTACCAAATCCATACTGAATATCCCTAATCGGTCCCTACCTTTCCAATTATTGATTCAAATTCACCCTCACAATTGTTTCCAATAATTTCCCTCCCACTGATGTTGGGCGATACACTCTAAATACCTGGCCTATCCCTGCTACCCTTCTTGAGTTTCACCTGTGGCCAGCAAAGTATTACATTTCTCTGCCAGGGCCCCAGCAGTCTGCTCCCTTACCTTCCACAGCAGCCTGAGACACATTTCATTGGACACTGGGGATTTCTCCACCTTTTATGCCTGTGAAAACATTTTATACCTCCTCCTTATTGATCTTATCATGTTCTGTGACCACACCACTCCACTTAAATCCCCGGCTATAAAGGCTTTCTCCTGTGTGAATACAGATGGAAAATATTCATTGAAGACCTCACCTACTTCCTCTGGCTCCATGTACAGATTGTCCCTTTGGATTCTAACGCGCCCCACTCTTTCCCCAGTAATCCACTTCCTCTAACAAGCTGATAAAATACCTTGTGGCTTTTCCTCAATCATATCTGCTAAATATATTTCTTGTCTATTGTTTGCCTTTCATTTTCGACAATCCCCTTTCACTGGATTAAATTTTGAAGAGCTTCACCTGTTTTTATTGCATTGTACTTCCTTTATGAAACTCTCAATATCGCTGAATCAGTGTTTGCTGGACATGTGGCCTCACTTTAAAATACTCCCACTTTCCGAATATAGATCCAACTGCAGGTAGTTCCTCACAGTCTCTGCCTTATGATACTGATAGGAGATACTGATACTATTGATACTGATAGGTGACTCTGTTGTTAGAGGACAAGCAGGAGACTGTGTGGCTGCGGAAGCGACCTCAGGATGGTCTGCTCCCTCCCGGGTACCACGGTCAAGAATTATCTCTGAGCAGTTGCAGAACATTTTGAAGGGGGAGCATGAACAGCCAGAGGTCATTGTACAATTGGCACACATGCCATAGTTAAACAAAGGGATGGGGTCTTGTGAAATGTGCACAGGTAGTTTGAATGGATTAGATTCGCTACATTATAGAAACAGGCCCTTTGGCCCAACAAGTCCACACCGACCCATCAAAGAGTAACTCACCCAGATGCATTCCCCTCCCCTATATTTACCCTTTACTAATGCACCTGACACTATGGGCAATTTGCATGGCCAATTCGCCTAACCTATACATCTTTGGATTGTGAGAGGAAACCGGAGCACCCGGAAGAACACCACTCAGTTTGGTAAGAAGTTATAAAGCAAGACCTCAGGAGAAGGGATCTCCCGATTACCCCCCTACTGTGCCAGTGAGGATAGAAATAGAAAGATAGGCCAGACGGATATGTGATTGAGGAGCTCTTAAGGTGGGCAGGCTTGTCAGTTCTTGGATCATTGGGACCTCTTCTGGGGTAGAGGTGACAGGTTAGACTTGAAGCAGAGGGCACCAGCATCCCTGTGGGGTGATTTGTTCACGTTACCCGGGAGGGTGTAAACTAGTTTGGCAGGGGGTAGGGACTCTGAATAAGAGAGGGACCATCGACCTGTCAGGGAAAAATACATCAGCCATCGAGAGCAAGTTTCCTCTTCAGGATACCCAGGGACACAGTAAAGGCAGGGAAAATACTTCTGGTTTAAAGGGCATTTATTTCAACACACGAGGCCTGACTGGTAAGGCAGATGGGCTCAGAACATGGATTAGCTCTGGGGACTGGGATATTATAGCCATAACAGAAACATGGCTGAGAGAAGGGCAGGACTGGCAGCTCAGTGTTCCAGAATAAAGAAACTATGGGAGTGATAGAAGGATAAGTATGTGAGGGGGTGAAGGGAGAGACGTGTCCTCTTGATAAGGGAAGACATAGCCACAGTGTTCAGAGAGGATGTTCTTCAGTTGTCATCAAATAAGGTCACATGATTAGAAGTTAGAAAGAAGAGGGGGGGTCACTTTGTTGGGACTGTATTGTAGACTGTTGTAGACCCAACAGATACCAGAGGAGCAGCTGTGTAGAGAGATTGCAGATAACTATAGGAATAATAGAGAAGTATTGGCTGGAGATTTTAATTTTCCCTGTATTGACTGGACCAGTTTGAGTATAAAAGACCTGGAAGGAGAGAAATTTTAAAAACGTGTCCAAGAAAGTTTCCTAAATCAATATGCAGAGGGCCCTACTCTACTCAGGCAGGTGCAACACGAGGCATTCCCTCAGAAAACAAGGTTGGGCAAGTGACTGAAGTGTCATTCGGAGAGCACTTTGAGTCCGGTGCCTACAGTTGTCTTCGTTTTAACATAGTTATGGAAAAAGATAGGAGAGGTCCACAATTGAAGAGGAAAACTGGAACAGAGCCAGGCTAGGGGCCATTAGGCAGGAGCTGTATCAATGCCGTGAATTTAAAATTGCATAACAGCCGGTTGTAGTCCAACTCGCTTTGGAAGCGCTGGTGATCACTGTAACAGATGAAAGGCTTAAACTAAATTTGTTTGCTATTATATTCCATGTTACTCCCATCCTGTTGCTATAAATTCTATGCCTTAGGATTGTGCCCCACAACCACCTGATGAAGAAGCAGTGCTCGGAAAGCTAGTGCTTTCAAATAAACCAGTTGGACTGGAACCGAGTGTCGGGTGATTTTTAACTTAGTACACCCCCAGTCCGACACCAGCACCTCCACATTATGATTCCAATCGATTTGGTGAGTCTGTTTGAAGGAAAAGGAACAACTGGCAAATGGGAGGCTTTGCAAAGTGTGATCTCAAGAATCCAGGACCAGTGTGCCCCATTGGGGTAAAGGGAAAAGCTGGCAGGGTTAGGGATCCTTGGCTGATGAGGGATAATAAGGCTCTGGTCTTGAAATGAAGATTGCGTGCATTGGGTTTAAGATTTCAGGATCTACATAAACTCTTATATTCTTAAAGACACGATCATTCTGTGGAGACCCTACAATCAGTTCCTGTTACACTCCCAATCTGCAGAAGAACTTCCAATGCCTGTGACTCATCCGATCCAGTTCCTACCAGACCCACTATCGATGTGATATCTTTTCATTGCCAGCACCCACCCTGTTAATGTAAGCTCCTCCAGTGTCTCCATCCATCTACTCATTTCCACAATCTTCTCCAGCTCTTACATGTGTAAACATCACCCTCCCCTACAACCCTTCCCACTCTGACCAAACTGGAGGAGGTTACTATTGCTCCCTAATCTGTGAAACTGTCTGCAACCAAAATTGCTGTCTTTATCACTGGAAAATCTGTCTGATTCCACACCCTCCATATCTAAATAACCTGCAGAACCTAAGTCTTCCTGTATCTATAAACATCTTCAGTCACGACTACCCTCCATACGTCTATTTGTTTTTCCAATCTGTGCAACCCAATTTATCTCTGTACTCAGCTCCATTCACCCGAAACATTCCTGTCTGTGTAAAATACCCCATCCTACCAACATCCTTATCCCTGTAAACTGCTCCATTCCTCCCAACCTCCCCAGCTCCATGAAACCCCTGTAGACCCTACAGCTCTCCACATTTCTGTAACCTCCTGTGGTTCTATGCACCTCCCTCCCTGTGAAACCACCTCCAGTCCCCACAACCCTCTGTCTCTGTTACTTCATACGACCTTAGCATCGCCTCCTCTTTGTGTTTCTTCATTCAGACCCCATCCTCTCCAGCTTCCCGAAACCTCTTCCTGCCATCATAACCCTCGCTGTTTAGAACATAGAATAGGACCGCCCAGTACAAGCCCTTCAGCCCTAGATATTGTGCTGAACTTTATCCTACTCTTAAGACTAAACTAACCTACATACCCTAACATTTTGCTATAATCGCTGTGCTTATGCAAGAGTTGCTTAGAGGTCCATCATGTGTCTGAATCTACTACCACGGCTGGCAGTCCATTCCACACACCCACCACACTCTGTGAAATAACTTACCTCTGACATCTAAGCTAAATCTTCTGCCAATTACCTAAAGAATATGTCACCTTTTGATAGCCATTTTGCCTTGGGAAGTTGTCTCTGGTTATCCACGCAATTGATGCCTCTCATTACCTTGTACACCTCTATCATGTTACCATTCTTCCTTCTTCACTCTGATCAGAAAAGCCTGAGCTTCCACAACCTAACTTCAATGGACATGCCCTCCAGTCCAGGCAGCATCTTGTTAAGTATCCTCTTCACTGTCTTTAAAGCTTCCACATCCTTCCTATAATGAGGTGAACAGAAATGTTCACAGTATTCCAAGTGTGGTGTAACTGGGGCTCTGTAGAACTGCGGCAAAACCTGGATCTCTTAAAACTCAAACCCCCGCTAATGAAAGCCAACACAGCATACGCCTTCTTAACACCCTCTCAACTTGAGTAGTAACTTCAGGGACACAGGAACCCTCTGCTTGTGCACACTGCTAAGTATCCTGCCTTTAACCATGTAAAGTATTTTTTTCTACAGAATCCTCCAATCTGAAACCATCCCTATCTTTGTAACTTTCTCCAGTCCCTACAACACTCTTAAACTGTGAAACCTCCTCAAGTCCCTATATTCCTAATGTCTGCAAAATCCTCCAGTCCCGATATCCCTCCCTAACTCTGTAAATGCCACCAGCCTCCAGTGCCCTTCTGGGGAACATTCCTGAGGAAGGAAGAGTTGTAGATCCCGGGCTATGTTACAGAGGTAGGAAGGGCTGCAGAACCTGGAGGATGGTACTAATGTAGGAAAAGACGTTGGTCCTGTAGGAGTGTAGAGGGAGCGGGTTTCATAGAGCCTGCAAGATGGAAGCAAGAATGGGTTGTGGAACCTGAAGGATATTATGATTTGAACCACAGATCATTTCTGATTGACTCAAAAAGGGGCTGAATGGTTCAAAGAGATGTACAGCATGGAAACAGACCCTTCGGTCCAACCCGTCCAAGCCAACCAGATATCCCAACCCAATCTAGTCCCACCTACCAGCATCTGGTCCATATTCTTGCAAACCCTTCCTATTCCTATACCTATCCGGATGTCTTTGTATCAACCTCCACCACTTCCTCTGGCAGCTCTTTCCATACACGTACCACCCTCTGCATGAAAAAAAAATTGCCCTTAAGTCTCTTTTATATCTTTCCCCTCTAACCAGAAACCTATGCCCTACAGTTCTAGACTCCCACACCCAAGGGTAAAGACTTTGTCTCTCTACCCTCTCCATGCCCCTCATAATTTTATAAACCACTATAAGGTCACCCTCATGATTTTATAAGCCTGTGTAAGGTCACCCCTTAGCCTTCAACGCTCTGAGAAAAACAGCCCCAGCCTGTTCAGCCTCTCTCTCTATAGCTCAAACCCTCCAATCCTGGCAACATCCTTGTAAAAAGTTTCTGAGCCCTTTCAAGTTTCACGACATCCTTCCGATAGGAAGGTGACCAGAATTGCCCACAATAGTCCAAAAGTGACCTAACCAATGTCCTGTACAGACACAACATGATCTCCCAACTCCTGTGCTCAATATTCTGACCAATAAAAAAAATCATACCAAATGCCTTCTTCACTATCCTACCTACCTCCGACTCTGCGTTCAAGGAGCTATGAATCTGCACTCCAATATCTCTATGTTCAGCAACACTTTGTCAGACCTTACTACTAAGAGTGTAAGTTCAGCAAAGATTTACTTTTGCAAAATGCAGCACCTCACATATATCTGAATTAATCTCCATCTGCCACTTCTCAATCCATTTGCCCATCTGATCAAGATCCCATTGTAATCGGATGTAACCTCTTTCACTGACCACTACATCTCTAATTTTGTTGTCAACTGAACACTTACAAACGATACCTCTTATGCTCACATCCAAATCATTTATGTAGACAATGCTAAGTATTAGACCCAGCACCGATCCTTCTGTCACTCCACTGGTCACAGGCCTCCAGTTTGAAAACCAACCCTCCCCCACCAGCCTCGGTCGTCTACCTTTTGAGCCAGTTCTGTACCAATTGGTTAGTTCTCCCTGTATTCCGTGAGATGTAACCTTGCTAACCAGTCTCCCATGGGGAACCTTGTTGAACGCCTGACTGAAATCCATATCGATCACATCCACTGTTCTGCTCTCAGCAATCCTCTATGTTACTTCTTCAAAAATCTCAATCAAGTTTGAGAGACATTATTTCCCACTTACAAAGTAATGTTGACTATCCCTAATCAGTCCTTCCCTTTCCAAATACATGTACATCCTATCCCTTACGATTCCCTCCAATAACTTGCACATCGATGTCAGGCTCAACAATCTTTAGTTTCCTGGATTTTCTTTACTGTCTTCCTTAAATAGTAGCAACACGATAGCCAACCTCCAGTCTCCTGGTTCTGATGTCCTGTTTCTAGAGATCTTTAACGGAATGGGTTAGCACAGCTTCAAATTGCCAGGCTGGGAGATGTGAATTCCGTTGTGAATCTATTTGCCCGTTCTGTCTGTGTGTCCGATACTGACCTGGTGGTGCTCTGGTAGAAAGCACTCTCCGTAACATCCAGATCTATGTTACTGACCAGAGCTCACCTCATCAAAGCCTTCATTTGGAATGTTCTTTCCTTTAACATTTTTAAATGGCACTTTTGTGAGATGCAGAAATTGAGGAGTTGTCATTTTTGAAAGAATGCAACTTTTGTCATTGAACCTGACCCATGCAATCGGGATTCGTGGATTCTGTTGTTCTCTGCAGACTATCACTCAGAGGATTGTATCACCAGGGAATCTGAGTGCAGATGGCCTTTGCCTGGTAAAATGTGAATTTACCAGTTTATGTCGACTAGGACACAATGTTACTGGAAATTTACAACTGTGTAAATACTTCACCGACTGGTTCAGGGGTGAGTTCACTGGGCTCTGAGCACCAGGAACTGGGAAACCTCATGCTGCTTGCATGTGGAGCTTGACACCAGACTGGCTGAGAGCAGCTCCCTGAGTAAATGACAGGTATGGAGCTTGGGATCCTCCTGCTGTGTTTGACCTTGTGCCATAACGTTATCCCCCTCTCATGAGTGAGCGTGACATGTTCTCCAATCCTGACAATGTCTACTCCCTATAAACCCTTCTTGCTGTTGAACATCTCCCTTCTCTCCCACTCCCTCCAGCCCTTCCAACCTGGCCTTCATCTCATATCTCCTGCAGTCCCAAACAACCTTGCTCTTTGTTATCGCATTGCTTTCCTTTGAGCTGTGTGGGAACAAAACCTGAAGTAGGTTTGGGCCATTGGGAGAAAAAGACAACTCCCTCTTCTTCATCTTTGTCAAATAGAGTCTCGTTGTCTTCCTCTCTCCCATAAGGAGAAGGAAGCATCCTTTCAGCATCCACCTGTCCATTCCCCAAGGATCTGTCCATTTTAATGAGGAAGACTGTCCTCCTGATGACCCTCAGTGGCACAGCACCGAAGTGACCTGTTTATATTCTATAACTTTTGCGACCACTTCCTTTTGCTCTGTCCCTCCATCATTCTGAAACCTCCCCCAGTCTGGACAGTGCTGCAATCACTAATTACTGAGAATTCTCCAGCCCTCTATCTCCGTAAACTCCCCACATTCCTACAATCCTCCTTGTCTGTGAGAACCCCTCCAGCTTCTACAATCCAGCCAAATTATTGCATCTCCTCTAGCCCTCACCATCTCCGTATGCTCCAGTCACTACATTTCTCCATGCATCTGTAAACCCCTCAAGCCCCTCCAAATCTACCTATCTTTCTAAAGTCCAACAGTTCTAAAAACCATCCCTCTGCATGGAACTTCCACCAGAGACCACTGGCCACCATATCTCTGTCATCACCTGCGCATCTCTCTATCTCTGTTCCCAGCTTCAGTCCCTATAGCTCTACTTCCATGTACAATATCAGCCTGTCCCTGCAATCCGCCCGAACGGTGGAACCTCCAAAAGACCTCACAATTCTATCTCAGTCTCTAACTGTCTGCAGTGATTTGAAACTTTGGCAATTAAAGTCAGAGAATCGTAGAGATGTACAGCATGGAAACAGGCCCTTCGGTCCAACTCGTCCTTGACAATCCAGTCACACCAATCAGCACCTGGACCATCTCCCTCTAAACCCTTCCTATTCATGTACCCATCCAGATGCCTTTTAAGTGTTGTAATTGTACCAGCCTCCACCACTTCTTCTGGCAGCTCATTCCAAACACGTACCACCCCCTGTGTGAAAAAGTTGCTCCTTAGGTCTATTTTATATCTTTCCCCTCTCACCCTAAACCTATGTCCTCTAGTTCTGGACACCCGACCCCAGGGAAAATACTTTGTCTATTTATCCTATCCATGCCCCTCATGATTTTATAAAGGTCACCCCTCAACCTCTGATGTTCCAGGGAAAGCAGCCCCAGGCCGTTCAGCCTCTCCCAGTAGCTCAAATCCTCCACCCATGGCAAATTACTTTTATCTTTTCTGAACCCATTCAAGTTTCACAATATCCATTCAATAGGAAGGAGACCAGAATTGTACACGGTATTCCAAAAGTAGCCTAACAATGTCCTCTGCAGCCGCAACATGACCTCCCAACTCCTGTGCTCAATACTCTGACCAATAAAGGATTGCGTACCAAGTGCCTTATTTGCTATCCTATCGACCTGTGACTCTACTTTCAAGGATCTCTGTATTTCATTTTAAAAATTGGATCCACAGATGGAGTAGCCTGAGGTCTTGTGGGTGAAGTTAGTTCAGTCTAAGCTATTAGGCAGAGCCAGTGAGGTATTTGCAGCGCTGTCTCCTGAGTGATCAAGAGATGCTGCACATGTCAAACAGGCTATTTTATGTGCTTACAGATTAGTACCAGAGGCGTATCGACAGCGGTTCAGAAACATAAAGAAGGAACCAGGACAGACTTATGTGGAGTTCTAAAGCATTAAACATATTAATCTTTCTGCAACATCTCCAGTCTCCATACCCCTCCCTATCATGGTGAGCTGCTCCAACCCCCCATAAGCTTTCCTGCCTGTGTACACCATCAAGTTGATACAACCGTTCTGATTTCTGTCGTGTCCTGCAGACCCGTTTATGTGAATTCTGCCAATCACTAATACTCTCCCTCTCTATGTAAATACCTCCAGTCTTTACAATCCCCTTTAGTTTGCAGCCCCCACCAGACCCGAAAGCCATCGCTATCTGTGAAATCTCCTTCAGGTCTATATCTTCCAACGTGCTGAAACCTGCTCTCACCATTGCAACCCCCATTATTTCCTAACGTTGTTGAGTCTCTAAAGCCATCCCTATCAGTTTAATCTACTCCACTGCATACAACACTCCCAGTCTGTGTAATCTCTTCAATTCCTTCAGTTCCTATATACCTATGTATTGGTGTGACTGCTTTGTGCCCATTGTATCCTCATTTATATCTTCAAAAGGCTCTGCTCGATGTAGCACATCCTATGCTCATAGGTGAATCTGGTCTCTCAGAAGCCTCTCTATGACTCTCTCGTCCAGTCTCTACAAGCTTCCCTATTCCTGTCGTAACTTGCAGCATGCACAGCACTCACTCTCTCTGAAGTACATTCCAGAGCATAAAATCATCTCTCCTTTCAAGTTTATTCAGTCCACAACTTCATCCCCATCCCTGCAACATTCTCCAGTCTATATCATCTTCCATGTGCTTGCAACATTCTCCAGTCCATACCATCCTCCCTTTCTCTGTAATATTTTCCAGTCCATACCATCCTCCCTATCACTGTGATATTCTCCAGATCCCACAACTGTTGCTAAATGTACCACATCCTGGAATCATGCGAATATTTCTACACCCTGATCAGTATAGTCCATGTAACGATCCACAACCCTATACACGTCCCTATCTCTGGAATCTAATCAAAGACACTTTATCTCTCCAACTTCCTTCAAACAATAAAATGTTTTCTCCTTGAACGTTCGCTAGTAACTGCAGCTATGCTTAACCCTGCAACAACGTAGTACTCCCAAACATCTCTCCAACTCTTGTGACCTCTTTCCATCCATCAAAGGCCCTCTCTCGGTGACACGTGCCATGCATTTGCAGATGGAATGACAGCATTAACTGAAGGGAACAGACATGATCGAACTGTTTATTGTGGAGATGGGGCTGCAGAATGATCATGACAGCAATGTGATTATTGAGGGGTTGGAGGGATTTAGGCAGGATCAGTAAAAAAACCAAATAATGTACTGTTTTGTTGTGAAGAAAGGATGCAGTCAGTGCATTAGTGAGACAGCCAATTTAATCTAGTAATCAAAATATCGAGTCATGTTGAATGGACAACTATCAAATAGCAAGGGAAATATGGAAGATCAAATCACAATCCATGGAATCAATGGTCATTGGTAAGTTGGATACAATATTTTCTTGGTGATAGTAGACAGAGGCGTGTGCAGTAGTGAATTTCTGATTGGACGTCTGGAGCCAATAATGTTTCACAAGGATCAGTGCTGCGATGTCTGTGTGTAATTTATCTCTGTGAATAAGATGAAAAGGTCAGCAGTTTGAGAGGTAATTTTGCAGACGACATTTGGAAAGGCATGTAATGATTAGGGATAGTTCGGGGAATTGTGGATAGTGAGGAAGAGTGTTAAAAGTTGCAGCATTGTGTAGATCAGCTGGAACGCTGGGCAGAGAAATGGCAAATCGAATTTCATCGGGACAAGTGTGAAGTGATGCATTTATGAAGTCAAATAGAAGAGAGAATTACACCAATTGCCTAATTGGAAACATTGATAAAACAGTCGACATTGGATGCAAATCCGTAGCTCCCTGAAAATAACACAGCAGAATGTGGTGGTAAAGGAGGCGTATGGCATGCTTCCTGTCATTGGTCACAGTATTGAGTACAGACATTTGCATGTCATGTTGTAACTGAATAAAACTTCATTCAGTCATGTTTGGTATGTTGTGTGTAGGTCTCATCGCCACACTATAGAAGGATGTGGAGGCTTTGGGGAGCGTGCAACAGAGGGTGACCAGAATGTTGCCTGGCTGAGAATGTGTTTACTGTAAGGAGTTTAGACACAGTTGGATTGTCTTGGGAGAGTATTGGCGGCTGAGGGGTGACTTGGTACATATATATAGCATTAGGAGAGGAATGGATAGTGTGGATAGTTGGAATCCTCCTTCCAATGTTGAAATCTCAAATCCTAGGGCACCTTGGTTTAAGGTGAGAGTGAGAAGTTTTAAGTGAGATAAATGAGGCCAGTTGTCTTTACCGAGAGGGTGGAAGCTGCTCAGGAGGTGGGAGAGGTGGCAATGAGAGCAAAGTTTTGAAGGGCATCCAGACAGAAATAGGGAGAGAATAGAGGGATATTGTCCATGTGCAGGCAGATGGGATTAGTTTAGAATAGCACAATGGTCAGCACAGCCATGGTGGGCCGAAGGGCATATTACTGTGCTGTACTGTTCTAGTTTCTAACTTCACGGCATCTACCCTGTCAAAGCCCCTCAGAATTCTGGATGTTTCATTCCATTTATCTCCCATTCTTCCAAACCCCATTAGGTTCAAGATGAATCTACGCCACCTCTTCTCATTGGAAAATCCCGCTATCTCCAGAATCAGCCGAAAGAACTTTCCCTGGCCTGCCTCCAAGACAAGAATACCTTTTCTTAGGGCACGCATACTGTTCATTACAATCTAGGTGTGGTCTGACTTGTACCTTGCATCGTTTTAACTAGACCTCCCTATTTTTAGACTCCATTGCCTCTATAATAAATGGCAGCATTTGATCTGCCTTCTCTATTACCTGCTGACACTGTAAACTACCTTTTACAGAATGATCCACAAGGATTCCCAAAACCCTTTGTGCAGTCTGTCTGAAACCAAACGGTGTTAGCCTGACAGTAAGTCGGGAACGTGCTGGAATGTGTTATAAAGGATATGGCAAAAAATGATAACTGGATGCTTAGAAACAATGGGAGAGGCATGATTTTATAAAAGGGGAATATTTTTAAATTTGTTGCATTCTATATTCCATAAATGACAGAATAGTTAAATCTGGGGGAGTCTAGAAGCGCTAGAGGGATATTTGAAATTTCAGAAGCATTTTGACAAGATTCAACAAGGGCTAAGAATGAGCTGGGGAGAGAATAGGGCTGCTGAAAGGTCAATGAGGCTGTCTGTGTGGAATCACTGCTGATGGGGGAGATACTTAACAAATATTTTGCATTAGGATTTAATGCCAGTTCAAGAACAACAAGGCTGCTGGAGCAGACGGTCTCCCTGCTGAGGTATTGAAATGTGGAGGCACAGAGCCTTTGCAGCTACTCCAGGTCATGAGCCAAAATAACTCTCCACCCAAGAGAGACGAGGCAGCACAGGCCAGGGATGGAGACGTGGATTTTCCAGATCTCTGTGGGACTCAGGGCCATGCTCCATGTGTAACCCTCACTGCATCAGTCTAATTTCCCATTCTGTCTATTTCTCTGTCTCCAGTAGTTACTCGGGAAGTTCCTGACACAATAGACTTCCCAGCTGCTGGGTGTCTCATTGAAAATGGTTGGTCAGCCAGAGCAACAAAGGGCAGGGAGATCTGGAGCCTTCAATAAATCCTGCAGTGAGGTAAGGTCACTCACAGTGCACAGAGAAGAGAGCAATGAGAGGGCTCCAAACATCGGAAAACAAGACATGACATAGTTACAGTGTTGGAGGGGGAGCACAGATCACACACACCCCAGGCTCAATCAACGTTCCTACTTTAACTTACGTTGCACTCAGACAGCATCGGGAATTCAGAGTTAGCAATCCAGGCCTGTACTGTCTTAGTGAGCATTCGTACAACAGAGGGGAAAGCAGGCCTCCCAGAAGAGGGTGGGAATGCTGCCTGAGATCTTCCCTCTCCAACACTGTATCTATGGCATTAGAAAAGATTAGATTACTTACAGTGTGGAAACGGGCCCTTCGGCCCAACACGTCCACACCAACCCACCGAAGTGCAACCCACCCATACGCCTACATTTACCCCTTACCTAACACTGCGGGCAATTTAGCACGGCCAATTCACCTGACCTGCACATCTTTGAACTGTGGGAGGAAACCGGAGCACCCAGAGGAAACCCACGCAGACACGGGGAGAATGTGCAAACTCCACACAGTCAGTCGCCTGAGGCATGTCTGATGGACCAGTCTCTTCAATAATTTGTAACTCCTACATTAGTTCCCATCTCTGTAACCTCCTCCCTTCCGTATAGTCCCTTCCCATATTTGAAATGAGCTGCATTCCAGACTACCATCCCTATCGCTGTAACTTGCTTCAGTGTCCAAAACATGCCTTACCTGGACAGTCTCCTCTTCCAGTAACTTGATACAGAGTCATGAAACATGGAAACAGAACCTCAGTCCGACTAGTCCATGCTGACCAGGTTTCCCAAACTGAACGACACTCATTTGCCTGCGTCTGGCCCATATCCTCTCCATGTTCCTGCACAAATATCTTTTCCATGTTGTAATTGTTCTTGTTTCACCCATGTTGCCCTGGCATTCCTTTCCATCTATGCACCTTCCTCTGTGGATAATGTTGCCCCTCAGCTCCCTCTCGCCTCACGTTTATGCCTCTAGTTTTGGACTCACCTACCCTTGGCTATTCACCTTCCTCATCGACCGCATGGTTTTATAAACCTTTATAAGATCAACCCGTAGCCTCCTCTGCCCAAGGGAAATATTGAGGACAATGTTACAAAGGTCTCCAACTTATGTTCTCAATGCTCTGATCTATAAAGGTAAGTGTGCCAAATGCCGCTTTCCCCACCCTGTCCATCTGTGATACCACTTCCAAGGAATAAAGTAACTGCACCCCTTGGACTCTCTCTGTTCGACAACACTGCCCAGGGCTCTACCATTAACCGTGATCATTCTCCCTGGTTTGTCTTAACAAGATCCAACACCTGATTTTAAACTCTACCTTTCATTCCTTGGTCTACTGGCCCAGTTGGTCAAGATCCCCTTTGGTAACCGTATTTGCCGCCCTCTATAAAATTAATTGGATCATCTACAAACTTAGGAAAAATGACTCTTATATTCTCAACCAAATCGTTTATTTAGATGATGCACATTAGTGGACCAAGCCCTGATCATTAAAGCACCCCGCTGGTCATAGGCCTCCAGTCCAAACAACAACCCTCTCCCATCACCCCTGTCTCCTACTGTCAAGCCAGTTTTGTGTACAGACGGCTAGCTCTCCCTGATCCCATGTGATCTAACCTTACAAACCAGTATATCATGCTAAATCCTGTCAAAGGCCCTGTTGACGTTAGTGTAGACAATGTATGGTCACCACTTTAACAACAATCAAGTTAGTGAAACCTGACTTTGTCTGCACAAAGCCATGCTGACTATCTTTCATCAATCCTTGCCTTTTTAAATGCATGTGACTCCTGTCTGGCAGAATCACTTCCACAACTTACCCACCACTGACATCGGGCTAATTGGTCTTTAGTTCCATGGCTTTCCATCACAACCTTTCTTAAATAATGGAACAAAACTATATTCTTGTCATAGTCGTACAGCGTGGAAACTGACTCTTCAGTTGAAACAAACCATAATCTCAAAGTAAACTCGTTCCAGCTGCCTGTTGCTGGCCCAGATCCCTCCAGACCTTTCCTATTCATGTACTTATCCAAATGTCTTTTAAACGTTGAAACTATATCTACACCCACCCCTTCCTCAGGAAGTTCATTCCACGCTCAAACCACCCTCTGCATAACAATTTGCCTCTTCTATCCATTTGTTTGGAACATATCTGTCCTCTAGCCTTAAAAATGTGTCTCCTCTTCTTGAGACTCCCCCATTCTGGGAAAAGGCAACGCCATTAACTCTATCTATATCCCTCATCTTTTTCATAAACTTCCATAAGGTCATCTCTCATTCTCCAGGTTCCAGTGAAAAAAAGACTTAGACTATCCAGCCATTTTTCAGAACTCAAGCCTTCCAAACCCAGCAACATCCTGGTAAATCTCTTCTCTTCTGAATGCCCTGCAGCTTAATAATATCCTCCCTATAACTGGGTGACCAGAACTGGATGGGGTATTGCAGAACAGGCCTCACCAGTGTCTGTACAATCTCAACATGACGTCCCAAATCCTCCACTCAATGGACTGAGCAATAATCAGGCATGCCAAGCACCGACTATTCCATCCTGTGATGCAAACTTCAAGAGTTATGTACTTGAACCCAGAGGTCACTCTGCTCTAAAACACTAACCGAGGCCCGAACATTAATTGTATAAGCTCTACCCTTGTTTGTTTTACCAAATGCATTACGTCGCATTTATTCAGATTGAATTCCAACTGCAGTTTTTCAGCCCCTTCACCCATTTCATCAAGATCCCTTTGTAATCTCAAAAACTCTCCTTCACTGTCCATGATTCCAACCTCCAGCCTTCCAGCCAATCACACATGGTTGTCACTGGTACAAATACCTTTGCTCGGGGCTCCACAATTTCTTCCCTAGCATTCCACAATGTACTGTGATACACTTAATCAGGTCCTGGGGCCGTCCATACTTTTGTGTTTTAAAACCTCCAGCACCACCTCTTCTATAACATGCACTGTTTTCAAGTTGTAGAAAAGTACAGCATGGAAACAGACCCTTCAGTCCCCAACTCGTCGAGGCTGACCAGAAGACCTAAACAAATCCATCCCAAGTAATCAGCACTTGACCCATATACCGCTAAACTCTGACTTTTCATATACCCGTCCAGATACCTTTTAAATGTTGTCGTAGTATCAGTCTCTGTTACTTTCTCCCTCCGCTTGGTCCATATCCACATCACTGTATGCATGAAAAAGCTATCCCTTCGGTCCCTTTTAAACCTTTCTCCTCTAACCTCAAACCTATGCCTTCTCGTTTTCCCAACCCCTGGGAAAAGACCTTTAATGTTTACCCAATCCATGCCCCTAATGTTTATCTAAACCTCTGTAGGGTCACCCCTTAGTCTTTGATGCTCCAGGGAAAATAACCCCAGCTTATTCAGCAACAACCCTGGCAACATCTTGTCAATCTTTTCTGAGCACTTTCAAGTTTCACAACATCATTCCTGTAGTGGGGATACTGGAAATACAGAGAACTCCAATTGTGCTCTAACGTAATACTCTTGTTCCCTGAGTTGCCCAGTCTTTTTCCACAGCAAGATCTTGAGTGCAAAATGTGTTTAGGTTCTTAGCCATATTCGACAGTTCCACACATTGATAGCCTCATGGATCTTTAAGGGCCCCTATTTCGTCTCGAGTTACTCTTTTGTTCTTTAATATATTTATACAATCACTTTTGGATTCTCCTTATCCTTCTCTGTCAAAATTATTTCATGTCCCCTTTCTGCATTCCTGATTTCCACCCAAAGTGTATTCCTACAGCCCCTGTGATCCCCAGGGATTCTCTTGATCCAGCTGGCTATACCTGACATGTGCCCCCTTTTCCTTGACCAGACCCTCAATAGACAGCCAGTGTTTCCGAATGCTGTCAGCATTGACCTACACACAAACAGGAACATGCTGGCGCTGATCGATCAGTTTATCTCACTTTTAAAATATTCTCACTTGCCAGATTTCCCTCTCCCTGCAAATAGACTCCCCAATTACCTTTTGAAAGTTCCTGGCTGATACGACCAAAATTGGGCTGTCCCCACTTTATAACTTGAACTTGTGGACCAGGCCTGTCTTTTTCCATCGCTGTTTTCAAAACTAATAGGACTGTGGTCACTTTAGCAAAATGCTTTCCCACTAACACCTCAGTGCCTTTCCCTACCTTGTTTCCCAAGGGGAGGTCAGGTTTTGCACCTTTGTCCAGTTGGGCCATTTACATACTGTTTGGGAGTTTTCTGGAACGCAATTACGAAATTTCTCTGTTCCTAACATTGAATAGTGGCAAAGCCAATCTAGATTTGGAAAGTTTAAAAACCCCTACCATAACAGCCTTATTATTATGATTGATATTTGAGATCTCCCGACATATTTGTTCCTCAGTCTGCCATGGATTATTCAGGGTCAGTACACTCGTATCAAAGTGATGACCCATTCTTATTTCACTGTTCCACTAACACAGTGGGCGATCCCACAGGAATGTCCTCTCTCAGTATTGCTGTGATGTTTCATGCAATCAAAACCCACCACCATGCGTCCTTCCTCTCTCGCCACCCCTGCTGCTCTTGAACAAAGGGCCCAGTCATTCGGCACTTCACCTGTGGCCAGCAAAATATTAAATATATCCACAAGGGCCCCAGCAATCTCCTCCCTTACCTCCCATAGCAGCCTTGGATACACTTTATTGGGCACTGGGGATTTCTCCAGCTTTATGCCTGTGAAAACATTTAATATCTCCCCCTTATCGATCTTAATATGTTCTCGAGCCTCACCATCCCAACTGAAATCCCTGGCAACAAAGTCTTTCTCCTGTGTGAATACAGATGGGAAGTATTCATTGAAGAACTCACCTACTTCTTCTGGCTCCATGCACGGATTGTCCCTTTGGTTTCTATCAGGCCTCACTATTTCCCCAGTAATCCTCTTATTCTAACTAGACTGATAAAATACCTTGTGGATTTTCCTTTCTAGTATCTGACAAGGATATTTTATGGCCATTGTTTTCCCCTCATTTCTAAAGACCCCCTTGCAGTCCCTAAACTTTTGGATGGCTTCGCCTGGTTTTATTACACTGTATTTTCTTTATCAATCTCACGATATCGCTTGATCAGTATTCGCTGGACTTTCTGCCTTTGCTATTCCCTCGTCAGGAACACACTGGCCCTGAATTCTCACTGTATCACTTTAACATACTCCCACTTTCCAAATATAGACCCAACTGCAGAAAGTCCTCCCAGTCCACGTTTGCCAGATCCGCTCTAATGAGTGTGATATTGATAGGAGACTCAGTTGTGAGGGGGACAGACAGGAGATTCTTTGGCTGCAGAAGACATCCCAGGATAGTGTGCTGCCTTCCGGGTACCGGGGTCAAGAATGTCTCTACGCAGTTAATGAACATTCTGAAGGGGAGGGTTAGTAGCCATTGGTCATTGTGCACATCAGTCCACATGACAGTGGTAGACAATGGGATGGGGTCCTGTGAAATGAGTATCAGGATTTAGGTGAGAGGTTTAAAAGGATGACCTCAAGGGAAGTGATCTACAGATTATTCCTATAGCCACCTGCCCCGTTGAGGACTGAAATAGAAAGATAGGCCAGATAGATGTGTGGCTGAGGAGCTGGGGGATGGGGTAATGTTTGGATCATTGAGATCTCTTCTGGGGTGGAAGTGACCTGTACAACGGGGAACAGGTTTGACTTAACACAGAGGGGCACCAAGATCACTGCGAGGGAGATTTGTTAGTGTTACCTGGGGAGGGTTTCAACTAGGTTGGCAGGGACTCTGAGTAAGAGAGTTACCATTGGCCAGTCAGGGGAAAAATACGTCAGCCACCGAGAACAAGTTCCCTATTCTGGATATCCTGGCGCACAGTCAAGGGAGGGAAAAGACTACTGGTTTAACGTGCATTTATTTCAACACACGAGGCCTGACTGATAAGGCAGACGATCTCAGAGCATGGTTTGGCTTTGGGGACTGGGATATTACAGCCATAACAGAAACATGGCTGGGAGAAGGGCAGGACTGGTAGATCACTGTTCCAGAATACAGAAGCTACAGGTCTGACAGAGTGAGTGAGATGGGTGAGTTGCACTTTTGATAAGGGAGGGCAGAACAACAGTGATTCGAAGGGATACTTTTAAGGGATCATCAAATGAGGCCATATGGTTAGAAGTTAGAAACAAAAAGAGGATGGACTCTGTTGGGACAGTGTTCTAGATTCCCAAAGAGCCAGCGGATACTAGAGGAGCAGATGTGTAGAGAGAGTGCAGGTACCTATAGAAATAATAATATAGCATTGGTTGGAGATGTTAGCTTCCCCTGGATGGACTGGGCTGTTCACAGAGTAAAAGGCCTGTACGGAGTGCAATTTGTCAAATGTGTCCAAGAAATTTTCCCAAACCAAGATGTAACTCTAACAAGGCCTAACTCTACTCAGGCGGTAGCAGCACTGGACCTCCCCTCAGAAAACGAGGTCTGGAGAGTGACTGAAGTGTCAGTCAGAGAGCACTTCAAGTCCAGTGATCACAACTGTCTTCGTTAGAACAGTGTTATGGAAAAGGATCAGACATGGCCACAGACGAAACTGGAGCAGGGCTCGGTTTGGGGCCATTCGGCAGGATTGGGTGAATTAAAAATCACAGAACACCAGGTTATAGTCCAATAGGTTTATTTCAAAGCACCAGCTTTCGAAGCACAGGTGAAAATCCTAAAAGGTGAAAGGCAGAAACTAAATGTGTTTGATATTACATTCCATGACACTGCTATCCTGTTGTTATAAATTCTGTGCCGTACAACTGTGCTCCACAACCACCTGATGAAGCAGTGCTCTGAAACCGAGTGCCTCCAAATAAACCTGTTGGACTGTAAGCTGGTGTTGTGTGATTTTTAACATTGTCCACCCCAGTCCAACACCGGCTCCTCCACATCACGATTACCATCAATTGAAGGAAAAGGAATGATTGGCAAACGGGAGGGTTTTAAAAGTGTGATCTCAAGACTCCAGGGCCAGTATATCCCTGTTAGGGTGAAGGGAAAAGCTGGCAGGGTTAGTGCTCCCTGTCTGCTGAGGGTTATTGAGGCTCTGTTCAGGAAAAAGAAAACAGCATACATTGGGTTTAATTAATCCATATCTTTTTCCAATCTGAAAGACATGATCAATCTATGGAGACCCTTCAATCCTCTCAGGTCCCTGCTGCAGTCAGGATCTGTCGAACTCACTCCAATGCCTGTTACTCTCCTGATCCAGTTCTATAAAGACCCACTATCTGTGTAACATCCTCCCTTGGCTAGCTCCCACCCTGTCAATGCGAGCTCCCCCAGTCTCTCCATCCATTGACTCATCTCCATAACCTTCTCCAGCTCTTACACCTCTATCTGTGTAAATGTCACCCTCCCCTACAAACCTTCCCACTTTGACTAAACTGCAGGAGGTTTAAACTTCCTTATCTGTGAAACTGTCTCCAACCATCCCATCCTACCAACATCCTTGTGCCTGTAAACTGCTTCATCCCTCCCAACTTCCCCATCTCCGTGACCTCCTGCAGGCCCTATAGCTCTGAACCCTCTTGTGGCTCTACTGTCCTCCCTCCCTGTGAAACTACCTCCAGTCCTCACTCCCCTCCCAGTCTGGGTCATCTGCTCAAGATCAGATCATTGCTGTCTCTGTTACCCTCGACAATCCTGGCAACCCTTCATTCATGTGTCTCTTCATTCAGATCCCATCCTCTCCAGCTTTCTGAAACCTCTTTGTGCCATTGTGACCCTCCCTATTTAGAACGTAGAACAATACAGCACAGCCCAGGCCCTTCGGCCTCAAGGTTGTGATGACCTTTTATCCTACAGACCCTACATTTTACTATCATCCATTTGCCTATCTCAGAATTGCTTAAATGTCCCTAGTGTATTGGACTCTGCTACCACTGTTGGCAGTGCTTTCCACGCACCCGCTACACAATGTGTAAAGAACCCACCCCTGACATCTCCTATAAACATTCCTCCAATCACCTCCAATTTATGCCACCTCATCATTTCCATTTTTGCAATGGGAAAGGTATGTGGTTATCCTCTCTATCTCAGCCTCAAATCATCTCATTCACATCTATGAAATCACCTCTCATCCTTTTTCATTCCAATGAGAAAAGCCCTAACTCCCTCAAATGTTCTTCGTAAGCTCTCCCCTCCAGTCCAGGCAGAATCGTGATAAATCTCCTCTGCACCCTGTCTAAAGCTTCCACATTTTTCTGATAATGAGGCAACCAGAATTGAATGCAATAAACCAAGTGTTGTCTAACCAGGGCTCGATAAAGCTGCAGCATAACCTCATAGCTCTTAAATTCAATCCCCCTGCTAATGAACGCCAACACATCACATGCCTTCTGAACAAGGCTATCAGCTTGAGTACCAGCTTTGAGGGATCAATGGACGTGGACCCCAAGATTCTTCTGTTCCTCCACACTGTCACGAATCCTTCATTTCTCCCTGTAAAGGCTTTCTGCGGAATCGTTCAATCTTAAACCCTCCCTATCTTGGTAACCTGTTCCAATCCCTCCAACACTCGTAAACTGGGCAACCTCTTCAAGTTCCGACAATCCTCCTTACTCTGTAACCTTCTTTATTAGTATCTTCCCTCAAAATTACTGAAACCTCTTTGCCACAGCAATACTCCTGATATCTGCATAACTCTCCAGAATGGCTGTGCACAGCTTCAGATTCCCAGGCTGGGAGATGGGAGATCAGATGTGAGTTCAATCTATTTGCCCATTCTGTCTGTTTGCCTGACACTGACCTGGTGCTGTTCTGGTAGAAAGCACTCTCCGTGCATCTGGTAACCTCCAGATCTCTGTTCCTGTCCAGAGCTCACCTCATCGATGCCTTCCTTTGGAAAGTTCTTTATTTTGTCATTATTGTCAATCGGCGGTTTCACGAGATGCAGGAATTGGAGAGTTGCCATTTTGAGAGAATGAAACGTTTATCATTGGGAATTGAGAAACCTTTAAAAATGAAAACAGCAGTCCAGAGACAGTGAAGAGTATTCCTGTTAGGGTGAAAGGAAAAACTGATAGGGGTATGGAATACTGGATACGGAGAGAAATTGAGGTTTCAGTGAAGAAAAAGAAGTAAACATCTCTCAGGAGAGAGTGTGAATCCTGAGAAGAGTATAAAGGCAGTAGGAGTGTACTAAAGCGGGAAATCAGGAGGGTGAAAAGGGGGCACGAGATAGCTTGGATAAGTATTGTTAATGAGAATCCCAAGGGTTTTTATAAAAACATAAAATACAACATGGTAACTAGGGAGAGAATAGGACCCCTTGAAGATCAGCAAGGCAGCCTGCACGTGGAGCTGCAGGAGATGGGGGAGATACTAAACAAGTATTTTACATCAGTGTTTACTGTGGGGAGGACATGGAAGATGTAGAATGTAAGGACATAGATGGTGTCAACTTTCAAAATGTCCATATTACAAAGGAGATGGTGCTGGATGTCTTGAAATGCATAAAGGTGGATAAATCCCCAGGACATTATCAGGTCATAGAATCATAGAGATGTACAGCCTGGAAAAAGATCACTCGGTCCAACCCGTCTATGCCAACCAGATATCCCTACCGAATCTAGTCCCACCTGCCAGCACCCGGCCCATATCCCTCCAAACCCTTCCTATTCATTTACCCATCCAAATGCCTCTTAAATGTTGCAAATGTACCAGTCTCCACAACTTCCTCTGACAGCTCATTCCATGCCCGTACCATCCTCTGTGTGAAAAGGTTGCCGCTTAGGTCTCTTTTATATCTTTCCCCTCTCACCCAAAACCCATACCCTCTAGTTCTGGACGCGCCGACCCTTGGGAAAACACTTTGTCTATTTATCCTGTCCATACCCCTCATAATTTTGTAAAACTCTATAAGCTCAGCCTCCGACGCTCCAGGGAAACCAGCCCCAGTCTTTTCAGCCTCTCCCTGTAGCTCAAATCCTCCATTCACGTCAACATCCTTATAAATCTTTCACATCATCTTTCCGATAGGAAGAGAGACCAGAATTGCATGCAATATTCCAACAGTGGCCTAACCAATGTCCAGTACAGCCGCAACATGACCTCCCAACTCCTGTACTCAGTACTCTGACCAATATACGAAGGCACACCAAATGCCTTCTTTGCTATCCTATCTACCTGTGACTCTACTTTCGAAGAGCTATGAACCCGCACTCCAAGTTCTCTTGATTCAGGAATACTTCATAGGACCTTGCCAGGACCTGATCAGGTGTACCCTAGAACTCTGTGGGAAGCTAGGGAAGTGATTGCTGTGCCCCGTGCTGAAATATTTTAATTATCGATAGTCACAGGTGAGGTACCAGAAGACCTGGAGGTTGGCTAACGTGGTGCCACTATTTAAGCCTGACGTCAGTGTGGGCACGTTGAAGGAGGGTATCATGAGGGACAGGATTTGCATGTATTTGGAAAGGAAGTTTCTAATTAGGGATAGTCAGCATTGCTTTGTGCATGGGAAATCATGTCTCAAGAAATTGTTTGAGGTTTTTGAAGAAATAACAAAAAGGATTGACAAGGGCAGTGCGGTTAGTGTGAGCAATATGGACTTCAATAAGGTGTTCAAAACGTTTCCACATGGGAGGTTGGTGAGCAAGGTTAGATCTCATGAAATTCAGGAAAAACCAGCCATTTGGATACAGAACTGGCTCAAAGCTAGAAGACAGAGGGAGGTGGTGGAGGGTTGTTTTTCAGACTGGGGGCCTGTGACCAGTGGAGTGCCACAAGGACCGGTGCTGGATTCACTACTTCTTATTATTTATATAAATGATTTGGATGTGAACATAGAAGGTGTTTTTAGTAAGTTTGCAGATGACACCAAAATTGCAGGTGTTGTGGATAGTGAAGAATGTTACCTCCGGTTACAACGGGATCTGGATCAGATGGGCCAATGGGCTGAGGTGTGGCAGCTGGAGTTTAATTTAGATAAATGTGAAGTACTGCGTTTTGGGAAAGCAAATCTCAGCAGGACTTACACACTTAATGGTATATTTCTAGGGAGTGTTGCTCAACAAAGAAACTTTGGAATGCAGGTTCATAGCTCCTTGAAAGTGGAGTTGCAGGTAGATAGGATTGTGAAGGAGGTGTTTGGTATGGTTGCATTTACTGATCAGAGCATTAAGTAGAGGAGTTGGGAGGTCATGTTCTGGCTGTTCAGGACATTGGATAAACCACTTTTGGAATATTGTATGCAATTCTTGTCTCCTCCCTATCGGAAGGATGTTGTGTAAGTAGAAAGCATTCAGAAAAGATTTACAGGGATGTTGCCAGGATTGGAAGATTTGAGTTACAGGGAGAGGTTGAATGGGCTGGGGCTATTTGAGGCTGAGGGGAGACCATATAGAGGTTTACAAGAGAGGTATGGATAGCTTTAACAGAAAAGGTCTTTTCCCTGAGGTAGTGGAGCCCAGAACCGGACAGCCTAGGTTCGGGATGAGAGGGGAAAGATATAAAAGGAACCAAAGGGACAACTTTTACAGGCAGAGGGTGATGTGTGTATGGAATTAACTGCTAGAGGAAGTGGTGGAGGCTGGTACAATTATTGCATTTAAAAGGCATCTGGATGGGTACACGAACAGGAAGGATTGAGAGGGAGTTGGGCCAAGTGCTGGCAAATAAGACGAGATGATGTTAGGATATGTGGGTGGTGTAGATGAGTTGGACCGAAGGCTCTGTTTCTGTACTTCCATCTCTATGACTATAAATGTTTTCCACTGTCCATTTCCAGCCACACATTTCACTGCTTCCCCTGTTTACCTTGGTCAGTTCTCCTCTCAAACACATATAAATGACTTTGGTTGTGATTGTAGGGTGTGCTTTATGGTCACTTTAACAATCCATCATCTCACTGAATTCCACTACACTACAATTTCCCAGAGGATATCTCAGTGAGACATTACTCCTTCAATCAGCGTCATCACCCAACGGTCGATCTGAGATAGTCACATCCCTGGCCATTTACACAATGTGTTATTGAAAGAAATACTGACAAAAACATTCCAAGATGAGTTTGGAGAATATCACTTTTGACAAAGACTGAAGTCTCCCAAACTTATCGCAGTGCCTTTGCATTATACAGGAATTCATTGGAATGTGTAACAGTGTTGAGCAATGAAATGTTGTCAGGAAGCCTGAGAAACATTCTCCTGCTTCTGGTTTTGACACGTGTTACCCAGAATCTGCATTCAGGCTGATTCAGCTGCATCATCTGAGGCCAAATGCGTTCTCTCTCATGCCTTTGTTACCCATTACTGTCAGGGTTACCCATCCTGTATTCCCTGAGACCCCTCAAGGATGTGTGGAATTGAATGTTTATGTCCCACCTTTTGTTTCTCCTGTAACCACATCTTTCTGGTGACTAAATATAATTTATCTCTGAGTCACAAGTCTATTACTTTATTGCAGAGACTTTGTCCATTCCAAAGAAAGAACATTGTAATTGACTTTTTCCCAGAACTTTTTGTCACAGCCTAATTCACTGATGTACAGTTTTAGTTAAACTCTGTCCCTTCCTGTTCCTTTCTGCTTTTTTTTTCAGCCACATTACATGGTGTTCCGATGCTTCACCTTTTCTATTTGGATTTGGAAAGCTCCTTTCACCTGAACCCTGTCCCTGCATCCTCTCTGTCAGTTTTAAGCCCTGTCCATATACCTACCGACATGACTGGCCAGGACACTGCTCCCAGCAGAGTTGTTTTTAATCCACTCGTGGGATGTTGCCCACTTTGGCTGGGCATTGTGTATTTCCCACCCCGATCTGCCCTTGAGCTGGGTGGCTTGCTGGATCATTTCAGGGGGCAGTTCAGAGTCAACCTCCTTGCTCTGCGTCAGTCTAGTGAGAATAACACGAGGCCATCACCTCTCCCACTCGTAGCTCAACCGTCACTGAGTACTGATCCTACTGCATTATGAATCAAAAACCTTTCAACATGACCATTGCTTGATCCTGAAATCATTCCTGCACTCTGGTGATATCACTCAGTATCTCTCCATGTGGTATCCCTCACTGTCTGGGTCTAATTGCTGCCTCTGTCAGTGTCCCTCACTCTTGCAGCTACTCCAGATCCTGAGCCAACAGAATTCCCCATTCCAGAGAGACGCAGCAGCACATGCCAGGGATGGATACTGGGATTTTCCAGATCTCTGTGGCACTCGGTACCATTCTCCCTGTGTAACCCTCACTGCATCAGTCTAATTTTCCATTCTGTCTAATTCTCTCTCTCCTGTAGGTACGCAGGAAGCTCCTGACCCAATAGACTTCCCAACTGCTGGGTGTCTCATCCACCACCACATTGAAGATGGTAGGTCAACCAGAGAGACAAAGGGCAGGGAGATCTGGAGTCCTCAATAAATCCTGCAGCGAGGTAAGACCATTCACATGGAACAGAACAGACAGCGTTTAAATAGCTTGAAACATCGACCCTCAAGACATGACGTAATACAGTGCTGAAGGGTGAACACAGAGCATAAAGCTCCCAGGCTCAATCCCCACCCTTTGTGCGAGGATTACTTTCAGCCCTGCTGTACTGAGCCTGTCTGAGACAGCATCAGGAGTGTTACAGTTATCAATCCAGGCCTATGCTGTCTTAGTGAGCATCAGGACAATGGAGGGGAAAGCAGGCCGACCACGAGAAGGTGCTATTGAAACCATGGATCTTTATGTTCTCTATTTACACTCCAACATTTTCTATTGTCACACCAGAGTCATATAGCAAGGAAACAGACCCTTCAGTCCAACTCATCTGAGCTGGTGCCTTGAATGCTTTTAACTCTGAGAACAGTTTCTATCTCTGTAACTTCACCCCCTCCCTACAATCCCTCCGCAAATTTAAAACCTACTTCAATGCTGACTATCTCCCTGCCACTGTAAAATGCTCCAGACTGGATGACATGCCAAATCTCAGGAATCTCCTCCTCCCATCATTACAATAATCTCTCTTTCTGTCATCTTGCACAATACCTCCAGCCCACCTGTCTCTGTAACATCCTCCAGCCTCGACCCTTTGTGTACCCTCCTCCTGCCCCTACAGCACATGATATCACTGTAACCTTCAATCCCTATAACATTCCTGCCTCCCATCCTACACCACAACACGGCCTCTAATTCATCCACCATCCTTACAGACCTCTCTATCTCCATAAATGCCTCCAGTATTTCCTGCCTGTGTAACCTGCTCCCATCCCGGCAGCCCACTTTGGGTACAGTGTCCTGAAGCCACAATAACCCTCCCAATGTCTGCAATCTCCTCTATCGCTGTAACCTTCTCCCATCACGACACTGCTCCATAACTCTACCCCTGTCGTCACTACCAGCCTTCCTATCTCTGTAACCACGAGGTCACTAAAATCATCCATGTACATGAAACATCCTCTTTGTTGCTGTATCCAAGCCCAGTCCCTACAGTTCTCACTTTCTGTAACCTCCTTCTGTCTGAAGAACCATCCAGTGTCTACACCAGTCTGTATTACTGACTTCATCCAATCGCAAAAACCATCAAGACAAACCTCACTATCGCAGTAAATTCTTCCACTTCCTCCCTATCTCTGTACACCATCCATTCCTGACTACACATTCCTGATCAAGGGCTCCAGCCCGAAACGTCTATGTTCCTGATCCTCGGATGCTGGAAAAGCATAGTGGATCAGGCAGCAACGCACTCTTGATTCTGATCTCCAGCATCTGCAGAGCTGACCTTCTCCTGGTGGGGCAGAATGGCCGACAACTGCCCCTCTTTCCTATGTTTCTGTGTAGCACTCCCTGGCTCTGTATCTCTGTCAGTCCCCACTATCCCCACTCTCTGTGTAAACTACACAATCATCAATCACTGGAATTTTCTCAGACCATGGAATACTCCCCATCTATCCAATCTCTTCCAGCCTCTCTCAACTCTCCCAATCTGATTCCTCCTGCAGCCCGATTACTCCACCTATCTTTGTAATTTCCTTATCCGCTGGAACACTCCCTATCTCTGGAATATCATATCCTATAGCATCCCTCCATTTGTGTGTTTCTCCAATCACTATGGCAGCGCCTACCTCTGCGACATTACCCCAGACACTGAATCCACTTCCAACACTGAAGCCTTCACTGTTTCTGTTACCTTCTCATGCAACCACAGACCTCGCTGTCAGTATGGACTTCTGACGTTCATCTGTCCACCATGTCTCTGCAATGTACACCAGCCTCCAGAGTCCTCCTTACATCTGTCACCTGCTCCAACAGCTATATCACTCCCTATATGTCAGTCCAACTCTGTAACTGCTCCTGCAGTTATATCACTCCCTATCTGTCAAGCCTACTCTGTATCTTCTCCAGCAGCTATATCACTCTCCATCTGTCAGGCGTACTCCAATCCTCACAGACTGTGGAGACCATTATCTCAATAACCTGCTCCAGGCCCTGAAAGTCTCTCTGTACTCAGAGTACTTCTCCAGCCACAGCAACAATCCACATCCCTGTTTGCTCCTCCTCTCCCTCCAGCACCTCAAACACTCTCTCTTTGTTTGACTTGGCAACTCTCCCTTTGCGTTCAGTATTTCTGTCCCAAAAATCTCCCTGTATCTGTAAAGCTCTCTCTCTCTCTCTCTCTCTCTCTCTATTATATATATATATTCCCACCCTGTCAAAGTACGCTCCTCCAGTATCTCCATTCATCTACTCATCTCCATCACCTTCTCCAGTTCTTACCCCTCCCGTCTGTGTAAACATCACCCTCCCCTACAACCCTCCCTACCGCAGGAACCTCCTCCAGTTTGTGCAATGCTCTCTACCTGTGTAAGTGTCTCCAGGCCTTATTGCTGTTCCTGTCTCTGTAAGCTCTGCCACACACTCCAGCCTTCCCATTGATGGAACCTCCCGAAACTCTTCATCTGATATCATCCACTGCAGCCTTCCGTATCTCTGTTAGTGTGTCAATTCTATACAAATCTCTCAGTCTCTGTAAATAGCAACATTCCATAAAATACTCCCTGTCTACGTAAACTACCCCATCCTGCACTGAGAAGCCTCACTGTCCTTTTGATCATCTCTAGTCCCTTCAGATCTCCCTGCAACTTCCCTTACTCCATTGAATACAGCTCATCTCATGTTATAACTCCTCAAACTCATGTTACTCCCCATCTCTGTGATATTCTTCAATCCCTGCAATTCTCGTTCTTTTTCTCCAGACCTTCCAATCCCCCGATCGATGTAAGGTTATTGATTCCTTGCAGCATGTTTAATACCTGAAGCAGCTTCCAATCCCTCAATGCATCCTGCCCCTGTAACCTCCTCAAATACTACAGCTTTGTAAGTGTCTTTGTACTATCTTCCAACATCTACAACCTTCTCGATTTCTCCAACCTCCCCCATAACAGCATTCCACATCTGTGTGTAACGGATGGGAATGCTGCAAACCTGTTTTCATAGTCCTCAATAACTCTCTGAACTCCTGCAGCTTTACAAACCTTAGTATCTGTGGCTCCTCCAATCCTTACAATTTACCCTGGCTCTGAACTGATCCAACGCCTTCGAACCTTCCTAACTCAGTAAACGCCTGCACAGCCAATGAACATCCTTATCAGTGTATTGCCGAGGCCCAACAACCCTCCCTACAGCTCCAAATACCACCCTCCCTATCTTTGTAACTCCTTCAGGACTGATAACTCTGTACCTCTCTGTGACATTTTTCATCCCAACAATCTGTCTGATCTCTAACTACCAGCAGTGACCTCAAACCACCCCAACTCTGTAACATCCTACAGTCTCTACAACCCTGCTTTTCTCTGTAAGCTTCCCAAGTGCCTACATTCGCCTTTATCTCCGGTTACAGATCCTTTCTCAGGGAAGCAATGTCTCAGTACAGATCAGGTAAGAAGACCAAAGAATCTTCCATGTATCAGTAGATTTGCCTAATTTTCTAAATTCTCATGAGTTCAAATTCAACCTTCTCCAGCTTTTCTCATCATATCCCTCCATTTTGAGGGACAGTCTGTTGAACCTTCTCTGGGCTGCCTCCAATGCAGACATTTCCCTCTAGATAGTGAACCAAACCTGTTCACAGTATTTTCATTGTGAGCTGACTGGAACCCTCTATAGTTATTACAAGCGTTCCCTATTGTTATTCTCCATTTCCTTTGGAGTCAACCCCAACATTCCATTTGCCCTTTCTACAGCCAGACAGGAAAACAAAGCCAGCAGTGATTATGAAATGACATCTTGCTTTCAGAACAACATGCTGGCACTGTAAGAAGACAGAGAGCGGATATAAAGGAGTCAGCCAGTGTCAAGTGGAGTTCCACAGGGGTAAGCGTTGGGACCACACTGTACATGCTAAATTGTACAGTGACCCTGTAAACTACTGCTGTGAGATTTACACATGAGAATTTCCAAGTTACTTTGTGATGTAGCTTTCTGCAGTCTATCTTAAACCAAGAGGTGATGGTAATAATCAGGAAAGTGTTGGAATGTATGGAAAACGATATGGCAGAAATGATAACTGCACAATTCGAAAGCAGATGAATATGCACGGCCCGTAAGCCCATCCTGATGACACGGAGGGAGCGCGGTGGCTCAGTGGTTAGCACTGCTGCCTCACAGCCACAGGAATCAGGCTTCGATTCCAGCCTCGGCCGATTGGCAGTGTGGAGATCTCCCTGTGTCTGTGTGAGTTTCCTCCAGGTATTCCTGTTTCCTCCCACAGTCCAAAATGTGCAGGTTAGGAGAGGTGGCCATGGACCGTTGTCCACACTGTTGGGTTTCTGTGATCAGATATAGAAGGAAGCCACTTGGACCATCGAGTCGATTCCACTATTCGATGATGGTGGAATTGTTTATATCTCATACTCCCTGTAACCCTTCATCCCCTTACTCATTAAGAACCTATCTATCAGGCGAAATTGAGGGCTGCAGATGCTGGAGGTTAGAGTTCAGAGTGTGGTGCTGGAAAAGGACAGCAGGTTAGGCAGCATCCGAGGAGAAGGAGAATCAATGTTTCGGGCAAAAGCCCTTCATCAGTCCTTTCCTGATGAAGGGCTTTTGCCAGAAATGTCGATTCTCCTGCTCCTCGGATGCTGCCTGACCTGCTGTTCTTTTCCAGTGCAACACCCCTGACAAGAACCTATCTATCTCTGAGTTAATACACTGAATTGCTTCTGATCTACAACCCCTCTCCCCCTCCCCCGTAGGCAGTGAGCTCCCCAGATTATCGCCCTCCAGCTGAATAAATTGCTCCACATCTCCATTCTGAAGGGGCATCCCTTCACTCTGTAGCTCTCTCTTTGGGCCCGAGTCTCCGAATCATGGAACCATCTTCCCCACACCCACTCTATCCAGGTCCCTCAGTATTCTGTACGTTTGAATCAGATTCTGCCACCACTGCCTCAACTTCATTGAGTGTAGACCCAGAATCTCCAACTGCTCCTGATATGGTAAGCATTTCATCGCTGGGATGTTTCAGAGAAAACTGTTTCCCGTACCCCCTCACATCCTTAGTCCAGACTGTTAATGTGTAGCGTGTACAGTGTGGTCCCAACGCTGCCCCCTGTGGAACTCCACTTGTCACTGGCTGACTCCTTTACATCTGCTGTCTGTCCTCTGACAGTGCCAGCATATTGTTCTGAAAGCGAGATGTCATTTCATAATCACTGCTGGCTTTGTTTTCCTGTCTGGCTGTAGACAACAGAGTAGATAAAAGGGAGGAATGGTTTATTGGGATTTTCAGAAACCTTTCAACAAGGTCTCACTGAAGAGGTGGAGAAGCAAATTTGGCACATGTGGGATTGGAGGGAATGTACTGGCATGGATTGGGAATTTTTTAATAGACAGAAAACCAAGTGGAAGAAAATGGATTAGTGCTTGACATACAACTAAATTCAAATGGATTTGATGGTCGGATAAAATCTAATGTTCCACATTTGATGGTGACACAAAGTTAACTGGGAATGTGGGTTGTATGGAGGAAGCAAAGAGAACATGAACAGTCTGTGAGTTTCCCTTTTTTAAAATTCAATGATGTACCGTGGTCATCACTTGCTCGGCCATCATTTCCTTCCCATCTGTAATTCCCTGGAGAAGGTGGTGGTCAACTGTCTTCCTGACTCATTGCAGTCCTTTGGGTGGAGGGACATTGCTGGGAGGATGGAATGTGACTTGGAGGGCACCTTGGAAATTCTGGTGTTCCGGTGCTCCTGCAGCTCCTCTTCTTCCAGGGAATAGTGGTTCCGGGTTTGTGAAGGGCTGCTGAAAGCGCCTTCCTGAGTCACCTCAGTGTTGCTTGTTGATTTTTTTACAAATTCCTTCCTTCCTTCATTCATGGACATGTGCATTGTTGGCTGAGTCAGCATTTTTAAAATTGATTTTGAGTTGTCCCTGAGAAGACGGTGGGGAGCTGCCTTCTTGAGTGACTGCACCAGCCGTTGGAATTGTTGTTATCTGTGTACCCTCCAGCAGGCGCTCCAACACTCCTCATGTCTGTAACATATCCCACATGTGTCCCTGTAACTGCGTACAGACAATGCAGCTCTCCCTTTATGGGTGACATGCTCCTTTCCGTACAACTCTTATAGTTCCTCACAATATCTCACCTCCTCCATTCCAGTCTGCGCTGTTGATCTTGCAAATTGTTTTTTTATTCCTGTTTAAACTTCTGATCAGCATTCAACTCTTCTTTTTAAATTTGTAACCTCTCAGTATCTGTATCCCTCTATCACTGTTACAAATTACAACACAGGTTCCCCCTCCTGAACTCTCTATGAATTACAGTGGCTGGATGTGTTTAATTCACACTTTTCACCCTCCTGATCCATCTCACCTCGACCAGCCCCTACAGTCCCATCATTTCGGAATGCTCCCATTCTCTGCACCTCCTCATAGCCTGAGGGTCCTTGAATACCACCAGTGCTCCAATGATCTATATCCCCCCAGTTATTATAAGTCTTCTAACTCTGTAACATCCAGCAGTGTCCAGTACCTTACAATGCTTCCTGGCTGTCAATTTGCATTCGTTGAAGTCTTTCTATCTCTTTAAGCAGTTCACAAAAAGCCCTTTAGACGCGACAAAGATCCGTCAGAAACGCAACAAAAACTCTCTATTTCCTTTGCCTTATTCAGTTCCTGCAAATCTCCCTGTATCTTCCAGTAACCTGCTTTAGGCATTGCACGTCTCCCTACTCCAGATAGTGCGTTCCATCCCCTACAGCTCGCTCAATTAGTGTAACACCCTCTGGACCTTCTAATCCTCCTCTTTTTTCACTGTCTTCCAGGCACAACAGCAATCCTGTGAAAGAACAGTGCGGAATGGGATATTATAAATCTCAGCTCAGGCTTGAGGAGTACAATTACCTGGGAGTCACAAAGGGAGAGGACCTGAGACCGAGCAACACAGAGCGGGAAAATATAAATCAGCAGTGAGGATTGAGGCCGACTGGGACTTGGAGTTGGAGAAACAGCAGAGCAGGAGGCTGAAAATCAGCCCTGAGTCACAGAGGGAGTGACCGTGTGACGGAGAAATTTTGAGCAGGAGCTTGAGGCTCACTCACACCTGGGTGTTAGAGGCACCAAAGTGTGAGGAAATAAATCAGCACTGAAAATTGAGGCCTAGTCATACTGGGAGTCACAGAGACGGTGACACTCTGAGGGAGCAGAGTGGATTGGGATCTGGTGGATTACACGTCCCTGGGAGTCACCGAGATGGTGACCCTGTGAGGTCTTCACAGAAGAAAATGAAAGTAAATTTGCTGATAATAAACCGTTACTTGCTGTAACTTGCTGCAAAATTTCATTTTCTTTCATGGAATTAGGGATGAAGGCTAAAATATCAGTAATAATTGAAAGTCTGAATCAGTATAATAAAGAATCTCAGTCAGCTACAAACCGATAAGGGAAAGCATGTGAAACGTATGCCTCTGATATTAACTTTATCCAACGTAATTCGTTGAGTAAGACTAAACACGTTTCAGCTTATGGTGTGGTAGTGCAGGTTGTTAAAACGGAAAACGATTTCTGTTACATTGGGAAGTCATAGCCCCTGCTGGTGTTCAAGACGAACACTGGGTCATGCAGCTCAGTTAATGACTGGAGATTCTGTGAGACATCTATGACGCTGAGAGTTAGGTGGAAAGCACTTAAAGTGTCATAACGGCCTGTAAGAAGGAAGGGAATGGGTGATCAGTCAAGAGATACGGTCAGGGAATACATTATTACCCTGGGGGGGAGGGGAGGTGAGGCTCCCTCCCCATTAAGTTTCCCAGTTTGGAAGCTGATGAAGATGCGGGCTGTGGGCTGCTCAGAGGAATGCAGTCAGAGCCATGTCTGTGGTACCACAAGCAGCCTGACTGAACAGGACAGGAGGGAGAAGGAAGGAGGGGCAGTAGTCACAGAGCAGTCAGGAAATTGAAGAAGGTGTCAGTGTTTCTGTGACTGTCAATGTAATTCCAGGATCGTGGTATCCAGAATGTCACAGTGTCCATCAAGTCTGCTCCACCATTCACATTTGACTGATCGGTTTTTCAAGCCCGTTTTCCTTCTTTCCCCCTTTGAGCTCATGGCAATCAAGAACTTTTCTATCTGTTTTTTAAATCTACTCAATGACCTTGCATCCATGGCCTTCTGTGGCAATGAGTTCCACAGATTCCCCACTCTCGGGCTGAAGAAATTTCCCCTTATCTCTGACCTAAAAGGTTTTCCCTTTACTCGAAGGCTGTGCCCTTGGTTACTCGTCTCTCCTGTCAATAGAAACATCTTCCCAACATCCACTCTGTCCAAGCCATTCAGTATTCTGTAAGTTTCAATCAGATCTCCCCTTGTCCTTCTAAACTCCATCACGTTTCGTCCCAGAGTCCTCAAACATTCCTCATCTTTTCAGCCTTTCATTCCTTGGATTTCCCTTGTGAACTTCCTCTGGACCTGCTCCAGGTCCAATGCATCCTTCCTGATCTATGGAGCCCAAAGTATAACGTATTCAAAAATGATATAAAGGAAAGCAAAGGATGAAGTGTAGAAGTATTGGTTCAGGATAGTGTTAGTTAATGAGTCTGAGATTAAGTTGATGCCTTCAAGTTCAGAATGAATTTGGCTGGAGCTTTAATTAAAAAAAGCTATAAGGTTACGCTGTGAGGGACCGTCTGTGGGCTACCAACTAGTGAAAAGGATACAGAGATGGCAACGTGATAGTGTTGAGAAACTTGCATTATCCAGATACAGGCTGGGATACTGACAGTGTCTGGACAGTGACGGATTGCATGGAAGAGAGCTTACTGCAGGAGTATATGCCCACCCCAAGGAACCATGTACTGTTGAACCTTGGAAAAGTGGTGGGGAAAGTGGATCCAGTATCAGATGGGAATATTTTCAGGTACGATGATCATTTTATTGTAACGCTCAGAATGATGGCAGAGAATGCTGTGTATTGACTAAGTTTGAGAAAAATTAATCGACTGGGAGCTGCCTTCACTGTGGTAAGAACGAATCTGGGAAAGTATGGCCGGAACACCAAGTTGGTCAGAAAAACAAAAATTGAACAATGGGCTCCACCAATGGCTTGTGTCAGTTCGAGGAATACTTCCTCACACTGGAAAGGCAGGGTAAACAAACCCAATGCTCCATCGATGACAATGGAGCAAAAGGTTAAGGTGAAGAAGAACAATTGAATAGCTGTCGGATAGAGAACAATATTGTGAACCAGGAGAAATGCTGAAGGTTTAGGGCCGAGATGATACAGCGGAGGAATTTGAGGGAAAGGAGAGCCAACATAAAGTTGTCACACCTCTAAGGAAGCGTGTGAAAAGGTGGAGTAAGGCTGATTCCACACTTGAGAGAGGATTTATATTGAGAAGAAGGGGAATGGCTGAGTGTGAGCTGAATACTTCATCTCTGTCTTTACCAAAGTGGCCGAACCCACCCAGGCCATGGTGACAGAGGAGGAAACTCTGTCACTAGAAAGGTACAACATTGATGAGGAATATCTTTGTGGTACAGGCAACAAACGTGTTTCATGTTTTTTTCCCTCGATATGTGTGACAGTAAATCATTCATTCATCCATTCATTCATGGAATAAAAGGGACTGTATCAATTTGGAAACAAAATTGACTGATGGGTAGGAAATCGAGAGGAATGGTCACTAGATTTTTAATTCAGGTTGGAGAAAGATTTTCAGTGAAGTTCTGCAGGATTCAGTTTTGGGGACCTCATTCATTTTGATATGTATGAACTATGTACATCTGGTGTGCAGGGACTCATTCAAAGGTTACAGTTGACGCAGCACTTAAAGAAATTGTAAACTGTGAGGAAAACATTATAGAGCTCTAAACTTACATTGCCAACTTCTTAGAAAGAGTAGAGAGGTGATTGATGAAGTTTGGCACATTGAAATATGAGAAATGCAAATTTCCAAAAAGAACATTAAAAGATAATATAAAATAGGCAGGAATACAGGAACAGAGGATGTGCAAAGATCAATGAAGTTTGTAGGACATTAAACATAGGCAAAGCCTACAATGTTCCTGTCTGAATAAATATTGATAGTGCAAGAATAAGGAGGTGATGTTGAATTTGCATCAAACACATTCGACCTCAACTGGAGTATCGTATACATTCCTGGGTGTCACATCTTAGGACTGATATGAACACATTGGAAAGGATGAAGAACTGATCTAAAAGAGTATTTCCAGGAATGAGTAAGATCAGTTATGAAGTCAGACTGAAAATGTTGCAACTGTTCTCACTGAAGTGAAGGTGGCTAAGAGGAGATCGGATGCAGTTTTTCAAAATCATAGACAGACTGAATAGATTAGATTGGATAAAACTGTTCCCATTTACAAAAAGAGGGAAAAACGAGAGGGCACAGATTTCACGTGATGTACAACAGGAGAAATCTGATTGAAGTAGTCAGGATACACTTGGATGTGTTGTAAATGGATGTTCAATGGACATGTTCAAGAGGGGATTGGATGATTATTGCGACTAAAAGAAATGTGTAACAGTATGGGGGAAAGTAGGCGATCAATACTCTGTAACGAACTCAGATGAAGAGCAGGTGCAAACATCATGGGTCAAATGACACCCTTCTATGCCTTAAGACTTCTGTGTGATTTGGTGCAGTCTCAAGAGTTCTCCAACTCTAATAACACTGTGTCTCCATAACCTCATTGATCCAGTGCGATCCATTCTTACCTCTGAAACATCCATCAGTCAAAGCACCCCTCCTTATCTCTGTAACTCTCACAGGCCATGTTATAAACCTTCTTTCTCTGCAATCTCCTCTAAATACTCCCTCTCTTTGTAATAATTCTGAAGGCCTGACAGCTCTCCTTTGTCTGTAATTACTCCGATATGTAGAAAGCTCCCAATCTTTACAATCTCCTCCAGCTCACGCAATCATCAGTCTATCAATGTCACTAACTCCCTCCACCCTGACAAATCTCATGATCTCCATAACCTCCTCCAGACATTGCACTGTTCATTATTCAGTGCACCTTTCTCCGTCCCTTACAAATCTGCCCATCGCTTAAACTTCCTCAAGTCCCTACAATTTTCCCTGTTGTCTAACGTGCACCAATGTGTGATCTTCTGTGTAAAATCCTCGTGTTCCTACAGCTCTGCTGATTCTGTAACCACCTTCTGTCCCTACACAACTCCCAATCTCTGCAGCCTCCACATTCTAAATCCCACCCAATCAGTGGAAACAACTCCAGCTCTCCTTATTTCTGCAATCACCACCAGAACAAAAGAACCCTCTATGTATCTTGAATCTTCATTAGCCCCTTCAAATATCACTGTCTCTGAAATTCCTCCCGCTACAGCAAAACTCAATATGAAATCTTCCAAGAAAAGTCCCATTCTTTTCAGAGAACCTCATCTTATTAATCTCCTGCAGTGCCAATACAAGGTTTTATTTTGTCTTCTGCAAGCTCACTATCTCAAACACTTCACCTATAACGTCCTTATTATCTCTAATCTCATTCACAACCTTGATCAGCTTGTATGTCTGTGACCTTCTCCAGGAGGAGGAATGGCTTTTCAGGAGTAGGGGTAGATTTTGTGTTTTGAGGATGTCATAAATGTATGACTGTTTGTAGAAAGTAGAGGATTTACAGAGATGGGAAGGGTGACAGAACATGAGGGATGTTGCAGAGACTGATAGTTGTAGGCACAGAGAAAATAATCTGTTGTTTGCCTGATTGGCTATATTTGAAGAGGAAAACATGCCATTAAACTGCAAATGTATGGCCCTATTATTGAGTTTGGGATCTGCCTGTTCTAACTGTGGGACTCCATACCGAAATAGGTGCGAGCAGCTGACCCTACAAAGGCTGGGCAGAGTCTGTAATCTTCCATATCGTATTTGGGAGATCAGTTCCAGGATAGGTGAGAGCAGCTAACAATATTCAGGCAAGTGAAGAAGCATGGGATTTCCCTGATCTGATTGTGGGACTCATTTCCAGAATGGATGCAAGTATCTATAAATATCTAGTGCGCTGGGCTTGTTCAGTTCTGAATGTACTGACCTATTTTGTATCTATATCTGCATGTGACTCCGAACCGACATTGTTACATCATACGTGACTGTTGAAAGACAGCAAATCCCAGATAGGAATACTTGACAAGGGTCACCTCGACAGAGCCTCAGATAAGATTAAGTTCTCACTTCCGGAAATGTTACAATTGAAAATTATTTTATGAGAACAAATCTTGTTTCATCTGGTGTGAATTCAGTCTGCATCATTGACCCGAATCTCTATAGTCGAAAAGATCAGTTCACCTGTCACAGTGTGGGCTCTATCTGTAGGCCTTGTGTGCCTTAACCTCTTCTCCCAACACCACTCAGCCCTCCCACCATCTCCCACATCTGTTGTATTCTTTTTCTGATACAGACAGACACGGGAATCATTTTCATCAGGTTTTGTGGAGAGTTTCTCTTTGCAAGTTTACGGTAGACAAAGTGAGCTCACTTTTCAATGATCCACCTCACTTTTCACTTCAACCAAAACCAAAAACTGTCTTTGTCCTTGTAATGTCCTTCAGTCCCTAGAACAATCCATATCTCTGTAATATCCCACTGTCTTCGCACACCTTCCTATCTCTGTAAACTTTTCCCAAATTTACATTCGTCATGGTTTCTGGTACTTGCTGTCTTCCCCAAATTCCTTCCTGTTCTTTCAACAAGGCCAATTGAAGAGTCGAACAAATAGAATGAAACAAGACAGATATGGCTGCAATGTGACCAAGACTGAGAACCGGATAATCAAAGGCTTTCAGCATTTATACAAGAAGGAGAAAAAGGCCACCACAACAAAGCAGCGTTGTATATAAAGGCTGCGATCAGTATTTTTGTGATGCTAATCAATTCACAACGCTACTCCTCTCTGTCCTCTCCCCGATCCCTTTGTATTGATTCTCTAGATATTGTCTAAATATCAGAAATTTCTACAACACAGAGGAGATTACTCTCTAAATTGTCCGCACTGATTAAAAAGAAGGTGCCACCCGCTTCATCCTTTAAAAAAAAAATCATTGTTATGGTATTACAGAGACTGTAGGACTTCAGGTTCAGATCTAGGCATATTTTTAAAATTTTGCAGCGTTTCTGCCTCGAATCCGCTTCCATGCAGGACTCCCAGATCCCTGCCTTACTCTGAGTGAAATAACAACTTCCCTCACTACATCTCCAATATTTCAACCAATTACATTAAATATTTGCTGCTGGTAACTGTACTCTCCAAGAAGAACAAGACAGTCTCTCTCTCTCTCTCTATCCAGGTCCTTGACAACATGTGCAGGTTAATCAAATCGACTCTCAGCATCATCCACTTCAACCTATTCTCATAACTGAATTATCACTTTCCCACGATAACAAATCTCTTCTGTACACCTCCAAGAGTGAAAAATGCTCGAAACGTCATTTCCCCTGGCACTCTGATGCTACCTGACCTACTGTGCTTTTCCCACATCACACTCTTGTACTGTAATTTCCAGCATCTGCAATTTTCACAATCTTCCTGTACACTCTCCATTCTAATTCCATCCTTCCATGTGATATAGTGACCAGAACTATATGCAGCACACAAGCTGTGACTGAACTAGCTATTTATACAGTTCTAGTATAAGTTTCCTGCTCTTTCATTCTGCACTTGAACTGAGAGAGGAAATGATGCCATTTGCTGCCTTATCTAGATTATTGACCAGCACAGCTACCTTTAGGGTAAAAGCAAATTACCGCGGATGCTGGAATCTGAAACCAAAAGAGAAAAATGCTGGAAAATCTCTACAGGTCTAGCAGCATCTGTAAGGAGAGAAAAGAGCTGACATTTCGAGTCTAACTGACCCTTTGTCAAAGCAAAAAAAGGGAGAAATAGGGAGTAATTTATACTAGGATCTGTCCACGCTGACAGTATACTCATTTATTGTGTATTCTTTCTATTGATTGCTTCCCTAAATGACTTGACTTGCACTTCTCCAGGTTGCTTGGTACATTCAACTGGAGCACATAGCTTCCATTTTTAAGCAGACTGCTATGTGTTCGCTCATCAAATCAAGTAAGTCACATTAACTGTACGATTCTCTGCATGAAAACCAAACAGTCAGATTAATTATATACAGCTTTCCCTGCAGCAATTCAGGCTGACAGTCCTGGATTCCTTTGGGAGTTTCTAAGGGTCCATTCTTCCTGCCTCGCAATTCCGATCTATAAGTATTCAGTCAGCCCCTTGCTTCATAATAAACTAAGCTACAATATCAGCAGGTCTCTGACACTTTGCCTCTATTCAGTGAGCAACCGAAAATGATGAACAATGAACAAACATGGCAGGGGATTTTTCTCCCCAGCTTCTTTTAGGGATGTGAATCTCCTTTATAGGTCCTCTCTCTTTAAGTTTATAACTTACAATATTTTGCACGACAAAATCTACACAAGACAAGGGCCGGAATCTTTTGACTTGGCCAATCTCATTTCTATCAGTTTCATGGAGGTTTTGTCTCCCCAAGTCTAAGTGAATGTTCTTATAAAAACAATATCCTGAATCTCCCTCATTAACTACATGCCCTGCCCCTATGTCTATTCTTTCATCTGATAGGAGCCCAATGATTACTTTCTGGTTTGTTATAGTTATAAAAACTGCCCACTGCCCAGATGTCCCAGAATGCACATGAGTCCCCGCTACAGGTGCCATTTTTAAAAAGTCATTACACTCTTGGATTGACAATCCGAAACTGTCCCGGATATGACATCAGGGGAGGGGGTGGGGGGGGGGTGTGATTAATAAAGGTAATAAACTGACGGCCCCAATTTGTGGCTGATCCCCTGAGGCGTGGTGGATGTCATGCTGCAGGACAGGGACATTACCTTCCTCCAGGATAAATAGACAGTCATTTCCCAGGGAGTCCAGAACTAGAAAACAGAGATTTAGGGTGAGAGGGAAAAGATATAATATAGACCTAAGGGGCAACATTTTCACGCAGAGGGTAGTGCGTGTATGGAATGAGCTGCTAGAGCATGTGGTGGAGGCTGGTACAATTGCATCAATAAAGAGGCATTTGGATGTGTATATGAATAGGAAGGGTTTGGAGGGATAGTGACCGGGTGCTGGCAGGTGGGACTGGATTGGGTTGCGATATCTGGTCGACATGGGCAGGTTGGACTGAAGGGTCTGTTTTCATGTTGAACATCTCTATGACTCTATGACTGGCAGGGGAAGCCATGAAACCAGACCTGCTAACTTGTCTGAGATTGACCCGTGAGCCAGTGAGGTGCCAGCCTTCTGGGTGAATGCCCAACAATGTAGGAAGGACGTCAGTGACCAGGGTAAGTGCCACCATCTGCAATTTGTGAACTTGTCCTCTCTCTTTCTCTCTCTCTCTCTCTCTGTTACTGCACCCACCTCCCACCAAGACCCATGTTCTCCTACTCTCACTGAATGCAGCACCTTCTCTTGGTTTCTCTCTGACCTCTTCTCAGACCCGCTCGCCAGCTCTGCCTGGAGTCTGTGCTGCCATTCACTCAGTCAGGACACCTCCCTACCTATCCCTCAGATCTCTCAGCACTAACAGCTATACCAACCACTTCCATCTCCCTAATGCCTCTTGATAATTCTCTCATTCCAGGAGGAACTATCCCACAATAGGGCAGAAAGAGCCAAGAGGGGTATGAGACAGCCCAACATTCAGCTCCTCACCCCCTCACAGGGGAAGGATCCTGACCCTAACAACCACTAGAGGCTGATAGACTGTGTCCAAACTCCCAGACTGGGATCTGAGACTCTGCTTGACTCACTGTGCTGGGCACCATGACTGACTGTGGACAATGATATTCAGCTTCCTGGGTTTGTGTCTGTGCTAAACACCAAGGCAATACAGCAGGCGGGTGAGACTGGTAGCTCTAGCTGAGGGGAAACACTGTTGAGGGCAGGGTATGACAAGGCAATAATTCTGTGAGCGTTCAAGTCCGCTAAAAGTGAATGTGTACAAAAACGGAATGAGCAGCCCAGAGGGTCAATTCATGAGCTGGGTGGGTGTCCCTGAGCACAGTGTCCTTGCAGCACTATTGAGTGTGTACAAACAAGAGTGAGCAGTCCAGAGGGATAGTCCATGAGTTGGGTGGGTGTTCCTGAGTACAGTGTCCTTGCAGCAGCATTGAGTGTATACAAACACAGAGTGAACAGCCCAGAGTGACAGGCCATGAGCTGGGTTGGTGTCCCTGAACACAGTGTCCTTGCAGCGGCATTGCAATGAGGGTTGTCAGTGCACCCTGAGCTGCAGCATTGAAGTATAGAAGCGTACCGTTAGTTCGTCGGAGATGTGCTGGGATGGCATGGTGAGGCTGGCATGTGTCAGATGCCAGCATTCTTGGGTGTATAGTACATGCAGCTTCTGTTCATGCAGTGTCCCCCGAGATGTTGATGTCCAGGATAGAAGTCTGCAGGAGCGAGCAGCGAGATGAAGTTACCAGGTACCAGGTCTGACTTTCATGTCAAATTCTCTATATTGAGTTTCCCCACAGTGGGGGAGGATAGGAAGCTGCAAGTTGATGGGGTGGGGTGGGGGATCCACAATAATGTAGCTGTTGATCATCAGTAATCGTTCAGTCAGTCCCGTGCTTAAAGAACAGTACAACACAGGAACAGGCCCTTCAGCCCAGCAAGTCCGCACTGACCCATGATGTCATTCCAAAGTTAAAACAAAAGTATTTGCTCCAATGCCTTCTATGTCATTCTATTCCTTACTTACTCATACTTGTGCCAAGATCCCTCTTAAACCTTGCTATATTGGCTTCTTCCCCTCTAGCAGTGCATTCCAGGCACTTTCACATTCTGTCTGGAATAGCAAAAAAAAAACTTAGCTATCACATCTCCTGAACTTTCTCCCTTTTACCTAAAACCTACGGTCCTGAGTAATTGATATTCCTACTCTGGGGGAAAAAAAGCCTCTAACTGTCCTTCTATCTATGCCTCTGACAATTTTGTAAATATCTATCAGGTCGCCCCATAGCCAATGATGCCCAGGTGCACACGAACCATGTGTGTTCAATTTCTCCTTCTGGCTAATACCCTCCAAACCAGACAACATGCTGGTAAAACTTTTCCATACCCTCTCCAGCATTTCAACATCGTGTGGCAACCCGTAATGTACACAGTATTCTAAATGTACCTCGAACGAAGCTTCTCTACAGCTGCAATATGACTTGTTAATTTTCACACTGCATCCTCCGATGCCTGTCTGTAAGTTTGCCGTCAGTCTTCTTGATCACTCGATCCACAGTGTTGCCACTTTAAGGGAACTGTGGAGCTGTACACCAAGATCCTTCGGATGTTGATGCAATCAGTAGTTTTTCCATCCACTTCTCTCCTGTATTAGACCTTCTAAAATGCATCACATCACAATTGTCCAAATAAAGTTACATCTGTGTTTTCACTGTCCAAGTCTGCAGCTGACCTATATCCTGCTGTCTTCTCTGGCAATCATCCTCACAATCTGCAACTCCACCAATCAATTTACAGATCTCCAGTCACAAAAAAAAACACTGTTCCACCACAACTCTGTCTTCTATGACCAAGCAGTTCTCTATCCATCTTACTAATTGACCGCTGATCCCATTTCAATTCACCTTCTGTATGAGCCTGCCATAAGGAACCATATCAAAGGCCTTGCGAAGGTCCAATTGGCCAACATCCAGCCCCATGCCGTCATCAGTCCTGTCACTTCCTGAAAATAATCAATCAAGTTTGTGAGACATGATTCTCCCCCCACAACTGTGTTGCCTGTTGCTAGTAAGTCCAGACTAGAGTACTGTTGGAGCTGCACTCATTCAGACAAGTGATTATTCCATCATATTCCGGACATGAACATTGGAAAGTAGATTAGATTCCTTACAGTGTGGAAATAGGCCCTGCAGCCTCACCAATCCACATCAATCCTCCGAAGAGTAACCCACCCACACCCATTTCCCTCTGACTAAAATACTTAACAATTTATTATGGCCAATTCACCTGGCCGGCGGGAGGAAACGCATGCAGACACGGGGTGAATGTGCAAATTCCACACAGTCACCCAAGGCCGGGATTGAACCCAGGACCTCGGTACTGCGCGGGCGCAGTGCTAAACAGTGAGTCACCATGCTGATCTGGATGGTTCCCGTAGAGTGGAGGTATGTCGGGCCGTGATGGTTACTGTACAGTGGGAGGTATGTCGGGCCGTGATGGTTAGTGTACGGTGCAAGGTATGTCGGACTGTGAGGTTGCAGACTGAGCTGTACAGGGTATGGTTCTGCTGCTGCTCATGGCCCATCGCACTTCATAGATGCGTGATCATTTGTTGCTCAATCTGTTTAACATCTGTCCCATTAGGAACCCACATCATGGTGAGGAGGGTCTGCAAAATGTGAAGCTAGCCCTTGCTCCCCATAAGGACTGTGCAGTGACCATTCTCACCGATATATTAAATGGAGAGGTGTATCTGCGGTAGGCAGATCGGTGATGATGTGGTCAATTATATTTTCCCTTTTATTGATTCCCCTATAACCTGTCACAGAGCAGTCTAGTAGCCACAGGACCCAGCATCAAGACTGAGCAGGATATTGATTATATACAAAGATTGATTAGATAGCCTCTGCCTGGCTATGTCCTGTCAATGGAACATAATCTACCGGAGAGGACGGTGGTGTTGCCAGGGACATAGTCCTGTTCACAGAATCCTGCTTTACAGGCAATATTTGACTGTTTTTTTTTATTAGCCCTTGGGAAATATACAACAGGTCACTTTTACATTTTGTAATATGAAGAGTTAATATCACTTTGTTTCTTACATATTTTTAAATAATCCAAACATTATTTTTTTCAGTTGAAAACAATTCAAGTGAACAATAATACCAGAGCGCACACCTAACTATTACACAATTCAGTGACTGTAGTAAAAAGCCGATTCATGTTCAGATCAGTGAACACATCATATTGCAGGCAGCAGAGCTGTTGGAAATGACTTTGAGGAAAAGCCTGAATTCAGACACAGTGTTACTGGCCCTCACCATGACCTCCAAAACACTGACCATCTCCAAAATCTGTCCAGAGAGCTTCAAAACTGGAGCTGGGCGGTTACTCCAGAATCCCTCACAATCAACTGATTAGAGACATACTTGAACAATGGGGAGATGTGTGTGGGGCAGACTGGCCAATGGACTAGCACATGGTGCTGATCCAGACGCAGTTCAACATTTATAACAATGACCTGGAACCAACCAAGTATTGTCAGGATATCTCTTCTGGTATGCCACCTAAACTCTAATTCTGCACCTTGGACCCGATCCTGAATGAAGGTGTTATAAAGGTGATGGGCTCCTGCAGCACATGGCATCATACATTGAATCCCTCATGTACCATATCCAGTGTATGTCAGCTCCACAATGTCAGTGTCCAAACAGAATTATGCAGCCCCATTGATGGCCAGTATGATCCCAGCCCAACGACCTTGTGTGTGATTTGAGCTGAAACTTTCGGTGTAACTGTTTGCAGCATTGTTCCAACCATTAACAGCAAAGTCTGTTTACTGAAGGTCCGACATCCTTTCATAATACCAACTTTTAGATTGTCCAATAAGCACAAAATCTCCCTTTTATTCAGTTAATTTTTATAACAACATGATGAAAACAGTGCACAACTCACAGTATGGAGCATTGAATTGCTGAGTCTCATTTCCACACCCAAGACCAAATAATTATTAAGTGCAAAGACTTTGAAAATATACAATTATCTTCCATTGCATTAATGTTGTGAACTAATAGTCGACTATCATGCTCCTCAGATGCTGCCTGAACGGCTGTGCTTTTTCAGAAACACACTTTTTGTCTCTGATCTCCAGCATCTGCAGTGCACATTTTCTCCCTGGTAATATCCACTCATAATCATTTTTCGTGGCAACAACATCACTGTCGTTAAACATGTTACAGTCAGATATGCGTACATTTTCAGTTGCTTCTATCTATCTCAGAGCTCAGTAATGTGGGATATGAATGTGAGTGTCTGTGTGATGCTCCGTATGTAGACCATGCCCCTGAGAGACTGACAGATTGTTTCAAACAGCCTATTCCTTCAGTTGTTCACACTAAACAGGTTACTGCCTGGACCCAATCAGCCTGAGCTCATAAAACCCAAAGCACAGGGTCCAGCACAGGGCATGTTTGGACAGTATTTTTCATTTTAATTTATTCATGGAATGTATCTGGGCCGGTATTTATAGCCTGTCACTTGTTGCCCTTGAGAAGGTGGTGGTGAGCTGCTTCACTGAACCACTGCAGTCCATGTGTTGTAGTTAGACTTCCAATACCATTCGGGAGGTACATTGAAACAGTGATACTGAAGGAACAGCAATAAACTTCCCAACCAGGATAGTGGATGGCTTGGAATAGAGCGTGAACATGGTGGGGGGGGGGGGGGGGGTGGCGGGTCCCATGAATCTGCTTCCCTTGTCCTTCTTGATGGTGGTGGTTTCAGAGGTACGTTGTAAGGAGCCTTGGTAAATTTCTGTAGAGCACCGTGTAGATGGCAGGAATTGCTGCACCTGAGTGTCAGTGGGTGAGGGGTGAAGCTGCACTGAGCCAGGCAAATGGTTAGTATTCCATCACACCCACATTCAATGTGTGTTTTATAGATGGTGTGCAGGCTTTCGGAAACCATGGGTTAAGTTATTTGTGCAGGATTCCTAGCCCCTGATAAATTCTTGGAGCAAACAAATTAATATGCGTCAAAGTGTGGTGCTGGAAAAGCACGACATGTCAGGCAGCATCTGAGGTACAGGAGAGTCAATGTTTTAGCAGAAGCCCTTCACAGGACTGGGTAATGAAATTCTATGGTCAGTCCAGTTCTGGTTAATGGTAATCCCTGGGATATTGCTAGGTAGGTGTTCAGTGATGGTGCTGGCATTCACCGTTACAGGATATCGTTCAATTTTCTATTGTTAGAAATAATCGTTGTCTGGCGCATGTGTAATGGAAATGGCAACTTGTTATTTGTAAGCACACACCTGCATATTTCCAAGTCCTGTTGCATTTGGACAAGGACTGCTTCAGTATCTGAGTAAATGGTCTTGAACATTGTCCAATAATTGGCAATCTTCCTCACTTGTTACTTTATAATTTAGAGATGGTCATTTATGAAGCAGCTGAAAATTATTGGGCCTAGGGCAGAGAGCACTGTTATAGCTCACTGATGCTGTCCCGCCCTCTGAGCTCGGAAGTTTGCTTCTCATTCTACCTGCTCCAGAAGTGCTTAACAACATACCTGAATGGGATAATATTACAATATCTACCACAACGAGCTCAGTGAGGACTTGGTGAGCTCAATCAGTTGGACGACTGGTTTGCAGAGTAGATTAATGCCAACCCGTGTGGGATCTATTCCTGCATTGACTAAGAGAAATGTTGCTACTCAACCTCTCCCTTACTTGAGGCATGATGACTATCCAGTTAAACTACCGTCAGTCGTCTCTGTCCAACGAGATCCCATAGGAGTTTGATGTCTTACCTTTTCATTTCTGATTTCCAGGCTTACCCAAAAACACCTCCACTTGGGAACTGCTGCAGAGCTGTCCTGGAGCTAAGATGACTGCTCTCCCCCAATCCCCAGTCACATTCCTTTGGACCAGGTATGACTTCAGCCAGTGCAGATGTTTCCTATTTGATCCAGCATTGATATTAATCCTGGATATGACACTAGGTCAAATGCAGTTATGCTGCTGTTAGCTGCAGTCACTCTGGCCTCTACTCTAGAATTCAACCATTTGTTTGCTTGTTGGACACCTTCAAACCAAGGCTTCAATGAGCTCAGGAAATGAGTGGCTCTGGCAGAGCACATACTGAGCTTCAGGTTGGTGCTGAGGAAGTGCTGCTTGATCCCACTGTAGATGACATCATCCATCCCTTTATTAATGATAAGGTTTAGAACAATGGGCAGTCATTGATTGCCTGATGTTTTATCTGTGTGTGTACGGGACACACCCGGATAGCTTCTCACATTGTCAGGTTGGTCCCAGTGCTGTATCCCCACAGTAACAGCCTGAATGGAATGTTATCAGGGCCACAGCCTTTGCATTATCCAATCTCTCCAGCCACCTGTAGATACCATATGAAACGTTTTGGATTAGCTGAAGACTGCCATCTGGAGGAGACTAAAGTAGATCATCCCACTGACCCATCTGCCTGAACATTGCTGTGAATGTTTCAGCCTTAGCTGTTCTATTGTCATGCTGGGCCCTTCCATCTTTGAGGAAGGTGGTTTTTCTGGATTGTCCTCCTCCAGTGAGTTGCTTGATTGACCACCAACATTCACACTGATTGCAAGTGACAGGATTACAGAGATGAGGTCTGATTTGTTAGTGAGATCTGTCTGTCACTTGAAGCTGACACTATCTGATGTGTAAGTGGCCCAAATTGGTAAGCTCACCTCATTGTGAGTTGTACCTAGTGCTGCTCCTCGCAAGCCCTCCTGTATTCTCCATTGAACAAGGGTTTATCCCCGACTTGATTTTTAAGGTAAAGTGGAACATATGCCAACAGTGACTGTGAAAATTGTGCTGGATGCAATTCTGCTGCTGTTGGTAATGTTGGGGTGTGTCTGTGTGGGATACTCTTCGGAGGGTTGGTATGGACTTGCTTGGCCGAAGAGCATGTTTCCACACAGTAGGGACTTTATGAATTTTATGACTCACCTCCCATAGCCCAAAGCTGAGTTACTAAAGTTTTCCCGTTTAATATGGCGATACAGAAGATATTCGCAATGTAAAAGTGGGATTTTAGTCTCCAGAAATATTGTGTGTGGTAGTCACCGTTCCCAATAAGGTCATCGATCAATGTGTCTGCAGCCCGTAGATTGGTGAAGATGAGATCAAAGATGTTTCTCCCTCTCAGTCGTTGCCTCCCCACCCAGTGCAAACCCAGTCTCACAGTTATGTCCTTTTGGTGTTTTGAAATAGCCCACCCAGTATATAGTCTCCAGCTTTATCACTCTCTCAGTGCTTCCTCGAAGTGTTTTTCAATGTCGAGGGACACTGAACCATGAGGCTGTGGGAAGGGAGTCAGCACGAAGTTTCCGTGTCAGTGTTTGATCAGACACCATGAAGCTGAGGGAGGGGAGTCAGCAGGAGGTTTCCGTGTCAGTGTTTGATCAGACACCATGAAGCTGAGGGAGGGGAGTCAGCAGGAGGTTTCCGTGTCAGTGTTTAATCTGACACCGTGAGACTTTGTTATATCACATTGTTGCTTGAGGAGTCTGTAGGACACCTCTCCCAGGTCTAGCCCTAACCGCCAGACGTTAGGAACGAAGGTTTTCCAGGGTTTGCAGGGCTTTTTTATTATTGTTGCTATCAACCGAAGGCCCTCTCCTGTGCTGAATGAGGCTGACTCTATTTCTCTTGTGATTGGACAGTCCAAAGTCTCACTCCTTCAGTTCCTTCCAGTGCCTTGTCTACTCCACAGATTTCTACAATATTTTCTCTATTAAGACATCGCAAAATTCCATTTTTAAACTATCTACATGTATCTCTCTATTTTTCCCTGTCATCTCCTCCAACCGCTATATCCCTCCCCATCTCTCTTAACCTCATGCTGCTGCACCTCTCCCCATATTCTGTGAATGAATTTGAAAAATATCTCTAACCTATTCTATCATGCACAGGCCACGCTATCTCTCGGCCATCTCCAACCTTGCTTTCCTCTCTCTATACCATCTCCAGCATTGCATTCCTATCTCTGTGACATCTCCAGCCTTGCTTTCCTCGCTCTGTAACATCTCCAGCCTTGCATTCCTATATCTGTTACATCTTCAGTCTTGCCTTAACATCCTGCCCTGTCCTGTCTATAGTTTCAGGGCAACAGAATATTGAGTTGTTAGCCCTGACCTCCCTCAAACACGTCTCTGTAATGGCAAAAATGTCACACCTGTCCATGTCAACTCATTCCCTTATCACATCAGTCTGTCTGATAATACTCCCAGCTTTAACGAACCTTCGGAGTGCTTCAGTCATTCACTGTTTCTTAACAGGCTGCCCAAACCATGAACCAAATTTTAACTCTCACTGAATGTATATTTGTTGAATTGCAATTTACTTTTTAAAAAATGATTTCATCAAATGCAACTTTCCAGACCTGAGCAGTCAGCTCCACATACAATGAGTTTCTGATGATTAATTCCCCACTTAGTGTGCGAGGGGACAGCCCTCAGTCATGGAGAAAGTGAGTTCTGCAGTTGATGGAGATCAGAATCGAAAAGTGTGGTGCTGGAAAAGCACAGCAGTTCAAGCAGTATCCAAGGAGCAGAAAGTCGATGTTTCAGGCATAAGCCCTTCATGAGGAAAGCACTGGTGCATTCTTTTACTTTCATTCCGTAATTCGCAGAATGTTGGGAACCTTACTACTTCAGGAAGTCAGCACTGTATGTTACAATTAAATGGAAAGCAGTCAATCAATTGGTTGGACAGCACGTAGACAAGTTGATGGGAAGTGCACACTGATTGAAGTACAAACATAAGGATAGATAAATCCCCTGGGCCATATGGGGTTACCCTAGTTTACTCCAGAAAGTGACGGAAGAGATTGGTGTACCTTTGGTGATTATCTTTGCGTCCTCACTGTCCACTGAAATAGTGCCAGATGACTGGAGAGTGGCAAATGTTATTCCCTTGTTTGGTAAAGGGAATAGGGATAACCTTGGGAATTACAGAACAATATGTCTTCCATCAGTGGTGTGCAAAGTATTGGAGCTGATTCTAAGAGACAAGACTTGCAATTACTTAGAAAACCATAGTTTGATTAGTGATAGTCAAAATTGCTTTGCGATGAGCAGGTCATGCCTCACAAACCTTATTGAATTCTCTGAAGATGTGAAAAAAAAACATTGATGAAGGTAGCCCAGTAGATGTGGTGAACAAGAATTTTAGCAAGGCGTTTAGTAATGTTCCTAATTGTAGGCTCATTCGGAAGATAAGGAGGCATGGGACGCAGGGACATTTGGCTGTCTAGATATGGACTTGGCTGGCCCATTGAAGAGAGAGGGTGGTCGCAGATGAAAAATATTCAGCCTGGAGTTCAGTGACCAATGGTGTTCCACAGGATTTGGCTCTGTGACCTGTGCTGTTTGTGATTTTTATAAATGACTTTGACGAGGAGGTGGAATGGTGGGTTAGTAAGATTGACGATGGCATGAAGTTTGGTGGAATTGTGTTAGTGTGGAGGACTATTGTAGATTGCAATAGGGCATTGACAAGATGCAGAACTTGGCTGAGAAGTGGCAAATAGAGATCATATTTTAAAATGTGAAGTAATTTATTTTGGAAGGTTGCATTTGCATACAGAATACAGGGTTAAAGGGAGAATTCTTGACAATGTGGTGGAACAGAGGGATCTTGGGACCCGTGTCCATAGATCCCTCAAGGTTTCCACCCAAGTTGATAGGGTTGTGAAGAAGGTGATGTTGTGCTGGCTTTCATTATCAGAGGGATTGAGTTTAAGAGCAGCGAGCTTAATGCTTAGCTCTATAAAGCTGTGTTCAAACACACTTGGAATATTGTGTTCAGTTCTGGTTGCCTCCTTATAAGAAGCATGTGGAAGCCTCAGAGAGTGTGCAGAGAGGAGATTTACCAGGATGCTGCCAGGACTGCAGGACATGTCTTAGGATGAAAGTTTGAGGGAGTAAGGGCTTTTCTCCGTGGAGCGAAGAAGGATGAGAGGTGACTTGATAGAAGTGTACAAGATGTTGAGAGACAATGATTGGATAGCCAGAGACTTTTCCCATGGCAGAAATGGCTATCAACAAGGGAGAAAATGTTAAGGTGATTGGAATAAGGTTTAGGGGAGATGTCAGAGGTTGGTTCTTTACACAAAGAGTGGTGGGGGAGAATGCACCGCCAGTGATGGAAGTAGAGTTAGATACATTAGGGATAATTAAGAAGACTCTTGGATAGCACATGGAAGTTAGTGCATTGAAGGTTATGTAGGTTATTCTGATCTTAGAGTAGGATAAAAGTCCAACAAAATATTGAGGGCTGAAGGGCTCTTGCTGTGCTGTACTGTTCTATGTTCCAAGTTTCACTCAGCTTGAGGATTTTCATCAGTTGTTGAACGTGTGAGGGAGTGAGGTGTGTGAGGGAGTGAGGTGTGTGAGGGAGTGGGGTATGTGAGGGAGTGGGGTGTGCGAGGAAGTGGGGTGTATGAGGTCAGGAAGCTGGGGAAAAACGTTAGGCCAAGACTTCCAGTTATGGTGTACTGGATTAGTGGTGCTGGAAGAGCACAGCAGTTCAGGCAGCATCCAACGAGCAGCGAAATCAACGTTTCGGGCAAAAGCCCTTCATCAGGAATAAAGGCAGTGAGCCTGCTGCATGGAGAGATAAGCTAGAGGAGGGTGGGGGTGGGGAGAGAGGAGCATAGAGTACAATGGGTGAGTTGGGGAGGAGATGAAGGTGATAGGTCAAGGAGGAGAGGGTGGAGTGGATAGGTGGAAAAGAAGATAGGCAGGTCGGACAAGTCAAGGAGACAGTAAGTGAGCTGGAAGTTTGAAACTAGGATGAGGTGGGGGAAGGGGAAATGAGGAAGCTGTTGAAGTCCACATTGATGCCCTGGGGTTGAAGTGTTCCGAGGCGGAAGATGAGGCGTTCTTCCTCCAGGCGTCTGGTGGTGAGGGAGCGGCGGTGAAGGAGGCCCAGGACCTCCATGTCCTCGGCAGAGTGGGAGGGGGAGTTGAAATGTTGGGCCACGGGGCGGTTTGGTTGATTGGTGCGGGTGTCTCGGAGATGTTCCCTAAAGCGCTCTGCTAGGAGGCGCCCAGTCTCCCCAATGTAGAGGAGACCACATCGGGAGCAACGGATACAATAAATGATATTGGTGGATGTGCAGGTGAAACTTTGATGGATGTGGAAGGTTCCTTTAGGGCCTTGGATAGAGGTGAGGGAGGAGGTGTGGGCACAGGTTTTACAGTTCCTGCGGTGGCAGGGGAAAGTGCCAGAATGGGAGGGTGGGTCGTAGGGGCGTGTGGACCTGACCAGGTAGTCACGGAGGGAACGGTCTTTGCGGAAGGCGGCAAGGGGTGGGGAGGGAAATATATCCCTGGTGGTGGGGTCTTTTTGGAGGTGGCGGAAATGTCGGTGGATGATTTGGTTGATGCGAAGGTTTGTAGGGTGGAAGGTGGGCGTTGTGTCCTTGTTACGGTTGGAGGGGTGGGGTCTGAGGGCGGAGGTGCGGGATGTGGACGAGATGCGTTGGAGGGCATCTTTAACCACATGGGAAGGGAAATTGCGGTCTCTAAAGAAGGAGGCCATCTGGTGTGTCCTATGGTGGAACTGGTCCTCCTGGGAGCAGATACGGCAGAGGCGGAGGAATTGGGAATACGGGATGGCATTTTTGCAAGAGATAGGGTGGGAAGAGGTGTAATCCAGGTAGCTATGGGAGTCAGTGGGTTTGTAAAAAATGTCAGTGTCAAGTCGGTCGTCACTAATGGAGATGGAGAGGTCCAGGAAGGGGAGCGAGGTGTCAGAGATAGTCCAGGTAAATTTAAGGTCAGGGTGGAATGTGTTGGTGAAGTTGATGAATTGCTCAACCTCCTCGCGGGAGCACGAGGTGGCGCCAATGCAGTCATCAATGTAGCGGAGGAAGAGGTGGGGAGTGGTGCCGGTGTAATTACGGAAGATCAACTGTTCTACATATGCCGGTGTAATTACAGAAGATCAACAGTTATGGTGTGCATGGTTACATTCACCTGAGTGCCAGCACAATATGTGTGGTTACCAAGACTAGACAAAATCAACCAAGTTCAGTTATTAACATGATTCCTGGCTTGACGTTAGCTCCTGGTTTCTTCCGATACATTCTATTGGGTGGCCCATGTCTTAATACCTGACCATCCACAGACATGTACAATTTTATTTTGATAGTGGCGAATGTGAAGGTACATTTATTCGATATAATTTCAGAGGATTCACCGTGAGACACAAGATGCTGCAGAAGACTGTCAATTGTGAACAGTTTCACCCAGTGTCTGGTCCAGGGAGCAGATGTATGGACTCTGGGGGACATGCCAGATGTCAGCACCATAAGCAACATCCTGTGAGTCTGACACTCCATGTCCATACAACTGCTCTCTGGGCCATGCTCTGACTGAACATGAATTTGTAAGAACTGGTTCCTCGTCAATCATTGGTATCTAATTTGGACAGCATTTATGCCTACACTGAGAGCAGTGATAGCCTTTGCTTAGTTTGCTCCTACTCCAGATGGATTCCAAATGATTCTTTGTGAAGGAATGATTGAATGACTGCCCTGACCCAGGTTGGAAACTATCTGGACAGATTCAGGAACAGGCCAGTGTCTCACTCAGTGCTACAGGCAGCCGTGATGTCCAGTAGCACTGTACCCGAATTCAGGCCTTTTGGAATCCACTTTTAATGTCAGTCATGATTGCAACGTGGTGGGTCTACTGACCTGAACAATAATCAGGTGTTTGCCATGTTTTTGAATATGCAATAAGATATGAGCTACAATTATGCAACTGAACAATAATTGCATCATCTCTGAAAACAATAAAGTTGATTCTAGATTGATGGAACTAAAATATAAACACCTAACAATAGTTTATGATAGAAAAGTAAAGAGTGCATGTTTTGTTTAGTACCGAAAAAGAACATGTTGTCTGACTAATCTGGTGATCACGATTACACAGTGAATGTCAGTATTCAAGTGCATACATTGTTGCTCTATCATTTGCAAAGTAGTTGACCTCTAATATTCTAAGTGAGCAAACGATTGAACAATCGAATAGAATTATCATTCTGACACATTTAAATATAATCAATCGATTCAATTTCTCTGAGAAATGTGCGAGCTTCAGCTATTTGCCAACAATTCTATTCGTTTTAAAATGGTGATGGAAAAGTTTATACCAGATCTAAAAGTTGAACTTCTAAATTGGAGTAAGGCCAATTTCGATGGTATCAGGCAAGAACTTTCAAAAGCTGATTGGGGGCAGATGTTCGTCCAGATGGACGGCTGAAAAGTGGGAAGCGTTCAGAAATTAGATAACGAGAGTCCAGAGACAGTATATTCCTGTTAGGGTGGAATGAAAGGCTGGTACGTATAGAGAATGCTAGATAACTAAAGACATTGAGGATCTGGTTAAGAAAAAGTTGGAAGCATATGACAGGTACAGGCAGGATAGATCGAGTGAATCATAGAAGAGTACAAAAGCAGTACGAGTATACTCAAGAGGGAAATCAGGAGGGCAAAAAGGGGACATGAGATAGAATTAAGGAGAATCCAAAAGGATTTTATAAAGACATTAAGTCCAAAAGGTTAATAGGGAGAGAATAGGGCCCCCTCAAAGATCAACAAGGAAGCCTTTGTGTGGAGCCACTGGAGATGGGGGAGATACTAAATGAGTATTTTGCATCAAAGTGTACTGTGAAAAAGTACATGAAAGATATAGAATATAGGGAAATTAATGGTGACATCTTCAAAAAAGTTCATATTACAGAGGAGGATGTGCTGGATGTATAGAAGCACATAAAATTGGATAAATCCACAGGACTTGATCAGGTGTAACCGAAAACTCATGGCAAGCCAGGAAAATGATTGCTGGGTCTGTTACTGAGATACTTGTAACATCAACAGTCACAGGTGAGGTGCCAGCGGACTGGAGGTTGGCAAAAGAGGTGCCACTGTTTAAGAAAGCAGTTACAGCTGGGGGAAAGGCAAGTACTATGCAATTAGGCAAGATTTAGGAAGCAGAGGATGAGGAAGGAAACTGCAGGGGGTGGGCGCATTAGAAATGTGGAGATTATTCAAGGAAAAGTTCCTGTATGTCCGAGATAAGTATGTAGCTGTCAGGCAGGGAGCTGTCAAGCTGTAGAGCGCGGGAGCCGTGGTTAATGAAGGAAGTGGAATCGCTGGTCAAGAGGAAGAAGAAGGCTTATGTTAGGATGAGATGTGAAGTCTCAGGTAGGACGCTTGAGGATTACAAGAGTAGCCAGGAAAGACTTAAATAGAGCGCTCAGAAGAGCCAGGAGGAGACATGAGAAGTTAGTGGCAGATAGGATCAGGGTAAACCCTAAGGCTTTCTATTGGTATTTAAGGAATAAAAGAATGACGAGAGTAAGGTTAGGGCCTATCAAGGATAGTAGTGGGAAGCATATCATGAATATTTTTCGACAGTATTCACTTTAGAAACGACAATGTTGTCGAGGAGAATACTGAGGTACAGGCTACTAGTCTAGGTGTGATTGAGGTTCACAAGGAAGAGGTATTAGAAATCCTGCAGAGTGGAAAAATAGATAAGTCCCCTAGGCCGGGTGGGCTTTATTCTAGGATCCTCTGGGAAGCCAGGGAAGAGATTGCCGAGCCTTTGGCATTGATCTTTAAATCGTCGTTGTCTACAGGAATTGTTCCAGAAGGCTAGAGGATAGCAAATGTGGTTTTCCTGTTCAAAAAGGGGAGTAGAGACAATCCAGGTAATTATAGACCAGAAAGCCTTACTAAAGTTGTTGGTAAAGTGTTGGAAAATGTTATAAGAGATAGGATTTATAATCATCTCGAAAATAATAATCTGATTATGGATAGTCAGCCCAGTTTTGTGAAGGGTAGGTCGTGCCTCGCACATCTTATTCAGTTCTTTTAGAAGGTGACCAAAACAGGTAGATGAAAGTAAACTGTTCAACGTGGTGTATCAGGATTTCAGCAAGGTGTTCGATAAGGTTCCCCACAGCAGGCTATTGTACAAAATACGGTGGAATAGGATTGTGGGAGATATAGCAGTTTGGATCAGTAATTGGCTTGCTGAAAGAAGACAGAGTGGTGGTTGATGGGAAATGTTCATCCTGGAATCCAGTTACCAGTCGTGTACCGCAAGCGTTTGTGTTGGGACCATTGCTGTTCGTCATTTTTATAAACGACCTGGATGAGGGCGTAGAAGGATGGGTTAGTAAATTTGCAGACAACACTAAGTTCGGTGGAGTTGTGATGAAGGATGTTGTAGGTTGCAGAGAGGCATAGATAAACTGCAGAGCTGGGCTGAGTGGTGGCAAATGGATTTAATACGGACAAAATGTGAGGTGATTCACTTTGATCGGAGAAACTGGAATGCCAGGTACTGGGCGAATGGTAAGATTCTTGGTAGTGTAGATGAGCAGAGAGATCTCTGTGTCCAGGTACAGAGATCCTTGAAAGTTGCCACTCAGGTGCACAGGGTTGTGAAGAAGGCATACGGTGTTTTAGCTTTTATTCTGGAACCATGAGGTTATGCTGCAGCTGTACAAAACTCTGGTGCGGCCGCACTTGGAGTATTGTGCACAGTTCTATTCACCCCATTATTAGAAGGATGTGGAAGCTTTGGAAAGGGCGCAAAGGAGATTTAATAGGATGTTGCCTGGTATGGAAGGAAGGTCTTATGAGGAAAGGCTGAGGGACTTGAGGCTGTTTTCGTTAGAGAGAAGAAGGTTGAGAGGTGACTTAATAGAGACATAGAAGATAATCAGAGGGTTAGATAGGGTGGACAGGGAGATCCTTTTTCCAAGTATGGGGACGGCAAGTGTGAAGAGGCATAGCTTTAAATTGAGGGGTGATAGATTTAGGACAGATGTCAGAGGTAGTTTCTTTACTCAGAGAGAAGTAAGGATATGGAATGCTTTGCCTGCAACGATAGTGGATTCTCCAAATTTATGTACATTTAAGTTGTCATTGGCCAAGCATATGGACGTACCTGGAATAGTGTCGGTTAGATGGGCGTCAGATTGGTATGATAGGTCGGCGCAATATTGAGGGCCGAAGGGCCTGTATTGCGCTGTAATATTCGATGTTCTATGTAAAGACAAGCCAGGGAACTATAGACCAGTGAGATTGACAGCGGTGGTGAGCAAGTTGTTGGAGGGAACTCTGAGGGATAGGTTGGTCATGTATTTGGAAAGGCAAGGATTGATTAGGGATAGTCAACATGGCTTTGTGAGCGGATAATCATGTCTCACAAACTTGATTGAGTTTTTTTGCAGAAGTAACAATGATGATTTTTGAGGGCAGAATGGTAGACATGATGTATTTGAACTTCAGTAAGGCGTTCGACAAGGTGCCCCATGGGAGACTGGTTAGCTAATTTAGATGTCTTGGAATGCAGGGAGAACTATCCATTTGGATACAGAGCTGGTTCAAAAGTAGAAGACAGAGGGTAGTGGTGGAGGGTTGTTATTCAGACTGGAGGCCTGTGACCAGCTGGGTCCCTTGCGTTTCAGCATTTATATAAATGATTTGATTGTGAGCATAAGAGGTATAGTTAGTAAGTTTGCAGATGACTCCAAAATTGGAGGTGTAGTGGGCAACGAAGAAGGTTACATTGTATTGTAACAGGACCTTGATCAGATGGGCCAATGGGCTTAGGAGTGGCAGATGGAGTTAATTTACATAAATGCGAGGCGCTGCATTTTGGGAAAGCAAATCTTAGCAGGAGTTTTACTCTTAATGATGATGTCCTCGGGAGTTTTGCTGAACAAAGACACCTTGGAGTGCAGTTTCATTGTTCCTTGAAAGTAGAGTCGACAATAGATAAGATAGTGAAGAAGGCATTTGGTATGTTTTCCTTTATTGGTCATAGTATTGAGTACAGGAGTTTTAAGGTCATGTTGAGGCTGTACAGGACATTGGTTCGGCAACTTTTGGAGTATAACGTGCAATTCCGGTCCCCTTCCTATCGGAAGATGTTGTGAAACTTGAAAGAGTTCAGGTCAGATTTACAAGGCTGTTGCCAGAGTTGGAGGATTTGAGCTGCAGGGAGAGCCTGAATAGGCTAGAGCTATTTTCCCTGGAGCGTCGAAGGCTGAGGGGTGACCTTATCGAGGTATATAAAATCATGAGGGGCATGGAAAGGGTAAATAGACAAGGTGTTCTCCCTGGTGTGGGCGCGTCCAGAACTAGAGAGCATATGTTTATGTGAGAGTGGAAAGATGTAAAAGAGATCTAAGGGACTACATTTTTCAGGCAGAGTGTGGTACATGTATGAAATGAGCTGCCAGAGCAAGGCTAGTACAATTGCAACATTTGAAATTCATCTGGATGGTTATATGATAGGACGGGGTTTGGACGGATTTGGCCCGGGTGCGGGCAGGTGGGACTCAATTGGGTTGGGATATCTGTTCGGCATGGATGACTTGGACCAAAGGATCTGTTTCAATGCTGTACATCTGTATGACGCTAATTTAGAAATGACAATAATTTAACATACACTGTCAAATAAATAAATGGTTTATGATGTTAAATTGTAGCAAACTTGCAATTTGTAGAATGAATAATAAAGAACGAAGAACAAAGAAAATTCCAGCACAGGTCCAGGCCCTTCGGCCCTCCAAGCCTGTACCTATCCAGATCATCTGTCTAAACCTGCCACCTATTTTCTAAGGATCTGTATCCCTTTGCTTCCTGCCCATTCATGTATCTGTCTAGATAAATCGTAAATGATGCTAACACAAAATACTCCAAATATGGTCTGATCAGAGACTTGTAAAGCCTCAGAAATCCATTCCTGCTTTAAGATTCAAGTCCTCTCAAAATAAATGCCATCACTTTATTTGTGTTTCTGACCGGATAGGCCACCCGAAACAATGAACGTATGATGGACATTAATAAACTTACCATGGAGTTACAAAAATGAACGATGATTAAAGCATGCTGGAAAATAGATTCCAGCCTTGAGTAAACTCTGTGCTATTCCATGTGCTGCAGAATCTAGAGAGGCTGCAGCTCTTCCACAGATGGTTTGCAAACAAACCTGACAGCGACAGACCATGCAATACCCACCTGAAATTGGACTTGAATGGGACAATGGAATGTCACCCTTCGGCCATCAATGTACCTGCCCCTAGTTGGAATTGATTGATCTGGGTAATTGAACTGGATCATTTCATTGGAAGATCGTCCATACCCTCCCAAGGGCTTAAAGACTTGGACGGATAAGAATAAAGAAAACCCAGAGTGCGGTAACTGGAGAATAACCACTGAAATGAAGACAACTCCAAGACCATCAGAAGAATAAGAAGGCATCACCATGTGGAGCCCAGCCAAGTTCTAGTGTGGTGGTACATGATCAGCCAAAGGTAGGTTAAAACAGAAGGCAGTTTGCGGTATTTTTATTATTTTATAATGAACTTTATTTTACTCACATTGATTGTGCTCAATAAATAAATATTGTTATTTGTGAGTGTTGATTCAGTTCTTTTGCTGAATAGAAACCTTTAAACACACTGTGCGGCAGATACATCACCTTCCTAACTTTTGACTCAACCTGCAAGTTTACTTTGAGACAATCTTTTACGAGAACTCGCAACTCTCTTTGCACTTCAGACTTATGAATTTTCTCTCCATTTATAAAATTGTCCTTGCCTCTCTCCCTCCTCACAAAGTGCATCCCAAGATGTACTCCATCTGCCACTTCTTTGCCCACTCTCCTATCCTGTATAAATCCTCCTGCAGCCTCCCTGCCTCCTCAATGCTACCGGTCTCTCTACCTACCTTTGTATCATCTAAAAGCTTAGCCAGAATACTCTCAGTACCTTAATGTAAATTGTTAATGTTCGAAGTAAAATTTGCCGTCCGAACACTGAGCCTTTGGAACACCAGTTGGTCATCCGCTGCTATCCTGAGAAAGACCCTTTATTGCCACTCTATACTTGCTACCAGACAGCAAAGCTTCTGCACACACTAGTACCTTGCCTCTAACAAAATGGTGCCTTATTTTACTCAACAGCCTCCTGTGCGGCACCTTGTCAAATTCCTTCTTGAGGTCCAGGTGGATAACATCCACTGGCTTTCCTTTGTCTCACTTGCTTGTTACATCCTCAAATAACTCTTACAGATTTATGAGGCATGACGTCCCCTTGATGAAACCATACCGACTTTACCCAATTTTACAATTCACTTGCAAATATTCAGAAATCTCATCCTTCACAATGGATTCCAGAATCTTACACACGACTGAGGCTAGGTTAATTGTTCTGTCACTTTCTGTCTTTTGCCTTATTTCCTTTTTAATGAGGGTGACATGTTAGCAATTTTCGAGTTTTCTGAGCCTCTCTCTGATTCTAGAAATTCATGAAGGATCACCACAACTGTCTCCATTATTTCTTCAGCTATTTCCCTTGGAAATCTGGGATATCGTCCATCTGGTCCTGTTTGTTTCCCATTTAATTTTTCAAGCAATTTCTCCTAATAAGCTCTGTCCCCTCGCTAACTTGAATTTGTGGGATACTATCCGTGTTTTCATTGTGAAAACTGACGTGAAATAATTGTTCAGTTTCTCAGCCTTTATTTGTTCCCCATTACTATATCTCCAGCGTCGTATTCCATGTCCCAATATCCATTTCTGCCTCTCTTTTGCACGTTATATACGAAAAGAAACTCTTACAGTCTTCTTTTATATTACTGGCTAGTTTACCCTCATATTTAATCGTCTTCCTCTTATTTCTTATTTTGTTGCCCTCTGGTGGTATTTGTAAGCTTCCAAATCCTCTGGTTTCCCACTGCCATTTGCCGTGTTATCTGATTTCTGTTTTTCTTTTACATGAACCCTGATTTCCCCGGTCGTTCATTGTTGCCTCATCCTCCCTATATCATGCTTCTTTTAGCTTGGTATGAGTCTCCTGAATTATTCCCAGAAACTCCCGCCATTACTGTCCCACTGTCTTTCCTGCTAACCTACTCTCCCAGTCAATTTTATCCCAGTTCCTCCCTCATGCCTTTGTAGTTGCTTTTATCCAGCGGTAATATTGTTAACTCTGCTTCTACCTTCACCCTCTCAAAGTGAAGAGTAGGTTCAATGTTATCATGATCACTGCCTCATCAAGGTTCCTTCATAAAGGCCACTGTTGGGAATATTGGGTACAATTCTGGTCTACTTCCTATAAGAAAGATGTTGTGAAACCTGAAAGGGTTCAGAAAAGATTTACAAGGATGTTGCCAGGGTTGAAGGATTTGAGCTATAGGGCGAGGCTGAACAGGCTGGGGCTGTTTTCCCTGGAGCGTCTGAGGCAGAGGGGGTGGGACCTTGAGAGGTTTGCAAAATTATGAGGGGCATGGATAGGATAAATAAACAAAGTCTTTTCCCTGGCGTGGGGGAGTCCAGAACGAGAGGGCACAGTTAAGTGAGAGGGAAAAGATATACAAGAGACCTAAGGGCAACTTTTTCACGCAGAAGGTGGTACCTGTATGGAATGAGCTGCCAGAGGAAGTGGTGGAAGCTGGTTCAATCGCAACATTTAAGAGGCATTTGGATGGGTATATGATTAGGAAGAGTTTAGAGGAATATGGGCCGGGTGCTGGCAGCTGGGACTAGATTGGGTTGGGATATCTGGTCGGTATGTACAGGTTGGACCGAAGGGTCTGTTTCCATGCTGAACATCTCTATGACTCTATGTCCTTAAGCTCCCTTATGAAGTCTGCCTCATTGCACAACACTAAATCCAATATTGCCCGTTCCATCGTTGCCTGCACCATAAGCTGCTCCAAAAAGCCGTCTTGTAGACATTCCACAAATTCCTTTTCTTACAAACCACGACCAACCTGATTTTCCCATTCCAGATGCAAATTGAAATATTCCCAATTGTTGTAACATTGCTTTTTCTACACATCGTTTCTACCTCCTGATGTGTCGTTTGCCCCAGCTCCTGACTACGATTTGTAGACCTGTACATAACTCCAACTATGGTTTTTCACCTTTGCCGTTCCTCAACTCTAACCACACAGATGCTACACCATCTGTCCCTACTTTGAATTTTGGGAACTGAGTGATGGGACTGCAAAACACTTTAGCATTGTCACAAGTTCATAGTTTAGACATTGATTAAAAATATTACATTGTCAATTCCATTGGAATGTGGTCACAATCTATTTCTTTGGCCAAATATTCTGTTTGTATTAGGGAAGAATGCAGACATTTGAAACTGTTAGAAAAGCAAGGTGTGAAGAGGATTTGAATCTATAAAGAGACTAAGGTGGGTCAAGTGAACAAAAAAATATTGTTGTATGGAGTATTGTAGGAAATTTTGTCTGTGCGCTCAACAATGTTGACGGGTTAAATTGAAAGGCAGTGTATTACTTCAATGGAGAGATTGGCTTGAGGCATAGACGAATCGGGCAGCTGGATGACATAATAAAACCTTTATGTGTGCATAAAGCTTTGAGGGAGGGAAGATAAATGGAGAAACTTTCTGAAACAGTATACATGCAAAATAAGGGAAGATTTTCTAAAAATTTTGCAGAGTTGTGGAGAGACAACATCGAGAGAACAATGGTCATAATGACATACAAATCAGTCCAGAGAAGATTCACTCAACTGACTCCTGTGGAACGTTTATTTCAGGAGGAAATCTTGAACTGACTGACTCTGGTTCTGCTGGAGTTTAGGCGAGCAACATTTGCTCTTGGCAACCCCAGAATATTCCAAGTAGTCTTTTCAAGTTTAATACTAAAACAATATTTCAGCTTGTGTGAGAGATTGCCATGAGTGGATTGGCTACAAAACTGGAGAATATCTCAGTAAAGAAGATGTTGATTGTTTTAACTCTCTCAAAGTGTTGTGTATTTGTGAACTCTCCTCCCAGAGAGCAATGCAGGATAAAACATTGAACATTCTTAAGGTAGAGTTAGGCAGATTCTTGACTCAGAACAATGCACTAACATTGCAAGGGCAAAGGAGGAAAAAGAGGTACAATTAGTAAGTTTGCAGATGAGACCAAAATTGGAGGTGTAGTGGACAGCGAAGAGAGTTATCTCAGATTACAACAGGATCTTGACCAGAAGTGGCCAATAGGCTGAGAAGTGGCAGGTGGAATTTAAATCAGATAAATGCGAGGTGCTGCATTTTGGAAAAGCAAATCTTAGCAGGAATTATACACTTAATGGTAAGGCTCTTGGAAGTGTTGCTGAACAAAGAGACCCTGGAGTGCAGGTTCATAGTTCCTTGAAAGTGGAGTCGCAGGTAGATAGGATAGTGAAGAAGGCTTTTGGTATGCTTTCCTTTATTGGTCAGAGTATTGTTTACAGGAGTTGGGTGGTCATATTGTGGCTTGACAGGATATTGGTTAGACCACTGTTGGAATATTGCGTACAATTCTGGTCTCCTTCCTAACGGAAAGATGTTGTGAAACTTTAAAGAGTTCAGAAAAGATTTGCAAGTATGTTGCCAGGGTTGGAGGATTTGAGCTAGAGGGAGAGGCTGAACAGCATGGGCTGTTTTCCCTGGAGCGTCGGAGGCCGAGAGGTAACCTTATAGTGGTTTACAAAAATATGAGGGGCATGGATAGGGTAAATAGGCAAAGTCTTTTCCCTGGGGTTGGAGAATCCAGAACTAGAGGGCATAGGTTTAGGCAGAGAGGGGAAAGATACAAAAGAGACCTAAGGGACAACGTTTTCACGCAGAGTGTGGTGCGTGTTTGGAATGAGCTGCTAGAGGAATAGGTGGTGGCTGGTACAATTGCAACCTTTAAGAGGCATTTGGATGGGTATATAAGTAGGAATGGTTTGGAGGGATATGGGCCGGGTGCTGGCAGGTGGGATTAGATTGATTTGAGATATCTGGTCGGCATGGATGTGTTGGACCGAAGGGTCTTTTTTCCATGCGGTACTTCTCTATGACTCTATGACTGTGTGATTGAGGTCACAATCGGATCATCCAAGATTTATTGCATGATGGAGCTCGATTGGTGACTTACTCCTGATGCTAGTTTCTGCATTTCTGTTGTCTTTAGATACTGAAAAGTTATGAGATGATTCTCATGAGCATGAAGACTTTTCCGTTCAGATTATTGGGCACAGGTTTCCATATGTGACTTTTAAACAGCACACAAAAGCACTCAGGGAACTTTCATGGTTTTGGAGATAAGTCAGGAGCACAGCTCAAAGTGAAAGCCTGCCTTCAAACTGCTTTAGACATCAGATTGGATCGAATGGATAACTTTAATTCTGCACATTCCTTTCAGTTCTTCTTGTGAGGTGAGTTTCAATAGCAAGGCCAGCATTCTGTTGCCTATGTGTAATTTCTATTCAGAATATGGTGATAAAACCCAGGGATTAGTGTGGTGCAGGGACACAAACAGGTATGTTACAAAGAGGGAAACAGGGTTCTGAAGCATTTGATAGTGAATGGAGAATGAAATAGCTTCAAGTCAGTGTGCTGTGTGACCTTGGAGATTGTATTGATGTTGGAATAGTGAGACTGCATTCTTTGTTCTCAACTATTGAAGTGATCGTCATACAGCATATAAGTAGACCCTTCAGACCAATACATCAATGCCAGCCAGAAAACACCAACGAATATTATTCCCAGTTACCTGAAGATCTACAGCCTACTATGACCTGGCAGTTTTTGCTTAAATGCTGCATTGCCTTGTATTATCTGTGACCTGAATATTTTTGATCTTTTAATCTTTTGATATTTTAATACATGCACAAAATGCATAACACAACTATAAAGACAGCAGCAAGCTCATCAGATCAATAAAAAATCTCGACGTTTTTCAATAATTATAGAAAATCTGATTGTCTTTTCAATTGATTTGGGATTTTAATGGAGCTAGACCAGCATTGAGATGTTCCAGTCCAGTTGATGTTCGTCCACCCAAGTAGCTGGTAGGATGGAATACCAGCAGTGCATCTCATGTGCTGGTTTAACTGGGAGTAAATATTACTGGTGGTGGATGGAGTGTTACACAAGCCGCCATGCTGTGATGAACAGCTTGCAGGAAAACACAGGAAAACTGACTCATTGCCAAAGCGCACACATAGGATGCAATTTATTATTTTTCTGAGAAATAGCAACTTTACACATGCAAGTCTATATAACAGTGAAGGGAAGTCTGTTTCTATGTCACTGGTGTCCTTAAAATAATGGTGTCAAGCAGCTGGAATAATGTTGGTGCTGTCGTTGAAGGATTCTTTCACTCAGCATGTGAATTAGCATGGATGTTTTCAGAGATGGCTGGGCAGTCCTAGGTTAGTAAATGCTGATAATCTGTGGGATGAGGCTTGTTTGTAATTTTGCCACTTACCGAGCACAGTTTGCCAGAAGAAACCAACAAGTACCTTTGGTTGGTGCTTCAGAATGTATCAGAGCTTTCAGGGTTGCCACCACATGGAATCATGTAATAAAGACAAGGCCCATCGAGTCTGCACCACCCAGTGCTAATGCAAGTGCTTCATAAATTTTGGAAGGTTACCTTCCTGAAACACCCTCCATCTCCTCTAGATTCAACACATATTGCACAACTTCTGTTTCAATATCTACCCCTTTCACCTTAAACATGTGTCCCTTGTTTTTGACCCTTTGACTAAGGGAAACTGCTGTTGTCTGTTCACTCTGCCCATACCTCTCATGCTCTTATACACCTCTGTCAGATTCACTCCTTACCCTTTTCTGTTACAAAAGCAAGACTAGACTATCTTCATAGTTTGAGTTCTCTGTTTCCATGTTACTTCTTCCAAAGTGCAGCATCTCACATATTTCAGTGTTAAATTTTATCTGGCCTTCTGAACGATCTGTTTGTACCCTCCTGTAATTTAACACGTTCCTCCTCACCGTGACCCATCCGGCTAATCATTGCGTCATCCACAACATTGTTTATCATCCTCCAACACACCCCATATCCCACATTAATATCATCAACATTTATGAATATCAGAAACAAACCTTCATTTCCTTCCTGTTCGACAGATTTATTGCAGAGGAAGAAATGAGAATTCCAGTCTCTTGTTTTTCATATTTTGGTGAATTGTCAGTGTGATGCAGTTGAGATCTTTTATGACAGAACCACAAATAATATTTTGGACATGGAGCTGAATTCTGCTTTGACACTCCACCGCTCTGCATGTATTATTCATAAGGCTTGGACGAGACTTTGGCACTGTGCACTGAAACGTTGTATATGGGCCTGCAGCTTATTCTGTATAACATTCACTGCAATAGTCAGAGCTGAAGATGTTTTTTTTTCATCTGCAGGATAGACGCAGGTTCATTCATTAAGTTTGTTTGAAAGAGCTTGAGGGATAAGGATAAAGATTAAATTAGATTCTGTATTATAAACACACTCTGGAAGATCAATTCACATTCTCATGTCTACGTTGAATTGGAAGCAAATTAAAAGAAAAAGCACCACAGTCCTGAATATTGTTTTAACAAGTGGCAATAATGCAATGTGGAAAAAAGAAAATGCCTGCACTTGATGGAGATACAGAAATGTAGAGTGAATGTACAACATGAACAAGAATCAAGTGATAATAAAGAAAATATGACGAACCTTTTCTTAATTTTCAATGGAAACCAGATCCCAATTTTCCTGCAGTGATGTTTGATTTAACATCAATCTCACTTTTCCAATTACATGCTTTTCTCTGCCACTCTTGGCACTTCTGCCACACCTCCTCCTCCCCCTTCTTACTCTTTCCTTACTCACCTACTTCCCATACATTGCCCCTTCTGATGCTACATACCCTTCCACTGACCATCTCCAATCACACATCTCGCACTGTTTGTCACACCACTTCCCCTGTCACTCCCACTTTCCCTGACCTTCCCTTTCCCTTTTTGCTGTTACAGTAGAAGCTGTTGATTTCTGTGCGACCACTGGTCATTCGTGAATGGTGAGCTTGGAATGATCAATGTCAAACAGCTTCATACAATAGGATGTTTGTCACTGTCTGATGCACTGTTAACATGATAGTTTTGTTCACTCTTGGTACAGATTTGCGCTTCTGCCTGTCTGTCTGACACAATGTTTAACCAAACAGCCTCATCACCAACAGGACAAACAACTTCTGACAGAATTGGAAGGCCATGTATCAATTTTCTTTTGAATATTGTGAGGACGTTGTTCTAACAAACAGTGTTCTTGTCTTTTGATCTTTATTCTTTCAAGTGATCTTCCCATGCAATTTGAGGTGAGATCAGAGTGACTTCCCTTTCAATCGAAGCAGGACTTGACTGAGGGTGGAATCAAGGACCTTGAGCAAAACTGTGATTAATGGAAATTAGAGAACATTCCGCACTGGTAATGGGAACAATGGAAACAGCATTCTCTGCAAGTTATCTTCCAAGTTGCATGTCATCCTGACGGGGAACTAATTTGCTCTTCCTTCACAAGTATTTGCTAAAAACCTTGGAATGTCAGTACAACAGCTCTGTGTGGATTTGCATTATTGGATTGAAGAGGTTCAAGTAGGCAGCTCTCTGGCGACTTTTCCAGAGCTACTGGGGACGACAAATAAACTCTGCCCTTGCTAGTGCCTTCCAAAACCCTGGATCAATATGTGCTGTTAAAAAAAAAAAGATATTTTATATTTGCACACTCTCACCTAAAATTTCGGAAAGGTATGGCCTTGCTGGATGAGTATGATGCCAGTGACATCAGGAGCATGACAAGACATTGATAACAATTGGAATCGGAAATTCAGTTAGTTACTTACTGATGATTGATTGTGTGATGTGAGTGCCACTGAGTTCAACATTTTCATAATGCGTAATGGTCGTCATTCTCATACTTTTAAACTTTTCATTCAGAATCCATAACCAAATACTCGAGAGCCAACAGAAATGGCATCTTCACTGTTCCATTTCAGGTCAGACAAATATCCACAGTCCAAAAGACTAAGTATGTTCAAAGTGCTGGAAAACCTTAACCGGTTCTTAGCAGAGAGAAACAGATTTAACTTATTGAGTTGAATAGGGTAATATCAGGCTTAATATTCTAACTCTGTTTCTCTCTCCAGATACTGGCTCATCTGCTGTATTTTGCCACTGTTTTCTGTTTATATTACAGATTTACAATTTCCCCAGTATTCCTCCGCCCAGTGATTCATTGGGGGGAGCAGAGTGGGGGTGGGAGTGGCATGGTGTCTCAGTGGTTAGCACGACTGTCTCACAGTACCAGGGACCCGGTTTGAGGGGAAGTGGGGCATGGTGTCTCAGTGGTTAGCACGGCTGTCCCACAGTACAAGGGACCCGGTTTGGGGGGAGGGGGGCATGGTGTCTCAGTGGTTAGCACGGCTGTCTCACAGTACCTTGGACCCGGTTTGCTTCCACACTCAAGACTGTTTGTATTGAGTTTTCACATTCTGCCCCTGTCCGCAAGTGTTTCCTCCAGGTGCGCCAGATTCCTCCCACATTTTAAAGACTTTCAGTGGATTGACCATGTTAAATCTCCCATCTAAATCACTTTTGAATAAATACAAACACGCAGGTACCACAGAGCAGTGGGAAGAGAATTCCAACTCAAATGGTCCTGAGAGAATTTCTCCTTATCCCTGTTCCTGCCGAGGTTGGAGAGTCATTGTTTCTTTTTCTGGTCCCATTCCTCCATCTGTCATGACAAATTATCAGTGTAACCAAGTGTGTGATATGGCAAATGATATCAGTCTCAGACTGGGTCAGGTACAGTGTTAGGAAAATGTCAGGCATGTTTCCTAAATTTGTAAAAATTAATCTAAACTAAAAGCAGTTACTCAAAAAACAACGGAAAGATAAATGACATATAGTTTGGACATTGACAATATGTGTATCATTATTTATTTTCCTATAAATCTGAGACACACACATACACACGTCTGAAAGCAAATGGAAAAAAAAAAACTCTGCAGAATATTAGTTTGGAAAAGCTTTGTCCAAATAATAGTTAATTTCATGGCAAAAGGAAAAATGACATGGTCTCAATTGTTCTGCCTCGCAGTTGCTGCTGGCAGTGGAGTTTCTTCCTGGAATAGTAGGACTTGGCTGAATTCCTGAACAAGGGTTGATGCCTGAAACGTCGATTCTCCTGCTCCTTTGATACTGTCTGACCTGCTGCGCTTTTCCACCAATGCATTTTCAATTCTGATCTCCAACATCTGCAGTCCTCACTTTCTCCTCGAAGATTTTAACCTACTACTCTTACAAGGATGCCTTCCTTGAAGAAGCTCTCTTCCTCCCTCTACAAGGATTTCAGTGAGTCCCTCTCTCACTGCACACCCCAGGTCATCTCCTCTGCACAGAAGCTCTTCAGTCACATTCTCAAACAGACTCGCTACCACAAGCACATCTCCTTTATCAGCACCGGCCTACGGAACCGACTGATCCCGCACGGACTCTGGACTATGTTCCAACCAACAAAATTTGGACCCAACCAGGACAACCAGTACCTACAACAAATCCATAGCCTCCAGCAACAGACCTCCCTATTCCTGAAGAATGGCTGATGCCTGAAACGTCGATTCTCCTGCTCCTTTGATGCTGCCTGACCTGCTGCGCTTTTCAAGCAACACATTTTCAACTCTGATCTCCAGCATCTGCAGTCCTCACTTTCTTCTTGAATTCCCTTCTCTGCTGGCAGTGGGGAGATTCCAATGAATCCTCAAAAGGAACCCTCCATGAGTGGTAAAGATGACTGATGGATTTTCTGCTCTCTGTTAAAGAGGCGTACAGTATGTTAGGTTTCATTTGTAGAGGGATTGAGTCTCGGAACCACAATGTCATGTTGCAACTATACAAAACGCCGGTGCGACCACACTTGGAATATTGTGTACAGTTCTGGTCCCCATATTACAGGAAGGATGTGGAATCATTGGAAAAGGTGCAGAGGAGAATTATCAGGATGTTGCAAGGTCTGGAGGGAAGGTCTTATGTGGAAAGGATGAGAGGGGGTTTGATAGATACATACAATATGATCAGAGGATTAGATAGGGGAAACAGTGAAAGTCTTTTTCCTAGGATGATGATGTCAGCTTGTACGAGAGCGCATAATTACAAATTTTGGGGTGATAGATTTAAGACAGATGTCAGAGGCAGGTTCTTTACACAGAGAGTGGTAAGGGCATGGAATGCCCGACCTGCGAATATAGTCAACTCAGCCACATTAGGAAGATTTAAACAATCCTTAGATAAGCACATGGATGATGATGGGATAGTGTAGGGGGACGAGCTGAGAATTGTTCACACGTCGGAGCAACATCGAAGGACGAAGGACCTGTTCTGCACTGTCTTGTTCTATGTTCTATATATTGCTGTCAAGACGAAAAAGTAAAGCGATGGAGTAATGGCTGTGGCTTCTCAGACAAGTTAAATTTTCTTCCGCTCTGAGCTGAACCATACAATAACGTTACCCGAGCATCAGCATGTAAGGTCTGGTTAAACATTCCCCTGAATGCATACTCCATCCCTGTTATCTGCTCCATTTAGGAGTGATTTGCAATTTATCATTTGAAAATATTTTTATATGTGGTTTCATAAGTATTGTGCAATAAATACATGTCTTCAAAGAACTGTGTTAAAATGAATATATTGTTTATAAAATTATTTCTTAGTTTTATTCTCTCATCCCTCTGTGACGCCCAGTACACTCTTCTCAGAGTCCTTTATGATTCAGTGTGAACATCTCTTATTCTCAGGCCTGACGTGCCCTGACCTTGTAGAGGTCAGGAGGGGCATGCATATGGTTACTTTCCAAGGTCGGAGGAGTCCAAACGAGAGGGCATAGATTTAAGGTGACAGGAGTAAGATTAAAAAGATACCTGAAGGGGTAACTTTTGTACACAGAGGCTAGAGTGTGTATGGAAAGAACTGGCAGCGAAGGTGATGGAGGCTGGTACAATTACAACATTTAAAAGGCAATGTATAGGTATGTGAATAAGAACCATTTAGAGGATTATGGGTCTAATGCTGGCAAAGATTACTACATCCGATTGGAATATCTGGTTGGTGCAGATCAACTGGACTGAAGGGTCTGTTTCCGTGCTGTATGACACTATGATTACATCAGGCCTTCATTCTTGCGAAGAGTAAAGTGAAACATCAGTGAAAAGCTTCTAAAACCATTGCATATTTTTCTTTCAGTTTAGGAGTTCATTACTAGACGCAATACATCAGATGTAGTCTCAGCATTGTCATGTTCAAATGCAGTAATACATCCTAATGATTATACCCAAAAACCTTTGCATAAAACAGCAATATTTGATACCCGTTTCTAATTATTGGCTGAATCTGCTGACTAGGTTTATGTGGCTCATGTACAGGAATGCACTAATCCTTCTGTAGCAATGAGTTCTGTGATGTTCTCTCCATTTAAGTAGGTTACTGTTATTTTCTCTGTTCAACACAGCACTGACTTCTCTTAACCTACATTATACTGTTTTCTGCCAAAGTTTTGCTCACTAACCTCCCTGTCTGTATACATTGCAGAGTCTCCATGTCCAGTTAAATGACTCTCTTGGTGAATGAGTTAACTGAACTTCAAGCCAATCAGTCTTCTCATCCAAGTCATTGGTATAGATTGTAAATAGTTGATAATCTCACACTGATCCCCGAGGAACTCCACACATTTACAACTTTACAACCTGAAAATCCCGAACGTTTATTCCCTGATAGTTAACCAGGTTTCCCCTGTTGTTGGGCAGCAGGCTAGAAAGGTTGGATGGCCTCATCCTACACTGTGTAATATACTTAGCGAGTTGAATGACTTCAATCTATTCATGCGTAAATCCTTAGAGGACAGAATGGTCTCCTCCTGTCTAATTATAGTGATGCTGACTGCCAGAATGTGATCTTTCTTTACCTCAGTATCATTACGGAGTGCTTGAGAGAACAATATATGGGTTAGAAGCAGCAGCTGGCCACTCAGCCCCTTGAGCCTGCTGCACTGTTGATGTGATTGTAACTAAACATCATTTTCATGTCTGTTCCCACTAAACATGGATTCTCTAGTTCATCAAAGTTTTATGGAACTCAACCTTGAGTATTTTCAGTAAACCAGTCTTCACTGCTCCCTAGGGATGAGGACACCACAGATTATACAAGCCTAAAGAGAAAGGAGCATCCCTGTCTCAGTCTGAAAAGGAAATGTGTTCCCCTCAAACCAATCACCACATTTTTGATGTATAAGGAGTCAACAACTAGAAACAGATATCAACCACTCAGCCCGTCAAACCTGTTCACATTCTCATTAACTCTCCTAAACCAAATACTTATCAAATTCAGTCTCCACTGACCTCGTGGAAAGACAATTCCAAGAAAGATAATTTGAGCAATGAACACTGGAGCAGATTGAGGCCATTCCTCCATCTTTTCTGCCATGACAATTGACCACGGCTAAAATAGTTCTGAACCCCATTCTCCTGCCTTCTCCAACTAACCAATGGTAACTTATTAATAAAAAAGCATATATCTCTGTATTGAAGATCGTGTGTGCCTCTATATGGGGTTATATTTGTGTGTTTTTGTGTAAATGTCCATATCTACGTGCGTATCTCTGTGAGCATGTGTTATGTGTGTTAGTGTCAGTATCTCAGTTTGTGTGTACCTCTGTCTGCATCTCTGTGCAAAGTTGTTTTTGAAGTAAATAGATTGAACTTGGAATCAAAGTCTTCCTCTTCCTCCTCTCTCTCCATCTGTCCCTGATGTTCATAGAGTTCATAGAATCGCTACAGTGTAGAAACAGGCCCTTCGACCCAACAGGACCACACTGACCCTTCGAAGAGTAAACCCAGCCAGATCCGTTCAAATGCTATGCTACGCTTACCCACGACTAATGCCCCTAACCTGCACATCCAGCGGCACTATTGGCAAGTTAGCATGTCCAATTCACCGAACATCCACAACGTTGGCCTGTGGTTGGAAACCAGAACACCCAGTGTAAAACAACACAGACACGGTGAGAATGTGAAACTCCACACAGACAGTCGCCTGAGGGTGGACACGAGCCCGGGTGCCTGGTGCTGTGAGGCCGCAGTGATCGCCTCTGAGTTTTGTGATTAGATTCATACAATACCTCCCTCTGCTGGACTACCCACAACACTGCATCGGTGGCACAGTTTTTAACTCTGAGAAGATAATAAATCCTCTGCTGTGAATCTGTCAAAGAGCATGGCCATTTGATTTTTCAAATAATATCTTTGGAAGCACAGAACAGTTTTGTCTGGTTCTAAGCGATGTTGTTCCTGCAACATTGCCACCACTAATGGGCCTTTATCAGGACTTCTCAATACTTTCTCACGTAAATTTTAAGCATTGCAAGTCACAGAACGAGAAGAAAATTCATCTAATCTCCTGCTAAAATAGTTCACTCAGAGGTGAGCATTTCCATTCTGAAAGGCCCAAGTACATTTGCAACCCTCCATCTACCAGCATTGAGTGTGTGTGCGTGTTGACGGTGCTGTCAGTTTGGATGGTGCTGTGAACTGCTGCTCTCTCCCTCCCAGACTGAATCCTCGAAGGTTATCACCGTCTGCCATTGTCACTGCAGTAGTTTGGGGAGGCCAGCTGAGGGAGAGATTGTGTCGTTTTAAGCACAACAGAGACTGTCAGACCTGCACCAATGTATAGATACTAACAGAGTTAAATACAGACACACAGGTACGGAGTGTTGGGGGACCAGATGGATATCGGACATCCACTACACAGCTTGGCCCTTTCTGACCTATTCCAAGCTGCATCTCCTGGAATGGGAGACGGGGAGTGAGGGTGGGTTTGGGTGACCGTGCTGAATGTGCTGGTGTAGGTGGGTGGGGGGGTGGGGTGTTGTGCACGTGGCAGATGGTGACTTGTCCAGAAGGAGTCAGTCAACAGTGCTGTATCCATGCAGTGCTATTAGTGAGGGAGATATAATAGAGGGGAAAGAGAGAGGGATGGTGCTACATGCAGCAGTGAGAGTGTGGAGCATGAGCCTTGATCGGGGGTTGGTGATATAACAGATATACAGTGAGTGTGAGGGAGCAGAGAGTATACGCTGAGCCTTATCCTGACAGAGTGGGAAGATTATTGATGCTTGTCCTGTATTGCTGGACATTCCTTCAGACCACAGATACTGCACTGAGCTCAGACCATGCTTTGTGGATCTGGTGGTGTGGCCCCCTCTGGGAAGAAAATAGTCCTCGTCTGTACTAGCCAATCCACCAGGACCTCTGTGCCCCTGTCGACAAACCGTGGTGTAATTGTCCCTTATCTGCCATGCTCAGGGTAAACTATGCAGGGCAGCTCCGAACAGAGAATGCTCAACCGTGTGCCCATTGGCCTTTTAAAAATGGCACCAGTGCCAGGGATCACGGAATATCCAGGGATATACGGGCAATGCTGATTATCTACATCCACGATGGGTGGGAGAATCAGGCTGGCATTGAATGAGAGGGATAACATGGGCTGGGGAGGGTAGATAATTAGTTGATTTAGATAGGAGCAGCGGCCGAGGAAAAGCGAACCCGGGAGACTACAGCTAAGGTAAGACAGTTTGTTTCAAAATTACTTACCTGTAGCGGGCAGCGGAAGTGAGGTTGGAGCGCATAGCTGGGCGGGAAGGTAAGTGATTAGTATTTGAGTGGGTGTGTTCTAGACCCCAGGTCCTACTTTCGTAGGGCCTCCTCTAACCTAACTTTAAAGTCCACAGGTAAGTGACTCAGTGTTATTGACTCAGTGTTCTTGTTTTTTGGAGACAAAGTGTACAGTCATGGCAGCGCAGGCGGTGGAATGTTCCTCCTACAGAATATTTGAGGTAGGGGTGACCACCGATACTCCTGCCGACTTCGTCTGCAGGAAATGCAGTCAGATCCTGATCCTCACCGAACGAGTTAGGGAACTGGAACTGGAGCTGGATGAACTGAGGATTATTCGAGAGGCTGAGAGGGTGATTGATAGAAGCTACAGGGACATAGTTACGCCAGAGAACAGAGGTAGCTGGGTAACAGTTAGAGATGGGAAGAAGCAGGCAGTGCAGGGTTCCCCTGTGGTCGTTCCCCTAAAAAATAAGTATACAGCTTTGGAAACTGTTGGGGGGGACAGCCTTGCAGGTGTAAGCTGCAGTGAAGGGGTCTGTGGCTCTGAGACTCAGAAGGAAAAGGGGGAGAGGAGGAGAGTGCTAGTTATAGGGGACTCTCTAGTTAGAGGGACGGACAGTCGGTTCTGTGGACATGGGCGAGACTCTCGGATGGTTTGTTGCCTCCCGGGTGCTAGGTCCGAGACGTCTCAGACCGTGTCTTCAGAATCCTTAAGGGGGAGGGTGTGCAGCCAGAAGTCGTGGTACACATTGGCACCAACGACATAGGTAGGAAGAGGGGTGGGGAGGTCATTCAAGAGCTCAAGGAGTTAGGCTGGAAGCTAAAAGCTAGGACAGACAGAGTCATCATCTCTGTGTTGTTGCCGGTGCCACGTGACAGTGAGGCAAAGAATAGGGAGAGAGTGCAGTTGAACACGTGGCTGCAAGGATGGTGTAGGAGGGAGGGCTTCAGATATTTGGACAATTGGACTGCATTCTGGGGAAGGTGGGACCTGTATAAACAGGACGGGTTGCACCAGAACCAGAAGGGCACCAATATCCTGGGGGGTAGGTTTGCTAGCACTCTTCGGCGGGGTTTAAACTAATTTGGCAGGGGGATGGGATCTGGACTTGTAGTCCAGCAAGTAAGCCAGCTGTGTGTCAGGATGTCCAAGACTGTAGGGAGGCTGTGGAGAAGGTAGCACTGACAGGGACTACTTGCGGACACAGAGATGGGCTCAAGTGCGTATACTTCAACGCAAGGAGTATCAGAAATAAGGTGGGTGAACTTAAGGCGTGGATCGGTACCTGGGACTACGATGTTGTGGCCATCACGGAAACATGGTTCGATGAGGGACAGGAATGGCTGTTGGAGGTTCCTGGTTACAGATGTTTCAGTAAGGTTAGGGAGGGTGGTAAAAAAGGAGGGGGGTGGCATTGCTAATTAGAAATGGTATAACGGCTGCAGAAAGGAAGTTTGAGGGGGATCTGCCTCTGGAGGTAGTATGGGCTGAAGTCAGAAATAGGAAAGGTGCAGTCACCTTGTTGGGTGTTTATTATAGGCCCCCATTAGCAGCAGAGATGTGGAGAAACAGATTGGGAAACAGATTTTGGAAAGGTGCAGAAGCCACAGGGTCGTAGTCATGGGCGACTTCAACTTCCCAAATATTGATTGGAAGCTCTTTAGATCAAGTAAATTGGATGGGGCGGTGTTTGTGCAGTGTGTCCAGGAAGCTTTTCTAACGCAGTATGTAGAGTGTCCAACCAGAGGGGAGGCCATATTGGATTTGGTACTCGGTAATGAACCGGGACAAGTGGTGGGCTTGTTAGTGGGTGAACATTTTGGTGATGGTGACCACAATTCTGTGACTTTCACCTTGGTTATGGAGAGAGATAGGTGCGCACAACAAGGTAGATTTTACAATTGGGGGAAGGGAAATTACGATGCTGTAAGACAGGTTTGAGGAGCATACGTTGGGAGCATAGGCTGTCAGGGAAGGATGTGGTGGAAATGTGGAACTTTTTCAAGGAGCAGATACGACGTGTCCTTGATATGTATGTACCTATCAGGCAGGAAAGAAATGGTCGTGTGAGGGAGCCTTGGTTGACGAGGGAGGTTGAATGTCTAGTAAAGAGGAAGAAGGAGGCTTACATAAGGTTGAAGAAACAGGGTTCAGACAGAGCAGTGGAGGGATACAGGATAGCCAGAAGGGACCTGAAGAAAGGGATTAGGAGAGCTAAGAGAGGACATGAAAAATCCTTGGCGGATAGGATCAAGGATAACCCCAAGGCATTTTATGCGTGTGAGAAACCTGAGAATGACGAGAACGAGGGTAGGTCCGATCAAGGACAGTAGTGGGAGACTGTGTATTGAGTCGGAAGAGATAGGAGAGGTCTTGAACAAGTCCTTCTCTTCAGTATTTACGAACGAGAGGGACCGTATTGTTGAAGAGGAGAGTGTAAAACGGACTGTTAAGCTAGAAGAGATACCTGTTAGGAAGGAAGATGTGTTGGACATTTTGAACAACATGAGGATAGACAAGTCCCCCGGGCCTGACGGGATATATCCTAGGATTATGTGGGAAGCAAGAGAGGAAATTGCAGTACCGTTGGCATTGATCTTCTCGTCTTCACTGGCAACTGGGGTGGTACCAGGGGACTGGAGAGTAGCGAATGTTGTGCCCCTGTTCAAAAAAGGGAATAGGGATAACCCCGGGAATTACAGGCCACTTAGTCTTACTTCTGTGGTAGGCAAAGTAATGGAAAGGGTACTGAGGGATAGGATTTACGAGTATCTGGAAAGACACTGCTTGATTAGGGACAGCCAGCACGGATTTGTGAAGGGTAGGTCTTGCCTTACAAGTCTTATTGAATTCTTCGAGGAGGTGACCAAGCATGTGGATGAGGGTAGAGCAGTGGATGTAGTGTACATGGATTTTAGTAAGGCATTTGATAAGGTTCCCCATGGTAGGCTTATGCAGAAAGTCAGGAGGCATGGGATAGAGGGAAATTTGGCCAATTGGATAGAAAACTGGCTAACCGGTCGAAGGCAGAGAGTGGTGGTAGATGGTAAATATTCAGCCTGGAGCCCAGTTTCAAGTGGAGTTCCGCAGGGTTCAGTTCTGGGTCCTCTGCTGTTTGTAATTTTTATTAATGACTTAGATGAGGGAGTCGAAGGGTGGGTCAGTAAATTTGCAGATGATACGAAGATAGGTGGAGTTGTGGACAGTGAGGAGGGCTGTTGTCAGCTGCAGAGGGACTTAGATATGATGCAGAGCTGGGCTGAGTAGTGGCAGATGGAGTTCAACCCTGCCAAGTGTGAGGTTGTCCATTTCGGAAGAACAAATAAGAATGCGGAATACAGGGTTAATGGTAGGGTTCTTAGTCAGGTGGAGGAACAGAGGGATCTTGGGGTCTATGTACATAGATCTTTGAAGGTTGCCACTCAGGTGGATAGAGTTTGTAAGAAGCCCTATGGAGTATTATCGTTCATTAGCAGAGGGATTGAATTCAAGAGTCGTGAAGTGATGTTGCAGCTGTACAGGACTTTGGTTAGGCCGCAGTTGGAGTACTGTGTGCAGTTCTGGTCGCCTCACTTTAGGAAAGATGTGGAAGCTTTGGAGAGGGTGCAGAGAAGATTTACCAGGATGTTGCCTGGAATGGAGAATAGGTCGTACGAGGATAGGTTGAGAGTTCTTGGCCTTTTCTCATTGGAACGGCGAAGGATGAGGGGTGACTTGATAGAGGTTTATAAGATGATCAGGGGAATAGATAGAGTAGACAGTCAGAAACTTTTTCCCCGGGTACAACAGAGTGTTACAAGGGGACATAAATTTAAGGTGAAGGGTGGAAGGTATAGGGGAGATGTCAGGGGTGGGTTCTTGACCCAGAGAGTGGTGGGGGCATGGAATGCGCTGCCCGTGGGAGTGGTAGAGTCAGAATCATTGGTGACCTTTAAGCGGCATTTGGATAGGTACATGGATGGGTGCTTAATCTAGGTTAGAAGTTCGGCACAACATCGTGGGCCGAAGGGCCTGTTCTGTGCCTTATTGTTCTATGTTCTATGTTCTATAAGAGAGCACCAGGAAACTAGTTCAGCTTCGTGCAGAACATCCCTCTGTCACACTCAATGAAAATATCACTGAGATAAAATATTGTTAGATTCAACCCAATGAGTCGAAGACTCTTCTGACCCCAATCCCAGTTACAACTGTGCTGCTGCTTGGCCAATTCTTTGCTTCACAGAGAAAGAGCTAAACGTCACCTTACCCTTGGCACATAAGGCGGTGGGGAGGGGGCGGTTAAGGTATCAGCGGGGGAGTATTTTATGGCAAGTCATCATAATTCTATTAGTTTTAAAACTAAGATGGAAAAGGATGAACCAGGTCTAAAACTTAAAGTTCTAAGTCGTTGAAAATTAATTTTGATGATATTAACGAAAAAATTTCCAAATTCGATTGGGACAGATATTCTCAGTAAAGGGGTCTGTTGAGAAGTGGGAAGCCTCCAAAAATGAGATGTTAGGAGTACAGAGACATTACGGCCCTGTTAGGGTGAAGGGTAAGGATGGTACATGTAAGGAATGCTGGAGGATTGGAGAAATTGAGGCTCTGGTCAAGGATAAACGGGAAGCATATGTCAGGTATGGACAGCAGGAATTGAGTGTTTTTTTTTCTTAATTCATTCACGCGATGAAGGCGTCCCTGGCTAGGGAAGCATCTATTACCCATCCCTAACTGCTCAGAGGGCAGGGAGCAGTCAACCACATTTGCTGTGAGTCTGGAGTTACTTGTAGGCCAGACCAGGTAAGGATGGCAGTTTGTTTTCTTAAAGCGTGTCAGTGAACCAGATGGATTTTTTCCGACAATCGAAATGGCCATCATTAGTCTCTAAATTCCTGATTTAAAGTGAATCACTAGAAGAGTCTGAAGGCAACAAGAGTATACTTAAGAGGGAAATTGGGAGCATAAAAAGGGGACATGTGATAGCTTTGACAAATAGAGTTAAGGTGAATCCAATGGAATTCTAAAAGTATGTCATGGACAAAAGAGTAACTGTGTCGATAATAAGACGTCCTTAAAGATCAGCAAGGCTGCCCATGTGCAGAACCATAGCAAATGGGGGAGGTACTGACGAATATTTTGGATCAGTATTTACTGTGCAGGAGGATATGGAAGCTGGAGAACTTGATAAATAGGTAGTGACATCTAGTAAAGTGTCTGTATTACAGAGAGCTACTGGAGGTCTTAAAACATGCCAAAGAAGGCAAATGTCCTGGCTTTTATTAGATGTATGCTAGAACTCTGTGTGAACCAAGGAAGTGATTGCTGGGCTCCTTGCTATCATTAACAGCCACGGGTAAAGTGTCGGAGGACTGGAGGTTGGCTAACGTGGTGCCACTACTTAAAGGATTTAAGAAAGGTAATAAGGAAAAGCTAGTGAGCCTGACGTCAGTGTTGGCTAAATTGCAGGGGATTATGTGTCATCGGAGTTTCACGCATTGTGAAAGGTAACGACTGATTAGGGATAGTTAGCATGAATTTGTGAAAGCAATATTGTGTCTCACTGACCTGCCTGAGATTATTTGAAGAAGCGACTACAAAGAGTAATTGAGATAGAGTGGTGTACATTGCCGATGTGGACTTCAGTAAGGCGTTGAATAAAATTGTGCTTGGTCATCTGTTTAACAAGATTGGTTCATATGATAGCCATTTGGTTACAAAACTGGCTCAAAGGTTGGAGGCAGAGTGTGGTGGGAGAGGATTGCAATATCCTGGAAAAGGTTTGCAATGCTCCCCATGCTGTTAATCCAGTTTATCGGGTAATCCACTAGCACGGCCTACACAGCTCTCCATTTTAGCCGTTACCTTACCCCAGTTTATGGTGTTTGGGCTGGTTCTGTGAAGAAGATTCAGAATTTGAGGCAATGGACCATTCTAGCGGACCTGGCAATGTCTCCATTCAATGTTTGCTTTCTTGGGATTGGGCCCACCATTGTCTCCCTTATCCCGTAATTCCAATCCCCCATCTCGTTATCCATATTTTCAGCAAGTTATCAGTTAATAAATTATTTGTTTTCTTTTTTCTGTATCTTTCCCTGGCCTTAGTTTTTATCTCCCTTGTGCATCAAGTGCTGGCATGGCGAAGCTCAGAAACATTGAAATGGTGTGTGTCGGGCTGTTGTTCACTTCTCGATGTGTCCCATGTGGTGTTCCATTGGCAGGAATGTTCCAGCAGCTGTGCCTCAAGTGTTTGAAACTTGGTATGCGCCTGCCTACGGAACACCTCTGTCTCTCTCAGTTGATCATGCGGTCAGTAACACGAGGAAAACCCTCGAGTATAATTATTAAGGATCAGGCATCTAACATGTAGCTGAGGGGCTGCTGTCTGACTCCTGTTATTGAAAAATCAGTGGAGCTGCTGGGGATGGTTGGCTGGAGGTTGTGCTGTGAGCTGCGTCAGACATTCAGGGAGACCTGAGGATTTGCTGACCCAACCTGGATGGAACATGGGGACTCTAGTTACAGCATCTGGGTCTGTAACATGAACGCCTAATGGGGCAGAGGCTGCAGAGAGGTGACACTCTGAATCCACGGAGTGAGTGTGGGTGGGGAAAAGGATGTGCTTTATCTGTCTGTGTTTTCGCCTGGACAAGCACATCCTCTCACTCTCCCCGTTATATACACTGATGGACAGTCTCCCTATCCGCTCCACACACACACACACACAATCCCTTATTCTCTCTCACATGCGCATACGTGCACTCCACTCTGTCACACGCATGCATGCACACAGCCTCTCAAACTCCCGCACTCACACACACAATCCCCCTCAATCTCTCTCACGTACACACAGTGTATCTCTCTCTCTCTGCCCCCTTCACACAGACACTCCCCTATCTCCCACATACGCACACACACACATATGCACATATAAATTTGCGGTGAGAATTTGCATTTGACAATTTGCATTTTATTGTGTTCCAAAAACATGCCATTTGTATTCAGTCCGTCAATGTGATATTTTATAAACTCCTACTTTGTAAATAAAACCAGTCTGACTCCAGGTGAAGACAGACAGCGTCCAAACAAGTTCTCACGCTTAGAATACATCGTCTGACCGCAAGTGTTACTTCATTTACCTGTTTTCCTATCGCTCTTACACCTAATGAAGGAGCAGCACAATGAAACTTTTTGTTTACAAATAAATCCATTGGGCTCTAACCAAAAATCGTTTGATTTTTGACATTGTCCAACCAAGTCGAAAACCAGCGACTCCAAATCATGTTTTTTACTGGTTAGATAATCCTCTCCACAAACAAGTAAGTTGTTCCTAAACCCATGTGTTCTTCTCTTGTATATTAATCTTTTGCAAGGCACGTTATGCACTGGTGTCTGGAGGTCCAGATATAATACATCTATAGGATCCCCATTATCCACCTTGCTTGTTTCTTTTTTTTTAAAGAAATGTAGTTAAATCATTCAAACATTGTTTTTCCTGCATAAAACTATGTTGACTGTGTTGGATTGTAGCTTGACTTTGGAAATCTCCTGTTATTAATTCCTTCTTAACGGATTTTAACAATTTGTCTTCAATCCCAATAGTTTTCTCACTACTTTTCATTCGTGAGTGAAGCTGGTTATTCGAAGTCCTTCCCTTTCTATAACCTCCATGTTCCCTTTCATAATTCCTGTGTAACAGGCACAAGGCGTAAAAGATCTGCTCCAATTGCTGTGTAAGAGGCATGAGTAGCTGATTTGACTCATTATGTTCGTGCTTTACACACTCGCTGGGCTCAATGTCCTCCTGGCGTTTCTACATTATAGTCTCAATGGACTTGCATGTTCTGCTCCTGACTCTGACTAAGTGCTTAAGATCTCAATGTCCACCACCTGCTGCTCAATGACATGTCTGGGGTCTTATGGAATCTCCCTGTTCAAATGTCACTTTTCATGGGCTGAAATATGCAGGCATGTTGTGTTGCCCACACTGGGTAGCTCAGTGGTTAGCACTGCTGTCTCACTGTACCAGAGATCCCAGTTCAATGTCTGTCTCCAGTTGCCTCCCACAGTCCCAAGATGTGCAGGTAAGGTGGATTGGCCACGCTAAATTACCCATAATGTCCTGGAATGTGGAGGCTAGGTGCATGAAAACTGCCAGGTTATAATGATTGGGTGGGGTGGGCGGTGGGGATTGGATGGGGTGATCTTCGGAGGATCAGTGTGGAGTCGATTGGTCGAATGGCCTGCTACCACAGTGCAGGGATTCTATGATTTACACCTTTGTTGCAGGAATCAGTTGTGAGAACAATCTTTGAGTTCATTCCTCAGTGAGGAGATTAAATCTGTGTGCACTACTCCAGATGTGATCTCACGAAGACCCTGTACAGCAGGAATGTTAACACCAGCCTGCTGTAAGGTTCCCAATCAGGTTAGAGCAGTCTTAGCTGTCTGGGGGAATACAAAGCATAGCTGAATGTTCATTGTCCTTCTTTACTCCACCAGTATAACGCGAGATCTGGTGACAATGTGACAATGACACTTGAGAAGAACAGATAAGGTGTGGAGAGATGATATCAATGTTGAGATATTTCTCGCCAAAAATCTCGCCTGAATCTACCATTAACCTCGCCAGACCCCATGTCACTCAGAATCTGGTAAGGAGGAGCTTAGAAACATCAAGGAGAAACAAACATTGATGAAAGTTATATATCAAAGTCAAAATGGTGATACAAATGTTTTATGGTCCAAAACAGGAAATAATACATACAAGTTTGTGGGTACTGCAGTAATAATGGACAGCTTCAAGTTAAATCTAAAGAGTTGTTAATCCAAGTGAATGTTAATACTGGGAAAATTGATTACATGGGCGTCAATGAGATGTGTTTACTTTAATGATATGTTGAGCACCAAGTAGAGATCAGGCTGGTCTGAAATTGATAATGTGTGATCAGAAGAGCTAATTGAAGACTTTGTTGTAAAGCGGCTTTTGGGAATAGTGTTCTTAATATTTTGAATTTAAATGACATCTGACCACAAAGCAGTTTTTTTAATATTACTAGTACATGCCTGAGTCATGCAAGCCATTCAGGTACGAGGATAAACTTGGCTTCAGTGAATTTGAAAAGTACATTGAAATGATTTAATGAAAGACAGGCAATGCCTTTTATTTATACAAACACTGAGGTCTGCAAGGACATTCTCAAGATCAATCCCTCAGATGGCAAGATTGTCTGCTGACGGAACTCCGCCAATGTTCCAGAGAGTTTCAGAGAATGAGAGGTGATCGAAATGAAACTAAAAAAAAACGCACCGCGGGGAGTGACGAAAATAGGCATTGACAAGTGAGAACGATATTAGCGAGAAACCCAAGATATTCCATAAGAACATCATGCTGAACAGAATAACCAGAGAATAATTAGAGCCCATTAGACATCAAGGGGGCAATCTGTGTGTGAAGCTGATGAAGATTGATAGATAGTGACATGAGAGCTTCACATACATTTTACTTGGGAGAAGAAGGAGGCAGGTGCATATTTCAAGAAGACCGGACTGGAAGCTCTTGAACAGATTAATATAAGATGCGAGCAGAAAATAATGGTTTTGGCTGGAGTAAAATTGGACAAGTCCCCAGGTATCGAAGAGATGTATCACAAGCTGCAGTGGGAGACAAGGGAGGGAATGCCCTGACCAGAATGTTTAAGTCGGATCTGGTCAGAGGTGAGTTGCCAGAGTAATGGAACGCACCCTTTACAGGAAGGGTTGGTGCAGGTAGACCAGGAAACTATAGATCAGTGAGTATCAGATCTGTTTCAGGGAAACTATTGGGGAAGGCAGGGAAGGAGGCAATTGATCTTCATTGAGAAAGTCAATGTTTGATCAGGGATCATCAGTATGCAGTTGTCAGAGGGTAGTCAAGCCGAATGAATTTTATTGAATTTTTTCGATGAGGTCGTTTGTATATTTTTATTTTCAGCAACACATTTGACAAAGCCTCACATGATAAAGAAAGTAAAATCTCATGGTATCAAAGGAACTTGGTAAGTGACATTCAAATGGACTTAGAGGCAGGAGAAAGAGGGTGATAGGAGAAGGATGTTTGTGTGTCTGGAGACCAGTTTCCCTGTTGTATCCCAGGGATCAGTGTGTGTCCATTATTCTTTGTGGTATTCATAAATGATGTAGATGTGAATGTGGAGGGGATGGGGAATGTGGGATTAGTGAGTCTGTCGTTGACACAAAATTGGCCAGGTGTTTGACAGTGAGGGGGAAGGCCTTCTGTTACAGGAAGGTACAGGTGGAATGGTCAGACTTACAGATCAAAGGCAGATGGAATGTTATCCTGATAAATATGAGGAGATGCAATTTGAATGAAAGAACAAGACAGGGGAGTATTCAATGAATGGCAGCACATTAAGTAGCTCAGAAGGTTCATCTCCACACAATGCTGAATGTGACTGAACATGGTAATAGGTTAGTTCAGAAGGCATTGGGAATAGTAAATAGCTTTTACTCATCGGGACATAGATTATAAGAGCTATACAGACTTTGGTTCGACCAGAATACGTGTGGAGCCAAATTACATTAAGGATGCACTTGTACTGGAGGGGCTGCAGAGGAGATTCACCAGGATGTTCCCTGGGATGGAGCATATCAGCTATGGAGAGAGGCTGGATAAGCTCGGCTTGTTTACTTTGGAGCAGAGAAGGCTGAGGGGTCGTGATTCAGAAGGATAAGAATATGAGGGGCATGGACAGGGTGGATAGACTACAGCTGTACCTTTTAGTCAAAGGGGAAAAATCAGGGGAACAAACTTTTAAAGTGAAGGGTTTGAGAATTAGACAGGATTTGCGGATTGTGTTTCACCCAGAGGGTGTTGGTGTCTGCAATGTACTTCCTGAGGGGAGTTGTTATGGTAACCACAAAGTAGCTAAATGGAACTTGGAGGAGCTCTTGAAGTGTCATAACATTCCCGGCTACAGGTCTCATGTAGGAGAGTGGGACTAGTGTAGACTGTACTATATTTCTGATGGTACAAAGACTATGCTCCTATTATTGTATGGTGTGGACATGAATTGATGGGTTTCTGAAGAGAATATTAACAAGAATTATTAGAGTGAACTGTCAATAGAAAAGGTTAGAGAAAACAAGAGCAGCTTCGTTGCAGTCTGAACCCAGAGGAAGGAGAATAGAGAACAGAGAAATAGCAGAACTATGAAGCAATTACTTCAGTTATGTCTTCACTGAAGAAAACAAATCAAATCTTCCCAGGAAGACTGGAAATCCTAAGTCTCGAGAGAAAAAGAATGAAATTAATAAATAAATGATTTGGGAGAAATTATTGGGACTGAAAGTATGGTTGAATTTAGAATAGAGATGGAAGGTGAGAAGGTAAAGTTCAATAACAGGTTCCTGTGCTAAAACAAAGTACATACAAATAGGATGAGGGAAGAGTTGGCTAAAGTTAACTGGAAGCAAATACTTTACAGTGGAACTATATATGAACAGTGGTAGGCTTTCAAAGCAATTTTTCCAAGTGCTCCGCAACAGGATACAACAGTGAAATGGAAGGACTGTAGGAAAAGGGGTGAGCTGCCATGAATGTCTCAGTAAATAAGGGAGGCTATCAAATAAAAATAAATGGCATAAATGATGGCAAAGACCAGTGGGAAACGAGAAGATTGGGAAAACTTTCAATATCAAAACAGCAACAAAAAAACTATCAAGAAACATAAGATAGATAGATTGAGAGTAAACTACCTCAGAATATAAAGACAGATATCAAAAGATTCTACAAATATATAAAACGAAAAGAGTGGCTCAGGTAAACATTGGTGCTTGAGAGGGTGATGAGAAGGGGGTTTCAGTCATGGGATATGAGGGAATGGCCAAGCAATGGAACAGATATTTAGTCGGTCTTCACAGTGAAGTTCACTAATAACATGCCAGTAACTGTCAAAGGGAGGAAGGTAGGTGAGGACCTGGAAACAACCATTCCCACGATGGAGAGTGTTGGGCAAGCTAATGGATCTAAAGGTAGGTAAATCTCCAGGACCTGATGCAATGCATCCCAGGGTACTAACAGAATGGTGGGAGAAATAGCAAATGCATTTGTGGAACTCTTCTAAATTCACCTGACTCTGATGCAGTTCCAGCAGATTGGAAAACAGGAAATCAGACACCACAGTTTAAACAGGGAAGCAGGAAAAAAGTGGCAAATTATAGACTGGTTAGCTTAACGTGTGCAATGGGTAACATATGTGTAATCAAGGAATAAATAGCATGCATCTAGATCGAACTTGTTGCGTTTGACAGACACTGCATTTGTTCATTAAAGACAGGTTATGCTTAACTAATTTACTAGAACTCTATGAAGACATTATGACCACGGAGACCCAGTAGATGTGGTGTACCGAGATTAACAAAAGGCATTCGACACAGTGGCACCATAAAAAGCTGCTGCGTAAGGTAAAGATGAATGGCATTACAGGTAATATATTAGCATGGATAGAGGATTTTAAACAACAGGCAGCAATGAGTGGGAATAAATGAGTGATTCTCTGGTCAGTGACTAGTGGTGTGCCTCTGGGATCGATGTTGGGACCGCGATTATTCGCAGCTTACATCGACGTTTTGGAGTTGGGGACCACGTGTAGTGTCTCAGCGATAGCAGATTATACTAAAATGAGTGGCAGAGCAACGTGTGCAGAGGACTGATAAACTTTACAATGGGACATAAATATTATAAGTGAGTGGGCAAAGGTCTGGAGTACAATTATAATAATTGTGAAGTCATTCATTTTGGTAGGAATACCAGTAAAAAAAGACTATTATTTGCCTGGTAAAAATGCAGCATGTGCCTGTGCAGAGGGACCTGGATGTCCTTGTGCATGGATCACAGAAGTTGACCTGCAGGTGCAACAAATAATTAACAAGGCAAATGGAATTGAGTCCTTCATTGCAAAAATGATTGAGTTTAAACACAGGGAGGTTGTGTTGCAGCTGTACAGGGAGCTGGGGAGGTCACACCTGCAATACTGTGTGTAGTTTTGGTCTCCCTACTTGAGAAAGGATGTCCTGGCTCCAATGGATACAGAGGAGTTTCGCTAGGTTGGTTCTGGAGTTGAGGGGGTTGGCTTATGTGGAGAGACTGAGTGGACTAGAATTATATATTGATTGGAATTTGAAATAATGTGGGAGGATCAGATAGAAACATATATGATTAAGATTGGAATAGATAGGATAGAAACAGAGAGGATGTTTCCAGTAGCAGGCGAATCTTCGGCAAGAAGGCAAAATCTCAAAATTAGGTGGAGCAGATTTAGGACTTGAATTGAGAAGGAACTTCTTGACCAAGAAGATTGTGAATCAGTGGAATTCCCTGCCCACTGAAATAGTTGAGGCTTTATCATTGAATGTTTTTGAAGCTCAGATAGATAATGTTTTGAGCATTAAAGGAACAATGGGTTATGGAGAGCGGACGGGTACGTGGAGCTGAGGCCATGAAATGATCAGCCCTGATCTTATTGATGCTCAGAGATTTTATGTAATGGGTCAACGTGAAATGGGAATCATACTTGAGAAAATGACTGGTTGATACGTACGGAGAAGCAATGGATGCAATGCATTTGGATTTTCAGAATGATCTTGATACAGACTTTGGCCTAGTATGCAAAATTAGATGTTACAGGATGGGGTAAAATATCAACATGGTTTTAGAATAAGAGAGCTGACAGGAATCAGTGAACACGAATAAAGCCATATGTTTTGAAGTGGAAGCCACATGTTTCGAAGTGTGTCACAAGGATCGGTGCATGGGTCTCAGCTGTTCCCAATGCATGTTTAACATTTAGTTGAGGGAATCAAATGCACTATTCCCAAAACTGCTGCAAGCACTGAACGAGGTCGGATTGTGCGTGGGTGAGGGGATGTAGAAAAGCTACAAGGTGATTGAGACAAGTTGAGTGAATGGGCAAATACGTGGCAGATGGAGAGCAATGGAGTGGATTTGACGGTGTGTATTTTGGTGGGAACAATAGAACAGCAATCTATCATTTGAAAAGAGATTCGTTGAAACATGTTGATCTTTAAAGGGATTTATTTTCTGTCTTTGTTTCTTCTGTGCAGCCCCCCAGGTCCATGCAGGGCAATGAGCTCTGAACCCAGAAGTCAATACTGGGAATGGCATTGGCACACTGACCAGTGAACACAGACCCAACAAGAGGAGACCTGTAACATTGAAAAGGACCTGGATCTCCTTGTACACCAGTTACTGACAACAATATTGCAGGAAAGAAAGCAGTTCGGAAGATAAATGTTGTGTTGACCTTCATTTCAGGGAGATTTAAGTCCAGGAGTTAGGGTATCTTACTGCAGCTGTACAGGGCCTTGGTGAGACCCCATCTCGAACATTGAGCAGTATTGTGTGCAGATTTGGTCTCCGTACCTCATAAAGAACAAATCTAACATTGAGGGAGAGCAGTGAAGGATGATCAGACTGACCTCTTGGATCACTGGCTTGTTGTGGGGCAGCCCTTGCATTGACTGGATTGGGCCTGTAATCCATGGGCTTTAGGAAAACGAATGGAGATATCAATGAAATATATAAAACCCAGACTGGGCGAGACAGATTGGAAGCAGGGATGGTAATTCCACTGGCTGGGACGGATAAAACAAGGAGCCACAGTACTAGATGCAGGCAGGTCACTCTGCATTGAGATGATAATAAATGTCTGCACTCACAGACTGATGAACCTGGGGAATTCTCTCCCACATAAGGCTGTGGAATGCAGGACATTGAATAAAAATATGGATTTCTGGACATTAAAGGGATCAGGAGACAGCTGGAGTACAGCTGTCAGAGGATCTCCGATGTTAAGAAGGAGGTCTCTGCAGTGTCAACAGGACTGCGTTTCCTGTTCCCTTTTTCAATACCGAGTTTTCAGTTGATTTTATCCTTCCAAGCCTCGGAGCAGTTTGATACATTTGAGTGTCTTGCTTGTCCATTGAAGAGTCACTTTTAAGCCAGACCAGGAAAGCACGGGAGATTCACTTCCTGAAAGTACATTGGGGAAGGAAATTCTGTTTACAATCAACATTGGCTTTAAGGTCACTGTTACTGACACCAGATTTTAATTCTTGCTATTTTATTAATTATTTTAACTTCCACCAGCTGCCAGAGCATCAACTGGTCTGGATTAGTAATCCAATGACACTTCCACAATAGCACCATCTCCACATGGGGACCTATCAGATACCACACTGAGCAGGTTATTTCTGTGCTGCTTGACAGCTCTGTCAGAAAAAAAACAACCACTAATTTGACTTTTATGAAAACACTGATGGTATGATAAGTAGTCAGATTGTAACTATTTCTCTCTTTGAGAATTGGACGTAGCTGAGTAATTTTCCGCATTCCCAGGGAGATGTCAGAGTTGTCAGCTTGGTGGAAATGGTCGACTGAGGGATTATCCCAGTCAAAAAGTTACAGATTGTGTTTTAATATAATGCTGTTTTAGCTGCTGCTACTGCTGTGGTGTACAGCACCATAACAATGCCAGGAATTCTTTATTTAAGAAAGTTCAGCGAGTTGTATCATTGAAAGTATTTACAGAGGAGTTTTTACTTGGAAAATAATTGAGTGCAATGAAGAATTCGTGATGAAAGAGGAGTTCTCGAGTCATAGATTCTTAGAGTCATACAACATTCAAACATACCCTTTGGCCCAACTCATCCATGCTCACCAGGTTTCCTAAACTTCCAAACCTTTCATATTTATGTACACATCAGATTGTCTTTCAATTGTTGTAATTGCACTCACCAATACCTCTTCCCCTGGCAGTTCGCTACATAAATACACCAATCCCTGTGAGAAACAGCTGTCCTTAGATCTCTTTTAAATCTCTTCCCTCTCACCTTAAACTTATCCTCTCTGAATTTGGACACTCCCACTCTGGTCTATTTATCCTATCCCTGTCACTCTTGATTTTATAAACGTCTGTAAGGTCACCCCTCAGTCTCCTACGCAAAAGGAACAAATTCCCTGCCTCTCCATATATCTCAAAACCTCCTGTCTCCGTCACATCATTTTAAATACTTTGTCCCCTTTCCATGTTATAGCATCCTTCCTACAGCAGGGCGACATAAATTGTACTCAGTACTCCAAATCTGGCCTTGTACAGCCACAACATGATGTCCCAATGTCTGTTCTCAATGCTCTGACTGATGTAAGTAAGTGTGCCTAATGCCTTCTTCACATCACTGTCTATCTGCGACTCCACTTTCAAGGAAATATGTACCTGCGCCCTGGGTCACTCTGTTCGAATACAATCCCCAATGCCCTACCGTTAACTGTATAAATACTGCCCTAGTTTGTCTAACAAAATGCAACACCTCACAGTTATCTGCATGAAGCTCTACCTGCAAATCCTCAGCCCAGTTTCCCAGTTGATCACAATCTCATTGTTGTCTAAGATAACCTTCTTTACTGTCCACTATTAACACCAATTGTGTGGGGTTTGTCGACGAACCAATTATCCATGTTTCATATATTCTCAACTAAATCATTTCCAAAAACAATGAACAGCAGCAGACTGTTCCTTGTGGCGCACCACTGGTCACGAGCCTCCAATTTGAACAACACATCTCTCCCAGCCTCAGCTACCTCCTACTGTCAAGCCAGTTTTGTGTCTAATTGGCTAGCTCTCACTGATCCCCTGTGATGTAACCTTATGAACCAGGCGACCATAAGGAACATTGTTGGGCCTCACTGAGGTCCACATAGACAACCCATGCTGCTTTAACTTCATCTATCTTTCCGATAACCTCTTCGAGAACTGCAATCTAGTTTGTGAGATATGGATTCCCAGACAAAAAGCCGTGCTGAATATCCCTAATCAGTCCTTGCCATTCCACATGCATGTAAATCCTGCCTCTCAGACCCTCCTACAAACACTCACACATCCTCGACATCAAACTCACTGGTCTGTAGTTCCCTGGGTTTTCCTTGCAGCCTTATTACAAATAATATAAAAAACATTAGCTGCCTTCCTGTCCTCCAGCACTTCAGCCAAGGCTGCCAATGATACGCATAAGAAAGTCAAGAGAACTGCAGATTTCGTAAACCAGAAATCGAAGACAGGAATGTGCTGGAAAAGCTCAGCAGGTCTGGCAGTATCTTTGCAGAGAAATCAGAGTTAAAGTGTTACAACACAGGGTAAACCTCACCCCCACCCCCATCCCGCATGCCAATTTAAACTTGCAAGACCGAAAAGATTTAGACAGTGCTGTAATCTGTAAAAATTCGGAAGGCCAAGAACCATCCTAAAGGTCAGTATTTAAAGTAAAAATTAACAACTTTGTTTTTAAAGGCTAACAGAGAATAATTACCTAACAACTACTTGCAACTCCTTTCTCTGAACTATCTTTTACTTTCCCTTCTACAATACTGGTCCGATAAAACCCCCAGTTCAGATTTACCAATGCAGACAAATTTCACCACCTGCCAGCTGTCGAATCTTCTCTTTGTATCTTCCTCTGTCTTCTTTTATTCTCCGTCGTGTTTCTGTTTCACAGGTCATTGATAAATATAGATGAATTTAAGAGAGCTATTCTCCGGGCAGTCTGCAGATGTTGGTGACGTGGCAGTTCTCCCCGAACTGGTCAATTTCGTTTACCGCTTGATACCACAAAGCATCGGCTCATTTCATTTTTTAAAAAATATTGCCAAATGACAAATTTAAATTCGATTGTAGTTTAGCTTCTTGGGACATAATTTAAATGGATTGAACAAATTTGATTTTATTTTTTGTCTCATAGCAACCCAGGTACTGCCAGCTGCTGAACCAAATGTTACATTGTAAATTTTCCAGAACTCACTGTGCTTGTAAATCCTTCAACTCTCCAAAAGGTACAATACCCTTAACACGTTCATAACACGTTATCTCTCAAAAAAGAACCATCATAATGAAAACACGGTCTCATTTGTTTTTCTATTCTTGAAACACATTACCATAACATACAGATAACTGAAACCTAAGATCACGTTAATTTTTCCCATATACCTATATTTTACATTGGATAAATGCAAATTTCGTCTAAACTTTATCAGTTAAATCTGTGAGAACGCATCTGTGATTACATCCTTACTACATGCTACATGTCTATTTTTTAAACTAAAAGTCTGTAACTTAGGACTACAATGAAATAGTCTTTAATGCGTTCAACGAATGTAAGCAGATTGGGATCCGTGTACACAACTGCCTCCAACATGCTGTTTGTGAGTACATATTAAAATGTTGTAAGGCTAGTGTCAAACTTAATAGTTCTTTCTCAATCATGGAACATGTTCTCTGGTGGATGTTGAGTTTCTTTGAAAAATACAATCCCATCTCATCATCCTGTAGAAGGATAACCCCAACTCCTACGTCACTAGTGTCGATGGTAACTTTGAAAGTTTTTGAAACGTTTGGTATATCTAAAACTGGTTTGGTGGTCAATATCTCTTTTTAATGGTCGAATGCCTCATGGCATTGTTCTGTCCATCTGTTCTTTTTCAGCAAATTGGTTAATGGTGCCACTACACTGCTGACATTTGGAACAAATTTCCGATAGAATCCGCTGACTCCTAAGAGGTTAGTCGTAGAAATTCCTGGGTAACTTTTGTCTTTGTGTTCCATGGGGTCAACTTTCCATGACCAATGTTTTGTCCCAAGAACATCACGTCTGCTTTCGTGGATTTAATTTTGTTTAATTGTATCACCAGTTTTGTTTTACATATTCATTCAAAGAGCTTTTCCAACTGTACCAAGTGATCTTTCCAGGACTTAGTAAAGATCACTACATCGTAAAACAGATTGCACAGTTTATTTATCAGGCCACAACTGTGTTCATGGGACTTTGGAATGTGTTGGGTGTGTTCTTCATTCCAAGGGGGATCTCTTTGAATTGATACAGTCCATTTGGCGTTACAAGTCAGAAATTTATTTTACTGTCTCTGACAAAGGTACCTGCCAGAAACTACGCATCAAGTCAAATTTTGTGGTGTAACTGACTTGTCCAACTTTCTCGATACAATATTTCAATGTAAGTATTGGATATAAGTCTGATTTTGTAACAGTGTTGAGCTTCTAATAATCCAACCAAATTCATTGAGTCCCATCCGGTTTGGGAATGAAGATAATCGGCGAGCTCCACTCGCTCTGGCTTGGTTCGATGATGACCTAATTGAGCATAGCCTCCACCTCCTTCTGGACCTGTCTACTTTGAGACGATTAAGCTGATAGGAGTGTTGATTTATCGGAATAGTATTCCATGTGTCTCCTTCAGGTACAATGGCATTTGTGCTCCCCGTATAATTCTTACATATGCCCTCATTTTGCAATAACAAATGTTTCAACTGCGTTATATACTCTTGAGGCAGATTGTTTACGAACCTATCCCACTGCTCAAGGACTTCTACATTTTTAACATATTTTGAGGCACATCAAAATCCACACCATTTGGAATTGATTCCTCACTCTGTTCATTCAGCACCTGTTCCTTCAATTCTTTCCCTCCTGTACTTTTCCGGAGGACACACTAATTTATAAGCCACATGAAGGGGTTTCTGATTGTGGGAATTGGTGACAGAGGTCCTAGTTTCATTACTGCCTGTGGCCTACCTGCTATTTTGCACGCATAACACGTATGCCAGAAGTTAACCATAGCTTTGTGCATTCCAGGACAATAAAAATGTTTTTGTCCCTTAACCTGAGTCTTTTGTCCCCCTTGGTGACCTCCCATAAGTAGTTCACGTGCTACCCGTAACACGTCCTGTTTTCTATGCTACCAGCAACACAATCTGGTGCACTTCAGCACACTACCCCTCTGCACTAACGTGCCGTAGTCTCCATTTCCGTTTTAGGATTCTATATTTCTGATAATAATCCTCAGGAATAACTCTGCCTCACTTTCAGAGTACACATCCACATATATATCTTTTACCATCTTGCCTGTCTGTTGCAAATCCCTTCGCCTTTCAGGACTAAACACCTTTGTCTGAACCTCTCTTTGTTCATGTTTTCCCTGCACCATTACGTTAAACAGGATGTCAGCTAACAGAACCTTAACTCCTTCATCGTTGTCTTTAGTTTGTGCTTCCTGCTGTTACTTATGATAGTGGGATCTGGTTACTGTACAGTCTGGGAAAATACCAGTATATTTCTGTTTTAACTCATCAGTTTCCTAGTCTTCTTGGGCTTCTCCACAACAATGGGTATCACTCCCATCTTGGGCCCTGCTAAATCATCGTCGAGAACAAACCGGATTCCTGGAACTCACACTCTGTCAGTCAATCCCACGGTTCCTTCCCCAGTCTTGAGAAGGCACTCCAACCTCATCTTATTGTGAGGAAAGTTTAATTTCTGTTCATATATCCCACAAATTATAACACTCTGGGTATCAGATCAGAAATACTGCAAAGTAGCTCATCTCTTACTATTAGAAACTGGTTTGATCCTGTATCTCTCATAATTATAAGTTATTCTTATTCTCCCCCTGTTGTTTCTGAGTAAATATTACTCATAGATGCAAATTCCTTATAGAGATCAGGTACTAACTCCATACCCCGCCCCTGCCAAGGCTGTGCACTTTCCGGCAGCTCTTCGGTTCTTGTTGGGGTTTCCTTTAAGACTTTCAGTAATGCCACTGGCTTACCTTCTTTTACCACTTCTTTACCCACAGTCCCTTTCTTAACGATCAGCGCTGTGACCATACATATCCTTTTTTATGGCAGTGAAAACATCTTTTCCCATTGCCGTTTTGAAACCACGGGCACTGTAGCTTTCTGTGCCCCACTCTATTAAGTGAAAGCACCTGAGTCCTCTTTGGCATCTTCTTTAACCTGTGGTAAACTCTTATTCTCTACTGTTTCTTTTACAGTGTAGCATCTCCACATCTCCCAAATGCGATCTTTCACAGGACGAAATTCTGGTTGGAAGCTTGTCTTATGCAGCAACATGTATTCATCTGCTAATTTTACTATCCTTCTCGATTACTGAACTTTCTGTTCCTCCACGTGAATTCTTATCATCTCTAGAAGTGAATTTATCAATTCATTCAGCAGAATAATCTCCATTTGAGCCTCATAGGTCATATCTACTTTTAAAGCAAGCATCCATCGATCAAAATGCCGATGTTTAATTACTTCGAACTCTACATAAGTCTGACCTGATGACTTCTTTATGTTTCTGTATTGCTGTCTGTATGATTCTGGAACCAATTCGTGAGCACTTAAAAGAGCTTGTTTGATGTCTTGAGAATCTCGTGACCCTCATCTGATAGCAGAGAAAATACGCCACTCCCCCTGCCTACCACTTTAGTCCGAATTAGCATTACCCATAAATCCTTGGACCACTCCATATGCCTAGCCAATTTTTCAAATGAGATAAAGAAGGCATCAACATCTTTCTCATTAAAATGATGCAGAGTATTGACATAGTTGCTACTTTCTCCCCACCCCCACCCTCCTCTAGCTTATCTCTCCACGCTTCAGGCTCACTGCCTTTATTCCTGATGAAGGGCTTTTGCCCGAAACGTCGATTTCGAAGCTACTGGATGCTGCCTGAACTGTTGTGTTCTTCCAGCATCACTAATCCAGAATATAGTTTCATATAACACTACCATCTCTTTTAATCTCCATCTTTTTAATGTGTCTTTGCTGATTAAATCACAACTTCTCAAGTTCAAATTCTCTCTCTCTTTGGTCAGCTAAGAACCTTCTTCTCTTTTTCTCTCTCTCTGTTTTGTCTTGCTTTCTGTTTCTTCTCTCTCTCTCTTTATTTCCATTTGTTTATCTTTAAACTGCATTTTCCTCAATTGTAATTTAAGTTTTTTTGTCACTCTACTGCACTTGTATGTGTTTCTAACACACCTTAGTATGTGAGAAATTCCCGGACAATTTCAGCTTTACTTTTGTCCTTGATTAAATCCAAGTCTAACTTCCTTGAACATTCTAAATGTTTGGCCTTTATCTTTCCTTCTAAGATTTCGTGGCAAATTTGAGAATCATCTTCAGACCCCTCTTAACTTTTTAACAGCCATTGTTCTCACTTTTAATTTAAAAAAACGCAAGTCATCGGAATTAAACAAGTTGTCTCACTGACGTTTTACCTAAAGATCTCAGACACGAACGTGCAAATGTTTAAATATACTTTGTTTTCTTTTCATCCCTCAAATCTATATAAATCGGCTCAAACCTCAGACTGGATCTGTCTAAACCTGTTCATATCGTAGACGAAAGCCCCCAAGCTGTTACAACACAGGATTAACCCCTCTCCTAATTTAAACCAGCCACAGAGAAAAAGTTCATGCCATAATCCGTTAAATTTCGAGATGCAAAGACCAATTTACAGAGGTCACAATTTAAAGTAAAATTAACAATTTTGCTATTTAAGTACAACAGAGAATAATAAAACAAACAATTATTTAGAACTCCCTTCGGTTAAACGTATCTTTTACCTCCCACTCTACAATACTGGTCCGATAAAACATAAACAAAATAAGGTTTACAAAAAATTATCATGTTTCAAAACCAGTCCACTTTGTCGATTCTCCTTTGTACACTTTCCTCTGTAGCGTTTTCTCTCGATTGGCTTCGATGTTCTGCTGAGCAAACCTCTTACAGACAGGTACCTTTCAGAAAGTCCTTCAGCTCGCAGTCTATCTTTCTGGATGCCCTTGGCAGTACTTCCCCCTAAATGTTCAAAATGTCCAGTTTTACACCTCTAAACTTCGGACCATTTCATTGATTTTGATGTCGTCAAGTATTTCAAACTCAACTTGATTTCAGTTTGTTGGGGCAAATTTTAAACTGGCCGAATTTGAATTGGTTTTTGTTTTGTGCCAACTCAGCTATTGATTGTACAGTCAAATGTTGCATTTACCTTCTTTCAGAACACTTTGTGCCAGCTTCCAGTCTCTCTTAAATGTAACATATATCTCTACACCTTCATAACAATAACTTTTATCTGCCCTGCATAGCTTTCCATAAATTTGATCAACTTAGTAAGTTCACACATTCGCCTTTTCTGTTCCAAAAAAGACCCATTTTCTCTCTTCCTTCACTTACCTAAATCCTTCTTTCCAGTTATCATTCCAATTACTTACAATGTTACTAGTATTCTTCGACAAATAATTATATTGTGTGAATGTGTGTGTGTATGTACGTGTGTATGTATGTGTGTGTCTATGTGTGTATGCATGTGTATGTATGTGTATATGTATGCACGTGTGTGTGTTTTGTGAATATTTCTCTGTAATTGGACTGACATGAAAGAATGAGATGTTATCACATTCCCATATGAAAGAGTAAATGTACAACGTTTCCAAGCTTTCTGATATCAAAAAAGATGTAAAAACCACCTTTATTCATGATTGGAAAAGTAAACAAATGATGTTCCCGGACCGAACAGCAGTAATGTAATGAACCTTTATTGGAATCATTAAACGACCAAATATTTAGTTTTTGCGTGAGAGTTTAAATTCAGCTTTTCTTTTTCAATTGTGTGATGCATACGTTTTTATCAAAATGCAATCAACATCGGTGACAAAACCAGAGGTTTCTGGAAATGCTCAGTAGTTCTTTCAGGATCTCCTGTGAGAAAGCTGATTCAACATAACATAGAGAATGGGTCTGGGTTGTTTGTGATTTGCCAATAGTGGTCAGCGATGTGCCGCTTAGGTGCATTAGTCAGGGGTAAATGTAGAGTAGCAGAGTAGGGGAATGGGTCAGAATGGGTTACTCTTCAAAGTGTCAGCGTGGACGTGCTGTTTGAAATGGCCTGTTTCCCCACCGTAGGCATTCTATGATTCTTTGATTTCTTTATAAAAAGGCAAACGGTGCCAGGATCAAGAATGTCTCCGAGCATGCTCAGGGAGTATTTAAATGAGAGGGTAAACAGCCAGAGGTCGTGGTTCACATTGACACCAATGACATCGGTAAGAAGAGTGAAAGTTTGAAAGGCCCTGCTAAGAAAGTTCAGGGATTTAGGAGTGAGTTTAAAAGGAGGATCTCCAGGGTTGTATACTTGAGATTACTCCCTGGGCATCTGGAAGTGAGTCAAGGAAGAGGAAGATAGTCGAGTTGAATATGTGGCCATGAGCGAGTTTGGAAGGAGGGTTTCTGATTTTTGGATGATTGCGATCATGTCCAGGGCAGGTGAGAACTGGACAAAAAGGAAAGTGTGCACTTTAACTGGAGGGGCCCCAACGTCCTGGAAGGGAGGTGCGATCATGTAGATTTAAGCTAATGTTACAGGAAGCTGGGAACCAAAGCAGCCGGTCAGAAACTGAGCAGAATGTAAAAGTTTGTCAAATAAACCTGCAGAGCCATTTTAATGACCATGCTGAGGGAACTAATCACAACAATTTAAAAAAATGTGAGTTGCAAGTTGGAGTAAGTGATAGGCTCACTATTATCAGTAATCAATAAATAAGGATGGAGAGCCTGTGCACACAAGTATTAAAAGAGAAAGATATATCGATAGAACTTATGTTAAAACGTTTTCTAACTAAATGTGTGCAGTATTTGGAATAAAATGAATGAGCTGATAGCGCTAACAGGTATAAATAGGTATGGCATGGTGGGCATGACTGAAATCTGGTTACATGAAGGTCAGGACTGGGGTGTTAAATGCCCAAGGCTACTCAGTATTCAGATAAGAAGGAACAGCAGGTGGAGTGCCTGTATTCGTTCAGGATAACGTCAAGGCGGTATTAAGAAATTATATTAACACGTGGGACAAAACTGATGAATCAGTCTGGTTTGAAATAAAGCACATTGAAAGAAATCTATTGGTAGGAGCATTTCCAGCCCACAAACTACCCCCACCCCACCCCGACAAATTACTTTCAAAGTAGGGAATAGCATGAACCAGGAAATAACGATGGCTTGAGACAAGAGCACAAGAGTGATTATGGGAATTTGAGCATGCAAATTGACTGAATTAATCAATTTGGCAACGGTAGCCTCAAAGAACGATTCGTCGAATATATGATGGATTATTTCTTTGATTAACATGTAATGGAACCAACCAGAGAACTGGCTTTGGTATTACATAATGAGGAAGGAGTGATAAATCATATTGTATTACAGATTCATCTTAGAAAGAGTGACCACAACATGTTTGAGTTTCATATTCAGACTGTAACAGCGAATACAGAATCACATAGGAGAGATTTAGTGTTGCACAATGATAATTTTAATGGCCTGAGTAAGGGCTTGGCCTGAATGGACATGTCAAAAAGATTAAAGTACAAGACATTTGAAGAACAGTGGCAACTACTTCGGGAGATAGTCAAAACCCCTCAAATAAAGTGTAATCCTGAGTGGAAGAGGAATTGTAAAAAGGTGAAAAGCAATCCATGTCTTAACAAGGAAGTCAACAATAACATGAAGGTTCTTGTCTGGTGGTATTATCACTGACTGCTAATCCAGGTAATGTTCTGGGGACATGGGTTCAAACACTGCCACGGCAGATGGTGGAATTCAAATCCAATATGAACCTGGAATTAAGAGTATATTGATGATAATGAATCCATTGCTCATTGGTGGAAACACCAATATGTTTCATTAATGTTCTTTATGTCCATAAAACACCATCCTTTACCTGGTCTGAGCGACATGTGACTTCAAACCCGTACAAATATGGTTGATGCAAAACTGCCCTCTGGGCAATTAGGGACAGACAATGAGTGCTGTCTAACCAGCGACATGCTCATCCTTTAATGAATTAAAGAAAAACACTTATATTGTCAGCAAACGGCTACTAAAAACATCATCAAAACGGCTATGAAGGAAAATGCGAAGTAAATATAAGGATTGATAAAGAACACTTCTCTGAGTAGTCAAAAAGGTTAAAAATGCTGAAATCAAATTTTGTCTTTGAGGGGATGAAAATGGCGAGGTAATAATGGGAAACCTAGAAATGGCAGAGGCAAAACCAACACTTCCTGTTTTCACAGTGCAAGATAATTTCTCCACAAAATTTAAAACAATTGCAAAGGATCATGATGGAAGTACGATGACGAGGAAGAAGATAGAAAATACATTGATGGGATTATAGGCAGGTCAGACCCTCAGCCTGCAATATATAATATTAAAGGATGTAACAGCAGAGATAGTGGATGTGTTAGGATATTCAAAATTTCCTTGAATTCTGGAACGGTACTGATGTATTGGAAAATTAATAATGTAGTACTCGTTCCCAAAACAGGAGATAGGCAAAAGTTCACAAACTGTAGACCAGTGAGTTAAACCTCTGTAGTGGGGAAGTTTCTTCAGTCAACCGTAAAGTATGAAATGACTGAACACTTGGAAAAACAAAGATCAATTCACCAGTGTCAGCACAGTTTCATGATGGGCAGGTTGTGCTTGACAAACCTGCTGGAGGCTTTGAGAATGTATCTAGCATGGTGGATAATGGGGATGCAGCAACTGCTGGACATCTGAACTTCAGAAGGCATTTGACAAGGTGCAGCATGAAGGACTGATCTAGGCAGTTAGAACCGAGGGGTTAAGGGTAGAGTATTGAATTGGATAGAGGATTGACTGACTAACAGAAAGCAGACCATCGGGATAAATGGTCTTTCCCTGATGAACTGAAACTAGTAAGGTGCTGCAGGGTTCAGCTCTCAGACCTCAATTGTTTCCAATCTGCCCAAATGACATGGAAGGAGGGACAGAGTGTAGCAACTAAATTCACAAATGGTATTAAACTAGGTGGTAAAACAGGCTGTAATGAGGAGCTAAAGAGTTTACAGATGAATAATGGTAGGGTTAGAAAATGGGGCGGATTGCTATATCTGGCAGCTGGTGTTTAATGTGGTTAACTGCACCGTTGAATTTCCTAACGCCAGTCATAATTTCTGTTTTCTTGTGTTGCAATATCTACAGATCTTTGGATTTTATTCACCTTTGGTGGCTGGGGTCACAGGAGACGAGAGGTTTGGTTGTGGGAGATGCAGGTTGCTCTTTGTGTCCGGAACAAGACATCACTGTGGAGAAAAGACTACAGTCAGGCCTTGTTGATTCCCACAGCAGGCCTGGCAACCAGATGAACTATCCCTGTTCTTACCTCCTGATGTTTAATTGCCTGGAGTAATCCACATCAAAATGTTGCAGTCAGATAGACAGTCTGTAATTAATATGCTCATTTCATAATAAAGGGACAAATGACCACTTAAATCAGAATTAAAGACTTGGCAATTCTTTTGAGATTTAATAACAATTTGCTGCAACTGCAGGCTGGGAACTGGGTGATGGGACACCAAAACACGTCAGCATTGTTGCAAATTTATAGGTTAGATATTGAGTAAACATGTTCTGTCATCAATTCTGTTCGAAAGTGTCGATAATCTATATCTTATGAAAAATGTATTGAAGGTATTTTGGAAAATACAAACATTGAATTGATTAGAAAAGGAAGATGTGAAGTGGATCTAAGTCAAAGAACATAGAACATAGAACAATACAGCGCAGTACAGGCCCTTCGGTCTTCGATGTTGCACCGACCTGTCATACCAATCTGAAGCCCATCTAACCTACACTATTCCATGTACGTCCATATGCTTGTCCAATTACGACTTAAATGTACTTAAAGTTGGCGAATCAACTACCGTTGGAGGCAAAGCATTCCATAACCTTACTACTCTCTGAGTAAAGAAACTACCTCTGACATCTGTCCTATATCAATCACCCCGTAATTTAAAGCTTTGCCCCCTTGTGCTCGCCGTCATCATACTTGGAAAAAGGCTCTCCCTGTCTACCCTATCTAAACCTCTGATCATTTTATATGTCTCTATCACGTCACCCCTGAACCTTCTTCTCTCCAACGAGAACAGCATCGAGTCCCTCAGCCTTTCCTGGTAAGACCTACCCTCCAATCCAGGCAACATCCTGGTATCTCCTCTGCAACTTTTCCAAAGCTTCCACATCCTCCTCATAATGTGTTGTCCAGAACTGAACACAATACTCCAAGTATGGCCGTACCAGAGTTCTCTACATCTATAGCATAACCTCATGGTTCCGGAATTCGATCACTCTATTAATAAAAAACTAAACCACTTATGGCTTCTTAAGATCCCTGTCAACCTGGGTGGCAATTTTCAAGGATCTGTGTACCTGGACACCGAAATCTCTCGACTCAACTACACAACCAAGAATCTTACCATTAGTCATTATTTTGCATTCCGTTTACTCAAACCAAGGTGAATCACCTTTGTCCACACTAAACTCCATTAGCCACCTCTCAGCCCAACTCTGCAGCTTATCTATGTCTCTCTGTAACCTACAATATCCTTCCTCACTATCCACAACTCCAATGACCTTAGTGTCATCTGCAAATTGACTAACCCATCCTTCTATGCCCTCATCCAGGTCGTTTATAAAAATGACAAGTAGCAGTGGACCCAACACCGACGCTTGCGGTACACCACTAGTACCTGGACTCCAGGATGAACATTTCCCATCAAGCACCACCCTCTGTCTTCTTTCAGCAAGCTAATTACTGATCCAAATTGCTATATCACTCACAATCCAATTACTCCGCATTTTGTACAATAGCCTACTGTGGGGAACCTTGCCTGGCTGAAATCCATATACACCAAATTAACCGGTTTGCTTTCATTTCTCCTGTCTGGTCATCTTCTCAAAGAACTCAACAAGGTTTGTGAGGCACAATACCCTTCACAAAACCGTGCTGACTATCCCTAATCAACTTATTCCTTTCTAGATGATTATAACTCTTGCACCTTTTCCAACACTTTACCAACAACTGAAGTAAGGCTCACTGGTCTATAATTACCAGTGTTATCTCGACTCCCCTTCTTGAACAGGGGAACCACTTTGCCTTCCTCGAGTCTTTTGGCCCTATTCCTGTAGACAATGATGATTTAAAGATCAATGCCAAAGGTTCCCAGAGGTTCCTAGGATAAATCCCATCCAGTCCAGGGAACTTATCTATTTTCATGTTTTGCAGGATTTCTAATATCTCTTCCTTGTGAACCTCAATCACACCTCGTCTAGTAGCCTGTACCTCTGTATTTTCCTCGACAACGTTGTCGTTTTGTAGAGTGATTACTGTCGAAAAATATTCATTTAGTGTTTCCCCTATCTCCTCTGAGTCCAAACACAACTTCCCACTACTATCCTTGATTGGCCCTAATCTTACTCTCGTTATTCTTTTATTTCTTAAATACAGTTAGAAAGCCTTAGGTTTTACCCTGATCCTATCCACCAACAAATTCTCATGTCTCCTCCCGGCTCTTCTGAGCTCTCTCTTTAGACCTTTCCGGACTACCTTGTGACCCTCAAGCGCCCTAACTGTCCCTTCACATCTCATCCTAACATAAGCCTTCTTCTTCCTCTTGACCATAGATTCCACTCCCTTTGTAAACCACGACTCCAGCGCACCACAGCTTCCTCCCTGCCTGACAGGTACATACTTATCTCGGACACTCAGGAGCTTTTCCTTGAATAAGCTCCACTTTTGTAATGTGTCCATCCCCGGCAGTTTCGTTCCCCGTCCTATGCTTCCTAAATCTTGCCTAATCGCATCGTAATTGCCTTTCCCCCAGCTGTAACTCTTGCCCAGTGGTATACACCTATCCCTTTCTATCACTAAAGTAAACATAACAGAATTGTGATTACTATCACCAAAGTGCTCACCTACTTCCACGTCTAACACCTGGCCGGGCACATTACCCAGTACCAAATCTAATGTGGCATCGCCCCTTGTTGGCCTGTCTACATACAGTGGCAAGAAGCCCTCCTGCACACAGTGGACAAAAACTGACCCATCTATATTTCTCATACCGTTTCGTTACCAGTCAATATTTGGAAAGTTGAAGATCCCATGACAACTACCCTGTCCATCTCACTCCTATAAAGAATCATCTTTACTACCCTGTCCTCTACATCTCTGGAACTATTTGGAGGTCAATAGAAAACTCCCAACAGGATGACATCTCCTTTCTTGTTTCTAACCTCAGCCCATTCTACCTCGGTTGACGATTCCCCAAACATCCTTTCTGCAACTGTAATACTGTCCTTGGCTAACAATGCCACACATCCCCTCTTTTAACATCTTCTCTGTTCTTACTGAAAAATCTAAATCCTGGAACCTGCAACAACCATTCCTATCCCTGTTCTAACCATTCTCCGAAATGCCCACAACATTGAAGTCCCAGGTGCCAACCCATGCTGCAAGTTTACCTACCTTATTCTGGATTCTCCTGGTGTTGAAGTAGACACACTTCCAACCAACTTCTTGCATCCTGGTTCCATCTTGCATCCGTAAAACTTGATTTCGGACCTCCCTACTCTCAATCTTTTCTATGCTTGAACTACAATTTTGATTCCCATCCGCCTGATGGATTAGTTTAAAACCACCCAAATAGCCTTAGCGAATTTCTCCCTCAGGATATTGGTACCCCTCTGGTTCAGATGAAGACCATCCTGCTTGGAGAGGTCCCACCTACCCTAGAAAGAGCCCCAATTATCCAAGAATCCAAAACCCTCCGTCCCGCACTTCCCTGTAGCCACGTGTTCAAATCCTCTCTCTCCCTGTTCCCTGGCTTACTAGCACATGGCACGGGCAACAAACCAGAGATAACAACTCTGTTCATCCTAGCTCTAAGATTCCATCCTAGCTCCATGAATTTCTGCCTGAAATCCCTGTCTCACTTCCTACCTATGTCGTTGGTGCCTATGTGGAACACGACTTGGGGCTGCTCCCCCTCCCATTTAAGTATCCTAAAGACATGATCAGAGACATCACGAACACCGGTACCTGGGAGGCAACACACTAACCGTGAGTCTCTCTCGTCTCCACAGAACCTCCTATTTGTCCTCCAAACTATGTAGTCCCTAATGACTACTGCTCTGCTCCTCTTCCACCTACCCTTCTGAGCAGTAGGAACAGACTTTGTGCCAGAGCCCTGTGCCCAACTGCTTTCCCCTGGTAAGTCGTCCATCCCAACAGTATCCAAAATGGTATACTTATTGTTGAGGTGAATGGCCACAGGGGATCCCTGCACTGCTTGCCGGTTCCCTTTCCATCTCCTGAATGTAACACATTTGTCTTTTTCTTGTACCTCAGGAATGACTACCTCCCTGTAACTCCTCTCAATAACTCCATCTGCCTTACGAATGATCCGAAGTTCATGCGGCTCCAGCTCCAGTTCCCTAACGCGGTTTTCGAGGAGCTGGAGTGGTGTGCAACTCCCGCAGATGTAGTCCGCAGGGACACGAGTGGTGACCTTACCTCGCACATTCTGCAAGAGGAACATTCAACTGCCCTCATCTCCAATCCCATTATTCTAAATTCCCAAAGAGACTGTTGAAAAGTATGGAATAAAAAATAAACTCGCTACCTTACCAATCTGGCGCAAAGAAGTTTTGTTTTTTGTTAGAGGAGGAGATGGGTGAGAGACACTACCCGAGAAGTGTTTCGGGTAACGCAACCACACAAATATATGACTTCCCAGAAGTAGTTCGCTCCTCCCTCACACCTCTCAGCAAATGGTGGCTCGACTCCCAAGATAAGTTCCTTTTAATTCTTTATATAGGTCTCGGCATATCAAGGAATGGGCAAATATTGGTCTTTGGATCACATTCGGAAAATGTGTCTGTGTTAGAGCACAATGACGAGTGGAATGGAAAAAACAGTGTATTATTTCAATGAATTTAGTTCAATGAATTATTTCCTTATTATTGAGTCTTTGAGTAAGGGGAAGAGCTACTCTTTGTTTTCCCTGTCTAGACACCTCATGTTGTTAAACACTTCCATCAGGACCACCTCTCAGCCTCCTTTGCTTAAAAGTAAAATCAAGTAGACCCAGCCTCTCTTCAGTTTGAGTACACTCTTGTCATGTAACTTCTGAAAGGAATCAGTGTTAAATTTCATTAGCGATTGATCTGTCCACCTGAACAACCAGTTTTTACCATCCTGTACCCTCACACGGTCCTCCTCACTGTGAACCACCAGCTCATCTTTGCGTCATCCACAACATTATTTATCATTCCCTCAAACTCCATCCCTAACATTCTCATCATCATCGTTTATGAAGTTCACAACTAAGCCCTGAATTTCTCCTGTTCTTCAGGTGTTGTTCACAGGTAAAGCATTGAGAATTCCATTCTCTTGTTTTTTCCTATTTTGGTGAATTTACAGCGTGATGCAGTTGAGTTCTTTTTTACAAAGGAGCCACAAATTTTATTTCGGACAAGCTGATTTCTACTTTTATACTGTGCTCCTCTGTATGTTTTATTGGATTAGCTTTTGCGTAATTAGTATTGGATTAGGTTTAGATGGCTTTCACTGCAACATTTGTGTTCCACGTGGGCCTGGAAAATATTCTTTGTGTTGTTCCCTGCAACAGTCAAGAGCTGAAGCAAGTTTCCGTGTCTACGATAGTGACAGATTCATAATTTTGTTTGAAATAGTTGGAGTGATAAGGATAAAGATTCAACTAAATTCTATATATAGACTTACAGAAGGAGATCAAATCATATCGGCAAGTCCACCTTGAACTGGAAACAAATTAATAAATTATATGCCCACTTTTCTTCTTCTTGTAAAACATTTTCAAAAAATGTTCTTAGAGCATCGTGGATCTTCTAGCTGCCCCTGGGATACATGCAGTTAAATATTTAATATAGTCTTTTTGCAGTTGATGTTGTAGTTTATTAATTTAACATAATTATTTCTATTTTGTTTTATATACATTCAAAAACAAACAAAACAGCAAAAAAACTCATGATTTTCATTCAAATGAACTTTTTTTTAAAAAAAGTTGTTTAAGGGTGGTTTACAAAGAAAACGAAAAGTCTATTTTTGGTTTAAAATGTTTCTTTTATTATACTGCAGAAGGTTTTTTTGTTTTGTAAAATTAATTAATTAAAATAAGGAGGTGTACCTTCATTCTGGAGAATCGTACACATTTTCAGCTCTGGAGAAGACTATTTTCTTCTTGGACTTTATTGAAGAGGAATATTTTTATTAACTTAATTAGTTAAATGGTTTATTTTGTTTAATTTTTCTATGTTTGATACGTGTATGTATATATTTTTCAATTTTAACATTGTCTGCAGGTAATGAAAGGTAACAGAAGGTGCCGTAAAAAAGTTCTGCTTTTAGGCATAATATTATTCAGGTCTCATAAGGCACAGACAGGACTGCTGGAAGATTTGGAAAAAAAAAATATTATCCAGCATATCAGTCATATAGATGTGTGGCTCTCAGGAAAGATAAGAAAGTAGTTCAAAATTCTCTGGTGGCTATTCCTCTACAAAAATGCTTTTCAGCTTTTAGAACAGCTGAAGGGGATTGTCTCTCTGAGGAAAATGGAAGAGCAGTCAATTATTGGACAATAGGAATGATTCTTAGGTTCAGCAGCTTTTGAGGAAATTTAGTAGAATTATTGCTTCAGTGAACTTTTCTATCAGGGGCGCTAACACAAGATTCTGTGGCAGTGACCGTTAATTCAGGATGATTTGTTTATTTTCCGGTGCTAAGATTAAGAACGTCTTGAAACCTTTCAAGCACGTTGTTCAAGGGGAGATTGAGTAGAGAAATATTACTGTAGATATTGGCAGGAATGATAATTTTCGGGAAAGATTAAAACAGTACAGAGTGAACTTAAGAGGTGAGGTAGAGTATTAATAATAAAACCTTTAAAGCAATACTTTCTGGCTTACTCCAATGCCAAACCCAACTGGGAAGGAACAAAAGGTTAACAGAGAAAAACAAACGGCTGAAGAGCTACTGTGTTATTGAGGGATTTCGATCTTTGGGAAATTAGAATCTATTTTAGAATAGAAATGAACTGTTCAGAAGGATTGGTCTAATCTAAACTGGAAAGCAACCAATATCTTAGCAGGGAGATTTGCTCCTTCTATGTAGGGAGACTTTATGTTAATAGAGTTGACAAGGGGGATATTCCAAGTAGAATTACAAATGGTAGGATGGATGGAGAAGTTTATGAATGTGAGGAGTGCACAGCAATTAGAAAAGAAAAACGAGAGAGTCAAAAGTATATAGTAATTCTGAAGCAGAAAATTGCATTTATTTCAAGTGAGGGGTCTTACCGGGGAGGCTGATGAACTCGTGGCATGTTTAAGAACATGGGATCGGGACACGATATGCATTACAGTAAATTGGTCAATCAATATTTTGGGCAAAAGCCCTTGATCAGGAATGGGCTGATGAAGGGCTTTTGCTTGAAACGTCGATTTTCTTGCTCCTTGGATGCTACATGACCTGCTGTGCTTTTCCAGCACCACACTCTCCACTCTTACTTCCAGCATCTGCAGTCCTCACTTTCACCTGAGAGACGTTCAAGACTAGCAATTCAATGTTCCAGGTGTTAAGTGTCAGAGATAGGATGGAAACAGATATGCAGAGGGCAGGGAGGGGGCAGTCTGCAATTTTTGATTAAGGATTATAATTATTGCTGGAACTGGGAAAGATATTTCTGAAAAATTATCCAGTTAAAATATGCAGGTAGCATTAAAAATAAGAAAATAAAGTTCACTTCGAACAGATAGCACTAAATGCTCTTTTGTGACAAACCGTCCAATGAAAATATATTGGTCGAAATTAAAAATAAGAAAGGAAAGAATCCATTGATTGTATTGTACCATATGCTCTCCAACAGTAAGAAATAAATTGAGAAACAAACATGTAGGGAGATCGCAGATATATTTAACCTAAATAAGGTTGTAATAATGGGGTTTTTAATTTTCTTAAAATTGATTGGAACTACCACAGCATTAAAGGGTTGGATGGTGAAGAATTTGTCAAAAATGTTCACAAAAATTTTCTTTATCAATATCCAGATGATTCTAACAGAGAAGGAGCAAAGCTAGGCTTCTTTTGTGCATTAGGCAGGGCAAGTGACTGAAGTAAATGTGAGGGAAGGTTTTGGGCATTGCAATCATAATTCTATTAGTTTCATAATAGTTATGGAAAAGAATAAGCCTTAAATTAATGTTTTTTTTAATTGGAGTACCATAAATTTTAATGGCATGGGACAAGGACTTATCAAGTTTGAATGGAGTAGACTGTCAGCAGGTAAAACAATGTCTGACAAGTGGGAGGCGTTCGACAGTGTGACGACGGGAGCTGAGAGTCATTATGTTCCTGTTAAAGTGAAGGGAAGATTAAGGAACAATGGACAACTACAGTTATTGAGCTTTTATTCAAGAATCAAAGACAACCTTACTTTAGTTATAGACGACTTTATTCAATTGAATCTCTTAGTCAATATAAAGAGTGTGGGGCATTATTTCGAGAGAAATCAGGAAAGCAAAAAGGCGATATGAGATAGAATGGGCAGATAATGTTAAGGATAATCCAAAAATATTGTGCAACTACATTAACAGCAAGAAGGTAACCATAGAGAGGGTTAGGCCTCTCAAAGACCATGAAGGATATCGATGTTTTGAACCCAGGAGATGGGGAATAAAATAATTCCATTCCTGGTGCAACAGACAGCAACAAACACGCACTGTTGCCTGCACCTCACATTCATCCAGCTTGAACTCTATCTGCTATCTGTCAGTCTATTGACCCATTTCATCAAGATCCTTTTGTATTCTTAGAAATAATTCTTCACTGTCCAATGTGCCACCAGGTTTGGTGTCACCCACAAACATCCAAACCATGCCTTCAATATTCTCATGCAAATCATTTACATAAATGACAAACAAAGAAAACTCAGATCCAACCTCTGTGGAACACTGCTGGGCACAAGCCTTCAGTTCAAAAAACAACCGCTCACCATTACTCTATTTCCTGCTATTACACCAATTGAAAATGCTGGAGAGAAACCCCACAGTTCAGGCAGTATCGGAGCGCAGAAAAATGGAATTAACTTTTTTTGATTCCAACACAACTTGTTCAAGATAGGTTCATATAAGACTCGATATGTTCACTCTGGTTCTCTGCCCAGATCTTGTGTCAGCTGTTGCTTTTCTCCTTCATTTTTCATTTGTATTTCAGACTTCCACTGTCTCTAATGGAGTAGACTGTTGTGGGCGGCACGGTGGCACAGTGGTTAGCACTGCTGCCTCACAGCGCCAGAGACCCGGGTTCAATTCCCACCTCAGGCGACTGACTGTGTGGAGTTTGCACGTTCTCCCCGTGTCTGCGTGGGTTTCCTCCGGGTGCTCCGGTTTCCTCCCACAGTCCAAAGATGTGCAGGTCAGGTGAATTGGCTATGCTAAATTGCCCGTAGTGTTAGGTAAGGGGTAGATGTAGGGGTATGGGTGGGTTACGCTTCGGCGGGGCGGTGTGGACTTGTTGGGCCTGTTTCCACATTGTAAGTAATCTAATCTAATATTTTGCTTTTTATTGATTGGTCTGGATGTTGGTGAGATTTGGACAATATGCTCCATTCCTGTTCCTATCGTTCGTGCCAGTAAGACAAGTATTACACTGGAGTCTGTTTCTTCTTTAAGTTCTGAAAATAAATGCGTGGATCTCACCAATGTGATTTTGATTATAAAGGCCTTTTAGAGACAGCGACACTTGATGAACAGTAGGAATAGTTTATTAATTATGATATTGTCTGTGTGTTTTATGACGAGACTTGTCTCCTCAGTCTCTGAACATTTTCAATACGTTTCTACGAATAATTACAGTAAACATGGTTGTCATGCAGCCCATCATCACTGTACCAGCTCAGTATGAGCTGTGTCTTCACTCTTACTCTGCTGCAACTCACTGTAACACAACACATTTTGTAATCTGTGTCTGTTTTTTATTTGTGTACATCCCGTCCCGATATAAACAATATTAACAACCTGTTAATAAGACCATAAGACCATAAGACATAGGAGTGGAAGTAAGGCCATTCGGCCCATCGAGTCCACTCCGCCATTCAATCATGGCTGATGCGCATTTCAGCTCCACTTGCCAGCGTTCTCCCCGTAGCCCTTAATTCCTCTAGACAACAAGAACCTATCAATCTCGGCCTTGAAGACATTTAGCGTCCCGGCTTCCACTGCACTCCGTGGCAATGAATTCCACAGGCCCACCACTCTCTGGCTGAAGAAATGTCTCCGCATTTCCGTTCTGAAATGACCCCCTCTAATTCTAAGGCTGTGTCCACGGGTCCTAGTCTCCTCGCCTAACAGAAACAATTTTCTAGCATCCACCTTTTCAAAGCCATGTATTATTTTGTACGTCTCTATTAGATCTCCCCTTAATCTTCTAAACTCCAACGAATACAATCCCAGTATCCTCAGCCGTTCCTCATATGCTAGACCTGTCATTCCAGGGATCATCCGTGTGAATCTCCGCTGGACACGTTCCAGTGCCAGTATGTCCTTCCTGAGGTGTGGGGACCAAAACTGGACACAGTACTCCAAATGGGGCCTAACCAGAGCTTTATAAAGTCTTAGTAGTACAACGGTGCTTTTATATTCCAACCCTCTTGAGATAAGAGACAACATTGCATTCGCTTTCTTAATCACAGACTCAACCTGCATGTTTACCTTTAGAGAATCCTCAACTAGCACTCCCAGATCCCTTTGTGCTTTGGCTTTATTAAGTTTCTCACCATTTAGAAAGTAGTCCATTCCTATATTCTTTTTGCCAAAGTGCAAGACCTCGCACTTGCTCACGTTAAATTCCATCAGCCATTTCCTGGACCACTCTCCCAACCTGTCAAGATCCTTCTGTAGCCTCCCCACTTCCTCAGTACTACTGTTAACCTGTGATTAAACAGTCTATATATAAACTATAATGATGTACATCACATTTGAAATTATCCTATTCACATTGTCGTTCGGCATTCCATGTACCAAAGGTCGTCTGTTATCTTGCTCTGCACTGCATTTCATTCCATTTGTCAGATCCAGTGCTGGCTGAATACTAGTGACTGGGAGATATTGCTGCACTCCCCTCAGGTCTCCTCAGCCACTGGCCGCAGCCCTTTCTGTCTCAGAGCCATTATCATATTCATTCCGTCCCTTACTCATTAATTCATGACTTTTAATAAACAAGGTTATTGTACATTGATATGGGCCAGGACCGACCACTCAAAACATTCTTAAGCACATAGCCCAGTCTTTAATGTTGCCATTTGTTGAAGGTAAGTGTATAGTGGATATTCCCAGAAAGAATTAGTTGGTCTGACTGCTGACTTTTAAACAAACAGAATGTATATGTAAAAATAAGGAATGAAACACAACGAACCGAAAAGACCGTAACTGAATAATTCATCCTATCCAAAACTGACAGGCTACCTCGAATTAAGGATGCTGATCCAAATTACTTGCAACAATCCCAATAAAAAAAAACCCACGAGAACAAAGAGTAAAAATTACACAAAAAGTTTATAGTTTACGAAGTCAGAGGACTGAAGGAGGGGGAGAGGATCCAATTTCAACAGTGAACCTGACTCAACTAACCCTCGAACTGAACTGACCTGTGCAGCAGGAGAGCTGACCACATCCCCTTGATTATACGAGTTTTTCAAAAAGGCTTGACAGCCTTCTGCCCGAGGCATTAAATGTTAGGTAAAAAAAAACAAAGGACCCTAATGAAGCATTCAAAATTGAGACATGTTGGAAAATTGGGCCATTTAGAACCTCTCTGAAAAAACTTCAAGGACAACATAACCTTGTAAAGATACCAACTGTGTGACAACTCCTCCAATAAAAAACGGAATCTTCAATATCCAAGATGCCTTCAGTTTTCAAAACTCCGAAAAATGGTGGTTTGTACTCTACAATGAGCATGTGCATTCGTTTACTATAAACATGTAAACATGCACAATTACATCCTGATTCAGTGTGTGGTACTTCCATCACTGAGTGCCTCCATTTGTCACTCAAGTCTCAACACTGCATTGGAAATCATGTTTTCAAGACTTGCCATGTGCACAATTTTCAAATTGAATGGCTGTAACAACAGGCTCCAGCGAAACAGTCTCGCATTTTTGACTTAACATTTCTCAAAAAGACTTCATTGAGTTATGATCAGTGTAAATGGTTGTCTCCGATACGTTGCTGTTAATATAAACATTGAAATGTTGTCATACCAACACAACGCTCAAAGTCTCTTTATCAACTGTTGAATATTTCTACTAATGAACATTCAACTTCTTGGAGGAATACTCAGGAGGTCTCTCTGTCTTCTCGTCATCTTCCTGCAGGAGTCCAACACCGAAATCCTCATCGTTCGCATTTAAATCCACCTGAATGGTTTTGCATATTCAGGTGTGTCTGATTTTGGGCAATGGTTAACACATATTTCAAATTCCGCCAAATGCCTTCTGACAGTCCTCTGTCCACTGAAACTTCTTGACTTTCTTTAACAATTCAGTGAGTGGAGCAGTCACACTGCGAAAATGAGGCACAAACATTTGATAAAATCCACTTAGTCCCAGGAACTGCTCCTTTTGTCAACAGGATGTGAAATTCCCCAATTACCTTCACTTTTAAATCTCATTGCACCATTTATCTATGTCCAATAGCATGGCCAAGGAAGGTGACTTTTGCTTTGGAAAATTCACTTTTCGCTTGGTTTATCACCAAGCCTGACTTCCGAAGTCGATTGAACAAATTTGATAGATGCTGTAGTGTTCCTTCCATGAGTCACTAAAAATAACAAGGTCATTCAATGTACACTACAGGTTGGATAATACGGCAATTTATTGGTTAGTCCCTGAAATGTGGCACATTTTTCATACCAAATGTAAGTTGCTTGTCCCACATTTTCAACACAGTTTTCCAACCGTGGAACTGAGTGTACATCAACCTTTTTAACTGCATTGACGTTACGATACTCCACATATAATTGTTGGGCACCATTTGGCTTTGGCACCATGACTATAGGTGATTTCCAGTCACTGTAACACATGTTGATTATGTCATCTTAGAGCTTGCATTCAATCTCCTTCTGAGCCTGTGCCAACTTCAGACGATTATGCCTGTAAGGATGTTAGTTAATCGTAAAGACATCTCCTATAGCTACATTATGTACAATTAAGTGAGTACTTCCAAGTTAATATCTGCGTAATTCCACATGTGATAGTAATACCTCTTTCTGATCATTTCAATTTTTGTCATGAAGGTAAATCAATCAATCATTCCAATTTTAGACAAGTACCTCATTGTCCACTTTAATTTGAGGAATGTCCGATTCAGAATCCTCTGAACTTGGTTGTTACTTCTGTGCTGTAATCATTAACTCCTTATCCTCTGGCTTTCCTTCCCCATCAAAGTACATTTTGAGCATATTCACATGTGAATACGCTGTGAGATTTATTTCTTTCTGGAGTCCCTATCAAGTAGTTATCCTCACTCTATATCCGTTGTATTTGATAAGGTCCACAAACCTTGCTTTTCAAGGTTCACCTTTAACTGAAAGTAACAGTAATACCTTATCCCCGATCGCAAAATTGCATTGTTTGATTTCCTGTCCACTTCCTGCTTTATTGCATGCTGCAATACTTTTAAATGCTGTCCAGCCAACTCTCCAGCTCTATTAATCGTTCCCTAAAGTTTGAGACCTAATCCAAATGTGTGGCCTTTGAATTCTGATTTACTATTTTCTCCTTAATCAATATTAATGGTCCTCTCACGTAGTGTCCAAAAAATAATTCAAATGGATTGAATTTGCTCTGCTAATTTGGTGCATCCCTGATCACAAACGCATCTGGATAATCCTGATCATAAGCCCTCACATGGTCTTTAATGTTTAATGTCACCGTTCTAGCGCTCCCTGCAATTTTGGATGGTATGCAGTCGATATGAATTGCTCTATTCCTAAGACATCATAGTGAATAAATTAAATGTGAAGTTTGAACCTTTACCTCACTGTATCTCTACTGGTAGTCTGTGTCTTTTTTTTAGAAAAGAGTAATTCCTTTGCAATTCTTTTAGCTGCGATACTGCATCTTGGGATGGCATCTGGAAATCTATTCGATACGTAGATTATTGTTCACAAATACTGGTTCCACCTTTTTGTTTGAGTTAGGGGACCTCGCCAAACAATCAATAGTCTTGAAGAAGGTTCTTCAAATGCAGGTATAGTTAAGAAAGGTGCAGGTTTTATTATTGCTTGTGTTCTTTCCAATTACATGATACGTATGACTCAGCTGGCAAAATTCAACTACATTCGTTTGCAGTCCAGGCCAGTAAAAATGTCTTTGACTTTCAGCCTGTGCTTTCCTCACTCCTCAGTGACTTCTAGGTGGTAGCTCATGCACCATTCACATCACCTCTTTTCTGTATCCCATTGGCAATACGATTTGATGAACCTTTGCACAATTATCATCTCCTTGAGTATGTGATAGTCTCCATTTCCTGATTTGGACATAAGTTTTAGGATAATAACACTCAGGGATGCATTCAAAATTCCTAATGTATATGCTTTTTAATAAAATTCCTTTAACCTTTTATCTTTCTGCTGTAACTCAATTAGTTGAAATGAACTAAAATATTTGCATGATGCCCTGTTTGCTCAATATGTTTTTCACAACTATGTGATGGAACAAAGTCTCGTTAAATGCCACTTCAGCTTCCTTATCTTTACATTTTTGATATCTCCTGTTTCAATTGGTCACATTGGGACTTCGTTACCCACACTCAGGAAACTTCCAAGATAAAACTCCTGCAGTTCTTCAGTTGCCTGCGTCTCCACTGGCTTTTCAAACAGAGTTGGCAGCACACCTACCGGTGAATCAGCTGTATTTTTTGCAAGGATATATTGTATTCCTGGAGCTGAAAGTTTGTCCAATACTTCGGCCACAATTTCTCCACACTTCTCTGGACATTCTATCCTCGCTTTACATAATTATGCACTTTTTGTCTCAAGGTGAATTCTCTTTAGCAGTACCTTTTCTGGAAATAATCCTTCTGGAGTATATATCTGCTGCCCTTTCAGCATCACAGACTAAGAGAGTCCTGTGTCCCTTAATATTGCATCCTCTTTACATGCTCTATGACTGTAAACTTTCCCTTTGCAGGTATATTTTCAAAGCAGATCTGCCACTTCCTCTTTAACAACCTTCTGATCAGTTTATACACTTTGATGCAGCTTTCTAGCTTCCACTGTGCTTTCTGTTAGCACCCCAACAAAACTTCCAAGTTTATCCTGTTTTCCTGCATCTCTTTTTTTTCCTGAACCCTCCAGTGCAGTGATTGATGTGACCTAATTTATTGCAATGAAAGCACCGGCGCTTTTTAACTTCTTTGTTTCCTTCAAGTGTTTACTTTTTAGCCTGTGTGAAATTATCTTTATGACCTTCTTCGAGATCTGCCTTTCTCCCCCACGTGAGGATTTCTCTTTGCCCAAGTTTCTATCCCTCATGGACTGAAACTGATTCTAGAAACCAAACCATGTTTTATAGACCAATTCATAATCATCAGCCACTGAAACTGCCAGCCTTGCCGTTTTAACTCTCTGCTCTTCCAAATGTGTTTGCACTATGTCAGGCAGTGAAACCTTGAACTCCTCCAAAGTAATTGTCTCTCTCAGAGCATTGTAAAGCTCTTTTCCAGCTATCAAAATTACTTTGTTTGATCCTTTCAAACTCAATATATGTTTGATCAGGATCCCTCTTTGTATTCCTGAAATGTTGTCTGTCGGATTCTGGCACAAGCTCATATGAACTTTCTTTCCCTTCTCATACACCCCAGATCCCTCGTCTGATAGTGTTGTGTTGCGAATACTTGCCGAACTCAACCTACAAATTTTGTTTGGATCAACAAAACCAACATGGTCATTGGCCACAGCAATTGTTTAGCCACTTTTTCAAATGAAACGGAAAAGGTTTCCATATCCTTCTCATCAAATTTAAGCAAGGCGTGAATATACTTAAAACGTTTCTCACCAGGCTTTTGACTACCATGGTTTTGCTCATTCTCACTCTGTTCTTCACTAAGCTCACCTTCAGCCTTCATTCCCATCCATTTAAGCTGACTTTCCATTCTAAGTGTCCATCTCTGAAGCACAAACCCTCTCTAATTTTCTTTCTCTCCTGCTGAGGACATTCATTGTTTTTTCTTTCCTCTGCTAAACCTATTCATTCTCTTTCTTTCTCTTCTGATTTTAGCCGTAACTCTAACTGCTTCATTTCTGCTTTTAACTCAAGCTGCGTCATTTGCAATTGACGTTTGCTTTTCTCTACAATTCCTGATGGAGTTTCCAGCAAATTGGAATGCTGGAATACTGCTGCAATTATCTCATCTTTCCTCACGTTAGGAGGTAGCTTCAACGCAAGCTTGCCCACTCATTCCCGCAGCTTGGACTTATGTGCATTCTGTTAAAACCCCAAGGTCACTTCTTCTACCTTCAAACCATCCTTGGTTCCTGCAAAAGTCATTGCTATCTAAAGCTCTGTGTCCCCACCAATCAACACACAGAATAGGAGACACTAATACTTGCCACTTGCCACTTGCCGAAATCCCGCAAGTGTCCCGCATTCTGTTATGGAATAGGCCCGACCCCACAGAACATTTTAAGCAACTGTTGTGGTTCTGTTCGCCGAGCTGGGAAATTGTGTTGCAGACATTTCGTCCCCTGTCTAGGTGACATCCTCAGTGCTTGGGAGCCTCCTGTGAAGCGCTTCTGTTATCTTTTCTCCGGCATTTTTAGTGGTTTGAATCTGCCGCTTCTGGTTGTCAGTTCCAGCTGTTCGCTGCAGTGGCCATATATTGGGTCCATATCGATGTGCTTGTTGATTGAATCTGTGGATGAGTGCCATGCCTCTAGGAATTCCCTGGCTGTTCTCTGTTTGGCTTGTCCTATAATAGTAGTGTTGTCCCAGTCAAACTCATGTTGCTTGTCATCTGCGTGTGTGGCTACTAAGGATAGCTGGTCGTGTCGTTTCGTGGCTAGTTAGTGTTCATGGACGCAGATCGTTAGCTGTCTTCCTGTTTGTCCGATGTAATGTTTTTTGCAGTCCTTGCATGGGATTTTGTACACTACGTTGGTTTTGCTCATGCTGGGTATCGAGTCCTTTGTCCTGGTGGGTTGTTGTCTGAGAGTGGCTGTTGGTTTGTGTGCTGTTATGAGTCCGAGTGGTTGCAATAGTCTGGGTGTCAGTTCAGAAATGTTCTTGCTGTATGTAGTGTGGCTAGTCCTTTAGGTTGTGGCATGTCCTCATTCCATTTCTTTCCCTTAGGCATCTGTTGATGAAATTGCGGCAGTATCCGTTTTTGGTGAATACATTGTAGAGGTGTTCTTCTTCCTCTTTTTGCAGTTCTGGTGTACTGCAGTGTGTTGTGGCCCTTTTGAACAGTGTCTTGATGCAACTTCTTTCGTGTGTGTTGGGGTGGTTACTTTCGTAGTTCAGGACTTGGTCTGTGTGTGTGGCTTTCCTGTGTACCTTTGTGGTAAATTAACCGTTCGGTGTTCTCTGTACCATGACGTCTAGGAATAGGAGTTGGTTGTCCTTTTCTTCCTCTCTAGTGAATCTGATTCCTGTGAGTGTGATTCCATGAACACCAACTAGCCACGAAACGACATGACCAGCTATCCTTAGTAGCCACACGCAGATGACAAGCAACATGAGTTTGACTGGGACAGCACTACTATTATAGGACAAGCCAAACAGACAACAGCCAGGGAATTCCTAGAGGCATGGGACTCATGCACTAATTCAATCAACAAGCACATAGACCTGGACCCAATATACGGCCACTGCAGCGAACAGCTGGAACTGACAACCGGAAGCGGCAGATTCAAACCACTATAAATGCCAGAGAAAAGATCCCAGGAGGCTCCCAAGCACTGAGGATGTCACTGAGGGGACGAAACATCTGCAACACAATTTCCTAGCTCGGCAAACAGAACCACAACAACGAGCACCCAAGCTACAAATCTTCCTACAAACTTTGAATTTTAAGCAACTAGTCCAGACAGTAACTTTGTTATTTCTTAAAAGTTAGTGTAGAGTGAATCTTCCTTGAGTGAATTAGCTGGTCAGACTGTCGAGTTTTAAACAAATAGCATTTATTTACCAAATTACCGAATGAAACACAAGAAACCAAAACTAGAATACCTGAATAACAAATCCTATATAAACTGGACAGGCTATCCAGACTTTCGGATCCTGTTCCAAAATACTTGCAACAATCCCAATAAGCAAACCCCTTAGCATCAAGATTAAAACTGACACAATGGCTTACAGGTTATAAGGTCAGAGGACAGAAGGAGGGGGAGAGCGTCCAGTTCCAACAGTGACCCTGACTTAACTAACCCCAGAACTGGTCAGACCTGTCGAATAAGAGAGTTGGCCATGTCCTCTTGATTATACAAATTTCTTATTAAAGACTAGAAAGCCTTCTGGCTGAAGCACTACCTGTCAGAAAGCAACAAAAGGATCCCAGTGAAACTTTCAAAGTACAGACATGTTGGAATCTTGGTTCATTTAGTCCCTATTTATAAAAATAAAGACAACATAACCTTGGAAAAGGACCGGTTTTGTGACACATAGGGCTTTGGACTGAATTCAAGAAATGTAAGTCTTCCTGCTTTGAAGCCAATAAAGTGGATTCGAATGTTTGTGAGTTTACATAAAACAAAGCTGAATCGCATTGTGTGTTGAAGGTTCCACATTGTTTTGTTAGAGCAATGAGAAGAATGTCTAGACAGATCCACACTTCCTGTGTATGGTCAGGACAAATATTCCCAATGAGAATCTATTGGCTGGCGTCTGGTCTAGTTGAAGAGAGAGCAGCACTTTAACTACATCGAGATTGCTTATTTTGTGGGTGGCTGTGTTGGTGGGCGGTGTTCAGGTGGTTACAGCATTGCAAACGGACAACACAGCAGAAACACCTAGTTTGTGATAAGGAAACATCCATCATTCTCCCTCATAACTAACTTTATGAGAGCAATTGGTGATGGGAGATATGATCAATAGTCAGTGATGTCAACATTCAATCAAGTCCAGTTGTTATTTGTACCATACTGAAAGGGGTTAACTGGATCTGTTTGTTCAGTGACTGTGATTGATGTCAGTCTCCATGGATCCTAATGATGTCGCTGGATGGTTTCACTTTTCTATTAGTCAGGGGCTTCTCGCAATGATTTATCCCATTGTAGCAGCAGATGCATCACCTGCAACACTAACAGAAATCAGCAGTTTCAGAGACAGGGAGAGGAGAGGTCAGAATCTGAGAGTAGACTGGAATGTTCCAACAATGGATCAGAATCTGAGAGTAGACTAGAATGTTCCAACAATGGTTCAGAACCTGAAAATAGTAGACTGGAATGTTCCAACAATGGATCAGAATCTGAGAACAGTAGACTGGAATGCTGCACCAATGGCTCAGAATCTGAGAACCCGAGGATGGAATGCTGCAACAATGGACAGAGGTTTATCCTTGGGTCTTTTCATTGTTTCCAGGTATTGGAACAGATTATCTTATTGGATATACGGTGGACTGCTGATTATTCAGGCTGGTTACTATCCCATGCTAGCTATTGTTGGTGTTCCTGGTAAGTCTCCCCATCTCTATCTATTTATTAATCCCATAAGCCATGGTGAAATTCAATGCTATTTCTGTTAACTGTATTTGGCAAAGTTGGAAACTACTGCCTTCAGTTTCAAATGCAAATCCATTCATTACCACAAATTTCAAAACCGACCAATCCCACATCTGAGGACAAGACTGTTCACAATCCAGAAGTATCTATTTGCCCTGAATTGATTTATGTCTTCACATTCTCTCCATCAACAAACAGACCCACTACCAGCTCCGTGGTATCCCCATTCCACAGCTTGACGTTTGTTCAGTTGCTCAATACACCATTATACGTGCCTTGGAAATTTTCAGACTTCATGGTTCCAGCTCTCTTCTAATCACTCTTTCCATTGTAATGTTTCCATCATGCCCTTGTTCTTGTCTCTGAAGTAAATTCATGTCAGGGACACTGTGTCAGAATAGTAATGTCGCTGGCCACATCATTCAGTGGTCCAGGTTATACACTAAAGACACTGTTTGAAATCCTATCTCAGATGATGAAAGAACTTAAACTCAAATGACAGGAATTGGAAATAAAAGTGAATTTCACTTATATAACCCAACTAGCATTTTGTCGTTAAGTTAATCTATTTCACTGATGTCCTTTGGTAAAGAAATGTAACATTATTACCTGGTCTGGATAAAGACGACATTCGGTCCACAACAATGTGCTTGACTCTATACTGCCTTAAGGAATGGCCTCACAGTAAAGGTCATTTAGTGAGGTCTACTGTGCCTTTAACAGCGATGAAGACAACCTATCCAATGACAACACTAAACGTTGGGAAAAAAAGAATGATGCGACAGATCAGGAGAATGATGAAGTGCCAAAGAAAGTGAGCAGATTTAGCAGCCTCGGATCGAGAGAAACATAGAATTGACATTTCGAATCTAATGACCATCCATCAGAACTGCACACAACTGGGGAAATAGTGTGAATGATGTTGGTGACAGGGATGTCTGTTGTTAATGGGAGAAGGTGGGAGTTGAACAGATAGAGAAAGGGAGAGATAGAGAGAAAGAAGCAAATTGAGGAATTGTTCATGACCAGCTGGAATGGAAATAAAAATCAAGGTTAATATTATTTATTTTTTTCCTGTTGCCATATTAACGAAATAATGTATGGTATACATCAAAGTCATGGTTTGAATTGAGTTATGTCCCATTGTATCCCTTTCCTAAGAGTAATGATCTTTTTAAAAAATCATTAATGGGATATTTGGACAGCATGTAATTCCCTTTCCACGTTGTCCTTGAGAAGCTGTTGGTGAGCTGCCTTCCTGACCAATGCAGTCTGTGGGCTGTAAGCATTCAATGCTTAGTTCCGTCTGGTTTAATTTCTTTGAGATTTTATGGTGAGTGATATAACTGAGTGGTTGTGAGTGGACATTTCAAACAGCAGCTGAGAGTTAACAACATTGCTATGGGTCTAGAGTCACATGTAAGCCCAATCAGGTCTTGGTGATACATTTCATTCCTTGAAGGGCATCAGTGTGCCAGGTAGGTTTTTCTGACAATCGTTTCATTGTTTCTTAATTCGTGATATTTTATTGAACTCAAATTCCAATATTTGCTGCGGTGGGAATTGAATCTGTGCTCTGGGTCATTACCTGGTCGCTGCATTAATAATCCGGAGATAATACAGCTAGGCCATCGCCTCCTCAGCATCTCCAAACATCTCCCATGGCAGTAGTGTAGTTTCTGTTGGCGTGGCTGTGCTGAAGTATTGTGATTTGCAAGGCAAAGAAATTATTTAGCAAAACATACCATCCTTCTCATTTTGTATTCATGAGAAGGGGAGATGATGGGAAGTGCTCTTGGTGAAAAGGAGCTGAATGCCCTTGGTCATGAGTCACTGACAGAATTCAGACAGTGAAGCAAGTAATCAGCACAGTATATTGTATAATGTCCTTCATTGAAATATGATTCAAATATAGGAGTGAAGACACCTCCGTGCAGTTGTAGAGAGATATTGAGACAGCACGTGGGGCACTGTGAACAGATTTTCTCTCCATTATAAGGAATAATCTCCTTGCCACAGTGAGATAGTGTAAAGGAGTTTGACCAGACTAATCCCTGCAGTTATAGTACCACGAGGAGAGAGTGAAGGAAATGAGTGTTTAATCTGTAATGCTGCAAGAGAATAAAAATGTGATTGCAATAAAACTTGAGCGTTTTGAACCCGGACTCATTATTCCCATAACAAAACAATGATAGCGTGAAATATCATGTGTTTTCCTGCAGTATATGTTTTCATATGTGTACAGATACATTGATAGGAAAGGTTTAGCAGGATATGGGTCAAGTGAAGGGAAATGGAGTTCACGTGAGTGGACATTTTGGTTGGCATAGTACAATTTGGGCTAAAGGACCTCACTCCCTGCTGTTAAACTCTATGACTCTCTGATAGTTTACACTCTCTGTGGAGACTCCATGTTGGTTGTAAGAGAGCTGCAGATTCTGAATGAACTCTCACCATCTCAACGTCCAGTTGAAGTGAGACCCTGCACTAAGCAGCATGTTGTTCACAAACATGTCAGCAGCTATACTCTTATAGAGTTGGCCATTCCCAAACGTTTCTGATCTCCATGCAGAAGACAAGCCTGTCTTCTCGGAGATGGCAGCTGCCTCCTTGCAACTTGGGACAAGCCATCTGATGTGCTCCTCTCCATCAGCAAACCACATTAATGTAACACATGTGTAGCTATAGCAATGGAGCCAGGAGGAGCAACTTGGGCCAGTCTGTCTGTGCAGTCTCTGCTTCATTGGTTTGTCGTGTTGCAGCATCAATGACATCCTCCTGTTTCAGTGTAACAGTTTGGAGGGGCTGAATGGTTTCTTATTTTCGTGTGTCAACCCCTTGAGGGGTTTCATGTCCTCCTGTTCATCCCAGGGAAAAGGTTCATTATTGGGTGACTCATGGTAGCTGCTAACCAGCGTGTTGTGCTGACTAGACTCCTTAAGGTCCTGTGTAATAATAGACAAACAGGAGGCTGGAAAACGCAACAAGCCAGGCAGCATCAGGAGGTGGAGAAGTCAATATTTCCGGTATAACTGTTCATTAGGATTGGGGGTGGGGTAGGGGGAACTGCAGATAAAAACAGAAGGCAATGGCCGGTGTGGGGAGAGTAGGGGAAGGGGAATTGAAATGGTTGGTGAATGGGAGCTCACGTCGGCCCCTTTGGGCCCGTGAGTTATGGTTGGGAAAATGTGTCCTTAGTTTATGTTTGGTCTCCCCAGTGTAGAGAAGACCACATCGGAAGGACCTGATGCAGTACAGTTGGTTGAAAGAGAAGCAGGTGAATCTCTGTTTCACCTGGAAGGACAGTTTGGGGCGCTGGATAGAGGTGAGAGAGATTGTGTGCCAGCAGGTGATGCATCTTTTCCGTTTGCAGGGGCAGTTGTCAGTGGGGATTGGAGGGTTTGTTGGGGAGTGTGGCATGCACCAAAGATTAGTGAAGGGAATGGTCCTTGTGAAAAATGTGCCAGGTCTTGGGATCCAACCCAGTTTACTGTATCTGGTGCTCACAATGTGGTCTTCTCTACATCGGGGATCCTAAGCGCAAACTAAGGGGATGTTTTGCTAAGCATCTCAGCTGGGCCCTCAAGGGCTGAGCTGACCTCCCAGTAACTGCCTATTTCATTTTCCCCTCCCACGCCTTTCCAACGTGGCCATCCTTGACTTCCTCCATTGCCACTATGAAACCAACCGCAAATTGGAGGAACAACATTTCATCTTCTGCATGTGCAGCCTACAACCCGGGTGACTCAATTTTGAGTTCTCCAATTTCAAATAACCTCCCCTCCAAACCCCCAAATACATTCCCAGTCCCTCCTCCTCCCGTCCATTCCTCTGATCATCCCTTCTTCTATCTCCCAACTGGATTCATTCCTTCCATCGACCAACCCGGGCATAACCTCTACTTTTATTTACCTATCCCCACTTCACCATCCTGTCTCCAACTCCCCCACCCTGCCTCTTTAAATGTAGACCCCCTTAAACCCCCCCACACACCCCCAGTCCTGAAGAAGGCTTTGAATCAAGTCGTTGACATCTCACCTCCTGATGCTTCCTCTCTTGTTGTGTTGCTCCGGCGTCCTGACTGTCTACTTTGAATTCCAACGTTTGAGATGTTTTAAAAATCTCTTCTTGCATAAGAAACAACAGAGAGTGAATGGGCTGTGTCTCTTGTTATCGAATAGTTTCGATGGGCTGAATGGTTTTCTCACATTCCAATGAAATCAGCTTGAGATGCTGAATGAGCTCCTCTTTCTATACTTTGGAAATGTTCATGGTCCAGCAGTGCTGACACACGAATGTTACCAGCATGTTAACAGCATGAGCTTGAATATTGTCCAGGTTTTGAAGCTTTATGTGATCTTCACTGAACATCTTCACTTCTGATTGAATGACGTAAGGAAAGACATTGATGAAGCTGCTGGAGATATTTGTGCTAAGGAAGGTACCCTGAGGATCACCTAAAGAGATATCCAGGGACTGACAGGATTGATGTTCACCAGCCACATTGTGTTCTGAATGACGCAACCAATGGGGAATTTACAACTGATTCCTATTAAGTTCAATCTTGTTCCGACCCTTTGAAAGCTTGCTCATTCAAATCTTGATGTAATGTCAGGGCCAGTCACTCTGATCCTGTGTTCATATCTTTTCCTCATGTAAATAGGCCAAGGTGTATGTGTGGGGGTTCTTTCCTTCCCTCAGAGGATAGTGATTGTTGGGGCCGCTCTATCCCAGACATTTGCATCCCTGAAATGATTGGGAGGGGTTGAGGAGGGTGTCAATTAATTTTGAGAGAGTCGAGGGCAACAAAGATTTGGGCATGAAAGAGAAATTGCTGCCAAGAGGAGGTCAGCCATGACCTTACTGAAGGGAAGGGCAGATTTCAGGAGCTAAATAGACTCGTGTTATTCCAACATTCCCCAGAATCCAATCAGTTTGTGGCCTCTCCTATTTTCTGTTTTATTGACCTGAAGTAGCTGCATAGACTGATCCTATTGCTGCATAACAGGATACTGGTGCTCCATGAGAAAATCTCGGTACAATTGTATAGGTTCGATGAGCTGATTGGCCTTCTCCTGTAATTGTGTATCAGGCTCCCACGTTTTAAAAGCCTTATCTTGTCCTGGTGTAACTGAAATCCATATTGACTAAATCTACCACCCTAGCAGGAAGTGAGCACTGCAGATGCTGGAGATCAGAGTCCACAAGTGTGGTACTGGAAAAGCATGGCAGGTCATGCAACATCCGAGGAACAAGATAATCGATGTTTTGGACATTCCTGATGAAAGGCTTATGCCCAAAATATTGATTCTCTTGTTCCTGATGACCTGCTGTGTTTTATCCAGTGCCACACTTTTCGACATCTACTGCCCCAACCTAGTCAACCTTCCTGATCACGTCATCAAATAACTAAACGAAATTTTTCAAGCATGATCTCCCACGCACAAAGCCATTCTCAATATTCCTAATCAAACCTTGTCTTTCCAAATTAATATACATGTTATCCTTCACACTTTTCTCAATTTTAAAAGATGTTAAACTCACTGTTCAGAGTTTCAAAGCTTTGTTTTCAGTCATTCTTAAGTAAGGGCTCAATGTTTGATATCCTCCAGCCTTACAGGATCTAAACTCTAGATAATGGTGATCAAAATCATCATTCAGGTCCCACGCAAATGCTTCTCTAGCCTCTTACAGTGTTCTTGGATATATCTGGTAAGGAACGTGAGATTTATCCAACCTCAAGCATTTTAGTACGTCGAATACCTCCTCTACTGTGATATGGACTGTCCCTAAGAAATCACCATGAACTTCGCCAAGTTCCTAAGTATTCATGCCTTTCTCCATGTTAAACACAGAGAAGAAATTTCCGTTGATGATTTCGCCCATCTCTTATGGTTCCACACATGCATGTCACTTTGGTCTTTGAGGTGTCCTATTTTCTAGCTACTTATTGTTTTTCCTTTAATATGCAAAAGTACCATTTTGGATTCATCATAATCTTCTCAGCCATGGCTCTTTCATGTCCCCTTTTCACACTACTGATTTCCTTCTTCAGTAGATTCCTGTTTCCCTTATATATCTCCAGGGATTCACTTGATCCAGCTACCTGTAACGGAGTTGCTTTATTTTTCTGGTCAAAGCCTATATATCTCTTGTCATCCAGGGTTCCCCATTCCTGCCAACTTTTCTTTCACCTCCACAGTAACAAATAGACCTTGAACTCCAGTATCTCACGTTCAAAGGACTCCCAACTGCCAGAGGTCCCTTTGCCGGCAACGAACTATTCCAGCAAACCCCTGCAAACTCCTACCTAATTCCATCTCAATTCATCTTACCCCAATTTAGAAACTGAAGCGGTGGACCAGTTTTGTCTCTCATCATAAATATGTGAAAATTAATAGAACTATGGCCATTGGTTCCAAAGTACTCCCACACTGTCACCTCCGTCACCTGTTCTGTCTTCTTTCGTAAGAGTAGGTCGAATTTTGCCGCTTCCCAAGAAAGCCAAACAACATACTGCTTGAGGGAAATTTTCTGGTGCAATTAACAGATTCCACCCCATCAAATCTCTTAACGCGCTGGCAATGCCAGTCAATATTATAAACATTAAAATCCCCAATTATGACAATCCTTTTGCTTTTGCATATCCCACCTCTCTGTCAGTATATTACTTACTCTAATTCCAGGTGACTATTTCGGGGCCTATAGTACAGCCCCTATAACATCACCATACACCTTCCTATTTATTAGCTCCATCCACAAATCCTCGTTGTTTGATCCTTCAGTTATTTCATCTCTGATTACTGCTGTGATATTCCCCTTAATCAGAAATGCAACTCCCCACCACTTTCCACCATCCCTGTCCTGCCTAAAGCAGCTATACCCTGGCACATTAAGCTGCCAGTTCTGTCCCTTCCTTAGCTATGTTTCTGTAATGCCTGTAATATCCCAGTCCCACATAGCTATCAATGCTCTGAATTCTTCGGCCTTACCTGTCAGTCCTCTTGCATTGAAATAAATGCAAGTTAATAAAAGCAGGCATTCTTGCTCCCTGTTGTGTTCCAGCCTGGCCTGTCTTTTCAATTTACTGTTTCTGGTTACTATATTTCCTTCCAGCCTCGCACTTGCCTCCCTGCTCTTGAAGATCTCACCCATTGCCAATCTCGTTTAAACCCTCCCTTGGAGCACGAACAAACCTGCCTGCCAGGATATTGGTCCCCCCTCCAGTGGATGTGCCACCTGGCCCTGTTGAACAGGTCAACTCTGTCACAGAAACGACCCCAATGATCTAAAAATCTGAGTGCCTTCCCCCTACACAAATTCTTTAGCTATGCATGTATCTGCCATATCCTTCTATTCTTACTTTCATGATCTCATGAAACAGGAAGTAATCAGGGGATTACCACTTCGAGATCTTGGTATTTAACTTTTCCCCTAGCTCGCTGTAATCACTCTGGAGGACCTCATTCCTTTATCTACGTGTATCATTTGTGATGCCAACGTGCACAATGATTTCTGGCTGCTCACCCTCCCCCTTGACAACGTTCTGCAGCCGCTTGGAGACTTCTTGAGACCTGGCATCTGGGACGTAGCACAACTTGCTGGATTCCCGTTTGAGGCCTCAGAATCTCCAAACTGTCCCTCCAACAATCGACTCTCCTATCTCTAAGATACTGTTTAAATTTACCCTTTCCCGCTATGCTCCAAAACCAGTGGTAGTACCACTAATTTAACTACCGCTGCTTTCCATTGAACGGTCATTCCCTCCAACAGTATCAGAAGTGGTATACTTATTTTTGTAGGGGAATGTCCACAGGGGATAGCTGCATTCTCTGCCTACTCCCTTTGCCATTCCAAACCTACTCTTTGCCTGGAACACGATAGGGAGCAAGGACTGACTGTTAGTTTAAATTGTGTTTATTTAAATGCAACAGGGCAGACAGATAAGACTGATGAACTCAGGGCACGGATGTTTATGTGGGACTGGGCCGTTCTAGTCATAACAGAAACATGGTCAGGGTGGGTCTTTGGCGTGACCACCACTCTAAAGCAGTTATATGTGAAGTTCACAGCATCTCTGATAATCCTGAGTGCATCCAGCTCCAGCTCCCAAACATGGTCTCCCAGGAGTTGCAGCTGGGTGCACTTTCCACATGTGTAGTCAACAGGGACGGTGGAAATCTCTCTGAGATCCCATATCCCACAGGATGTTCGTGCAACTGGCCTAACTGCCATCTTGACTGCTGTAATAATAAATTAAAATGACTTTATTTGAGCTTGCCTGTACTTTTTTTCTGAGCTGCTGCTGTCTGAAGCCTCTCAAACTAATGACTTACTACTTACTCTGCTACCAAATGCATTTTCTCCACTCCTCCACCTTTACTTTTGTTTCGGGAAGAAGGGAGACACTACAGTAATGCAATGTTTGTGCCTTAGACATTCCTTGACACCAAGCCCATGACGACCTGCTCTCCAGAGCACTTTATTACTTGTACTTGGAGGGTGTCTTGCTGAGTCTTCCTCCTGCTGGTGGTGACTGCCATGAGCCAAATAATCACCCCAACAGCCAATCTGCATTGTCGCAGTCCCCTGGTCCTTTCTGTCTATTACTACTGCATTTATGAAATCCTTGAATCCGTCGATTGCATTCCAAACTGTGTCTCACTCCAAAGGGAGAGAGAACACAGGGCTGTTGGAAAACGAATGGCATTAGACATTGGAGCAACATTCTTGCTATCCGTGCACTGAGTCTGCTTTTCTGTTCAATTCCATTATATTTATTCTGATAATCCCCATTCTACTTGACTGCATTTTCCCGATAACAAACCCTTGTTTAATAATCAGTCTGCCTCAGCCTTCAAGATGTTTAATGATCCAACCTCAACAGCCCTCAAAATTGTCTACATTTAATTCACTCTCACTATTGGGAGACTTAATTGTCTTTATTCCCATGTATTATTTCTAGCACTCTGTGTGAGAGTTGTGCCAACGTAATTTGTTATCATGTCCCATCACACGTTCGCTGTGGCCAGAGACAAGAGAAAAATAAAAAATGTCAGAGCTTGTGCTCTTCTCCCTCATTTTCCACATCAGCCTAAGTTACAGTTCACCCGGATCTGGGGATTTGTCCACACTTTACCCTAAATAAACATCCAATTCTTCCTTGACTTCTGTATCAAATCATTCAAGGGGCACACTGTCACTCTCCCTGAATCCAGGAACTGCTTCTCCCAACTGAAGACCGATATGAAGCCTGTGGTTAACATATCCTGTGGTTCCGTGCACAGGTTGTTCCCTTTGTCTCTAATACACCCCCCCCCCCCTTCTTTCTGCTGTTACCCTCTGCCTCTTAATAAACTGATATAATGTCTTTGGATTCTTGTTACTCTTACCCACTAATGTTTTATCACGATTCCCCTTCCGCTCTTCTACTGAAGTTTTAAGATTAGCCCGACTCTTTCTATATTCATTTAGTGCATCCATTGAGCTGCTCACTTTGTACCTGCTTTAAGCGTCTCTTTCATTTTTAATTCTGTTCTGGTTTTTTTTATGACACCCGAGGTTCTCTGGGCTTGTTTTCCAAATTTTCATCTTTCGTGTAACACGTTGCGCGGACACTCTCATTAATTCCATTTTGATCAAGTGATCCCCCAACCCCCTAACACATGCTGTTCTGCTACTATCGCACCCATTGTTGTATCAGCTCCATGATGATACAAATAATTTCTGGAAGAAATTTCAAGACATCTGCCCCCTCTTAAAATATTATCACTGCCCGAATTAATGCTTGGAAATGAAATGCCTGTATATAATAAACCTATTATTGTTTTGACACACCTCAGTAAATTGTTTTTATATCTGCTCCTGTACATTCTTTTATCTGGTAGGTCTATAATATATCCCCAGCAGTGCCTCTGCCATGGTTTTGATCCTGAGCTCTAACAACCAAGCCTCATTAGAAGGTATTTCCAAGATATCGCCCCTCCTTACTGTAGTAACTGACTCCATAACTAATCATGCAACACCACCTCCTATTTTACCCCTCTCCTGTCCTGCCTATAGTTCTTGTACCACAGCATACTGAGTTGTCAGCCCTGACCTCCCACAAACGCATTTCTGCAATGGCAACAATGTCACATTTCCACATGTCATCTTGTTCCATTATCACATCTGTCTGTTTGATAACATTCCAAGCATTAAGGTAAAGCACATCCACCCTGGAATATAACACCTGGAATACTCTGTACCTCGGAGTTCTTCAGTCATTCACTGTTCCTTATAAAGCTGCCCAATTCATGAACCAAAACTGTAATTCTGGGACTCAATTAGTATTTGTTGAAATGCAATTTCGTTTTTAATAAATGTATTAATGTAATGCAATTTTCCAGAACTGAGCAGTCTGCTCCACATACAATGAGATTCTGCTGATTAAATCCGTGCTCAGTGTGCAGAGGGGACAGCTGTCAGTAATAGGGAAAATGAGGACGGCAGATGCTGGAGATCAGAGTCGAAACATGTGGCACTGAAAACGAAAAACCAGTCAGGGAACATCTGAGGCGCAAGAGAGTCAAAGATTTGGGTTTCATCCCTTCATCAGTGCATTCATGCCTTCCCATATTTTCCATTCCATGGTTCACAGGATATTGGGAACCATACGTGCTCAGTGAAGCAGCACGGTATATAGCCCTGAAATAGAAAACAGTCAATCAGTTGGTTGGACAGGGAGTAGACAATTTCAGGTGAAGTACAGACAAATTGAAGTACAAACATAAGAATAGATAAATCTCCTGGGCCAGAGGATAAACACACGAGGATGCTACAGGAAGAGAAGGAAGAGATTTCTATGCCTTTGGCGATGATCTTTGCGTATTCACTCTCCATTGGAGTAGTGCCAGATGAATGAGGGTGGCAAATGTTCAGGAAAGGGAATTAGGATAATCCTGAGAATTACAGTCCAGTCAGTCTTACATCAGTATTGGGCAAAGTAATGGAGAGGATTCTGAGAGACAGACTTTATGATTACTTGGAAAATCATAGCTTGATTAGAAATAGTCAGCATGACTTTGTGAGGGGCAAGTCATACCTCCCAAACCTTATGGAACTCATTGAGGATAGGATCAAACATATTGAAGAAGGTAGAGCAGTGAATGCGGACTGCATGGATTTTAAAAAGGTGTTTGAGCACGCTCTCCATGGCACATTCATTCAGAAAGTAAGGAGACTCGGGATACAGAGAAACCTGTCTGCCTGGATACAGAATTGACTGGCCCATAGAGACACCATGTGGTAGTAAATGGGAAGTATTCAGTATGCAGCTCGGTGCAAAGTGGTGTTCTGTAGGATGCGATTCTAGGAACTCTGCTGTTTGTGGTTGTTATAAATGATTTGGATGAGCAAGTGGAAGGTTGGGCTATTACATTTGTCGATGGAACAAAGGTCGGTAGAATTGTGGATAGTGTGGAGGGCTGTTGTAGATTGCACTCGGACATGGATTGGAATAACTGGGCTGATAAGTGGCAGGTGGATTTCAACCTGGAAAAGTGTGAAGCGATTCGTTCTGGACAATCAAATATGAATGCAGAATGCAGGATAAAAGATAGGTAGCGCTCGTCAGGTCCGCAACAATTCACCCTCCTGTCTAGGCACCTTCCCCCCTTCCCCTGCCACCACAGAAATGCAAGACCTGTGCCCACTTCTCTCTCCCCGCCCCCCCCCCCCCCCCGCCCCCGGGCCTAAAGATCCTTCCACATCAATCAAGGTTTCACCTGCAGTTGCACACATGTCAGCTACTGTATCCATTGCTCCCAATGTGGTAGTCTATATGTTGGGAAGATAGGACTTCTACTCGCAGAGTACTTCAGAGAACATCTCTGGGACACCCGCAACAACCAACCCCACTGCCTCGTGGCCGGATGCTTCGACTCCCCCTCTCACTCTGCTGAGGACATGCAGGTCCAGGGCCTCATACATCGCTACTCCCTTACCACCTCATTTTCGACTTCGGGACACTCCAACCCCATGGCATCAATGTGGATTTCACTAGTTTCCACACTTCCCCTCCTCCAACCTTATCACAGTTCCAAACTTCCAGCTTAGCACCGCCCTCATGATCCATCCGATCTTTTTATTCAAAGTGGGAAAGGGTTTTTTTTAGATTCTCTACAGAGTGGAAGCAGGCCCTTTGGCCAATCAAGTCCGTACCAAACCTCCGAAGAGTAACCCATTTCGCTCTGACTAATGCACCTATAACTATGGGGAATTTAACATGGCCAATTCACCTGGCCTGGACATCTTTGGACTGTGGGAGAAAACCGGAACACCCGGAGGAAACCCATGCAGATACGTGGAAGAATGTGCAAACTCCACACAGAGAGTCGCCTGAGGCTGGAATAGAAACTAGTCCCTGGCACTGTGAGCCACCATGCCCACCTGTCCATCTTCCTTCCCATCTATCTGCTCCACCCTCCCCTCCGATGTATCACCATTACCCACACCTCCACCCAACAATCACACTCTCAGTTACCTTTCCCCAGCCCCAACCCCTCCCATTTATCCCTCCACCCTCATGGATCCCATTCTTGTTGCTGACTAAGGGCTTTTGCATTAAATGTCGATTTTTCTGCACCTTGGAAGCAGTGACAGCAACATTCTGCAGTTTGAAACTCAGATTGAATGTATAAGGACAGAGTCACATATGACGGTTTTAGTGTTGGGCAATGATATTTATATTGGGCTAAGGAAGGAGTTGGCTTGGGTGGACTGGCCAGGAAAAAAAACAAAACTATCAAGGGCAGGACAGATAAAAAAAAAGGGAAAGACACAACGAGATACTAAATGACCTCTCGATTAATGTATATTGGTGAGAGGAAGAGGAATTGCGCACTGAAGAAATATCATCCATGATTTGACACGGAAATCAATAATAGCTTGAGGGAAAAGTCTCAGGCAAATCACATTACACAAGTTAGTCACACTCTGGAGGACTGGGCAAGGCAGTGACACAGTGGTGTCATCGCTGAACCTTTAAGCGAGAGACCCAGCTAATGTTCTGATGACCTGGATTTGAATTCTGCCATGGTAGATGGTGCAGCTTGAATTCAAATGTGGAATTAAGAGACTGATGGTGATCATGAATCGATTGTAAGGCAAAATTCATCTGGTTCACTAATGTCCTTTAAGGAAGGACACTTCCATCCTTACCAGAGATTCATCACTCTCTGGCTGAAGACGTTTCTCATTATCTCCAATATAAAAGGTCTTCCCTTAACTATGATACGATTCCTTTGGGTCCTTTCTCTCCGAAGAATAGAAGCATGTTTCTGACATCTACTCTGGCCAGCCATTTATTACTTTGCATGATTCAATTAGATTCCCTCATACTTCTCAACTTCAGCGAGTTTAATCCCAGAGATCTCATATGTTAGGCTTTTCATTCCTGAGGCCATTCCTGTGAACTGCCTCTGAACACGCCCCGGGGCAGTATATCCTTCCTGAGATATGGGGCCCAAAACATCACACAACAATCCAAATGTGGTCTGATTAGAGCCTTATAGAGTCTCAGAATTGCATACATGCTTTTACATTCCAACCCTCTCAAAATAAATATCATCATCGTATTTGCCTTCGTAACCAGCCTTGCCACCTGAAATAATGAAATTATGATGGACAATAACAAATTACCATGGAGTTACAAAAATGAACAATGATTAAAGCATGCTGGGAAATGGATCCCGGCCTTGAGTAAACTCTCTGTGCTAATCCACATGCTGCAGAATCCAGAGAGGCTGCAGGTACCCACAGACGGTTTGTAAACAAACCTGACAGCTACAGACCTTGCAGTACAAACCTGGAGTTGAATTTGAATGGGACAACGGGATGCGTCCCTTGGTCCATCAATGTGTCGCTCCCTGGTTGGGTCTGAGTGATCAGAGATTTCCAACATAGTCATTCTGTTGACAGATCTTCCATATCCTCCCAAAATGAGGTGAAGAATCTGAAGAATGAGAATCACCGCAAAACCACACTTAGCGCAGTAAACCGAGAATAACCAGCAAAGCAGAAGATATCTCCAAGTGCACCGTAAGAAGAAGAAATCAGCACGTGGAGCCAGATAACGTTCTGTTGGGGTGGTATAAGATCATACAAAGTTAAGTTAAAGCTAAAGGTAGTTTGTAGTGTGTTTCATTACATTATAGTCCAATTTATTGTTCTAATATTAATTATGATCAATAAACAGATGATGTTGTTTACGAGTCGACTCACAGTTCTTTTGGTGAATATAAGATTTTAAAACACACTGATATAAAAGATATAAAAGTCATGATATAAAAGTTTCCTGACAATTGGTTCGCCTGCAAGTTTACCTTGAGACAATCTTGGTCGAGAACTTCAAGTCTCTTTGTACTTCAGACTGAAGATTTTTTCCCGATTTTAGAAAATAGTCCATGCCTGTATTCCTCTTACAAAAGTACATGACCTCACACTTACCCCCATCGTACTGCCACTTCTTCGCCCACTCTCCTAAGGTGTCTAATCCCTTCTGCAGCCTCTCTCTCTCCTGTCTCTGCTACCTGTCTCTCCATCTATCTTTATATCATCTGAAAAGTTAACCAGAATGCCGTTAGAACATTCATCTAGATCATTAATTTACAAAGTAATAAGTCGTCGTCCCAACACTGAGCCTTGTGGAATATCACACGTCACTAGCTACCATACTGACATGATCATTTTATCCTCACTCGCTGTTTTCTGCCTTTTTAACCCTTGTTGTTTCTTAATTCCACCCACACAGATTCTACACCATTTGTCCATATCTCAGTGTTGGGAACTGAGTGATGGGACTGCAAATCACTTTAGCATTGTCGCTAATTTATAGCTTGGACATGGACTAAAAATATGACATTGTGGATTCCACTGAACTATGGCGACAACCTGTGCCTTTGACGAAATATTCTGTTTGCATTATGGAAGAATATAAACATGTGAATCTGCTTGAGAGGACACAGACAATTTCAAATGTTTGTATTCTTCCATAATACAGACGGAATATTTGGTCAAAGACATAGGCTGTCGCCACATTCCAATGGACTTGACAAGGTAATAGTTTTACTTTTTAAATTTGTATATGAAGAATATAGAAGTTAATGAAGAGGTATAAATTGGTCAAACGAACAACAAATATTGGTGTATGGAGCATAGATTGGAAATGTGTCTGTGTTGAATTATGTTGGAAGTTAAATGGAAACGCACGAATTATTAAAATGGAGAGATTGGATTGAGGCACAGAGGAATCAGGCACCTGGATCACACAAAAAATGTCGTGTACATCAAGGTTTTACAGAGGCCAGACAAATGTTGAAACTCTTTTGAAACAGAATTCATTCAGAAGAAGTGAGACCACATCGAAAGAGCTATGGCCACAATGACATGCAAAGCAGTCCAGAGAAAATTCACTCAACTGACTCCTGTGAAGAATTGTACTTCAGGAGGAAATATTGACCAGACTGGCCCTGGATCTCCTGGAGTTTAGCTGGACAATATGTGATCTTATTTAACCTCAGAATATTCCGAATAGTCTATTTAAGTTGAGTTCTGAAATAATACTTCAGTTTATATGAGAGATTACAATAGGTGGATGGAAAGTAAATCTGAAGAATATCTCATTTCATAAGATGTGGATTGTTTCAGCCCTCTGAAAGTGTTGTGTGTTTGTGAAACTATCCTCCCAGAGAGCGATGAAGGCTAAGAAATTGAATATTCCTAAGGCAGAGGCAGGCAGATTCTTGACTAAGTACGACCAACTAACGTTGTATCGAGAAGGAAGGAAGACTTATGCCTGGTGCTAGTTTCTACTTTTTTGTTGTCTTCAGCTACCGAAAAATTAGGAGACGACTCTCATGAACATGAAGACTTTTCCTTTCAGATTGATGGACACAACTTTCCAAATATGTTTTTTAAACAAGGGAAAAACTCCTTTGAAACTGCTTTAGAAATTAGATAATGTCGAATAGATGTCTCAATAGTGCAGCTTCCTTTTAGTTGTTGTTGTCAGGTGAGTTTCGTTAGAAAATCTGTTGCCTATGTTTAATTTCCACTCATAATGTGTAAGTGACCTCCAGTGGTTCACTTGGTGCAGGACCACTAACATTTATGTTTCAGAGAGAGTTACAGGATTCTAAACAAGTGATAGTGAAGGGAAAATGGTTTCGATTCAAGTCAGGATGCAATGTGACCTTGGAGATTATATTCTTCACCAAATGATGCTCACAACCTATGGAAATGGTGAGATATTTCTTGTTTTCAAGAATTAAAGTGATAGAGTCTTATGTGGCACACAAATAGGCCATTCAGCGCAACATGTCTAAATCAATCAGAAAACACCAAACTACATTAATGAATGTTACCTCAAGGCGCATGGCCGACTCTGCTCTGGCATTTTGTGTTCATTCAGCTGCTGATTAAATGCTGCATTAACTTGTGTTATTCGTGACCTGGGCTGTCAGTTGGCCTTTTATTTCAATGTTTTCACGAAATGGTGTCTGCAAATGCATCACACTATTTCAAATTCCGCAACAAGCTCATCTGATCAATAAACATGGTTACGTTGTTCAGTTATTATGAGGAAATTGGATTTTTCAAGAATTCATTTTGGATTTTAATGGAGCTAGTCCAATATTAATTGCCGTTGAGAAGTTCCAGCCCAGTTGGTGTTGGTCATTCCAAGTGGCTTTTGGGAGGGAGTACCAGCTGTGCATCTCATGTGCCAGTTTAGCTGGGAGTAAGTATTACTGGTGGTGGATGTAGTGTTAAACAAACCGCTGTACTGTGATGAACAGCTAGCAGAAAAAAACGCAGGAAAACTGACTCTTTTGTCAAAGCGAATATTTTTGGCAAGGAATTTAGTATTCTGCAGAGAAATAACAACTTTGCAACTAGAAGTCTATATAACGATGAAGGAAAGTTTGTTTGCATGTTATTGGTATCCTTAAACTAATGTTGTCAAACAGCTGGAATAATGTCGGTGGGCTTATTGAACAAAACATACACTGAGCATGTGAATTAGCTTGGATATTTTCAGGGATGTCCTCGGTTTAGTAAGTGATGATGCTCCATGGGATGATGCTGATTTGTAATCTCCCCACTGACTGAGCATAGTTCAATGGAACAAACCAACAATTACCATTGGGTGGTGCTTCACAATATACCATGGAATCGTATAATAAAGAAGATGCCTATCAAATCTGGCACCATCAAGTGTTGATACAAGTGTTTTGCCAAGTTTGTACGGTTTCCTTCCTCAACCACCCTCACAGGCAATGCATTCCAGAAGCATATCACCCGCTGGATTCAAAACAGATTTTACAAATCCTCACTCAATCTCTTGTCTTTCACTTTAAACGTATATCCCCTTGTATTTAACCGTTTGACTAAGGGGAACAGCTGCTGTCTGTTCACTGTGTCTATACCTCTCATGCTGTTATACGCTTTTGTCAGGTTCTCACCATAATTCTCTGCTCCAAAGTCAAGCAAAAGCAAATCTAGCCTTGCTTCATGGTTTGAGTACTCTCTTCTGTTGTTATTCTTTCAATGTGCAGCATCTCATCTAAAGCAGTGTTAAGTTTGTCGGTCATTGATCTGGCCATTGGAACAATCCGATTGTACCCTCCTGTAACCTAACACTTTCGTCCTCACTCTGAACCACCGGAATAATCATTGTGTCATCCACAACATTGTTTATCATGCTCTAACCCCCACCCCCATTTCCCATATTCTTATCATCAACGTGTATGAATATCAGAAACTCAGCTCGATGTTCTACCTGTTCTAAAGTTGTTGTTGCAGAGGAAGTATTGATAATTCCAGTCTATAGTTGTCCCTCTTTTGGTGAATTTGTAGCATGATGCAGGAAATGGAGCCACAAAGAGTATTTTGGATATGGATCCGAGTTCTGCTTTTATACTCCGGCCCTCTGCATATATCATTCATAAGGTTTGTACATCATTAACCTTGTAGTCGCTTTTGGCACTATGCACTGCAACATTTCCATTTTATATGGGCCTACAGCTCATTTTTAATAACATTCGCTGCAAACGAATCAGAGTAGAGGGAACTTTTTTTTAATCTTCAGGATGGACGCAGGCTCATTCATGAAGTTTGTTTGAAAGAACTAGGGTGATGAGGATAAAGATTCAATTAAATTCTGCATTATAAGCATGCAGTAGAAGATCAAAACACATTCTCATTTCTACATTGAATTGGAAGCAAATTCATAGAAAAAACAAAACACCTACCTTTCTGGATATTGTTTAGTGACATAACGTGACATGATGTTGAGATAATGAATTGGAGAGAAAGGAAAATGTCTGCACTTGATGGAGGTACAGAAATATAGCGTGGATATACAATATGAACAAGAATACTGTTAATATAAGAAGTACGAGAAACATTTTCCTCATATTCAAAGGAAACCAGATCCCAATTTTCCTTAACAGTGATGTTTGATTGGCCATCAATCTCAATTTTCCAACTGCATGGTTTTCCCTGCCACAGATGGGCCTTCTGATACACAACCTCTTCTCCTTCCTATTCTTTCCTTACCCACCTACTTCCCTTGCATTGCCCCTTCTGCTGTGACATACCCTTCCACTGACCATCTCCCTTCACACTTCTGGCACTGTATATCACACCATTTCCCTATCACTCCCACCTTCCCTGACTCTCCCTTTTGCTTTTTACTCTCACACTAAATGCTGGAAATTGCTGACTTCCGTGCTACTACATGTCATCAGTGAATGGTGCGTTTGAAATGATCACTGTGCGACAGCAACAGAAAACAGAATGTTTACCACAGTCTGATGCGCCGTGAACAGGATGGCTTTGTTAACTCTTGCTTGAGTGGAGTTTCTTCCGGTCCCTTTATCATAAGACTTAACCAAACAGCCTCATCACCAACAGGACAAGCATCTTGGGACTGAATTGGAACTCCATGCATCAATTATCTTTTGTATATTGTGAGGATATTGTTCAAACAAACAGTATTCTTGCCTTTTGCTCCTTGTTCTTTCAACTTATCTTCCAATATAATTTGAGGTGAGATCAGAGAGACTTACCTTTCAATCGAAGCAAGACTTGACTGAGCGTGGAATCAAGGATCCTGAGCAAAACTGTGATTAATGGGAATTAGAGAACATTCTGCACTGGGAATGAGAACAATGGGAAAACAATCTCTCCAAGTTATCTTCTAAGTTACATGCCACCCTGACTAGGAACTAATTTGCTGTTCCTAAACTACCAGTTGTTAAAACATCTTGGAATGTGCAGCTCTGTGCGTATGTGCATCACTTGGACAGAAGAGATTCAAGGAGGCTGCTCTATGTCGCCTTTTCCAGAGTGATTGTGTTTGACACGTAAAATCTGCCCATGCTAGTTCTTTCCAAAATACGTGGATGACTATGCCCTGTACCAATTTATCTTATGTTTCCACAGTTTCATCTAAAGTTTCAGAAATGTAAGACCTTGCTGAATGACTATGACCCTAGTGATATTGAGGCAATGATTGGGGTCCTTAATACAACTGGTTTTCTTTTGAGGATAGATCATGTGATTCGTGGCCACTGAATTGAATATTTTCATGGTGATTTATGACACGGAAAATGTTATGACTATTTAGGACTCTGTTAAATAAAAAGTTTTTATTTTTTCACTCAATGACTATAACCAAATACAAGAGTTAATTGAAATGGCAGTTTCATTGTTCCCTTTCATATCAGAAAAGTATCCACACTGCAAAAGCAAAAGGAAGCTGGAAGTGCTGGAAAACTTCAACAAGTCCAGCAGCATCTGAGCAGAAAGAGAATTAACGTTCTGAGACCGACATGACTTTTTCAGAGCAGAATCATGTTCGTCTCAATATGTTAACTCTCTTTTACTCTCAAGATACTGACTCATCAGCTGTGTTTCACCAAAATTTTCCTTTCGTATTTGAGATTTCCAAGTTCCCACGTATACGCTAGCACAGTGGCATATTTGGGTGGGTGACACGGTGGCTAGCACTGCTGTCTCGAAGCACCTGGGAACCTGCGCTCAATTCCACCCTTGGGCCACCGCCTGTAATGAGCTTTCATATTCTTCCCGTGTTTGCAAGTGTTTCGTCCAGGTGTTTCTGATACCTCCTAATTGACCATGAAAATTTGTTCATGTGCAACTATTTGCTTTAACTATGGGAGCTGGAGGAATTGTGTAGGAGGGGGATCTGCATGCAATGCTCTTCCGAGGATAAGTGTCAGCTCGATGGGCGGAATGTTTTATTTTAACACTTTAAAATTATATATCATTATTATAACAAAGGCGGGTGGTTACTGGGGCAAAAATCTCTGTATCAGCACATAATGGCTATATTTCTACTGATGTTCTTCCCATGGCCCTGCACATTGTGTTATCCATGTCGTGGTTTTTAATTCTGAATATCCTGTGCGTCGAAGAGCCAGGAGGGGACATGAGATGTCGTTGGTAGATTGGGTCAAGGAAAACCCGAAGGTTTTCGATAACTATATCAGGAATTTAAAAAATGACTAGAGTAAGATTAGAGCCTATCAAGTGTAGTAGTGGAAATTTGTGCTTGGAGTCAGAGGAGATAGGGAAAGTGCTATGTGAATTTTTTCATCAGTATTCACACTAGAAAATAGTTGCTGTCGACGTTAATCCTGAGATACAGGTCAGTAGATTAGATAGGATAAAAGTTCAAAAAGAAGAGTTTTTAGCAATTCTGGAAAGTGTAAAAATAGATAACCTCCCGGATGGGAATTATCCTAGGATTCTCTGGGAAGCCAGGGAGGAGATTGCAGAACCTTTGGCTTTTATATTTATGTTGTCATTATCTACAGGAATGGCGCAGGAGGCTAGAGGATAGCAAATGTTGTTCCCTTATTCAAGAAGGGGAGTAGAGTCTAATTATAGACAAGTGAGCATTACTTTGGTTGTGGGTAAAGTGATGAAGTTGTTAAAAAGATAGTGTTTATACTCATCTAGAAAGGAATAATTTGATTAGGTATAGTCAACACGGTTTGGTGAAGGCATGGTCGTACCTCACAAACCTTACTGATTTTTTTGAGCAGGTGACCAAATAGATGGATGCGGGTAAAATGGTTGACGTATTATATGTGACATTCAGGAAAACGTTTGGTAAGTTTCCCCACGATAGGTTTATTGCAAAACAAAAAGGCGGCATGGGCATGAGGGTAATTTAGCGGTTTGGATCAGGAATTGTCTAGCTGAAATAAGACAGTGTGGTAGCTGATGGGAAATGATCATCCTGGAGTTCAGTTACGAGTGGTGTACTGCAAGGATCTGTTTTGGGCCCACTGTTGTTTGTCATATTTATAAACAATCTGGATGATGGCGTAGAAAGATGGGTTTGTATATTTGCAGATGTATCTAAGGTCGCTAGAGTTGTGGATAGTGCCGAACGAGGTTGTGGGTTACAGTAGGACAGAGATAATTTGGAGGCTGGGTTGTGAGGTTGCAAATGGAACACAATGCGGAACAATGTCAGGTGATTCATTGTGGATGGAGCAACAGGAATGTAGCGTATTGGTCTCTTGGTAAGACTCTTGGTACTGTAGATGAGTAGAGATTCCTCAGTGCCCATGTACATAGATCCCTGAAAGTTGCTACCCAGTGTGGTATGGTTGTTCAGAAAGCATATGTTGCGTTTGATTTATTAGTAGAGGGATTGAGTTTAGTAAACGTTGTGTCATGTTGCAGCTGTACAAAACACTGGTGCAGCCGCACTTGGACTATTGAATACAGTTCTGGTCACCTCATTCATGGAAGGAGGTGGAATCTTTCGAAAGGGTTCAGAGGAGCTTTACTAGGTTGTTACCTGTTATGGAGGTAAGGTCTTACGAGGAAAGTCTGAGGACTTGAGGCTGTTTTCATTTGAGAGATTTTGATAGGTGACTTAATTCAGACATATAATATAATCAGAGATTAAAGAGGCTGGATAGCGAGGCTCTTTTTTCTTGGATGGTAATGGCTAGCACGAGGATACCGCCGCTCCCTCACCACCAGACGCCTGGAGGAAGAACGCCTCATCTTCCGCCTTGGAACACTTCAAACCCAGGGCATCAATGTGGACTTCAACAGTTTCTTCATTTCCCCTTCCCCCACCCCACCCTAATTCCAAACTTCCAGCTCATCACTGTCCCGAGGACTTGTCCGGACTTGTCCTACCTGCTGATCTCCTTTTCCACCTATCCACTCCACCCTCTCCTCCCTGACCTATCACCTTCATCCCCTCCTCCACTCACCTATTGTACTCTATGCTACTTTCTCCCCATCCCACCCTCCTCTAGCTTTTCTCTCCACGCTTCAGGCTCACTGCCTTTATTCCTGATGAAGGGCTTTTTCCCAAAACGTCGATTTCGAAGCTCCTTGGATGCTGCCTGAACTGTTGTGCTCTTCCAGCACCACTAATCCAGAATCTGGTTTCCAGCAACTGCAGTCATTATTTTTACCTCAAAGACCTGATTGGCAACTCCTGTTTCCTGTTTAACACCGCGGATGTGCTGATGACACTCCTTCCCTCCTCGTGTAATAGGCAGGAGGGACTGAATGGGCTATCCCTGTTCGCATTTAATAGTTTCAATGCGTTGAATATATTCTGTTGAAACCAGCTTGAGAGGCTGAATGAGCTCTTATTATTTAACTGTGGAACACTAGAAAGAGACATTTCCAGTAAGACTGTTACAGGAGTGTTACCATCACTTTAACAACACAGTTTGGATGATATCAAGGTCTTGCTGTACATGGACAGGGACTGCTACAGCAGTGGAGAGGTAAACGAATTATTCTTAATATTGTGTGATCTTCACAGAATGTCTCCACTTCTAACTGCAAGATGTGGGAAAGACATTGAAACAGCTGAAGAAAACTACCTTGAGGATGCAGGCAGAGATGTCCTGTGACTGAAATAATTGATCCACACAAACCACAAACATCTTCCCTTGTCCTCTGAATGCCTCAAACCAGTTGGGGAATTTACAATTCATTCCCATTACATTCAATTCTATTCAGGGTTCCTTGATACTATCCACAGTTTAGTCCTGCCTTGATATCAGGGCCAGTCGCTCTTACCACGTGTTCATATCTTTTATTCGTGTGAATAGGTCACGGTGTGATTGTGAGGAGTGTTTCCTTCTCACAGAGGGTGGTGACTATCGGGACTTCTGTATTCCAGATAGGTTGGGGAAGTAGATCACTAAGATATTTGGAAGGCAGCACAATGGAATATGAGGCATCAGAATGTTGAGGACTGCAGGGATTGAGCATTAGAGAGGAGTTATGGCTTTTGCAGATCAGCTATGTTCATGATGAAGGGAAAGACAGGCCAGAAGGGCTGAATGATGCATTCGCGTATCTGATGTTCTCTCATTCTGTTATTGGGACGTTATTTTCCTGAAAATTCTGTTATTGGATGTGGCAGTCAGGGAGACCAGAGGATTTGGTGGGCCATCTCTTGGCGAGATATGGGCGTTGTATTTACAGTGAATCTGAATCGGCAACATGACCAAGAAATGAAGACAGTTCTGGAAAGACAGAGGAATGAGATGTTTCACACCGTCACTGAACGTTTCTTTTCCTAAGGATATTTTCCAACGCAGTGTCAAACTGTGTGTGCCAGTCTTCATCCGCTGAATGGTCTCTGCTGTTTCTGTGCACCAGGTTACTGGGGTAAATGGCCTCCAACTGTTCCTGTCCATCAGGTTTGAGAGTTTCAGTGGAACATAGGAACATGGGACGGAGGAGAAGGGTTGGTAATTAGACACTTAAAGCCTTCTCCACCAGGCACTAAGATTGGGCTGATCAGGTTGTGGTCTCAGCCTCACTTTCCTGTCTGTAGTTCATTGCCATTTACCATGTAATGACTAAGTAGCATGGCTTTGAATAAATGCAAACACATAGGCACCACAAACTTCTGGGGAAGAGCATTCCCACTCAAACAGCCCTTTGTGAATTTCTCCTCATCCCTGTTCAGACTGGTTTTGGCGAGGTCTCTGTTTCATTTTCTACTCCAGCTCCTTCATTGGTCATGACACATTTTAAATGTAACTAGGTTGGTGATATGGCCAATGATATAGTTCTCAGACTAGGTCAGGTTCTTTGCTAGGCACAAGGCAGGAAGATATCTTTAATTTGGAAAAGTAATTTACCAAAGCAAACTTACTCCAGCTATGATGGAAAGATACATGGCAATCAGTGTGGACATGTATGTGCATTAATATTTATCTTTCAATTTATACTGAGACACAGTTTGTATACACAGAAATAGACACATACGCAGACACATACAAAAAGACACTCACAGTGTCACACACAGGTGCACATAGACTCACACATACACATGCATGAAGACAAACAGAAAAAACCTCTGCAGAATATCAGGTTGAAAGAGCTTTTCAAAGCAAAATTTAAGTTCAAGACAAAAGGAAATATTAAATTGTATTCTGCCTCGAGGTCATTCTGCTCACACAATCTGCTGGCAATCGAATTCCTTCCTGGAACGGTTGGATTTGGCTGAATTCCTTTGCTTCAGGCAGTGTGGAGATTCCAAAGAATCCTTACCTGGAAAACTTCATGAGTGCTAAAGATTACTAATGAGTTTTCACCTCTTATATGTTGCTGTAATAAAGAACAAGGTAAGAGAGGAAGCAAATAACCGTGACTTTTCTAGCAGGTTGCATCTTCTCCAACATTTAGCTGAAATATACAATAATGTTATCTGACCACCTAACTGGACCATGTGAAGCCTCCTTGAACATCCTCCGGACTGTATGAATCCGTCCCTGTTCCCTGCTCCATGTCGGAACAATTTATAAGCTGTCATTTGAAGATGCATTTGTATATGTCCTCATAATTGTGTCCAATAAATTCATGTCTTTGCACTATCTGTATTAAAATGAATGCATTTTTCTCTTAAATTTGAATCCTTACTTCTAGTCTCCCATACCAGAGGAAATGTCCATCAGCCACGCACCTGAAACACTGTTCCCAAGATCTTATATGGTATAATATGAAAATCTCTCATTCTTTACCCTGCAGTGGTCTGGTAGAGGTTTATAAAATCAGAGGGACATGGAAATGGTGAATAAGTAAGGACATTTTCTGAGGTTTGGGGAGGTCAAAACTAGAGCACACAGATTGAAGGTGAGGAGAAAAGCTTTAAACGAGATAAAAGTGGTAACCTTTTCTCGGAGTACATGGATGTAACTGTCAAATGAAGTGTTGGAAGCTGGGAAAATTACAGCATTTAAAAACCATTTGGATGGGTACTTGAATAGGACAGGTTTAGAGGAATATGGGCCAAATGCTGCCAAATGGGACAAGATTAATAGAGGATATCTGGTTGTCATGGATAAGGTGAACCGAAAGATCTGTTTCTTTGCTGTATGATGGAATAAGGCCTTCTTTCCAGGAACAAGTACAGTGAAACATGTGACAGAGCTTCTAAATCAATTGAGTATATTTACTTGTTAGTTTAGGGAATCATCACTGCACACAATACATCAAATGTGGCCACAGAAAACTCATGTACAGATGCAGTAAAGTGTTCTGATAGCCTTTGCATTGAGTAGAATCATTCCATATACTTTCCCAATCACTGACTGCATTGGCATACTAACCTTGTGTGATGTATGTACTCGGATGCACAAATCCCGTTGCACCACTGAGTTTACTGATCTTTCTCCTTTTTAAGTAGTTTACTGTTGTTTTAACCTTTTGTCACAGCATAAATTTCATTAGCCCAGGTTAGACTGTTTCTGTTGTAGTTTTACACATTAACGACCCCTGTCTCTATAGCATTACAGACTCTCTACCTTCATTTGACACCTTATTGATTGACTATCTTGGTGGCTGAGCTAATTGAGCTCCAATTCAATCAGTCCCCACATCCAAATCATTGACAGGTTCGATATAGTTGTTGAGCTTGCACTGATCTCTAAGGCACTCCAACAAGTTAAAATTTACCAAACTGAAAATAAAATATCAATCCCTACTGTCTATATCCTGAGAGTTACCCAGGGTTCCCTTCTCCAGTGTAGCGGCCGAGAAAGGTTGGATAGCCTACCCCTGTGCTGTATAATGTGCTCAAATAGCTGAATGACTTTATCATCTTCATTTGTAAATCCATAGAAGGGCAGAAAGGTCTCCGTGTGCCTCATTGCTGACGGGCTGAATGGGAACTTCCTCTCCCTCTGTAAAAGCAACGAGGGTTTGATGAGAGAACAAGACATGGGTTAAGAGCAGCAGGGTTGCATGTGATTGTAACTAAACATCCCTTTCCTGTCTGTTCCCAATAAACATGGATTCTTTTGTTTATCACCGATCTATGGAACTCAACCTTGAATGCTTGCAGTAACCCAGTCTTCACTGCTCCTTGAGCATGGGAACACCACAGATCACACAGCCCTAAAGAGAAAGGAGGATCCCTGTCTCAGTCTGAAATGGGAATGCCTTATTCTTTAAATGTCTGCCCCTCAAGCCAACCACTTTTTTGAAACAAGGATTCGACAATTAAAAACAGGTATAGACCATTCAAACTCTCAAACCTGTCTTCAATTCCTAATACACTTGACAATCAAATACTTAACACATTTAGCCTCAATCGAAGTTAGATTAATTCCAGATACCATAAGCTCACAAGAGTGTAGGAAATTAGGACGTTGTACGGTACAGCACAGTACAGCCCTTCAGCCTTCAATGTTGTGCCAACCTCTTTATCCTAGTCTAAGATTAAAGTAAAATTCATACCCTTCCTTTGGTTATGATTTATTTGTTTATCCAAGAGTTGCTTGAATTTCCCTAATGGATCTGATTCTACTACCGTCGCTGGCAGTGCATTCCACGCACCACTAACTACCTGTGTAAACAACTTTCATCTGACATCTCCTCGAGGCCTCCTTTCAATCACTTTAAAATTATGCTCCCTGCGTGATAGCCATTTCGACCCTGGGAAAAAAAGTCTCTGGTTGTCCACTCTGTCTATGCCTCAGCATCTTGCACACCTCTATTAAGTAAGCTCACTCAGAAATTCTTTAAAAGACATGCCCTCCACATCCTGGTAAATCCTGTCTGCACCCTCTCAAAAGCTTCCAATTTCTTCCCATAATGGGGCGACCGAACTCAACACAATAATTCATGTGTGATCTAACCAGTGCTTTATAGAGTTACAGCATAATCTCCTGGCTCTTCAACTCAATCTCCCTGCTAATGAAAATCAACTCACCATACTGCTCTTAACACCCCTATCAACTTGAGTGGCAACTTGGTGATACCTATGGACGTGGGCGCTAAGGTCCGTCTGCTCCTCCACACGGCCAAGAATGCTACGTTTGACCATGCAATCTGCATTTGAATTCGACCTTCAACAATGAATCACTTCAGAAAATAGGAAATTGGAGTGGAATTAAGCCATTTATCCAATTCGATCTGCTGTGCCGCTTAATCAAGGGTGAAATATTTCTCAGCCGCATTCTTTTGCATTCACGAACTGATCAATTGATTCGCTTATTAATGAAAAACGTATTCATCTCTATCTTAAAGAAACTATTTTTTCTGTGTACGAGAGTGTGCATGTGTTACCGTGTAAGTGGTATATCTGTATCTATATGTGTTGTGTATTTAATGTGTCTATGTATGTTTGTGTGTCTCTCTGTCGTCATCTCTGTGAAATGCAGCCTTTGTGGTTTTTGTGGTAAATCCACTGAAGCTGAGATCAGCACCCTCCCCCCTTCCGCCATCTCTACTGTCTGTCAATGTTAAGTGTAGAGTCATACGATGTCACTCTCTGCTGGCCTCCCCATGCCACTGCACAAGTGTCAGCTTTTTTCTCTCTCTCTCAGAGGACATCAAATACTATCAATCTATCACATTGCATAGCTGTTTGGTTTTTCAAATAATGTCTTTAGAAGCACAGAGCCGTTTCGTCTGATACCTAGCGATAGCGTTCCTGAGATATTACCACCATCACTGTGTCAGTTTCAGGACTTTTCAATCTTTTCTCATTTATCATTTGTAGGAGTGTATTATAAAAGATTTCAAGTAAATGAACGTGCAATAACTTCATTGCATCAACTTACAAATCGTTCCATCGACATTGCTTGGATGCATTTGCAGTGGAAATACTCTTTAATTTGTGCACTCTGTGTCAAAAATAATCTTTAAAGACAAATAATTTCCACATTGCAGAGCGAGCATAGATATTACTTTACATGAACATTCTCCACTCTGCGGGTCTTCAGTACAATTACAATCCTCCATATACCAAACTGTGTATGTATGTGTGTGCGTGTGCAGATGGTTCTGTCAGTTTGGATGTCGCTATGAGATGCCTTTCTCCCCCTCCCTCCCAGACTGAATCCCTGTCACCATGCGGTGCTGTCAACGCAGAGGAGTGGGAAGGCCAGCAGAGAGGGACATTGCATCACTTTAAACACCAGAGAGGCTGACAGATTCTCTGTGTACATGGACACACAGATGCACACAGAGACGAATAAAGGCACGCAGACAAAACGCAGAGATGAAAACAGACACGAAAATACACAAAAAGACAAATACAGACACGCAGATACACAAAAAGATGAACGCAGACACACAGATATACACAGATACGCTGGTACGCACAGAGATGAATACAGAAATGCAGAGACACACAAAGGCGAGTACAGACATGCAGATACACACAGAGATGAATGCAGATGCACAGGCGCACACAGAGACAAATGCAGATGTGCAGCGACACAGAAACAAATACAGGCACGCAGAGATAAATACAGACAGGCAGATACACAACAGAGATTAATACAGGCACGCAGATACACATAGAGATGAATACAGACACGCAGATGCAGAGATGAATAGACTCACACAGCTGCCCACAGAGATGAATACCGACACAATGATTCACACAAAGATGAACACAGACACACAGAGACAAACACAGACGCACAGATACACACAGAGACGAATGCAGACACACAGATACTCACAGAGATAAATGCAGGCATGCAGATAGACATAGAGACGAACACAGACATGCACGTAGAGATATGAGTACAGGCATGCAGATAGATATAGAGACGAATACAGACACGCTGATACAGAGATGAATGCAGGCACGCTGTTACAGAGACAAGCAGATATGCAGAGAAACGGATAGATAAACAAAGATGCTCGCAGAATGAATACAGACACGCAGATACACAGAGGCACGCAGATACACAGAGAAATGAATAGAAACACACAGATATACACAGAGATGAATACAGACACGCAGATACACACAGAGACAAACACAAACACGCAGATACACACAGAGACACGCCGATACACACAGAGATGAATAGAGTCACACAGACGCCCACAGAGACAAATACAGACACACAGATACACTCAGAGATGAACACAGGCACACTGATACAGAGACGAACACAGACGCGCAGATACACATAGAGACACGCAGATGCACACAGAGACGAATTTAATGACACACACATACACACAGATGAATACAGGCATGCAGATGCACATAGAGATTAATACAGACACGCAGATACAGAGATGAATGTTGACACGCAGATGCACACAGGGATGAATACAGACACGCAGATACAGAGAAAGACAAATACAGACACGCAGTTACACACAGAGACGCATAAAGTCACACAGATACCCACAGAGACGAATACAGATACACATATACACACAGAGTTGAACAGAGACACACCGTTATACAGAGACAAAAACTGACACGCTGATACACACAGATACACACAGAGACGAATAGAGACACACAGACACACACTGAGAGGAATACAGACGCGCAGATACACACAGATGTGAATACAGTCAGATACACACAGAGAGGAATACAGACATACAGATGCACACAGACTCAAATACAGGCACACAGAGACACACAGAGATGAATGTAGATACACAGACACACACGGAGATTGATGCAGTAGCACAGATACTAATACAGACACACAGAGACAAATACCGATACACAGATGCACATGTACACACAGATACCCAGTCATCACTACACCCACTGACACACTGACGTTTATATAAACATTGGGAAGCTGCCAGTATTTATTTTTCACGTGGTGACTTTCTCAATATTTCACTCACTCTATGTGGCTTGTGTCAATCTTTCTGAAGTTCCATAGGTAAATCTCTGCATGTTCTCTATAGCTTCCACCTCTTTCCTTTAATGAGGTGGCCAGAACATGTTATTACAAGTGTGGTGTTATGACACGGCGATGAACCCTTCCGCTAATACAGAAAAGCTCACGTTGCTCATAATCTGTTAAAGTCGAGTGACAGAAAGCTCGCAAATTCCAATACTTAGTAGAAAATAATATCAATGTATTCCTTAAACTAAAAGTGAACATTGAACAACAACAGTTATTCCCAACTCTAAACTTCCCTTTCTCTGAACTGTTTGTTATCTTCCTCCACCTTTAACAATATACTCTTCCAATTAAAGAAAAATTGCATTAAAATTACATAAACCAGACAGTGGCTGTAATCTCCAATGCCCTCCTTCTTTCCACTGAATATCTCCCTGGGTCATGTTTTGTCTTTTAATGCAAGGGCTTTTCTTCCAAAAAAAATGTATCTTGCACAGAGAATGTTGTTCATGGCAGACTCTCACGATCGTAGTTTACTCTCTGTCTAACTTTCAAAATGCGTGCCTCTTTATTCCCACAACATCAGCTCATCTCCTTGGTTTGATGCTGGCAAAACAATAAATTTAAAATCGATTGGGTTGAGTATAGTGGGACATAATTTCAACTTGATTGTTTAAATTCGAATAGTTGCCAAAAGAGCAACCAAAGCCCAACATATCTGTTTCACATCCAGATATTACATAGTTTTAATTGTCCAGTCCACTCTGAAAATATTAGCTAGTCATATGACAAGAATTTGCAAGCTCTCAATGCAGAACAGCTTTCAACTTCATCACAGTGGGTTAAACAGTGGGATTTAGAGCTGCAGTATAACCTCCCAGCTCTGAAACTGATCTCCCCGGCTGTGAAAGCCAACACATCATACGCCTTCTAAACAACAGCAACAACCTGGATGGCAACTTTGAGGATCTATAGACATGGACCCCAAGATCCCGCTGTTCCAGATTTATCTTGAACTGTCACTAATCAGCTCAGTTCTGTCAATGACCTGTTGCAACCTACAACAGCCGTCCATACTAACCACGAACTCCACCAAAGTTCGTGACATCGGCGAATCTATGAACCCACCCTTCCAATTCGTCATCCAACTCTCTTATGAAAAAATCACAAAGAGCAGAGGTCCCATAACAGATCACCAAGCTCGTCACCAAGCTCCTGGCTGCATCTGTTCCTCTACTACCACCTCTGTCTACTGTGGGCCAGCCAATTCTGCATCCAGAAAACCAGATCTCCCTGTAAGCCATGTCTCCTTATCTTGTGAATGAGCTTATCGTGGATAACTTTATCAAACGCCTTGTTGTAATCCATATATACCACATCCACTGCTCTAATTCATCAACGTGTTTTGTCACATCTTTAAGGAATTCAATAAGATCTATGACCTGCTCCTCAAAAAGCCATGCTGACTGTCTCTAATCATTTATAATTTCCCAAATATTGTTGTGGTTCTATAGCCACTATACATACCGGAGAAAACAGCACAGAAGCGCTTCACAGGAGGCTCCCAAGCACTGAGGATGTCACCTAGACAGGGGACGAAACCTTTGCAAGACAAATTCCCAGCTCGGCGAACAGAACCACAACAACGAGCACCCAAGCTACAAATCTTCTACCAAACTTTTCCAAATATTCATAAATCCTGTCTCTCAAATCCTCTCCAATACTTTGCCCGTCACTGGTGTAAGACTGGTTAGCCAATAATTCCCAGGATTATCTCTATTCCCTTTCTTGAACCAGGGAATAACTTTTGCCAGCCTCCTGTCATCTGGCACGACTCCAGTGTACAGTGAGGATGCAAAGATCATCGCAAAATGCACAGCAATCTCTTCTCACTTCCTATAGTATCCGAGGGCATATCCTGTTTGGCCAAATAAATTTATCTATCCGTGTTTTTCTCCAATTTTTCGACACATCCTCCTGTTCTAGCATATCCGCCTGTTTCATGCTGTCCTCAGAAACGTCAAGGTCCCTCTCATTAGTGAATACTGAAGCAAACATTCATAAAGTACCACCCCTACCTCCTCCGACTACTGGCGCAAGTTCTCTCCACTATCACTGATCAGCCCTACCCTCACTCTGGCCATCCTCTTGTTCCTGACATAAGTGGAGAACGTCTTAGGCTTTAGCTTAATTCTACCCGACAAGCCTTTATCATGCACACTTTTATCTCTCCCGAGTTCATTCTTCAGTTCCATCCTGGTTACCTTGCAACCTTCTAGAGCACTGTCTAACCCTTGCCTCCTCAACCTCATGTCAGCTTCATCCTTCCTCTTGACTAGATGTTTTATAGCGCCTGGCACAATGAAGATATGGAGCTGTAAATGGATGGGAGATGCACATCCTGTCACTTCCAGCATGGGCTGCAAGTTTCACGACAGTGGGCAGTGATCAAATACATTGTTACTGAGCAATGCATTGGTATATTGGACACAGCTCTACATGCTGGAAGGGTAACTGCTCCAGGTTTACAGAGTTATTCACTGCACAGCTCCCCGTGGGCTGATGTGGTCTGCACAGTCTACAGATTGCTGGGTTGTATTGAGCGGTACACCAGCCTCGTCTGCACAGTGCTTCACGCTGAATAGGTACCTCATCTGGATGATGATGTCTGGTTCTGTGAGGTGGAGTTGGTATCGGGCATAACTGACCATTTGAGCTGATCTGTCAGCATATTTATTTTATGTTCTTACTCTTGTTATTGGACTCGCCAGGTCTGACTCTGCCGGCTAACCCCATTTCTCTGAGAAGAACCATGTTTAATCAACTTGGTGATCAAGTAATCATCCAAATATAACCCGAGTATCCGTCTTTCTGCACCTTAACCTGAACGTTGATGCTAATATCCCTGAATCCCCGGGGACATAATTATGATGTTCAGAAACAATGTGCAAAGTGCACGGCTCATGCTCTTCTATACATCACGGCTGTGGGTCCCATTTGGATCCTTAATGTATCAAGAGCTGGCACTGTGAAGCTCAGAAACAATGAAAAGATGCGTCTCAGGCTGTTCACTTCCAGGTGTGTCCCATGTAGTGCTCCATGGTGGACAGGGGGGTTGCAGCACCTTTGAGAAACGTCTTTGAAACTTGGTCTGTGCCTTTTCACTGAACATCTGTTTTTGTCCCTCTCAGCTGATCATGTGGTCGGTTACAAGAGGAAGCCCCTCGAGTATTATTGATAAGTACCAGGCAGCAAATTTGTAACTGAGGGGCTCCGGACTGACTCCTGTTATTGGAAAGTTAGTGGAAGTGCTTGGAATGATTTGCTGGAAGTTGTGCTGTCAGCTGCCTCAGACATTCAGAGAGACCTGAGCATTTGGTGACCCAACTCTGGATTGAGGATGGGGACGATAGTAACAGCATCTGGGTCTGTAACATGAACAATAAATAGAGCAGAGGCTGCAGAGAGGGGAAGCTCTGAAACCACGCAGTGAGTGTGTCTTGGGAAAGGGATCTGCTGGATCCACCCCCGGTTTTCCAGGAACACCTTCCCAAGCTCCAATTAACCCAGGAGCAGAGTGTGAGGGAACCCTGACGGAACAAGGAGCTGGTCACAGAGCGGTGTCACCTCCTTCAACACGACCTGCAGCTTCTCATCAGGGGGAGGACCGTGCTACCAGTGGTTTTTTGGTCAGAGTTTCATTCAGCTTCTATGTTCCAGAACTTTCCAGGCAGGAGTGGGTGACTGCTCCATCATCTCTCCGATCTCAACATCAGTGTCATCATTCAGTGACGGACGATATATATGGTGGATGAGAGCAATAGGCCCGCTGGGAACATCAGGCAGCAGACGATCAGGGTGATGGAGCAACACATGTCATGTCTGCACGGCTCAGAGTAAACCCTTCAGTACATACGGTGTCACTAAGTCCTGTAATCCCTCTGTATTTCAGTAACATACTGCCTGCCGTTCTTCCTTGAAGAAAATGACAGATTATATATGACGTTCAATCCCACCTGCCAAACTTTTATCCATTGATTAACTTGTCCATATCAATTTACTTACTCTACAACTTCCATTGATTATTTAATTTCCTGTTTATATTATTTCCATTGGCAAACTTAGTTACAGTACATTTGTTCCACTCCTCTAGATTATTGATATAGTTGGTAAATAGGTGAAGATCCTGCACTGGTCACTGCGTGACCCTACTGGTTACATTGTTTTAAACTGATTAAATCTGATTTATCCGGAGTGCCTGCTTTCTGTCCAATAACCAGCCCTCCCCTATTCCTGTGTAACACGTTCGAAGGACTGAAGAAAGACGAGGAACCTCATTCAGCAATCCAGCCCCTCCAGCCTGCTCCACCATTGAATACAATCATTTCAGATGTCAGCCTGCTCCACCATTGAAAACAATCATGGCTGATATCAGCCTGCTCCACCATTGAATACAATCATATGTGATGTCAGCCTGCTCCACCATTGAATACAATCCTTTGTGATGTCAGACTGCTCCACCATTGAATGCAATCATATCTCATGTCAGCCAGCTCCATCATTGAATACAAACATATGTGATGTCAGCCTGCTCCACCAATGAATATAATCATGGATGATGTCATTTCGGTCTCAGTCCCAATTTCCGGCACACTCTCCATATCCCCTCAGTTACTCAATATCCCAGCATCCACTGCACTCTGGAACAGTGAATTACACAGATTTAAAATGCTTTGAGAGAAGTTCTTTCATCACTGTTCTAATTCCTCTCCACTTATCCTGAAACTGTGATCTCTTGTTGTAGGTTGCCCCACATGAGGAAATACCCAATGCATGTCGACATTATCAATCACCTTTAGCATTGTCCAGTCCTCAGAGACATCTCCTACCATTTTTCTAAACTCCAGAGAGAATAGGCCTGAACTGCTCAATCTCTCTTCAGAGGACAAACTCCTTATCTCTGGAATCAGTCTATTAAACCTCTTCTGATCTGCCTCCATGGCAATTACATCCCTCCTGCAGTCAGGACACCAAAAATGTACACAGTACTCAACTGCGATCTCACAAATGCCTGGCATTATTGCATCAGTACCTCCCTCGCTTTATAATCTATTCTTTCAGAAATATGTAGCAAATTTGCATTTGCCTTTCTCATTATCTGTTGCACCTGCATCTGTGTCTTTTGCGATATGGATGAGGATACCAGATCCCTCTGTACCTAAGCACTACGTAGTTTCCCTGTTTGGATAGTAAGTTTCCTTTCTGTTACACTGACCAAAACGGCAGCATACTTTTCATTGTTTCGTTTCATCTGCAACCAATCCTTAACCATTCATTACAATTTCTCAACTGAGTCAGTGTCTTCTGAAAAACTGATTATAGCATGTCCATCCCCTCAAATAGGTGATAGTATTTATTGCTAATAGTTGGGGCCTGGGGACTGAGCCCTATGGTATTTTTGGAAACAGAAAATGAACCAGTTATTCCAACTCAATACAATTCTTTGTTTCGCCAAGCCTACATCCAAGCGAATAAATTACTTCGAACCATATGCAATCTTATTCTGCAGATTAATCTTTTGTGCACACCTTATTCAATGTCTTCTGCAAGTCCTGATTTTACATCTCCAGGATCCTCATTATGCAGCTTGCTTGTCACATTCTTACAGACTCAAATAAATAATGAAAATATGATTCATCTTTTGTAAAATTATGTTGATTATGATGGATTGTGGCTTCCCTTTGTAAATGTGCTTTCATTAATTCCTGAATAATCGATTTTAATAATTTTCTTAAATTCCAGCAGTTTTCTCGCTACTTTATATTCCATCGTGAATGTGGTAAGCTTTCACCTCTATATATTCTCTTCATTCCCTCAGATCCTGTATAATTGACACATGGTGTGAAATGACCTACTCTGGTTGCTGTGTAAGAAGCATGAGTGGCTGAATGGACTCATTCTCTTCCCGGTGCACAAAATCAATGGGCTGATGTCAAAACAAAATCAAAACAAAACATAGATTAAACCGAGCTGAACCAAGGCAAAATAAATTAAATTACATGAAGTTACAACACCCAGCACAATCCTACCAAAGCTCCCCCTAACCGGTAGCATGAGTTGCCATACCCGTATTTGTTCAGAATTCTTCCTCTCAGAGCCCTCACTGTTACACAAATGTCCTGACCAATATAGCCAACAAAACCATGTGTATATGGTTGAAACAGGGCCACCACGTCCTATGACAATGTTCATTTCTTGGGTGCCCATACTCATAAGGAAGTCGAGGGGAATGGGCTCCATAACTAGCCTACACCACGATCAGAGTCCTGGGAGGTTTCCTGGAACCCAGTTTATCAGAATGCTCTTCCTCGCACTAAATGAAAGAATACGAAACAATTTATTCCCATGCAAGTCAAAAGAGGGAGGATTCAGCGTACACAAGAGGAGGGGCACCGGATTTGCCTTGACCTCGGTTCCCAAAACCCCTTCCAAAACACTTGCTATAGTGCTCCAATACCTATGAAGATTGTGGCATGATCACAAGCAATACGTAAGTGTACCAACATTTAGTCAACATTTGGGGCACATTGGGGACTCTCCTGTCTTAAATTTGACAAGCTGCTCGGGTGTCAATTAAACCCTGCGGAGTACCTTCAACTGCATAGCCTGCATCCTATTGCAAATTGAAATCTTCCTTACGGTTTCCCAAATATCTTCCCACTCCTCTGGTGAGATCTCCACCCACAATTCCTGAGCCCAGATTCCATGCAGCCGCTCTATATCATTTGAGACACTACCTCTTAATAAATGATAGAGTGTGCTGACCGAGAGAGCACCTGCGGACGAAGCACTCTTCCCTCCATTTCCGACCTATGGGGACTAACCATTAATGTAGTCATTTTTCTGTCTAAAGTTCCTCATCTAAAAGTAACGAAAATGGCCCCTCCAAGATAACTCATATTTCTGGCTCAGCTGCTCTAAAACCACCATGACCGCCACGTCAAATAATTCTCCCAAACAGGAAACTCCTCTGGACTCCCAGAGCCGAAAGCCATAATCCATCAATCCCAGCTGGGATCCTACCAATCCTACAATGGGAATAAAAGGAGAAGATTATTTTTGTAAATTGCCCTCACTTTGTCGCATCATTTTACAGGCTTTAACTATTGTATGGACAATTGGATTTCTGCAATGGTTCATAACAATCCTCGTCTTGTCCATGAACAACAGATTAATGAGGGGACATTTTGCCTGGGATGCCTCAATGTCCAGCCAAACTGACCGCAGGTCTTTGCAAGCTCAATCAGCCACATCCGATTGCAGGGAACCTAGTTGATATTTCTTAAAGTCCAGAAAATTCACACCCTTAATCTCCTGCAGAAGCTGCAATTTGGCGAGCTTTATAAGAGGCCACCTGTGGTGCCAGGTAAACAAGCTTAACCAACTGTAAAGCCTCCATAGAACCGACCTGGAGAGCATCAAAAGGACCATTCACATGGGATAGAAGAAACGAGGAAGTGCATTCATTTTAACCGGAGTTATTCTACCCAACCAGGATATAGGAATATCTTCCCAGAGCCGAAGGTCCTGTCTTATCTTCTTGAGCACTTGCACGAAGTTTGCTTTATATAATTGACAGAAGGCCGGTGTGATAAAAATGCCTAAATAGAGGAGACCTTCTTGTGACCATCTGAAAGGGAATCAGATTGCACCCCCCATGATCAGGTACTCGAATAACACCCAACAGGCATGGCCAACGATTTTATAAAATTGATGTTATACCCCGAGATCGATTCAAATAAATCAATCACTTCTTTAAAACCTGGCAAAGATATCATCAGGTTAGGTAGAGAGTGAAGAACGTCATCTATGTAAGGATGATGTCATGCCTTCCTGACCCTACCACCCGTTCAGTTATATTGGGGCCCCTCTGGGTGGCCTCTGCCAACGGCTCAATCACCAATACAAATAATAACGGCGAAAGGGGCACCTCTGCCGATGCTAAAATTATACCATTAGTCCTTTACCATTAGTGAGAACTCATGTCGTTGTTGCGTCACTATATAATTCTGCCATCCAACAGACACAGACACCTCCAAGGCAAAACAGTTCCAAGACATAAAAGAGGTACGGGCACTACACCCAAGGAAATGCTTTCTCTGCATCCAGCGAGACTACCAAGCCTGGAATCGACCTTGCTGTCACACCTGAACCATATTTTGCACTCTCCTAATATTAACAGGGGACCTGTGACTCCTAATAAAACGTATCTGTTCCTCTTTCACAATGAAGGACAAGATCTTCTCCAGCCTCAACGCTAGTATTTTCGACAAAATTTTAAATTCCACGTTTAATAACTGTATAGGACTATACGAATAGGCAATCCTCTGGGGCTTTCCCTCTCTTGAGAATAAGAGACATGTTTGCTTCTCTCTGAGAGGATGGGAGGCAGTTCTGTCCACAAGAATAATTGAATATATCCAACATTGGCCCAGCCATCATGTCTATGACCTCCTTATAAATCTCACTCCACAAGCCATCTGGCCGATCGGTCTGCCACTTTGGAGCTGCTTTACCTCATCCTGTATCTCTTGGATGTCACGGGGCATTCAAAAGAGACTCCTGCTCTGAAGTTATACCTGGGATGTCCAGGGTCTTAAAATGACTCAGTTTCCACCAATCTGTCCGCACAATCCTCTGACTGGAGCAACCCAGAGTAGAACTTTCTGAATGCTGCATTAACCCTTTTGGGACGGCAGGTGATAGTACCAGCACCCTCTCTAATGGATGTAATAGATTGGGGGCACTCTTCTTTCTGGCCAAGTGCACCAAATACCTTCTCAGTTTAGCACCAGACTCGAATAACCTCTGTTTCGGAAAAGAAATCTCCCTCTTTGCGGTCTGGGTGAGCGCAGTGTTCAGAGCAGCCCGGAGCACTGTAATCTGCTGCAACTTAGTTACAGACAGTCTGTTAAAGAATGCTGTCTCAGCTGCCTTCAGCCAAGCCTTGAGCATACGCTACTGCTGTCCCTTCTGCCGCTTCTGAGTCACCGAGTAAGAAATAATCAAACCCCTTGTATAGGCCTTGGCAGTCTTCCAGATCACAGATGGGTTACTGGCCGTACCCAAGTTAATGTCCCAATAAAAAGTTCAATTCCCTCGAAAAGTACTCAATGAATTTGCTATCTTTCAGGAGGCAAGTACCCATGCACCAGTGCTGCGAGCCTTCCCTGCTGAAACTTTAAGTGCTCCTTATCAGTTAGAAGTGCTTCTTGCAGCAAGACTACATTGACCCCTTCCTTTCTGAGGCTTGAAAGTATCTTCTTCTCTTAATGAGTGAGTGACTCTCCTTAAGGTTCCACGTGCACCATTAAACAAGCGGTTAGCCATAACTATCCGAAGCAGCCCATGACCCACTGGGAGAAGAACCCCATTTATAGCACGTCAAGTGAAAGCAGTAAACAGTTCATACAAACTTGAAACTATAACTACAATAACAGCCAAAGCAAAACCTCTCACAAATATTTCTAAAATGAGCCAACATATAACACAAATAAGTGGAGAGATCCCCCTTCCTGCAGAGGGTGTACATATTACCCATCAATCCCCCATGGCTCTTCCGAGCTGAAGCCGCTCATCAAATCCAGGCAAAACAATGTTTTCAAAAGTTGCATGCGTCTTACAACAAGAAAATTAATTTTGTCCCATCCATACTTTGACATCAGGCAGTCTGGGTGAAATAAAATGTAACCACCCCCACCATCGCTAAACCCACTTTCTCATTCAGCGGTAAGTGAGAGAAACGAAAAGAAGTTGACGAGCTGGCCGTTTTCTTCTCGTTCTGGCAGCCCGACCAGGCTGATGTTCTTCTGATGGCCCTGATTTTCGAGGTCGTCGACCTACTCTACTAAGGCCCTTAGCTACCATTCCAGGGCTTCGACACGACCCGCAGAGGACTCTGCCATGGTTTCCAAAGCCGCGATCCGCTGTTCCACCTCGACGATGCACAGCCCGAGACACTGAGTCTCCTGATTCCGCTTCTGCAGCTTGGCTGAGATCAGTTCCAGCCGGGTTCAGGTCTCCTCCATCGCTGAATCAATCTTCTTTCGCAGGTTCTGAACTCTGAGGGCAGGCTCTAATCCACAGATAAGACTTCTGGAGCGTTCGCAGGGGCGGACGTCACAGCCCCGGGTGTATCCATTGCTGCGGTGCCCTGCTGGTTGTGATCCTCATGATCCTTTTCCCTTAGTTATTTTCCGTTACTCACTTAAAATGGCATAGAGCAATACTGGGGATCAAAAACCTCCGATTTTACCACAATAGGGAAGAAAGAGAATGTGAATGCAAAACTTTGTCTGGGTTCTGGTGCAGACCTACTGGATCACCGCCATCTTGGATCTCACCCGAATAATCACTGTTAACAAACTTTTTTTGAAATGGTTTGAAGATGTTTCTTGTAGGGGGAGACAATGGAGAACTATTGGATGTGATATAGTTAGATATTCAGGTGGATGTTTAAGAGTTCAGAAAATGAATAGTAAATAAAATTGAACCAACGTGGTTCAGGGGCGACTTTGGGAAACGGAAAGGTAAAAGTGAAGTTGGCCTTCAGTTAACGGAAATTGGAATATCGAAATAAAGGCGTTCTGCACTGACTGCATGCAGTGTGGATGAGATTATACCTGTGTTCTGTACTGTTTCAAAGAATGAGAGGTGATCTCAGGGAAACTTAGAAAATTCACCCACAGCAGACTGACTAATACAGGGGCATGGAGAAGTGCAGCAGGCAAAGTTAGGGGGAACCCAAGATGTTCTACAAAAACAAGCTGAACAGAATAACCAGAAAAAATTAGGACCCATATCGAAACCAATGGGGTAATCAGTATGTGAAACCGGGGAACATTGATAGACTGTGACATGAGAGTTTCACATCTGTTTTATTTGAGAAAGGAAGATGCTGGTACAGAATTCAAGAAGATGGACTGGGAAGTTATCGAGCAGATTTATATAAGATGCAAGTTGGGATTAATAGTTTTGGATGATGTAAAGTCCAGATGAATTGTATCGCAGGATGCTCTTGGAGACAAGAGAGGAAATGTCCTGACCTAAATGTTTTAGTCGAATCTGACCACACAAGGGAGGTGCTAGAGGACTAGAAAACAGCTATGTGGTCCCAAGTCACTGGGAAGGTTGTCGCTATACACCAGTGTCTGGTGGTGTACCACAGCGAGAAGTGCAATGCATCTAATTATTTGTGGTATTCATAAATGATGTAAATATTAATGTGGAGGGGGTGGTGGGGGGTGGGGGCTGAGCGTAATAAGTAATTTTGTGTTTGACACAAAGATTGGCCAGGTGGTTGGCAGTGAGGAGGAAAGCCTTATGTTATGGGAAGATACAGGTGGAACTGTCAGATCAATGGCAGATGGAATGGAACATTGATAAATAGGATGTGATGCACTTTGGATGAAGGAACTAGACAGGGGAGAATTCAATAAATAGCAGAACACTAGGGAGGTCAGAGGGTGTTTCTCCACACATCCGTGAATGTGACTGGACAGTGTAATAGCCAGTTAAGAAATCGCACGGGACTGTAGGCATCGTGTTTATTCTTCGAGGCGACATAATATGAGTTAAACATGCCATTGGCTAGGCCATAGATAGATTACTGTGTGCAGTTCTGGCAGCCACATTACAGGAACTGTTTTGGTTTCTCAGTAACATCAGAAGCTATTGGGGTCACCACAGAATTGGAAACTTCAGTGGATTTGTTTTCCTTCCTAGATTGGAGAACTGCATCTGACAATCTGTGTCTGATCTTTCCTTTTTACCAAGTAGATGTTTATGGGAGATTACTGTATCAGAACATTTCATTGTTGATAGAGTCTAGGCCAAGTCTTCAAATATTTTTGAGGAGCTCTGTGGTCTTCTATAACACGTGACTCCTCCTCTTCTTGTATAATTCGTTGGATGCACTAAATGGGCTATCTATAAACTTCTCCAATAATTTCATTGAGCTGAATGACTTCCTCATATTCCTGTGAAGCCAGCGTGAGGCACTGAATAATTTCGTCCTTTTAACTGTGGAAATGTGCAGTGCCCAGCAGCACTGTTGCATGAATGTTGCCGATACTTCCAACAGAACAAGCCTGAATGTTGTCCAGGTCTTGCTGCACATGGACACAGACTAGTTCAGGAGCTGAAGGGGAACATTTTTCCTGAATATTGTGTGACTTTCAATGAACACCCCCACTTCTAATCTTTATGAAGCAGCTGAAGATGTTTGCACTGAGGAAGCTACCTTGAGGATCTTTTGCAGATATGTCCAGGACTACATGGATTTTTGTACACAAACCACAATCATTGTGCGTTATGCATTAAGTCACTCTAACTGGGGAAGTTTCCAACTCATTCCCATTAAGCGCAATCCTGCTCAGGCTCCTTGAGACCGCCCTTAGTTAAATGATGCCTTGATGTCAGGGCCGGTCACTCTTCCCTGAGCCCTTGTGTTCACGTCTTTTGCTCATGTCAATCGGTCACAGTGTGGGGGTAATGAGTGCTTTTTGACCAATCAGAGTTGAGGGCTGTGAAGAACTGGACATGAAAGAGGATGTTATACCTTATGATCTTATTGTGGGTGAAGACATGCTTGCGGGGGGAGGGGGGCGTGTGGATGAATGACATACCCCTGGTTGTGGGGTTCTCACATTCTATTATTGGAAAGTAGAGGGTGTTATTTTCCTGGAAGCTCTGTTATTGAATGTTCCCAGATTGTCTGGACCATCTCTGGCTGAGGTGTTGGGGCTGTATTCACCGTGAAACTGGGTCTACAACATGACCAACATATGAAGCACATGTTGCAGAGAGGGGAAGCTCTATAAAGAGAGATGAGCGACCTCTTTGATACCCAACCTGGGCTTTCCAATTACATTTTCCAAACCAGCCCAAATTGTGTGTGACAGTTTTGAGGGGCTGAATGGTCTCCTGTGTTCCTGTGCACTAGGGTATCACAGTAAGTAGACTCTAACTGTCCCTGTCTAGCAGGTTTGAGAGACTGAATGGAACACAGAAACATGGGACTGAAGAGCAGGAGTGGGCCATTAGCCACTTTTAGCCTTCTCCAACAGGCACTAAGATTGTGGCTGATCAGGTTGTGGTCACAGCCCCACTTCCCTGACTGTATCCCGTTATCCATGACTCACATCTCTGCCAAATATTTAACTAACTCAGCTTTGAATCAAAGTAAGCAAAGAAGCATCTCCAACTTGTGGGGAAGAGAATTCCCACATGAAATGCCTGTTTCGAATGTCTCCTCATCCCTCTTATAAGAGTCTTATAGCATGCAAATTTGTCCGTGCTGACCAGACATCCCAATCTGATCGAGTCTGATTTGCCAGCATTTGGCTCATATTCCTGTATACCTCCTTATTCAGATACCCATCAAGATGCCAGACTCCATCACTTCCTCTGGCAGATGATTTCATATGCACACCTCCCTCTGCATGAAAAAAATTCCTCTAAGTTACATCTAAAATATTTCCCCTCGCACCTTAAACCTATACCCTCTATTTTTGGAATCTCCTATTCTGGGAAATAGACCTTGTCTATTTACAAAATCATGCCCCTTATGATTTTATAAACCTCTATATGGTCAGCCTTAAGTCCGTGATTCTGCAGGGAAAACCGCTTTTGCCTATTCAGCATCTGCTTATAGCTCAAACTCTCCAAACTTGGCAACATCCTTATAAATCTTTTCTGAACCCTTTCAAGTTTCACAGCAACCTTCGTACAGCAGGGAGACCAGAACTGCACACAGTATTCCAAAATGTGGCCTTACTGACATCCTGTACAGCTGTAACATGACATCCCAACTCCGAAACTCAATGCTCTGACAAATGAAGGCAAACATACCAAACACCTTGTTCACTATACTATTCACTTTGAAGGAGCGTTGCACTACATCTCTCCGTCTCGTTGCTCAGCAACATCCTCCAATAAATTTCCATTAAGTACCCCGATTTGCTTCCCAAAATGCAGCACTTCACATTTATCTGAATTAAACACCATCTGCCAATCGTCAGCCCATGGGCCCATCTGATCGAGGTCTCATTGCACTCTGGGATAATTTTCTTCATTACCCACAACACCAAAAATGTTGGTGTAATATTCAAACTTACTACCCTTACCACCTACGGTCACATCCACATCATTTATATCAGTGACGAAAAGCAGTGGGCTCAGCATTGATCCTTGTGGCACACTACTGTTCACAGGCCTCCAGTCTGAAAAGCAATCCTCTACCAACCTCTGTCGCCTTCCTTCAATCTAATTTTTTATTCAATTGTCTTGGGGGCTCTGGTTCCCACGTGACCTAACCTTACTAACTTGCCTAATATTCAGAATCTTGTCGAACAACTTGCTCCAGTCTATATGGAAAGCATCTACAACATTGCCTTCATCAATCTGCTTTGTCATCTCTTTAACATACTCAGTCAAATTAGTGTGACACGATTTCTCATGCAAAAAGCCAAGGTGACTATCCCCAGTCAAGCCTTGCCTTTGAAAATGCATGCAATTGGCTATCCCTCAGAGTCCCCTCCAACAACTCACCCACCACTGATATCAGGCTCACCGGTCCAGAGTTCCCTGGGTTGTTGAGTCACTGTTTTCTTTTCTACTGCTACTCCTCTATTGGTCACAGCAAATTATCGGTGTTACCAGTTTGATGATATGGCTTATAATATAGGTCACACATTGGGTCAGGGTCGTCCTAGGAAGAAGTTATGTAGATTTCCTTCTCTGTTAAATTAACAAATTCATGACTAAAACAAAGTTCTTCAAGCTATGATGTAAAGGTTAATGACAAACAGTGTAGAAATTACAAAAATGTTCATTGATATTTCCATTTCTAAAAGTAATGAGGAGCACAAACATATGTAGACACACACAGATACATACACAGGCACACACAGACAAACTCAAAGACACATACAGTCGTGCACACACAGACACACTCAACCTCACAAAAACACAGAAACACAAAAACACGGACACACAGACACACATGTACCCGCAAATACACACACTAACACAGACGAATGCACGTACCATAGTGCGTACAAAATTAGAGCAGTAAAAAGGCCATTTGGCCCATCCAGTCAACTGAACAATTGATCATGGATGACATATTTTTCAAGCCAGTTCTACTACCCTCTCACAACAAGCCTTGAACCCATCTTTAATCATAACTTATCGAGTTATATCCTAGACTCTAAGATGTGTGTGTGTGCGGCACGCGCATGCACGTGTGTATCTGTGTGTGTGTGTGTGTCTCTTTGTGCGTCCGTGTGTGTGTGTGCATGTGTCTGTGTGTCTCTGTGTGCGTGTCTTTGTGTGTGTGTATCTGTGTATGTGCGTCTGTGCATGTGTGTTTGTGTGTCTCTGTGTGTGTCTTCGAGGAGAAAGTGAGGACTGCAGATGCTGGAGATCAGAGCTGAAAATGTGTTGCTGTAAAAGCGCAGCAGGTCAGGCAGCATCCAAGGAACAGGAGAATTGACGTCTCAGGCATAAGCCCTTCTTCAGGAATGTGTGTCTGTGTTTGTATGTCTGGGTGCGTGTGTATGTGTATGTGTGTCGTGTACGTGTCTGTGTATGTGTGTGTGTCCTAATAGCAGGAGACAGCATTATCGAGGACGGTTGTTTTTCGGACTGGAGGCCTGTTGTTATGGACTAGGCCAGACCACTCAAAATATTCTTGAGCAGGCAGCGCAGACTATAACTTTGTCATTTGTTTCAGTAAGTGCACAGTGAAAATTATCAGGTTTTAAAATCGACAAAAAATATTCACAAAACTACACAATGAAACACAAAGAACAGAATAAAGAATCCCTGCAGAACTCAATCTATTCAAACTAGACTTAATTAGCTGTTCTGGAAGTACACAACCATCCCAATAAGCAAACCCCCCTAAAAAACAGTACAAATGGAACAAATGATTGCACGTTAAAGTTAGAAGGGCAGAAGTGGGGGGGGGGGGTGGAGAGAGAGAGAGAGAGCGAGCCTGTGCACAGAGCTAAACTACAAACTGGTTCTGGACTGAACTGCTCACCTCGAGAGCTGACCACTCCCCTTTCATTATAGCTTTAATCACAAAACCGTTCAATCTCTGTACCAAACCAATCACCTTGGAGCCGGGAACTATTTACGACGCCTCTGAAAAAAAAGTTTAAGGACACAGTATCTTTGAGAAAAGGAAGCTTTTAGAGAAAAGGGACCAGCTTTGTGACACTGTGCACGGTGGTGTTCAACAGGGACTTCTGCTCAATCCATTTTTGTTTTGACATTTAGACAAATGATTCAGATGAGAATTATAGAAGTCGTTGTTAGAAAGATTGTGGATGAAACCAAGTTTGGCTATATTGTGGACAGTGAAGATTACACAGGGACCTAGATCAAATGGCTTGATGAATCTGAAGAGTTGTACAGCACCGAAGCAAACACTTTTGACCAACTCGTCCATGCCAATCTGATTTCTGAAAGTAATCGTGCCCTACTTGGGGTGGTGCAGTGGCTCAGTGGTTAGCACTACTGCCTCACAGTACCAGGGACCTGAGTTTGATTGCTGGCACAGCTGACTGACTGTGTGGAGTTTGCACATTCTCGCTGTGTCTGCGTGGGTTTCTTCCCACAGTCCAAAGTTGCGCAGCTTATGTCAATTGGCCATGCTAAGTTGCACATAATGTCAGGTGCATTAGTCGGGGTGAATGTGGTAAGATGGTTCTGGGTGGGTAACTCTTCAGAGAGTTGGTGTGGACTTATGCTAAACTGTAGGGAATCTAATCTATTTGCCAGCAATTGGAACATATCATTCTAAATCCTTCCTATCAATATATCCATCTGGGTTCCTTTTAAATGTTGTAATTATACCTACCTCCATTACTTCTTCTGGCAGTTCATTATGTACACGCTCCACATTCTGAGTGATAACGTTGCCCCGACGTCACTTTAAAATATTTCCCCTCTCACATTAAATCTATGCATTCTAATTGTGGACTTCCAAGCATGGGGAAAAGATCTTGACTATTCACCCCCTATCCATGCACTTCATGAATTTATAAACCTCTAGAAGGTGCAAATATTTCTCCCACCCAAGGTCTGTGCTTTCAGGCATCCGGGGCTTAAATTCTGAAATTCAATACTGACACCTCTTCCATCTCGATCAAACCACAATTTTAAAATCATATTAGTCAATGCGTTCAGACATATTATTAAAGACCTCTAGTTGGATGAGTTGGCCTCCAGTTGGCCCTATAGGGGCCAGAGGTAGGGACACTACCACCACTCCACAATAGCCCCAAAAGTTGCAGCATTATCCTCCTGTGTGTTCGTTCATCAGCCTGTTCTGACACGCTGCACCTGAATCCAGACAATCTGGTCTCGATCTAGGGACACTTCCAGGGAAGTTCAGGAATTGGAATAGAATCCAGAGCTCTGCCTCAGAGGCAGGGATACTACCGACTGTACAAAATATAATACATGCCCAAATTTTTAACTTTAAATGCCAGCTTCCAGATCGGTATGGATTTATTGAAATCGGGTTCACTCTACTGAATTACCCAGTTAAAATAATAACGTTGTTAAAAAATGCAAGGTACTTGCCTCAACTGTAGGATGTCGAGTTTATGAGCTCTGCCTTCGAGATAAACTATGAACATCTTTAAATACTTGTCTATTATTTCCAGATTAAATGGCTATTATCTGTAGGCTGCAATATGAGGGAATAACATCCTGCAGACACATTCTGCACTATGAAGGATCTCGAATAAATATCAACACGAAACACCAGAGACAAAAACAGAGCTTACTTTCTGGCCTGAAACACCGATCACTGTTTCCCATCTCTAACGTGTGACTGCCCTCTTCCTAAAACCAGTAAATGATACAAGGTAACTGACTATTTTCCAGCCTTTCTTCCCCAGTATTATCACTCACTGGGCTAAATTGCAGATGGAGTTTAATGTTGATAAATACAAGGTATTGTACTTTGGTAAAAAAAACACATATACAATTAAATGTTGAGCCATTGGTAATGTTGTAGAACAGATCAACCTGGGGTTTCAGGCATAATTCTTTGAAGTTTGCTTCATATGTAGACAGTGTGGTTATGAAGGTGTTTCACTTCATGTTCTTCATTATATAGACATAGTCATAGAGATGTACTGAACGGAAACGGACCCTCTGGTCCAACTTGTCCATGTTGGATACCCTAACCTCATCTTGTCAATTTTGTCACCCCCTGCCCATATCCGTCTGAACCCTTCCTATTTATAGACTCATCCAGATGTTTCGTTTTAAATACTTTTCCTTAACCAGCCTCTGGCAACTAATTCCATACGCATACAACCCTCTAAGCATAAAAATTGCCACTGTGGTTCCTTTTAAATCTTTCCCCTCTCATCTTAAACCTATGCCCTCTAATTGTGGACTCGCTTACCCTGGGGAAAAAACATTGTCTATTTAGCCTATGCATGCCTCTCATGATTTCATAAACCTCTATAATTCACCTTTCAACCCCTAATGATTCAGAGAAAACAGCCCCAGCCTATTCCAGCTCTCCCTACAGCTCAAATCCTCCAGCCTGGCAACATCTTTGTCATTTTTTTCTGAAAATTTCCAAGTTTCACAACATCTTTTCGATAGGAATGAGAAAAGAATTGTACGCAATATTGCAAAAGTGGCCTAACCAATGTCCTGCACAGCCGCAACATGACCTCCCAACTCTTGCACTTAGTGGTTTGAACAATAAAGGAATGTATATTAAACACCTACTTCACTATCCTATCTACCTGCAACTCTACATTCAAGAAAATATGACCCTGTACTCCAAGGTCTCTTTGTTCAGCAACGCTGTACAGGACTTTATCATATATAAGTCATGCTCTGATTTGCTTTTTCAAGATTTAGCACCTCGCATTAATCTAAATATACCTCCATCTGCCACTCGTCAGTCCATTGGCCCATCTGAACAAGATTCCATTTTACTCTGTGGTAACGTTCTTAATTGTTCACTACACCTCCAATTTTGATGCCATCTGCAAATTTACGAGCTATATCTCCTATGTTCTCATTCGAATCATTTACATAAATGACGAATAGCAGTGGATTGTCCTTTGAGTACAGGTGTTGGGACGGTATTTTCAGGTTGCACAGGACATCCATGAGGCATGTCCTATAGGACTTTATGCAGTTCTGGTCGCCCTGTTATATTGAGAATATTATCATGTTCGGGAGAGTTCAGAAGACATTTATCAGGATGTTGCTGGGAATGGAGTGTTTGCAGATAAGGACAGGCTCAACAGACTCGGACATTTTCTACTGGAGCGTAGGAGGCTGAGAATTTACCATTTAGAGGTTTGTAATATCATAAGAGGTATCGGTAATGTTGAATGGTAGGTGTCTTTTCCCTCGAGTCGGGGATTGTTTTAAGATAAGAGGAGAAAGTGTGTTAAAAGACATGGCGTCATAGAGCTGTATAGCATGGAAACAGACCCTTTGGTCCAACGTGTCCATGGCAACCAGATAGCCAAAATTATTCTCCTCCCATTTGCCGGCATTTGGTCAATTTCCATCTAAACCCTTCCTATTCCTCTGTCCATCGAGATGCCTGTTAAATGTTGTAATTTTGCCAGCCTCAATACCTTCCTCTGGAGTCTCATTACACATGGACCATCCTCTACATGAAGATATTACCCATTAGAGCCCTTTTTTGTCTTTTCCATCCAACCTTAAACCTTTGCCATCTCGTTTTTGACTGCACTACCTAGGGAAAAGACTTTGGCTATTCAATCTATCCGTTGTACCCATGATTTTACTAACCTCTAACATCAACCCTCCTCCTCTGATTCTCCAGGGAAAGCAGGCTCAGCATCTCCAGCCTCTCCCTGTAACTCAAACGCTCCAGTCATGGCAACCTCAGTGTAAACCCTTCTTGAACCCTTTCGAGTTTGACAACATGCTTCCTACAGAGCAGGCACACCAGAATTGCATACAGTAATCCAAAAGTTGCCCGAACCAATGTATTGTACAGTCGCAGTCCAGTCTCCTAACGCATATACACAATGCATTTGACCAATAACATATCAAATACTTTCTTCACTGCCCTATCTACCTGCTAATCCACTTTCAAGGAAGAATAAATCTGTACTCTGAGATCACTTTGTTCAGCAACACTCCCCAGGATTTTACCAGTAAGTGTACAAGTCCTGCCCTGAAATGCCTTTCCAATTTGCAGCATCTCACGTTTATCTAAATTAAACTCTGTCTGCCACTCCTCGACCCATTGGCCCATCTGATTAAGATCCCGTCGTAATCTGAAGTAACCTTCTTTGCTGGCCACTACACCTCCAAGTTTGGTGTCATCTGCAAAAGTACTAACTGTCCTATGTTCATATCGAAATCATTTATATAAGTGACGAAAAGTAGCAGACCCAGCACTAATCCCTGTGGCACTCCACTGGTCACAGGCCTCCAGTCTGCAAAACAACCCTCCACCACAACCCTCTGTCCTCTACCCTTGAGCCAGTTCTGTATACAACTGGGTAATTCTCCCTGTATTCCATGTGATCTAATCTTGCTAACCAGTCTCCATGGGGAGCTATGTCGAATGCCTAACTGAAGTCCATATAGATCACATCCAGCGTTCTGCCATAATCAATCCTGTTCCGTTACTTCTCAACAAAAACAAAATCAAATTAGTGTGACATGATTATCCACGCACACCCCGATTTCACGATGCATATAAAGGGCTTTTATCCAGATTGTCGCTTTTCCTGTTCGTCGGATGCTGCCTGACCTGCTGTGCTTTTCCAGTACCACTCTCATCTAGACTCTGATCTCCAGCATCTGCAGTCCTCACTTTGGCCTATCCCTAATCAGTCCTTGCCTTTCCAAATGCATTTAAATCCTGTAGCTCATTAGTCCCCCCAACACCGTGCCCATCACTAATGTCAGGTTCCCTAATCTATAGTTCTTGGCTTTTTCTTTCCATTTTGTTTAATAGCAAAACTTTAGTCAAACTCATGACTTCCAGCATCTCACCTGTGGCTATTGATGATGACATCATCTCAGCAAGGGACCCAGCAATCACTTCCTTAGCTTCCTACAAATTTATTGGGTCCACCTGATCAGGACCTGTGAGGTGATTCATTTTTACAATGCATGTGGTTCGTGAAGGGAATGTGCTTTCTGAGGAAGTGATGGATTGTGGGTGAAGTTATAACATTTAAAACGCATTTGGTAATGTACAAGGATAAGAGAATATTTGGACAAATCAGGGCCAAGCACAGGCAGGTGGGACTGGTTTAGCTTGGGATTATGGTCAGCATGGACTGTATGGGCCAAAAGGCCTGTTTGCAAATACCCTGTATAACTCGATGAGTCTATGTGTGTTTTCATGTCCAAGTATGTGTCTGCATATTTCTGTTCGTGTTTGTCTATTCCTGTGTGTCTATATATGTCTCTGTTAACCTCTGTTTGCATGTCTATCTCTCTGTGCTAGTTACATGTGTTCCTGCGTAAGTGTGTGGATCTCTGTCTCTGCATCTCTGTGCAGTGGGAACTCTTCTTGTTTTTGGTGTGAATCACTGAAACTGGGTCAAAACCACTCACCCTGCCTCTCCATTTCGCTCTTTTCTAAAAGTGATACAAGCCCACACTCTGCTGGTCTGGTTTAGGTCTTTTCAATCCTTTCTCAAATGTAAGATTACTTGTAAGAGTAAAACATTAAAACTTCCAAGTTACAGGAAGTGCATTAAAATTACTCTCATCGCCTTGGAAAGTGGCTCACTCAGAACTGCTTGGATATAATTACAATGGAAATATGCTTTATGTGTAAACTGTGTGTTGGAAATACTACCCAGTGACTAAACATTTCCACATTGCAGAAGGAGCGCAGACATTTCTCCACACGAAGATGTTCCACTCTGCGGGCCTAAGTACAATGACAATCCTCTCCAAACCAACCGTGTGTGTGCATGTGCCTGAGTGTGTGTCCGCGTGTATGTGTGTGTCTCTGTGTGTGTGTGTGTGTTTAGTGCAATAAAAATTCAGGTTGGATTTTGCTGCTAGCTGCTGCCCTTTTTCTCTCCCTCTCAGACTGAATCCCTGATCGTTTACACACTTTAGCACCGCGATTACAGTGTCGTTGGGGATGGGGGATCGGGGTGGGGGTGCAACAGAGATTGAAAACAAGATAAATCTCAGCAGCTCTGGAAGCATCTTTGGACAAAAATGAAAGGTGACGTTTTGGAACGAGTGATCCTTACTCAGAACACATATCGGGGGATATTACATCACTTTAAACACCACAGAGACTGCCAGACCCACCCCACACAGATACACACACGAATACAGACACATAGAAGCACTCTCTATACATTGACAGTAATATAGACCTGGAGAGTGTGTCAATATTTCACTCTCTCTGTTTGGTGTGTGTCAGTATTTTTAAGTGGAGTGTGACTGTGGGACAATTTCAATATTTGCAGATACCAAACCTGAAAGAATTGTGAAGTTTGTTGAGGACGGTGTGGAACTCCAACAGGAAAGTTATATGTTGATGTACTGTTCAGGTGTATGGCAGATGAGGATCAATGCAGCACAGTGTGAGGTGATGCTCTTTAGTAGGAAGGACATTGAAAGACAATACAAAACAGGTTGTACCGTTATAAAGGAGGTGCAGGAGTAAAGGGCCAGGATGTATATGAGAACAGATTACTGAAGATGTCAGGACAAGTGGGGAGAGGAGTAAATCTCACAGATTAGTTTCAGTATCTGAGCTTTTTACAGGAGGAGTTGTAGGAGGGACTCTCCGTGCTCCTTTCCTGGGAGGTGGTGGTGACGATGTGTTTTGATCCCACCCTCCTGCCCCCCGAGACCGTGGGGATTCCATTTGTACCAGCTCGACATAAAAGGGAGATGGCATCAGGGCCACGGCTTCTAAGTTGTGCCGGGGGGAAACGGAGCTGCCAGTGGGTTTAAAGTTAGTATTGTCCTTCACTGAACATTGCTCCTTACTCGGTTGCTGGGACGTTTCAAAATCTCCACTAGAGGCGTCCCAGTCCTCTCCGGCTTGTTCCAGGTTTCCCCGAACATGGCATGGGGACGGGGGATGTGAGGGAACGGATATCGGGCACTCCACCACTCGGCTTGACCCTTACTGTCCTATTCCAGGCTGTTTCTCCTGGAATGGGAGAAAGGGAGGGACGGAGGGAGGGAGGGTGCGAGTGGGTACCTCTGCCGTTAGTGCTGGTGTAGGTGGGGGGAGATATGGTGAGGTGTTTGGAGGGAGTCAGTCCACAGTGTTGTATCCATGCAATGTTATTAGTGTGTGTGTGGTGGGGGCGAATAATGGGGAGAGAGAAAGAGAGGGAAGGTACTGCAAGCAGCAGTGAGAGTGGTGGAGCATGAATGTTGTTCTGGGTCGCTGCTGCAACAGATATACAGTGAGTGTGAGGAAGCAGAGAGAATACGGTGGCCCTTATCCTGACAGAGCGGGGAAGGTTATGGAGTCTTGTCCTGTATTGCTAGACATTTCTTCAGACCTCAAATACTGCACTGAACTGGGTGGGGAGCTCAGGCCATGCTCGGTGGGTCTGATAGTGTGACCCTTTCTTGGAAGAGAATGGTCCCCCTCTGTACTAGCTCATCTACCAGGATCTCTGTGCCCCTGTCGACAAAATGTGGTGTAATTGCCCCTTATCTGCCATGCTCGGGGTAAACTATCCAAACCAGCTCCGACATCAAAAAAGCTCAACTGGCCTTTTAAAGATGGCACCAGTGCCAGTGATCACGGAATACCCAGGGGCATCAGTGCGATGGTGAGTGCCTCCAGCCATGATGGGTGGGAGAAGAGGACTGGCATTGAATGAGAGGGACACCATGGGGTGGGGTAGTTAATGAGGTGAGTTCGATAAGGTAGCACCAGGAAATTAGCTCGACCTTGTGCAGACAATCCCTCTGTCACACTCAATGAAAATGGCGCTGAGATAAATTATGGTTTGATCCAGCCCAATGAGACGAAGACAATTTTGACCCCAATCCCACTTACAATGCTGCAGCTGCTTGATCAATGCTCTCCATCACAGAGAAGGAGCTCAACGTCATATTCCCCTTGGGAAATATCGCAGGGCAGGAGACTGAGCTATTAGTGGGGAACCACTTTGAGACACATAATCATAATTATATTAGTTTTAAAATAGAGATGGGAAAGGATGAACTGGGTCTAAAAGGTAACGCTCTAACTTGGAGGAAGGCCAAATTTGATGATATTAGCAAGACCTTCCAAACTGGAGTGGAACAGATATTCACAGTTACGGGGCCAGCTGAGAAGAGGGAAGCCTTCAAAAAGGAGATGTCAAAATCACAGAGACAGTCTGCCCCTGTTAGGGTGAAGGGTAAGGCTGGTAGGTGTAAGGAATGCTGGAGGACGGGAGAAATTGAGTGTCTGGTCATGGATAAGAGGGAAGAATATGTCAGGTAGGGAGAGCAGGAGTCAAGGTTTTTTTCAGTACTCATTCACGGGTTGAGGGTATCACTGGTTGGACCTGCATTCATTACCCATTACTGATTGCCCAGCGAGCAGTTACGAGTCACATTTCAACTCTCCCTCCCACTCTGCTGAGGACATGGAGGTCCTGTGCCTCCTTCACCGCCGCTCCCTCACCACCAGATGCCTGGAGGAAGAAAGCCTCATCTTCCGCCTCGGAACACTTCAACCCCTGGTTATCAATTTGGACTTCAACAGTTTCCTCATTTCCCCTTCCCCCACCTCACCTTAGTTCCAAACTTCCAGCTCAGCCCTGTCCCCGTGACTTGTCCTGACTTGTCCTGACTTGTCCTACCTGCCTATCTTCTTTTCCACCTATCCACTCCACCCTCCCCCCGTCCCCGACCTATCACCTTCATCCCCTCCCCCACTCACCTATTGTACTCTATGCTACTTTCTCCCACCTCCCCTCTCCTCTATCTTATCTCTCCACGCTTCAGGCTCTCTGCCTTTATTCCTGATGAAGGGCTTTTGCCCAAAACATCGATTTTGCTGCTCCTCGGATGATGCCTGAACTGCTGTGCTTTTCCAGCACCACAAATACAGTTATGAGTCACACACATGGTTGTCGATCTGGAGTCACATGTAACCCAGGCCTGGTAAGGAGGCAGTTTGCTTCCTTCAAGGCCATCAGCGAACCTGATAGGTTTTCCAAAAATCGAAAACGGTAGATTTTCCAAAACTCGAATGAAGTGACTGTCGAGAAGGGTCTAAAGCCAGTAGGAGTATACATAAGAGGGAAATCCAGAGGCCATAAAAGGGACATGAGATAGTTCTGGAAAATAGGGTTAAGGAGAATCCAAAAGGACTCTACACATACATTAAGGACAAAAGAGTTACTCAGGAGAGTTTTGGGGCACTTAAAGATCAGCAAGGTTGCCGATGTGCAAAACCGCAGGAGATGGAGGCGATACTAAACAAGCATCGTGCGTCAGTATTGGCTGTGCAGAAGGATATGCAAGCTAAAGAACTTTGGAAATAAACCGTAACATGTTGAAAAGTGCCTGTATTACAGAGAAGGAGATGCTGGAGTTCGTAAACCCATAAAGGTGGGAAAATATTCAGACCTGATCAGATGTACCCGAGACCTCTGTGGGAAGCGAGTGAAGTGATTGCTGGGCCCCTTGCTGAGATATTTGTATCGTCAATTGTCACAGATGAGGTACCGGAAGATAGGAGGCTTGCGAACTTGGTGCGATTATTGACAATGCTTAAGAAGTAAGGTAAGGAAAAGCTAGTGAGCCTGACTTCAGTGGAGGGCAAGCTGTTGATAAGGATTATGAGGCACAAGGTTTGCATGGATTTTGAAAAGCAAGGACTGATAAGTGATAGGCCACATTGATCGAAGCATGGAAAGTTGTGTCTCACTAAATTGACTGAGTATGGTTGAAGAAATGACTAAGAGGATTCATTGAGGCAGAGGTGTATATTGTTGGTATGGACTTCAGTAAGGCAGTTTCCAACTTCCTGCATGGTAGATTGGTTGACAAGTTTAGTTCATATGAAATACAGGGAGAACTAGCTATAGGTATACAGAATTGGCCCGAAGGCAAGAGACAGAGGGTGGTGGTGAAGGATTGATTTTCGAACAGGAGGGTTGTTACCATTGGTGTGCTACAAGGGTTAGTGCTGGCTCCACTGCTTTTCACTATTCACATAAATCATTTGGATGTGATCATTGCAGCAATAGTTGCTAAGTTTACAGATGAAACCCAAAATGATGGTGCAGTGGACAGCAAAGAAGGTTTACCTCAGAGTACAATGGAATCTTGATCAGATGGGCAGATGGGCTGACAATTGGCAGGTGGTTTTTAATCTTGATAAATGGGAGGTGCTGCATTTTGGAAATACAAATCAGGGCAGGACATGTACACTTCATGCTAACGTCCTGGGGATTGTTGCTGAACAAAGAGACCTTGGAATGCAGGTTCATAGTTTCTTGAAAGTAGAGTTGCAGTTAGGTAGGATAGTGAAGAGGTCATTTGGTGTGCTTGCCTTAATTGGCCAGTGCTTTGACTATATGAATTGGGTGGTCATCGTGCTGCTGTACAGCACATTACTTTGGCCAATTTTGGAGTACTGCATTCAATTCTGGTCTCCTTCCTTTTGGAAATATATTGTGAAACTTGCAGGGAGTCAGTAAAGATTTACAAGGATGTTTCCAGGATTGGAGCTATAGGGAGAGTGCGAGAAAATTGGGTTCTCACAAACTTTGATGATTGGGTTATTTTATTCCTGTCGCGTGAGGAGCATGTATAGTGTCCATAGCCAAGGTATTTTTCCACAAAACTAGAGGGCATGGATTTCTGATGAGAGGGAAAAGATTTTAAAATGACCTAAGGAGCAACTTTTTTTTCCCACAGAGTGTGGTGCATGTGTGGAATGAGCTGCCAGAGGAGGTGGTGGAGGATTTTTACAATTATAACGTCTAAATGATATTTGGATGGGTACATGAAGAGGAAGGGTTTACATCGCCATTGGTCAAATGCGATTAGTTTAAGTTGGGGTATCCCATCAGCATGGTCGAGTTAGTCTGAAGCGTCTTATTCTGTGCTGTGCATCTCCGAGACTCTGACTCTATCTGACCTTGCACCAATATCGTATTAATTCATCATTCCCGGACATACTAACCTATGTTGCTAGATATGATCGAAATGTCTTCATTACAGCATTCTGAAACCTGCAAACACATCCTTCCATAACACTGACTCAGAGTCTGTCTCCCTCTGTCTGTTTCCCAAATCCCTCCCGTTTGTTGGTGTTTAAACTGCGTCCCCACCATCTAGTTTTAATTGTCTAGTTTCAATGTGAATAACTGTCCTATATCTTTTCCTGCCCTTGAATGTTGCTCACTCAAGAGCATCAGCTTCCAACACTAAGAAGCTTAGAAACAGTGTTCAAAAAAGCATTGCTTGCGTTTTCTTTGACTTCCCAGTGTCCTGCCCTGTGCTCCATGTTGGATAATGGGGTTTTAACAGTTTTGAGGCACACCTTTGTAACTTGCTCTGTGCCTATTCATTGATCGCCTGTGTTAATCACTCTCTGCTGCTCATGTGCTCAGTAACATCAGGAATCCTCACAACTGTTAGTGATTCCGACCAGGCTTCTCATTTGCCTTTGACTGACATTTGACTTAACTCTTGTTTTTGTACGTTCGGGGATTGTTTTCTGGAGGCTGTGTTTTAAGCTGCTGTGGAAATTCAGGAAGACCAGAGGCTGTGGTGATCCAACTCTGGATGAAACATGGTGATTGTAGTTACAGTATCTGGATCTGCAACATGACCAACAAATGGAGCAGAGGCTGCAGAGAGGGGAATCTCTGTAAAATGGGATGAGGGAATCACAATCAGATCAGCCATGGTTTTGAAAAATGTTGGAGCAGGATTGAATGGTTCAGTCATGCAACTTATTCAGATATTTCTGTTAGTACCAAGCCAATTCCTTTTCTCTCCCAGTGTCTCACAGTGGTGGGTAGTGAGTCACCTCCTCCTGTTCCTGGGAAACAGAAATTTGGACATCTCTAGCCTCCAGATTTCCCTGTAGCACAGTCTCAAGCAGTTGAGTGACTGCCTCCTGTTCCTCTGCCCCAGGCTCGAGCAGTTGAGTGACTATCTCCTGTTTCTCCCTGTTCCTGAGCAGCAGTTTCAATGCTCTGAATGATGTCACAAGGTTAAGAAAGGACTTGATAACAGGGAATTTCGAACTTGGAGCCGCATTACACAAAGGTATCTAGAAACGTCTCCAGCAAACATTTTATGCAGCTCGTCTCTTATTTTATTCCTGTCTCCTTTTATAAACTGGGTTCCGACAATACTCCCATATAAAAGGAAGACAGATGAAATAGATTGAAAGATTTATGGTCTATCCCTCAGCAACTCTCATTCATTCCATCCAAACCTAGTAAATGTTCCCTTTTATTGTGTTATGTAAAATGATGTAAGGAACGGGTTAACTGAACCTTTTTGTTTGGTGACTGTGACGAATGTCAGTCTCCATGGATTCTAATTATCCCAGTGGAGATTTTCCATCTTTTAATGACAAAAGGGCTCGATTCAATACGTTATCCCATAGTATGGGAGGGAGCACCACCGATAGCACTAACAGGTATCAGTTGCTCCAGAGAGAGGGAGAGATCAGAAACTGAGAACATTCGACTGGACAGTTCCAACCGTGGATCAGAATCTGAGAATGTTATACTGGAATGTTACAACAATGGATCAGAATCTGAAAACAATAGATTGGAAAGTTCCAACAATGGACTGGAGGTTATCCTATTATGTTTGGATTTTTTCTACATATTATTGGTTGCCGTTAACAGAGCGGATCAAATATGCACTTTACATTATTCAATGTTTTTATTATCCTATCCTGGCTATTGTTGGTGTCCCTGGTATGTTTCACTGTCGATATATTACTTGCATTAACCATGTGCGACTGTATTAATGTTCTTTTCATTTACTCTCCTCTGTAAGTATTCACGCTCCAAACCACAACAAACAATAGTGAACTTGTTCATTCTTTCTCTCCTTCTTTAGTTCTGGCACTGGGCCTTGTTGGTTGACCTACTCACTTTCAATTATGAACCAGGATTCATTGCATCACTGCCCTTGCTATTTAAATATTGAGAGCTTGGAGGTCACTGTCTTCTGTTCTGGATGCAAACTCCATTTCCTTCCTCTGACTCCATCTCATCCCTAGCCAATAACTGAGGCTGAAACAGACCAGTCACAACTACGGTGATCCCTTTGGCATAAGCTGATTACTGACACCATATCCAGACCATTCCTAATTTTAACTATTGACAACTGCAGATTATACTTCACTGGGTCATCCCATCTGCTGTTTGAACCTTCAGCTATGATACACAATCTTAATAAAGCCAATAATCTGCTGCTGCTTAACCAAATCTGAGTCGGTATTCCATGGCCCGTATCTAAAGGCAGACCAAAATCCCATCATTCCGGTACGGATTGCTTTATATTGTTGTTGGGTCTGGCAATGCCTTTACGTTAATATTCAAAAGCACGTCGTCACCTCTGCCTATGACAAGGTCTTCAGTCTCCCTCTGTTAATGACACAAAGCCCTGTCAGTTGTTCACATTTAAACAGATTTCCTCTATGTCTCTTCTCTCTCAAATTATAATTTTCATATTTACTACCACCAACACACACACACACACACACACACACACACACACACACACACACACACACACACACACACACACAGAATTTCTTGCCTAATATTTCAGCAGTGGAGATACAGAGCCATACATTTGTGGAAGACCATTTACCGTCACTCACTGCATGGGTTACAAATTTTCCCGTGCAAGACATTTTTGTAGTGTAAGTATATTAGCCATCTACTGGCAAAGGTTTGCAATGGTCCCCATGCTAGGCAGATAGTCCCGTTTATAGAGTAGTCCACGAGCATGGTGTGCATAGCTCTCCATTCTGGCTGGTCCCTTGTCCCAGTTTATGGTGTCTGGGATGGTTCTGTGAGGCAGATTCATAATTTGATGGAACTAACCATTTCAAGTGATCTGGCAATAATTTTATTGGATGCTCTCATTTATGTGATTGGACACACCATTGTCTCACTTCTCCAGTTACTCCCACTCCCGTCTCCTTATCCATATTTTCACAATATGTTATCAGTTAATTAATTATTTGTTTTTCTGTACCATTCCCTGGTGTTGTTTTTTGGCTCCCGAGTGCTGGCATTGTGAAGCTCAGAAAAAATGCAATGGTATGGGGCAGGCTGTTGCTCCATGTTGGAAAGGGGGTCCAGGAGTTTTGAGACACGTCTTTGAAACTTGGTCTGTGCATGACCACTGAAAGCCTGTGTTTGTTCCTCTCAGATGATTGTGCGGGCCATAACATAAGGAAACCCGTCGAGAATTATTGTCAAGGCACAGGTCTCTAACTTGGAGCGGATGGGGTTCTGACTGACTCCTGTTATGGAAAGGTTAATGGAGGTGATGGAAATGGTTTGCCAAGTTTATGCTGTGAGCTGCAAAATACATTCAGGGAGACCTGAGGATTTGCTGAACCAACTCTGGATGGAGCATGGAGACTATAGTTACAGCATCTGGGTCTGTAACATGAACAACAAATGGAAAAGAGGCTGCAGAGACGGGAAGCTCTGAAACCACACAGTGTGTGTGGGGAAAGGGATCTGCCAAATCTGCCCGTGTTTTAACAAGGAGACACACATCATTTCCCTCTCCCCTTTAAATACACCCATGCAAATTCACCCTCTCCTCCCCACAAGCAAACACACTCCCCCTCGCTCACATGCGCAGACTTCCCCTCTTTCTCACACACGCATACCCTCTCTCTCCCTCCCAAAGACACACATACTCCCCCTCACTCTCTCACAAACGCACTCTGTCTCTCTCCCTCCCACAGACACTGCACCTTGTTTTCAAACACCCATGCGCATGCACGCAAACACACACACACACACACACACACACACACACACACACATCTAATCTGTAAGATGAATTTTCATTTGCCGGTTTGTATTTCCAGATACATTATATTTTCTCAAAAATATTTACAATTTGCAGAGTCAGTCAATGAGATATTTTATGAGCTCCTATTTTGCAAATAAAACCCAAACTACTTCCAGGTGAAGACGCATACAGACTCCAAACAAGATCACTTGCCTAAACTACGTTGTCTGACTGGAGGGATCACCTCCTTTATATCGATAATACCTGAAGGTATCTCCAGGCAGGATTTGAAAGGAACTCTTGGATTTGCACATTCATCAATCTATACCTGCATCTCTATTCCAAGCAATTAAAGATTTAGCAGCCATCTTAGATATGTTCAATTCATGTGCATGTGTTGTACAACCCTTTCATGTTTTCCTTATAAATTTTGTGCCGAAGGTCTTTTCTCTCTCTAACCCCTGACGAAGGAGCAGGGCAATGAAAGCTTGTGTTTTCAAATAAACCCGTCAGACTATAAATTGATGTCATGTAATGATTGACCTTACTAAACCCAGTCCGAAGCTAGCACCTCCATATCATGGTTTTTATTGTTTAGCCAATTTTCTCTCCAAGCAAATAAATTGTTCTAACCCCATGTGCTCTTGTCTTGCATATTAACCTTTAGTCAAGCATGTTATGCATTGCCTTGTTGAAGTCCAGATTTAATACATCTTTCAGATCCCCGTTATTCAACTTGTTCGTCTTACTTTCTAAAAAAAAAGAAAATCATTCAAATATGATTTATCCTTAATAAAATCGTGGTCCTTTAATAGATTGTGGTTTGACTTTCAAAGTCTCCTGTTGTTCATTCCTTAATAACAGTTTCGACCAATTTGTCTTCAGTCCCAATCGTTTGCTCATACCTTTCCATTCCCGAGTGAAGTTGGTTATTCTAATTTCATCCTTTTCCATAACCTCGACAGTCCATTTCAGTTCCCGTGAAATAGGCACGAGGCTGTAAAAGATCTGCTCCAATTGCTGTGTAAGGGGCATGGGTGACTGATTGGACTCATTCTCTTCCTGAATTACACACGCGATGGGCTGAATGTCCTCCTGATGTTCCTACACTATAGTCCCGATGGCCAGCATGTCCTGCACCTATACCTGACCAAGCCGCCCAAGATCTCAATGTCCTCCTGTTGCTTAATGACAAGTTTGGGGGTTATGGAATCTCCCTACTGTTTTGCCATATTTCGAGTGTTGAATTGTGCAGGCAAGTTGTGTTGCCCACAGTGGGTAGCTCAGTGGTTAGCACTGCTGCCTCCCAGCACCAGAGATCTTGGTTCAGTTTCAGTCTGGGGTCACTGTTTGTGTGGAGTTTGCACATTCTTCCTGTGCCTGCAAACAATAGCACAGGCTACATAAATCTCTAATTCATTATAAATAAATACTGTAATGAATTAGTAGTGTAAATGTCACACTTTAACACGACAGTCACTGACTACAGCCCTGCATCTTTCACCAAGATCTTCACCAGAAAGCGCGTGAGCTGACTGACCACATGATGCCTATGCGGAATTCCAGTTCTCTCCAAGATATTCCCCTCCCGGTTTGAAATTAATTTCCTTCTAAATGTAGACTACAAATCCCACATTCAGGCTCAGTTTCAAGGCTTGCTGAGTGGATTATATTCCTGCTTTAGCTGAACACACTGAGGGTGCATTTGGCAGACAGAGGGATCCTGAGGCTGGGATTTGCTTTTCAGCTGGTGCCAGAGACAGTCTCCCATAACAGTGAACGGGAGCTCGCTTTATAAAGAAAGAGGCAAAATTCACTAATTGTGTTGCAGCGAATTTGCGTTTAATAAACACGCCTTATTGGATAACTGCCTGTATATTGAATGGAGGATCAAAATTGATGGACCAAAGCGAATACAGTAGTTCCTATTTTATATGATCCCATGTTTAAGCATACTAAAGGATATGAACACTGTGTGGAAAACTGAATTTAGGAGATTTTCACCATGAAATAGAATGGAGGATGCTCAGTGTGTTGAATGACCTCCACATTTCCCTATGTTTCTGTGCAGTCTGTGGGAAAGCTCTGTAAATGTTGCCACCTGCTCTCAGATGTTAGGAAGAAGATCTCTGCAGGGTCAATACGGTAGTATTTGCCGTTCCAATAGTGAGGGTGGAGTCGGGTGATCTGTTTTATCCTTTAAGACCCCAGAACAGTTTGAGACAATAGAGTGTCTTGCTTGGCTGTTTCAGAGACCATTGAAGAGTTTATCACATGTCTGTGTGTCTGGAGTCACGTTTAGGCCAGACCAGGAAAGCACGGGAGATTCACTTCCTGAAAGTATATTGGGGAAGGAAATTGGTGGTTACAATCGACATTGGCTTCAAGGTCACTGTTAATGACTCCAGGATTTACATCTCGATATTTTATTAATTATAACGTCCACCAGCTGCAAGAGCATTAGCCTGGTCTCGATTAGTAATCCAGTGACTTTTCCACAACAGCACCATCTCCACATGGGGACCTACCTGAAACCAGACTGAGCTGGTTATTTCTGTGCTGCTTGACAGCTCTGTCAAAAAGAACTCCCACCAATTTGACTATCGCGACGGGACCAAGGGCGTGGTAAATGGTCAGACAGTAGTTATTCCCTTGTTATGGGATTGGACATAGCTGAGTAAATTTTCACATTGCCAGGGAGATGTCAGAGATGGAGCTGGAATGAAACAGCTTCCCCAGGGACACGGCTTGTTGGACAGCACAAGGCTTCAGTCCTATTGCAGGAATGGTGTCAGGGCCAAATGCCTTTGTCGTATCTACTGTGTTCAGCTGTTTCTCCATGTCACATACAGCAAATCAGATTGCTTAAAGACTGAGATCTGTGATTCTGCGGGCAGCATGACGAGGATGAGGTGGATCATCAACTCAACATTCTTGCTGAGGACGGTGCAGATAATACAACCATGTCTTTTACACTGATGTACAGGGCTGTCCTGTGATATAGGATGGCGATATTTATGGAATCCTCTCCTCCAGTGAGTTGTTTAATAGTCCATCGACATTTATGTCTGGATGTGGCAGCACTGCAGAACTTCGATATGATCTGTTCGTCTTGGGATCATTTCGCCCTCTGTATCAGATGTTAGTCCTGCTGTTTCGAATATAACCAGTCAAGTGCGGGAGCTTTAATGGATTGTCATCAGGTTTAGTTACACATGGTTCCGACCCGATCATGTTCACCCACACTCGTCACTGAACCATAGATCAGCTTGATGGTAATGGTAGGCTGAGGGATTTTCCTGGGGAAAATGTTACAGATTATAGTTGAATACAATTCTGCTGCTGCTGTGATTCTACCGTACCACATGAATGCCCAGTTTGAGCTCCAATATGTTCAATTCAATTCTACTGACTGTCCCCCAGTTCACACCAAGACCCATTCATCCATCAGTCTTGTACTAGTGCTTTAGCCTGATTTCTGATGTGGTAACACTTCCATTTTCCTATTCTCATTGTGCTGAGGGTCTCTCCCTGGTGTCACGCCTCCAATTTGTTACTTTACTCAAACCCTTTAACATATGCATCTGAATCTTTTCCATTCCCCCAATGCCATCTTCTGTGTTTAATGTGAATGTGTTCCCCTCTGTTTCTCTCCCTGACCAATGTTAAGAGCTCTGCAGTGTCAGATATGCCAGCCCTATGCAGTTTCAGATCAGTGAATTTGTGCACCTTGCATTATCGGTCACATCCCAGTGCATTCCGTGTTAGGCCAAGCGTTTGAGCAGCTTTAACACACGTCTATGGAACTTGTTCAAAACCAGAAATTGCTGTCAAAACTCAGCAGATCTGGCAGCATCTTGAGGAGTGAAAGCAGAGTTAATCTTTCAGGACCAGTGACCCTTCTACAAAGCTCCCATTTTCTCCACCAATTTTTGCATTTTCATTTCCAGTATCCATAGTAATTTGTTTTACTGAAAACTTGTTCTGAGCTTAGTCATTTCTAGAGAAACTCAACAGGTCTGGCATCATCTGCAGAGACAGAGAAACAGAGTTAGCCTTTCAAGTCCAGTATGACACTTCTTCAGAACTGAAAAGGATTGGAAAATGAGCTTTATAATCCCTTGACAGACGTGGGGAGTGGGTTGACGGGTAAAAGAGGGCGTGGCAAAAGGTAAACATGCTTTTAGTAGTGGTGAACGAGAAGATCATGTGAAATAGCTTTAAATTAAGATGTGAATGGGGAAAAGAGGTTCTCTCTATTGAGTGAACGATAAAGAAGACACAACCACACAAGTTCATAAGGAGAGCAGGAGGGAGATTGTACGGAAATTGGAGAACAGTTATAATGGGGTCAGACTGTGAAATTGTACATTAACTCCTAAAGGCTGTAAGGTACGAAAGTGTAACGTGAGTTGTTACTCGAGCTTGGGTTGTGCTGCCTTGGAACATTGCAGCAGCCCAGGGCTGAAATGTTAGCATGAGAGCAAGGTAAGTTATTGAAATTGGGAAGCAATGAGAAGGTCAGGGTCATTTCTACAGACAGAGTGGGTGTGTTCCTCAAAGCAGTCTCTGTTTGGTCTCGCCAATATAAAGAGACTGCATTATGAGCAGCAATAACGGGAGATCAGATTGAAAGTTTACAAGTGAAATGCTGATTCACCTGGAGCTATGTTTTGGGCCTTGGACATTGAGGAGGGAAGAGATGAATGGCCAAGTGTTGCAGCTTCTGTAATTGCATGGGATGTTGCGATGGGGAAGTTGGGAAACGTTAGGGGTGAGGGACGGTGACACAGAGGGAATGGTCGCTGTGAAATACTGACAGTGGGCGGGAGGGGAAGATATGTTTGATGATGCTGTCCTGCTGGAGACGGTGGAAATGGCGTAAGATGAATATGTGAATGTGGATTCTCGTGCAGGAGGAAGTCTGGACAAGGAGGAATCTATCATTGTTCTGGGATTGGAGGGGACGGATTGAGGGCAACACCTTGGGAGATGGGACCGTCATAGCTGAAGGCCCTGTCCACCAGAGTTCGGGGATTTCTGGTTTGATGGAAAAGGAGGTCACATTAGACGCAGCTCACAGGAATGTGGCATCGTCAAACAGAAACAACAGAGATGTAGAAACTTGGAGAATGGATCTTGTGTTCAGCCACAGGCAGAAGATCCCCCTGAATGATTGAAAAGAACCAGGCATCTAATTTGAGGATTTCTGCCTCACGTCTGGTCTGAAGCGGAATGTGAAAATATACCCAGAGGAAGACAGTGAGTATACGTGAGCAGAAATTCAAACAGTTATCCCAAACCGCTCAGTAATGTTTGTTTCTGTTCAAAAAGAAGAACTCGATAAGAAGATGAATCACCCATGGTTGACAAAGGGTCTCAAGGGTACAACTGATGAGCATTAGTGGAGGTCCAGATTTAGGATGTTTATTTCTGGGACCAGAAGCAGATGCTAGGCATGAATTTCAGCTGTGCTTCCTGAATTCCACACAGAAACTACTGCCATTGCTGCTCCATCCTCTTCCCTGCTCATGTTCCCTTCGTGATTCCAGGTTCTCCCTCTCAAATTCCAGAGTACATTCTCTTACATTATGGTCCCTCCCCACTTCACCTGAAACTCTAATCAAGTCTACCTACTGTGCAGTCGCATCAAGCTGCGTTTAGTGCTGCCACTTTGCCTTTGGTTTCAGTGTGGCTCGGCCTCTCCATTCATGCTGTTTTCCACCTCCCACACATCTTACTCTGGAAAGTTTCCTTCTTTGAGTAAACCTTATTGAAAACACCTCTCCCCCTTTGCACTGAATTCACACTGCAGTCCAAATTTCAAAAGATATACTCAGCCTTCATCTCACTCTGCTAAAGGCAACTGCACGCTGACCGTGTGGTACAAGAATTCTCCTTCTTATATGGTTCAGGCCTGTGATGCGCTATCACTGTAGAGATCATCACCCCATTTGGACAAAGCAATTCAGGTGTTTGACCTCTTATTGGTACTCGTAAGAGTTTCCTGCTGCCTTAGTATTATAACATGGAGAAAAAAACAAATCACTGTGTGCAGTTTGGGCTGAATGTTATTTACCTGTCATTTGAATACTGTTTCAAATTTGCAGTGCTTTATCTGTAAATGCTTGTTCATAAAGTTAGTGTCAAATAGCGTGTAGGAGGTTGAGGGGTGACATTGTAGAAGTTTATAAAATCATGAGAGGTATGAATAGAGTGAATAGCCAAGGTCTTTTCCCGGGGACGGGGGAGTTTAACCATAGAAGGCATAGGTTTAAGATGAAAGAGGGAAGATTTGAAATGGACGAAGGGTCAATGTTTTCACACAGAGGGTGATGTGTGTATATGGAATGAGCTGTCAGAGGAAGAGTGGGAGATGCAAGTTCAGCAACAACATTTAAAAACTCAGTAGGACAAATATATGAATGGGAAAAGCTTAGAGGCATATGGACAAAATGCAATCAGATGAGACTAGTTTAGTTTGGAAAATCTGGTCAGCATGGACAAGTTGGACCAAAGGGTCTGTTTGTGTGCGATATGACTGTATGAATCTAGAAAGCGAGGAAAAGGGGAGAAAAGACATGATGTAGTAAATTGGCAAGAAATACAAAAGCAAGCAGCAAGAACTTTTCCGAGCACGTAAAAAAAGTTCAAGATGAGTGTTATCTTAGGTGTAATTAATTTGGAAAGGATACTGAGGATAATTGGAGGATGTGACTGAAGCATTGGCTACAAGGAGCAGACAGATAATTTTCACCCATGTTTTGCATCATTCCTCACAGGGGAAGGTACAGTAAGTTTTTCAATGTTGTAAACAAAATGTTAATAGGAGGGAAGTTCTTGAACCGTCTCTAACAAAAGGAACAAGGATTTTTCTAACAGGTGAGAGCAAGAGTAGACAGGCCAGCAGTAATTCACAGCTGGTTTTAAAAGAAGTGGTCACAGTCTTGGGATCATGGCGCCCTCTCTATCAGATGTTAGTTCTGATGTTTATTAATGTAAGCAGTAAGTGCGGCAGCTTGAATGGGTTGTCATCAGGTTTAGGTACAGACGGTTCTGACCATGGCATGTTCACCCACACTCATCACTGAAGCGGAGATCGGCTTCATGGTAATGGTAGACTGAGAGATTATATTGTGGTTGAATATAATTCTACTGCTGCTGCTGCTACTACAGCTGCTATGATTTACAACATCACATGAATGCCCAGTTTGAGCTGCAATATCTGCAATACAATTCTGCTGCCTGTCCTCATTCGCATGGGGTCCCGGTCACCCTTCTCCCCTGGACACAGTGCCCTATCCCGCTTTCTGATGTGGGAAAATTTTCTTTTTTAAAAATTCTCGTCCTGTTTGGGTATCTTCATGATGCCATACCTCCAATACCTCAAAAGCATTTAAGGTTTTCACCTGAATCTCTTCCCCTCCGGTAATGCCATCTTCTGTTTAAAGCGACTGTGTTTCCCTGTTTCTCTCCATGACCATGAGTAAGAGCTCTGTAGTGTTGGTGATGACAGCCTGATGTGGTTTCAGAGCAAATGAATTTGTATACCTTGCATTATCATTCACTTCCCGGTGTATGGTGCTCCATGTTGGACAGGGCGTGTGAGCAGCTTTGATACACATGTTTGAAACTTGTTCAAAACCAGAAATTGCTGAAGACACTGACAAGTCTGACAGCATCTGTGGAGTGAAATCAGAGTTAATCTTTCGGGTTCTGTGACTGTTCCTCAAAGCATCCAGTAAGTCCAAAAATTTTGTTTTTGTTTCAGATTTCCTGTATCCAATGATCTTTGCTATATTGAAAATGTATTCTGTAACTTTTCATTTTTGAAGGAACTCAGGGGTCTGGCAACATCTGCAGAGACAGAGAAACAATGTTAATGTTTCAAGTCCAGTGCAAATCTTCTTCAGACGTGTAAAGGATTGAAAACTGAGCATTTTAGTATCTTGGCAGAGGTGGGAAAGAGTGTTTGGAGGCCCAGTGTGAAAGACAAATGGGCTTGAAATTGTGGTGAAAGAGACACACATATATAATGGGTGCATATAAATGTGTAAATATTAGAAATTGGTTTTCTCTGTTGAATGGAACAAAACAAGACACGAACTTAGGTGCCCAGGAGGGAGAGTGTATGGAAAATGGAGAACAGCCACAATGGGTTCAGGCTGTGAATTTATGGAATTGAATATTAACTCCTACAGACTGTAACGTACCAAAGTGTAAAGTGAGGTGTTACTCGAGCTTGGGTTGCACTTCATTGGAACATTGCACCAACCTGCATTTTCTTAGATTCACTACAGTGTGGAAACAGGCCCTTCAGCCCAACAGGTTTATACTGACCCTCCAAAGAGTATGCAAACCAATCCCATTCTCTACCCTAATACTGTACATAGACCCTTGACTATTGCACCTAATATCAACATCCCTGAACACAATCGGCAAATCAGCATGGCTAGTTCACCTAACCGACACAAGTTTGAACTGTGACAGGAAACTAGAATACCCAGAGCAAATCGAACCTAGTTCCTTGATGCTATGAGGCAGCAGTGCAAACCACTGAGACACTGTGCCATCCAGGACCGAAATATTATAAGACCACAATTCTATACGAGCAGAAATGAAGCCATTCGGACCATCAAGTCTGCTCCGCCATTCGATCACGAATGATAGATTTCCAACCCCATTTCCCTCTTCCTTTCAGTTAATTTTGATCCCCTTGTCAAGCAAGAACTTATCTGAGTCTGTTTTAAGTATACTAAATAGAACATAGAACATAGAACAGTACAGCATAGAACAGGCCCTTTGGGCCACGATGTTGTCCCGAGATTGAATCCTAATGTAATATGTAGTCATTTAACCTATGCACCCCTCAACTCACTGCTATCCACCTGCAGGTTCATCAGTCGCATAAATGTCCCTAATGACTCTGCTTCCACCATCAGAGCTGTCAATGCATTCCATGCATTCACAACTCTCTGTGTAAAGAATCTATCTCTGACGTCTCCCTTTTACCTTCCTCCTAATATCTTCAGACTTTGACTTCTCGGACTAGTCAATCCTATCCTGGGGAAAAGTCTCTGGGTATTGACTCTATCTATTCCTCTCATTATTTTGTACACCTCGATCAGATCTCCTCTCTCCTCCTTGTCTCCAGAGAGAAAGGTTAAAGCTTGTTCAACTTTTCTTCATAAAGCAAGCCCTCAGTCCAGGCAGCATCCTGGCAAACTTTCTTTGCACCCTCTCCAAAGCCTCTGTATCTTTCCTATAGTATGGGGTCCACAAGTGGACATGATATTCCAAGTGTGGTCTCACCAGGGACATGTAGAACTGCAGCAAAACCTCACTGCTCTTAAACTCTATCCCTCTGTTAATGAAAGCCAAAACACCATGTGCTTTCTTGACACCCTATCCACTTGGGTGGCAAATTTGAGGGATCTATGCACTTGCGCACACAGATCCCTCTGTTCCTCCACACTGCCAAGAATCCTATATTTAATGTTATATTCAGGATTCGAATTTGACCTTCCAAAATGCATCACTTCTAATTTACCCAGGTTGAACTCCTCTGCCATTTCTCAGCCCAGCTCAGCATCCTGTCTATGTCGCGCTGCAGCCTACAGTCGCCCTCTATACTATCGACGACACCTCCAACCTTTGTGTCATAAGCAAATTTACTAATCCACCCCACAACCACATCATCCAAGTCATTTACAAAAACTACAAAGAGCAGAGGCCCAAGGACATAGCCCTGTGGGATTCCTCTCAACACTGTCCTCCAATCAGAATACTTTCCATCTTCAACCACTGTCTGCCTCTGCCAGCCAGTCAATTCTGAATCCAGATAGCCAAATCTCCCTGTATCCCATACTTCCTGACTTTATGAATGAGCCTTCCATGGGGAACCCTATCAAATGCCTTGCTAAAGTTCACATGCACCACGTCCACTGCTCGACCGTCGTCGACCTATCTTGACACCTCCTCAAAGAAATCAATAAAATTTGTGAGGAATGACCGGTCCCTCACAAAACCATGCTGATAGATTTAATCACACAATGCTTTGCCAAATAGTCATCAATCAAATCCCTCAGTATTTTTTCCAACGTTGCTGACCACAGACGTAAGACTGACAGGTCTCTAATTGCCAGGGTTTTCCCTATTACCCTTCTTGAAATAAGGAACAACATTCGCCTCCTTCCAATTCTCCGGTACGACTCCTGTGGGGAATGAGGAGGCAAATATCCTCACCAGCAGCGTAGCAACCGCCTTTCTAACTTCCTGGAGCAGTCTAGGATAAATCTGGTCCTGGGGACGTATCCATCTTAAAGTTTTCCAAAATTGCTAGCACATCAACTTCATCAATCTTGACCTGGTCAAGACTGATCTGGCCCAGCTCCTCTAAGTTTTCATTTACAACAAGTTCCCTTTGCTTGGTGAAATTCGAAGCAGAAAACTCATTTCGGGCTTCCCCGATTGGCTCAGACTCCACGCATACGTTCTCTACACTATCCCTGATCAGCCCTACCTACTCGCTGATTATTCTCTTATTCCTCATGTATGAGAAAAATGCCTTTAGATTCTATCTAATCCTTCTTGCCAAGCCATTTTCGTGCCCCACCTTGGCTCGCCTTAGTCCATTTATGAGCTCCTTTCTAGCAAGCCTGTAATCCTCTAAAGCTATGCTAGATCCTTGCTTCCCCCAGCTTACGTAAGCTGCCTGCTTCCTTTTGTCGAGACGTTCCTTTGTTCTCGTCATCCAAGGTTCCTTAATCTTACCCCTTCTTACCTGTCTCAGAGGAACACATTTATGTATCACTCGCAACAACTGCTCATTAAACAGTCTCCACATATCTGCTGTGCCCTTTCTGTGGAACAATTGCTCCCAGTCTGTACTTCCCTACTCCTGTCTGACAGCATCATAATTTCCTTTGCCCTAAGTAAATATCTTCCCTCGGAAACTGCTCCTTTCACTCTCCCAGCCTATGCTACATGTGAGGCATTTGTGAACACTTTCACCATAGTGCTCTTCCACCGTGAGTTCTGACATCTGTCCTGGCTCGTTGCCGAGCACCAAATCCAAAATAGCCTCTCCCCTCGTCGGTCTGTCTACATACTGAGCAAGGAAACACTCTTGAACACACCTGACAAAAACGGTTTCATCCACACCATCTGCACCTTAGGAGGTTCCAGTTGATGTTGGAAAAGTTGAAATCACCCATAACAATAATCCTGCTACTATTGCATTTTTCCAGAATCTGCCCGCCTATGAGATCTTTAATCTCTCCACTGCTATTACGTGGTCTATAGAAAACCCACAAATGCGGTGACTGTTCCCTTACTGTTCCTAACTTCCACCCATACTGACTGAGTAGACAAATCTTCCTCAAAAACCTTCATTTCTGTAGCTGTGACGCACTCTCTGATAAGCAATGCTATACTGTCTCCTCATTCTCAACCCACCCTGTTCTTTTTTAGATGAGATTACTTATAGTGTGGACACAGGCCTTCAGCCCAACAGGTCCACACCAACCCTCCATAGAGCAACCCACTCAGAACCATTCCCCTGCATTTACCCCTTCATCTAACACGACATATTCACCCAATCTGCACATTTTTGGATTATGGGAGGAAACAGGAGCACCCAGAGGAAACCCACGGGGAAAATGGCAAACTCCACACAGACAGTTCCCTGAGGAGAGAATTGAACCCGGTTTTCTGGCGCTGTGAGGCAGCAGTACTAACCACTGCGCCGACCGTGCCGCCGCTAAAGATTTTTAAACGTTCTAAACCCTGGAACATCAAGCAACCATCCCTGTCCCTGTGAAACCTACGTCTCCGTTATGGCCACGACATCGTAGCCCCAAGTACTGATCCATGCTCTAATTTCAGACTCTTATTTCGGACATTCCTTGCATTAAAGCAGACGCACTTTAACTGATCCCTTTGTTTCATCGCGTGAGAAACCTTCCTGATAGGTTCAATATACCCTCTCACTGTCCAGTCTGCAACTAACCCCGTCTCAGGCATGTGGTCTTATTCCTAAACCCCTGCTAAACGAGATGAAACCCGCCAGAATCATACAAGCAAACCTCCCAAACAGGCCATTTGTGCCCCTCCAGTTCAGGTGCAACCCGTCCTTCATGTACAGGTCCCACCTTACCCAGAATGTATCCCGATGGTCTAGGTATCTGAAGCACTCCCTCCTGCACCAACCTCGCAGTCACGTGTAAAGCTGCATTCGCTGACTCATCCTCATCTCACTACCTCGTGGCACCGGTAGCAAACCTGAGATCACTACTTTACTCGTCCTGCTCTTCAGCTTCCAAACTAACTCTCTGAGGTCACTTTTCAGATCCTCAGTCCCTTTCCTGGCTATATCGTTGGTGCCAAATGATCTGGTTTCCACAGCCTTCTGTGGTAAGGACTTCCACAATTTCACCAGACTCTGGCTAAAGACGTTTCATCTTATCTTCATTCTAATGGATTTTCCCTTTGCTCTAAGCCTGCGCCCTCCTGCCAGTGCAAACGTCCTCCCAGTTTTGTCTGCATCCAGGTCGTTCCGTATTCTGTAAGTTTCAACTGGATCCCCCCTCATCCTTCTAATCTCCATCGAGTATAAACACAGAGTTCTCCAACGTTCCTCGTGTGTTAAGTTTTTCATTTCTGGTGAACCTTCTCTTGACACACACCAAGGCTAATACATCCTTCCTGAGGTATGAGGCACAAAATACTGGAAATGTGGTCTGACCAGAGCCTTAGAGAGCCTCAGAATCCCCACCAGTATATCCTACTCCTCTCGAGATGAATGACAACTTTGTGTCTGCCTTCTTAACTGACTCAACCTGCAAGTTTATCTGAGGCGAATCCTGGGCTTGGAATCTAAGTCCCTTTGTTACTCAGATTTCTGATTTTTTTCCAATTTAGTAAATAGTCCATGCCTGTATTCTTCATACCAAAGTGCATGACCTCACACTCTCCCACATTGTGTTCCATCTGCTACTCCTTTTCCCACTCTCCTAAGCTGTCGAAATCTTTCTGCAGGCTCCCTGCCTCCTCAATACTACATGCCCCCTCCACCTATCTTTGCATTATCTGCAAATGTAGCCAGAATGCATTCTGCCCCGCCACTCAGATCTTTAACTTACAAAGTGAAATGTTGTGGTCCCAACATTGGCTCTTGTGGAACACTGGTAGTCACCGGCTACCGTCCTGAGAGGGACAATTTTATTCTCACTCTGCATCCTGCCAGAGAACCAACCTTTTATCAATCGTAGTATCTGGCCTCTGACTCCATGGGTCCTTATCTTACTCTGCAGCTTCCTGTGCAGTACCAATTCAGAGGCCTTCTGGAAGTTCAGATAGGTAACATTCTGGTCCAACCCATCATTAACTCCTCAAAGCATTCTCATAATCATGAGAGGAAGGTAGGTTATTGAAATGGGGAGCAATCAGAAGGACAGGGTCATTTATACAGACAGAGTGGAGATGTTCCTCAAAACAGTTTCTCTTTGGCTCACTAGTGTAAAGGAGACTGCATTGTGCGCAGCAATGACAGGAAAATGGATTGAAAGTGTACACGTGAAATGCTGCTTTACCTGGAAGGTGTGTTTAGGGCCTTGGACAGTGGGGAGGGAAGAGGTGAATGGGCAAATGTTGCAGCTTCTGCATTTACATGGTGAAGGTGCCATGGGGGTGTGGGGAAGTGTTCGGGATGATGGAGGGTGCCACAGAAGGAATGGTCCCTGTGGAATACTGACAGTGGACGGGAGGGGAAGACGTTTTTGATGGTGCTGTCCTGCTGGAGGTGGTGGAAGCCGTGGAGGATGATTCAGTGAATGTAGATCCTAGTGCAGTAGGAAGTGAGGACAAGCGAGATTCATGATTGTTCTGGGGAGGAGGGGACGGAGTGAGGGCAGAAATGAGGGAGACGGGACAGACACAGCTGAAAGCTCAGTCCATCAGAGTGAAGGGTTTTCTCGTTTGAATGAAAAGGATGACATGTATGAAGCTTCCCAAAGGAATGCGGCATCATCTCACAGAAATGACAGAGCCAGGGAAACTGGGAGAATGGAGACACCCTCAGCTGATCATATGTTCAGCCACATACGTAGGTTCCCCCCCAATGATTGAAAAGAGCCAGGTATTTCAAATGCAGATTTTTGTCATATATCTGGTCAAATATGGAGTGTGAAAACAGACATAGGTGAAGGTCAGCAGATGTGTGTGTGTGTGTGTGGGGGGGGGGGGAATCATTTAAGCCGATACTGCTTAATAACGCTCAGTAATGATTGACTCTGGTCAAAAAGAAGATGATATGAAGCTGTGAAGATGAACCACCCATGATGCACAAAGACTGTGAAGTTTGCTAATCAATCACAAACTGATGAATTCAGAGTGGGGCTCTCTGGCGTGGCCACATTTGGGAAGTTTACTTCTGGAACCAGAAGCAGATTGTATAAAACAAAATACAAAGAAAAGTATTCCAAAACTGGCAAGATATATGAAAAGAAACAAACCACAAGAGTTTTCCCATATCAAATTAAAATAAGTACATGATCTATCTGTGACACTTGGAAGAAAGGCAGGAGAGAATATGTGGGACATTGGGAGGATGTGACTGGGGAAGTGATTTCAGGGAACAGGCAGAGAATTTAAAACAGTATTTTACATCGTTCCTCACAGGGTAGGCACAAATAGGTTCAACATTATAAACAAAATTGTCGTCAGATGAAAGGTTTGCATAGTCTCTAAAAAAAACAAACAAGGCCTTTCTCAAACAGAAAAGTCCAAGGGTAAACAACTCATCAGCAATTCATAGCTTGCTTTAAAAGAAGTGGTTACACAGTGACTGGTGGCACTGTGTGAAATATTCCATAACTCTCGGGATTACAGGCGTGTTCCAGTGAAACTGGCAAAACTCCAATGTAGCGCCTGTCTTCAAGAAGAGAGTGAGTCTTCAAATGTTTAGGTGTTCCCTTTGTCTGAATTATGGAGCATATTTGAGAGGCTTAATGGCCTCATGAGGCACTTTCATCCTGAGTGATTTTGAAAAAAGTAAAACTCTGCTCCTTCCTCTGATGCGTTACATACTGGAGGATGAAACTTTTGCTAAAGTTAAATTATTTTGAAAATTATCTGGAACATTGTACAGATGACATCATCCAGAGAATTCTAGATACAGCACTCATAAGAACATTTTATAACCATGTGGGGGTATTGCGTAGGTGAGAGAGAGGGAGAGAGAAGGTGCTGCATTGCAGTGTTGAGAGTGTTGGAGGCTTATTCTGGGTAAGGCGCTAACAGATATAGAGTGAGTGTGAGAGAGTAGAGAGAATACGGTGACCCTTATCCTGACAGAGCGGGGAAGGTTATTGATGCTTTTACTGTATTGCTGGACTTTTCTTTGGACCGCAGATACTGCACTCAGCTGAGTGGTGTGCTCAGATCATGTTTGATGAGTCTGGTGGTGCGCTCCCTCTGGGAAGAGAATGGTCCCGCTCTATACTAGACAATTCACCAGGAATTCCGTGCCCCTGTCGACAAGCTGTGGTGTAATTTCCCAATCTGCCATGCTCGGGGTAAACTGTGCAGGGCAGCTCAAAACTGAGAAAGCTCAACCGTGTGCCCATTGGCCTTTTAACGATGGCAGCAGTGGCCCGGATCACTGAATATCCAGGGGTACTCGAGCGATGGTGTGTAACTCCAACCATGATGTCTGGGAAAATCGGGCTGGTATTGAATGAGAGGGACACCATGGGGTGGGGTGGGTAGGTAATGAGGTGAGTTCGATAAGATAACACCAGGAAACTAGCTCTGCCTCGTGCAGACATTCCTTCTGTCACACTCAATGAAAATGGCACTGAGATAAATTATTGTTCGATTCAGCCCAATGAGTCGAAGACTCTGCTGATCCCACTCCCAGTTACAACACTGCAGAGCAAATGTTTATCCAAAACTCTCCATCATCTTAACTTACACCAATATCCTGCTCACCCATCATTCCTGGAAACATTGACCTATATTGCAAGATACTATCGAAATATTCTCATTCCACAATTTTTAAACCTACCACCAGATCCTTCTGTGAAATTCTCTCTCAATCTCCCCCTCTCTTTTAACCAAGCTCCTCCGATTTGTTGGTATTTAAACTGATGCCCCTGCCATCTCTGTCTGGCAGTGAGTTTCACATCCACAGCACCCCTGTGTCATGCCACAATGTAGATATGGAGCTGTAAATGGAGGAAGCTGCACATCCTCTCATTTGCAGCATGAGCTGCAAGTTCCCCCGCGCTGGGCAGTGATCTAACACAGTGTTACGCAGCAATGCAGTGATTGGTGTACATAGCTGTGTATGCTTGGAAGATAACTGCTCCACATTATTAGATAAATTCACTGCTATTCACTGCACAGCTCCCCATGCTGCACAGATATCCAGTCCATGTGTATAGAAGAATGCCTTTGTGTGTTCTGCACAGCGATCTGTGCTGAAAAGATTATCTAGTCCAAGTTTATAGATCAGTGCCTGTTGGACAGATAAGTCGTGGGCTGGTGAGTTCTAAACAGTGTTAGATCCTGGACGGATAGGCAGTGCTTCATGCTGAGTGGGTCACATCAGGGCTAATACTTATTCGGGCTGGATCTGAGAGGTGGATTCAGTATCCGATATAATTCCTTACATGATTACTACTCCTCCAGCTCGGCCCATTCCACTGGTAAATGTGAGGGGATGTGTTTCAGATAGAATTGACTTGGTAAAAATATTCGACATTAAGCAAAACAATATTTATTCGAATACTGTCGAAAAAAGACAACAAAAGGAAGAGGAACTTGCAATAACTTAATTCTGCTGGAAAACTTAACAGAATAATAGTTTCCTTAACAGCTATACAGTAACTGCTCCAATATGGTATCGTCCAATGAGCATACGTTTTTCAAAAAACAAATGCAGGAAACAGATTGTCTCACATGCAGTTCTCCAATCCAGGAGTAAAGACCATCAATAGACAGTTCTGAGAGCAATCACAGAGAGAGTGTGTAGCACCCGGGAGAGATTTACTGCCTTCCAAATCTGCTGAGACCCCCGCAATAACTACCGAAAGGTGAAACTAAGAATCCTGGTTCTGTGAGAGTTCGACCATCACTTCACAGGACCAGGCAGCGGCTGCAAGAACACAACGAATGGACTGTATCTACGTCGTCTATGGCCCTGTAGGTGTTTCTCAAAAATGCCTAAACCCACCTCAGCGTTAAATGCTGGACAGACAAAAGTCAAAGTCAAACATAAATAAATAAAATGAAAAGATGCAGCAGGCATGGTGATCAGACACAAACGGCCTCGGGAGCCCAGCAATTCCTACACAGTTAAAACACAGCAGAATCATTGAGCTTGTGAAGAGAAAGATTTATCTCGCTCCCCCACCTCTATGTTTACAACTGGAGATATGCGATTAGACCAATAATCATCGATATCAAAATCCCACCCACACCAATTATTGTGATATATCAGAGTTGCCGTGAAATGGGGTAACTGGAGCTGTTTATTCTGTGACTGTGATTAATAGCAGCTGAAAACGTGTTGTTGGAAAAGCGCAACAGGTCAGGCAGCATCCAAGGAATCCAACATCCTCTGTGATTAATATCAGTCTTCCTGGACCTAACTGGGTCAATGGAGGCTTTCCCTCTTCCATAATTAGGGACTTCTTTCAACTTATAATGCCATAGTATTCGGCGCAGAGTCAACCTCAACAAGAGTGGAATCAGCACCTATAGAGAAAGAGAGAAACCAGAATCTGAGAACATTAGAGTGTTTCAACAATGGATTTGAATTTGAGAATATTAGGCTGGAATGTTCCAACAATGTATCAGAATCGGTGAACATTAGACTGGAATTTTCTAACAATGGATCAGAATCTGGGAACATTAGACTGGAATGTTACAACAGTGGACAGGAGTTGATCCTGGGGTCTTTATTGGCTTTCTCAGGATTGGCCATGGTTAGAGTTGCGGATACTAGCCGTACTAATCATTATTCAAGCAGGGTACTATCCCATCCTCGCTATTATTGGTGTTCCTGGTAAGTCTATCTCTGTCGATTGTATAAATGATTCTGAATGTTATTGCTATTCTGGTTGATTATATTTAACAAATACATAAAATTTCAGTCACAAACGCCACTTCCTTCTCATGCATTACGAAACTACTTACTCACAAACATCTGAGAAGGAACAAGACTGTTCGGAAACTTGAGTCCCTTTTTACCCGTGAACTATTTTCTGTCTCCATATTCTCTCTGTGCTCAAACCTGCTGACACCACCTTCATAATACCCCCAATCTCCAGCTCTGCCTGAGTTCTGTTGCTGAATTTGCCATTACCTACCCCTTCGTTAACGAAAGATTTTATGGCTCCAGTTCACTTCTGACCTCTCTTCCAGTTACAAATATTTTGACCACAAACTTATTCTTGTCTCTACAGTTACTTCACGACAGGGAATCTTAAACAGAGTAATAATGTCACTGATTGTGTAATTCAGAGGCACGGGTTATGATTCTAAGACCATTGTCTGAAATCCTACCACAGTCGATGACTAAATTTAAATTCCAATGACAAAAATTGGAATGAAACCTAATTTCACTCATGGCAACGATAAACCATCAGGATTTCTTTTCTTAGTTTATTAATAACCTTTGGGAAAGAAACCTAACATGTTTGCCCTGTCTGAACTAAGTGTTACCTCAGATCCACAACAATATGGTTGCCGCTGTATTGCCTTGACAAACGGCTGCGTGGTCAAGGGCAGTTAGGATGGACAACAAATGCTGCCCTTGGCAGTGATGCTGGCATCCCGTGAAACAACAACATTAAAGGTGACATAACCAAGGAAATGCGGATGCTGGCGATCTGAAATAAAATTCGCCACCGTCTGAAATAATGTTGGAGAATCTCAGCAGGTATGGCAGTCTGTCTGAAGAAACACAAATAGCGTTTCGAGTTCAGTGAACCTATCAAAACTGAATGCTACTGAGAAATAATATTATGATATCAGGGATAGTTGGAAGGGTGAGCGGGAGGTATGTGTTGAGTGGATGATGTCCAGCAAGAGAGAGAGAGAGAGAGAGAGAGAGAGAGAGAGAGAGAGAGAAAGGAAAAGCAAGCAAAATGATTGTTGATGATGGACTGGAAGGAAAACAGAATGGGAAGTTATTCTAACAATTCCCCTTTTCACGTATTCCTGAATATCATATTTATTACGGGATGTCCCTGCTTACCGTGAGTAATGTTCCTCTATCTCTCGTCTCTGAGTGTGGTGATCAACTCCGTCAGCAATACTTATAGTCGCTGAGATAGAGAGAAACGTAATGTTCCATTGTCAACTGCTTCTCTGGAGAGAGGGATTGTTACTGTGCGACTGTGTGGAGATGTAACAGCTTTCTCAGCCATGAAAAGAAACTGAGGAGACCGAGGCATTTTCAACACTGAATGGATGCACTGTGTGTGTGGGGAATTGACTTGCTGCTGTCATCTAGAAAGTCAGTGGAGGTTCTGTGGATGGTGTTGTCAGGATTGTGATGTTAGCTACTGGGTTCATTCAGGGAACCCCGAGGGTCTGGGGACCCCACTCTGGATACTGCATTTACAGTGTGGCTGGATCCATGATAAACAAATGGAGCTGAGACTACAAAGAAGGGAAGCTGTGTAAACTGGGAGGAGCAGGGCACTGTACTATACTTTCTGGGATTTCCAGGAACATTTGTCTAAGCTGCACCTATTCAGCTGTAAAGTGTAATACCAGCTTGTCTCAAAATTGAGGTTGTCACTGAGCTGTATCCCCTCCTTCATTATAACCTGTAGTCTCATACCAGGGACAGGACTGTGCTGGCACTCACGATGAATTAAACTGGATTGATACTGGAACTTTGCAGGCAGCAGTGGATAATATATCCACCATCTCTGAAGTGCAGTCCTCCAATATATTCACGAGCTGACTGAAGCCATCTACCTGCTGAGAGGAATGCTTTGGTTCCATTTCCACAGATGAAGGTACAGAAACTAATTTCCAGAAATATTGGGGAAAGGAGTGACTGGTAAAATTGGGAAACTGCAGGAAATCAGAATTAATGAAGAGTATGTTATTGAAAATCTAAATGAATTGAAGTTTCATAAGTTGCTGCATCTGATTAGCTACATCCCAGGGTGATTGAGATCAGAACAGAGCTAGTGAAAGAATTACTGATTATTCTTCAAAGCTAGTTAGATTCTGGAAAGGATGCTGCAGACTGGAAAACAACTATTGTAAACTTCATTGTTTAAAACAGGATGGAGAGGGAAAACAGAAAACTAAATGGCTTGATGTCAGCTGAGGGAAAAAAAAATATTGGAACCTTTTATAAGGAATGTGACAACTAGAAACTTGGAGAATAATCATATAATTTAGTATATTCGGCCTAAATTCAGGAAAGGGAAATGACCTTTGATAAACCTGTTTATGGAGATTGTTCGGTGTGACATCGACAGTTGAGAACCAATGGGAGTGGAGTATTTGTAATTTTAGAAGACGTTTGACATGTCTGAATGCAGGTGAGTGGGGAATGTTAGATTCCATGGGTAGGTAGGGGTGGAATATATACCACATGGATTAAAAATTGGGTAATGGAGATACGAGAAGAATACTGTTTTTCGCTGGACTGAAGGATTGATGGGTGGCAGCAGGATCAGTGTTTGGGCAATAGCTGTTCACAAGGTGTAAAAATGATTCAGGTGTGAACAACAAATATCATCATGTACAATTATATTTATTAAATGGTAGAGAGGTTGGCGAGTGCTTTTGTTAAAAAAGGACCTGGATGTCCTTGGTCATAAGTCACTCACAGAATTCATACAGGGACAGGAAGTAAATGATATGTGGCTCTTCAGGCAAACTTTGAAGTATCAAAGTTAGAATATCTTTCACAATGATCTTGCTTTGTTGAGAAAGTATTTGGTGCTTTGTGTAAAGGTTTGGTCTGCTTTATAAACAATGATCCCTTTGTCACTGAGAGAGTGTACTGGAGTTTGACCAGACTAAACACTGGCATGATGTTACCATGAGGAGAGAGTGCAGTAACTATGTGTTTAATCTTTAGCGCTGTGAGAGAATAAGAAGTTGAAGCTTGATGGGTATGGACAGAGACTCATTATGTCCCAAATAGCTGAATGGGGTGACAATGTCATACTTTTCATTGGATGTTTGATTCACGACAGTTTATGTGCATCTGCAGAGCTCCCATGTCGATTGACAGCGAGGTGCAGGCTCTGAATGAACTCTGAACACTTTAATGCACAGTTACTGTGTGACACTGCATTGAATGTCACTTTGTACACAATCCTGTCAGCAGCCAAAATACCTTCATTCTGATACAGTTAGTTATTTATCACCGGTTTCCCACCTCCACGGAGACCATGGGTCTGCCTTCTTGGAGATGGAAGATAACTTGGAGAATGGCGAAAAATGTTGGCTTCATTCTGACTGCCAGAAAACCATGCTAAAGTAACACATATGTACCATGAGTAATTAAGCCATTTGGATCAATTTGGAGCAGTCTGTCTGTGCAGCCCCTGCTCCATTTGTTTGTGATGTTGGAGCATCTCTGACACTTTCCTGTTCCTGTGTTAGTGGTTTGACAAGCTGAATAACCTCTCCCTGTTCCTTTGTAAGTGACTCCGGGTATGAAATAGCTCTTTCTGATCCCATGTACGTCACATGTGGGAGAGAACAGACTCCCTGTCTTCCTGTGCAACAGGCAGGAGGGACTGAATGGTCCATCCTTCTTCTTTGCGCAGTAGATTTGATGGGATGAATGGCTTCCCCATATTCTTGTGAAACCAAATTGAGTTGCTGAATAAAATCCTCGTTTCACTGTGTAAACGTACTGTGCTGTTACATAAATGTTACCCAGACTTTAACAGTACGATCTTGAATGTTGTCCACGTCTTGCTGTACATGGTCACAGACTGTTGCAAGAGTTGAAGAGGGACAACTTGTCCTGGAAATTTTGTAAATTTCAGTGAATGCCCCCTTCTCTGCTGGTACGGTGGCTTAGCAGTTAACACTGCTGCCTCACAGCACCAGTGTCCCAGGTTCGATTCCGGCTGTGGGTAACTGTCTGTGTGGAGTTTCCGTGTTCTCCACTTGTCTGCATAAGTCTCCTCCGGGTGCTCCGGTTTCCTCCCATAGTCCGAAGATGTTCAGGCCAGGTGAATTGGCCACGCTAAATTGTCCATTATGTTAGGTGCATTCGTCAGACGGAAATGTGTCTGGGTGGGTTACTCTTCAGAGGGTCGTTGTGGACTGTTGGGCCGCAGTGCCTGTATCCACACTGTCGGGAATCCAATCTGCTCAGTTTGGACTCAGTGGGCTGAATAGCCTCCTTCCACACTGTAGGGATTATGTGATGACAAACTGGAGATGCCTGGGCTGAGGAAGCCACGCTGAGGATCTCCTGCAGATGTGTCCCACAGCTGAGATGATTGATGCTCACCAATGATAATCATCTTCCCTTGTGCAATGAATGACTCTAAAAAGTGGAGAGGTCATAATTAATTCTAATTAAGTGCGACTTACCAGGAGGAGATTTGCCAGGATGTTGCCTGAACTGGAGGGCAGGTCTTATGAGGAAACCATGAGGAGCGAGGGCTTTTCTCACTGGAGGTGTACAAGATGATGAGAGTCATAGAGAGAGTGAATAGCCAGAAGCATTTTCCCAGGGCAGAAATATCTATGACTAGGTGGCATAATTTTAAGGCAATTGGAGGAAGGTGTAGGGGAGATATCAGCGGTAGGTTCTTTACACAGAGAGTGGTGGGTGAGTCGAATGCACTGCCAGCAGTAATAGTAGAGTCAAATACGTGAGGGAAACTTAAGAGACTCATGGATAGGCACATGGAACAAAGTGAACGGAAGCATGTAGATTAGTCTGATCTTAGAGTAGGATAAATGGCACAACGTCGAGTGATGAAGGTCCGAACAGTATGCATTCATGTAGAACTCTGAGCTCAAAAATTGCATGAATTCATGTAAAACACCGTTATCTCACTTTTTAGATTAGAATCAATGTAAACATCATGGCATAGAGAGAAAACACAGGGAGGCAAGACTTTCACCATATTGTCGAGGCATCACCATTGTTAACAGTTAACCTGAGAATGCAACTTTAAAAAAAAGGTTTTGTGATTTACATATGAAAGAAGAGACACTATCATGGTATTCTAACAGATGAAAGGCTTAACAATCAAATTTTCAATGTATAATTTCAGTTCCATCACACTGCAAATTTGTGCTATAAATTCTGTGTTAGGATTGAGCCCTCCACTATCACCTGATGAAGGGGCGATGCTGAGGAAGCTAGTGTGCTTCCAAAGAAATATGTTGGACTATTACCTGGTGTTTGATTTTTAACTGTGTACACTCCATTCCAACACCGGCATCTTCAAATCAGTACTGTTCTTTGTTCTGTGTTCTATGGAAGTGCTCAAGAAGACTTGGACATTGAGGAAGATTTGAGACTTGGAGAAGGTCAGATTGCTCTTAGTGAAGGGCAAGACAGGCTTAGGATGTGAATGACCTGCCTCTGTTTCTGATGTTCTCCCATTCTGTTATTGGAAAGTTAGTTGGTGTTATTTTCCTGGAAGGTCTTTTATGGAATGTTGCAATCAGTGAGACCAGCGGATTTTGTGAGCCATCGCTGGGTGAGATTTGGGGGCTATATTCACAGTGAATCTGGGTCTACAACATGATCAACAAATGAAGCACAATTTACAGAGAGGGGAAGCCATTGCTAGCAGGTTTGAGGGGTTGAATGGAATGCAGAAACATGGGATTAAGGAGCAGAAGTGGGTCATTAGAGAATTTGAGCCTTCTCCACCAGACTTTAAGATTGTGGCTGATCAGGTTGTGGTCTCAGCCTCATTTCCCTGCCTGTGTCCCATTATCCATGAAACACTTCTCTGTCAAAACTTTAGCTAACTCAGCTGTGAATACTTGTAATCAGAGAGGCACCACAAAGTTTTGGGGAAGAGAATTCCCATTCGAATTGCCCTTTATGAATTTTCCCTCATCCTGTTGTGAGAATAAGCGAGTCATACTGCGTGGAAACAGATCCTTTTGTCCAAATTGTCCAGGCCAATCAGGCATCTTAATCAGATCTCGTCCAACTTGTCAGCATTTGACCCACATCGCTCTTAACCATTTCTATTTATGTACCTATCCAGATACATTTTAAACGTGTAATTGTACCCACTTTCACCACTTCCTCTGACAGTACACCCACCAGCCTCTGTGTGAAAATGTTTCCCCTCAGGTCCCTTCTAAGTCTTTGCCCTGTCACCTTCACACTATGCCGTCTAGTTCTGGATGCACCTACACTGGGAAAAAGATCTTGCCGATTCAGACTATCCATGCCCCTCAGGACTTGTTATACCTCTGTCATGTCACCATTCAGTCCCTGATAGGCCAGGGGAAAAAGCCGCAACCTGTTCATCATCTCTCTGTAGCTCAAACCCTCAGGTTCCAGAAAATCCTTGTAAATCTTTTCTACACCCTTTCAAGCTTAACAAAATCCATCCTTTAGCAGACTTAACTGACTTGTACGCAGTATTCTTAAAGTGGCCTCGCATACGTCCTGTACAAGCGCAACACCCTACCCCTACTCCTATACTCAATGCTCTGACGATTAAGGCAAGCATGCCAACTACGTTCTTCACCACTCTACCGACCTAAACTCCACTTACAAGGAACTATGAATCTTCACCCGTAGGTGTCTTTGTTCAGCAACATTCCCCAGGGCACTACCCTGCTTTAACTTACCAAAATGCAAAACCTCACAAATATCTAAATTAAACTCCATCTGCCAGTTCTTGGCTCATTGATGGTCAAGGATCCCGTTATATTCTGAGATCATCTTCTTTACTGTCCACTGCACCACTTTGGTGATGTTATCTGTAAACCTACTGACCATGCCTCCGATAATCACTTCAAAGTTATTTATATCCGTGATAAAAAGCAGTGAGCTCAGCACTGATGCTTTCAGCACGCCGCTGGCTACAGGTCTTCAGTCTGGAAAACAATCCATTACCTTCAATCCAATTTTGTATCCAATTGATTAGTTTTTCCTAGATTACATATAACCTAATTTTAGTAATCTGTCTACGATGGGGAACCTTATTTAATGCCTTGCTGAAGTCTGTGTAAACAATTTATACCACAGTGTCTTCTTCAATCCTCTTTGTCACCTCTTCATAATACTCAATCACATTAATTAGACATGATTTCCATCACACAAATCCATATTGACTATCCCTAATCAGTCCTTGTCTTTCGAAATAGATGTAAATCCTATCCCTCAGACTCTCCTCCAACGAACTCCTCGACACTAACGTTGGCTGATACTGACCACAAAAAATAATTATTACTATGTTGGTGATATGGCCAATGATATATTTCTCAAAGTGTGTCAGGGACAGTGCTAAGAACAAATCAGGCAGATTTCTTTAATCTGCTAAAACAACACGTTTATGACCAAAACAAAGTTGCTCAAACTATGATGGAAAGAGGAATGACGAGAGGATATTGCAAATATGTACATTGATATTTTTCTTTGAAAAAATACTGAGAAATACACGCAGACACACACACACACACACACACACACACACACACACACGCACACACACACACACACACACACACACACACACCCGCACGAACACAAACACGTATTGTTGATAACAAAATGAAAAGCAAAGTATCTGCAAAGTTAACTTGAAAGAATATTGTCCAAATATGATTCAAACTCATGACCAAAGGAAAAATGACAGTTTGACTCAAATGCTGTTCTATTTGCAGAGTAATCAAGTCCTACAGCATGGAGAGAGGCAGAGAGGCCCTTTGGTGCAAACTCGTCCATGCTGACCCAAATATCCAACCACACATGCCTCATTTCCCAGCACTTGGCCCATAGCATTCTCGTCCTGTCCAGTCCATGTACTTGCCCAAATGCCGTTTAAATATCGTTAATATAAATACTTCAACCACTTCCGTTGGCAGCTCATTCCCTTTGTGTACCACTCTCTGTGTAAAACAGTTTCCATCAGTTTCCCTTTTATTCATTCCCCTCTCACCTTAAACTGATGCCCTCTCCTCCTCGATTCCCCAACTCTAGGAAAAAAAGGCTGGATCCATTCACCCTAACCATGTAAACTTTTATAAGATCGCTCTCAGTCTCCTATTCTCGAAAGAAAAAAGTCCTCACTTGTCCAACCTCTCCCTATAATTCATACTGTTGAGTCCTGGCAACATTTTTATAAATTCCGTCTGCACACATTCCAAATTAAAAACATCCTTCCGATCTCAATGTGACTAAAACTGAACACAACACGACAAGTGCAGCCTCACCAACATCCAGTATAACTGCAACATAACTTCCAAACTGCTCACCTCCATGCCCTGACCGATGCATGCTCGGGTGGCAAAAGCCTACTTCACTACTATGTCTAACTATGACCCCACTTTCAGAGAACGGTGGACCTAAACTCCATGGTCCCTCTGCTCTGCTACACTCCTTAAGGTCCTACCAATGACCATGAAACTCCTACCTTGATCTAGCTTTGCCAAAATATTCCTCGGCCCACTTCTCCAGTTTGAACAGGGTCCTGGTACAACTTCTGATATATGTCCTCACTGTCCACGATACCACCTATTTTAGTGTCATCTTCAAGTTTCCTAATCATGCCTTGTACATTCGCAAGAATATCATTGATACAGATAACAAACAGCAATGGGCCCAGCAGCAACCCGTGAGGCACTTCATGTGTCACAGGCTTCCAGTCCGAGAGCATCCTTCCACTGTTACGCTCTGCTTACTACCATGAAGCCAATTGTGTGTCCAATTTGCCAGCTCCCTCTGGATTCCATGCGATTCTAACCTTCCAGACCATCCTATCAATGGTAACCTTGTCAAAGGCCTTACTGAAAACCATACAGACTATGTCGATCGCCCTGCCCTCATCAACATTCCTGGTCACTTCATCAATGAACTCAAAACAATTTGAGCGGCAAGATCTCCCACTCACAAAGCCATGCAATATTTCCAGTCTAAAAACATCTATTAATAATAATTATTAATAATAAAAAACTAAATAATAAATAATAATAAGATGACATTTTCAGTGGAAAATAAATTATCCATGGTCTGTGATACTGGAACGTGCATCATGGGTGAAGGGCAGAATAAATTTTGTCCCTGTGTCATTGAACTGTGTTGAAAAAAGCAAGGGTGGCATGGTGGTTCAGTGGCTAGTACTGCTACATCATAGTGCCTTGGATCCGGGTTTGGTTCCAGCTTCGGGTGACTATCTGTGTGGAGTTTACACATTCTCACTGTGTTTGTGCCTGTTTCCTCTACGTGCTCCACATTCCTTCTACAATCCAAAGGTATGTAGGTCAGGTGAATTTGCCATGCTAAGTTACCCATAGTGTTATGTGCATTCGTCAGGGGTAAATATAGAAGAGGAGAATGGGACTGGGTGGGTTAGTTTGGAGGATTGGTGTGGTCTTGTTGGGCCAAATGGCCTGTTTCCAAACTGTAGGGAATCAGTCAAAAAGACTATTTCTAATCAACCCTTATTTATCCAAATGCATGTATATCTCATTCCTCAGAGTCTTCTCAAGTAACCTACGTACCACAGATTTAGACTTCCTGGTCTATTGATCCCAGATTTTATTTTGCTTCCCTTCTTGAATAATGGCACCACATTTGCTACTCTCCAATATTCTGGAACCTAAACTGTAGCTAACGCTGATGCAAAAATATCAACCAAGGTCCCCGTAGTTTCCTCTGTAGCCTCTTGCAGTGTTCTTGGTGCATCCGTTTAGGACCAGGAGATTGATCCACCTTCATACATTCTAATGTATCCAACACGTCTTCTCCTGTGATATTGACTCACCCCAAGATAACCCTACGACTTTTGTCAAGCTCCCAAGTCTTCATGTATTACTCCAAGGTAAAGGCAGAGGAGAAATATCCATTGAGAATCTCACAAATCTCCTACGGTTCTAGACATGCATGTCCACTTTGGATCTTGAGGGGTCATATTCTCATTTAGTTGTTCTTTTTTCTTTAATATACTTAAAGAACTTCTTTGGATTCACCCTAATCTTCTCAGCCAAAGCTACCTTGTGCCCCCTTTTCGCCCTCCTGATTTCCTTCTTCAGTAAACTACTGTATCCCGTGTACACCTCCTGGTAATCCCTCGATCCCAGCTGCCTGGACCTGAGCAACGCCTCTTTTTTGCTGGTCAAAGCCTCATTATCTCCTGACATCCGAGGTTCCCTCTTCCTACCAACCTTGCCTGTTACCCTCACAGGAACATACAGACCTTGAACTGTAGACATTTTACTTTTAAAGTCCTCCCACTTGCAAACAAACTCCTCCAATCAACCCCGACAAGCTCCTGTCTAATTCCAAGAAAATTCGCCTTGCCCCAAGTTTGAACTTGAACATGTGGACCAGTTTTGTCCTTCTCCATAACTGCTTAAAAATTAATAGAAATATGGTCACGGGTCCCAGAGTGCTGCCCCACTGTCAACGCAGTCACCTGTCCTGCCCTAGATCTTAGAGTAGGTCACGTTTTGTCCCTTCCCGAATTGCACCCTCTACTTACTGCTTGAGGAAACTATTCTGAACACACTTAATAAATATACCCCATCTCAGTCCTTAATTCTCTGTCATTCCCAGTCTATGTTAGGAAAATTAAAATCTCCTACTAATAAAATCCTATTGGCCCTGCAAGTCTCCCCAGTCTGTCTACATATTTTTGTTCCCCTAATTACTCGTTTACTATTTGGGGGCCTATAGTACAATTCAAATCCTATCACCATTCCCTTCATATTTATTAGATCCCCAGACAAATCCTCACAGGATGATCCATCAGTTATTTTATCTCTGTTTACTGCTGTGTTACTCGCCTTAATCAAAAATGGAACTCCCCATCCCCACTTTCCACTATCTCTGTCCCGCATACACCTGTACCCTGGTACTTTAAGCTGCCAGTGCTGTCCCTCCCTTAGCCATGTTTCAGTAATGGCTATAATATCCCAGTCCCACGCACCGATCCATGCCCAGAGTTCATCGGCCTTACCTGTCAGCCATCTTGCATTGAAACAGTTGCAATTTAATCCAACAGACATTCCTTGCTCCCCGTCGTTGTCTAGCCTGACCTGTCTCTTCATTTTACTGTTTCTGATTACTGTATCTCGTTCCAGCCTCGCACTTGCCTCCCTGCTGTTGAGGATCCCACCCCTCCCCAACCCCAGTCAATCTAGTTGAAACCCTCCCTTGCAGCAGTTGCAAACCTGCCTGCCAGGATATTGGTCCCCTTCCATTTCAGGTACAACCCGTCCTTCCTGAACACGTAACCTTGCCCCACAAAAGATCCCAGTAATCCAAAATTCTCTGCCCCCTGCACCAATTCTTTAGCCACCCCTTCATCTGCCATATCATCCTATTCTTACCCTCACTAGCACGGAGAACTGGAAGTTAACTGAATATTAGCTCTGTCTTTTATCCTTTTCCGTAGCTCTCCACAATCACTCTGCAGGATGTCATCACTATTTCTACCTGTGTCATTACGTCCTTTGTACCAATGTGCACAATGACTTCTGGCTGCTTCTCCCCACTCCCCCCCCCAACCCCCAGTGAGAACGTTCTGCAGTCACTCTGAGACATCCTGGACCCTGGGCATGTGGAAGGCTACACACCATTCCGGATTCCCATTTGCAGCCACAGAATCTCCTGTCTGTTCCCCTCACTATCGAGTCGGATAATTACTTCTGTTGTTATTCTGCTTGCACAGCCTTCGGACAATGGGATTTCTTCATGAAACAGTTGAATTTGGCTGAATTGCTTTGCTTCAGGCAATGGGGAGATTCTAATGAATCCTCATCAGGAATCCTCCATTAGTGGGAAAGACGACTGGGCTTTTTTTCACTCCAACACATTGCTGTGATGAGCGATAGGGAAACAGAAAAGGAGCAATAGAATGTTTCTCCACAGATTGGCTACATTTTCCATCTGTAAGTTGAATCAGTAACTTTATCAATCCCACACTGGACTCTGTGAGCTCTTCTTGAACATTGTCCAACTATATGACTCCATTACATTCTCGACTCCAGGTCAGTGCATTATTGCAGTATCAATTGATTAACAATAAATGGTTCTACTTGTTTTGAAGATGTGTTACTATGTGCTTGCATAATGTAAAAATAAGTGTTTCATGTCTTCACAATATCTGTGTTAAAATGAATATTCTTAAACGTATACAGTAATTGCTGGAAAAGCTCTGCTTGACTGTCAGCATGTACGAAGAGAATTCACAGTTCAATTTTACTGTCTAATGACCTTTCCTTTGAAACTGACTTATTCTTAAATTATTTCCCCAGTTTTATTCTCCCACACAATGAGAAATATCCATCCGGTATTCACCAACTACACTCTTCTCAAGATTTTATATGGCCAATAAAACATCCCTCATTCTCAGGCCGAACTGTTAATTCTTCACAACGTAATGCCTTCATTCCAAGAATGCGTAAAGAGAAACATCTTTGAGAAGTTTCGAAAGCAATTTTGCTTTTTTTTCAGTTTAGGCAGTTATAACTACAGATAATACAACAGATGTAATCTCAGCAATGCCCTGTACTGATGCAAAAAACATCGCTAAGATCATACCCCACACCCCTTGCACGAAACAGGATCACGACATTTACCTTCCAAATCACTTGCTACATCTTCAGGTTAATTTGATGTGATTCATGTAATAAGACACACAAATCCCTCTGTACCACTGAGTTCTGCATTCTCCTTGCATTTCAAGCAAATTTCTGCTGTTTCGTCTTTTCCACAAAACAGAAATTTTCCATCACATATATATTGCACTGTTTTTTTTCTGCTGAAGATTTGCTCACAGCGATTCTCTGTCTGTATGCCATTGCTTGTTGCTATTCCCTCCCCCAGTCTGTGTCCCATTGCAGATGTTCTGCACTCCCACTGTCTGTATCCCATTGCAGAAGCACTGCCCTCCTCCGTCTGTATCCCATTGCTGATGCTCTGCCTCACCGTCTGGATCCAATAGCAGACCCTCTGCCCTCACCCATCAGTATACCATTGCAGAGGCTCTGCCCTTCTCCTGTCTGTATCGCATTGTAGACGCACTGCCCTTGCTCTGCCTCCCCCTGCCTGTATCCCATTGCAGACCCTCTGCCCTCCCCTGTCTGTATCCCGTTGCAGACACTCTGCCCTCCCCTGTCTGTATCACATTGCAGACACTCTGCCCTCCCCTGTCTGTATCACATTGCAGACCCTCTGCCCTCCCCGTCTGTATCACATTGCAGACCCTCTGCCCTCCCCGTCTGTATCCCATTGCAGACGATCTACCCTTCCCGTCTGTATCCCACTGCAGACGCTATGCCTCCCTGTCTGTATTCAACTGCTTACTCTCTGCCCTCACCCATCAGTGTTCCATTGCAGGCGCTCTTCCCTCCCCCTGTCTGTATCCCATTGCAGACGGTCTGACCTCCCCTGTCTGTATCTCATTGCAGACGCTCTGCCCTTCCCTGTCTGTATCCCAATGCAGAGCTGCATCCCTCCCTCAGTCTGTCTTCCATTGCAGACACACTGCCCCTGCCCTGTCTGTATCCCATGGCAAACGCTCTGGCTTCCCTGTCTTTATCCCGTTGCAGACGCCGGCCCTTCCCCTGTCTGTATCACATTGCAGACGCCCTGCCCTTCCCCTGTCTGTATCCCGTTGCAGACGCCGGCCCTTCCCTTGTCTGTATCACATTGCAGACGCCCTGCCCTCCCCCAGTCTGTCTCCCATTGCAGACACACTGCCCCTCCCCTGTCTGTATCCCATTGCAGACGCTCTGCCTTCCCTGTCTGTATCCCATTGCAGACGCTCTGCCTTCCCTGTCTGTATCCCATTGCAGACGCTCTGCCCCTCCCCTGTCTGTATCCCATTGCAGGCACTCTTCCCTCCCTCTGTCTGTATCCCGTTGATGACGCTCTGGCCTTCCCCTGTCTGTATCCCATTGCAGAGCTGCATCCCTCCCCCAGTCCGTCTTCCATTGCAGACACACTGCCCCTGCCCTGTCTGTATCCCATGGCAAACGCTCTGGCTTCCCTGTCTGTATCCCATTGCAGATGCTCTGCCCTTCCCCTGTCTGTATCACATTGCAGACGCCCTGCCCTTCCCCTGTCTGTATCCCGTTGCAGACGCCGGCCCTTCCCCTGTCTGTATCACATTGCAGACGCCCTGCCCTCCCCCTGTCTGTCTCCCATTGCAGACACACTGCCCCTCCCCTGTCTGTATCCCATTGCAGACGCTCTGCCTTCCCTTTCTGTATCCCATTGCAGACGCTCTGCCTTCCCTGTCTGTATCCCATTGCAGACGCTCTGCCCCTCCCCTGTCTGTATCCCATTGCAGGCACTCTTCCCTCCCTCTGTCTGTATCCCGTTGATGACGCTCTGCCCTTCCCCTGTCTGTATCCCATTGCAAAGCTGATCCCTCCCTCAGTCTGTCTTCCATTGCAGACACACTGCCCCTGCCCTGTCTGTATCCCATGGCAAACGCTCTGGCTTCCCTGTCTGTATCCCATTGCAGATGCTCTGCCCTTCCCCTGTCTGTATCCCATTGCAGACGCTCTGCCCTTCCCCTGTCTGTATCCCATTGCAGAGGTAAATCCCTTCCCCAGTCTGTCTCCCATTGCAGGCACACTGCCCTTCCCCTGTCTGTATCCCATTGTAGACGCACTGCCCTCGTTCTGCCCTCCGCTGTCTGTATCTCATTGCAGACGCTTTTCCCTCCCCCTGTCTGTATTCCATTGCAGACAGTCTTCTCCTCCCCGTCTGTACCCCACTGCAGACGCTTTGCCCTCCCCCCGTTTGTATCCAATTGCAGGTGATCTGTCATTCCCCTGTCTGTATCCCATTGCAGACGCTCTGCCGTCCCCTGTCTGTATCACATTGCAGACGCTCTGCCTCCAGTTGTCATCTTTATACTAAGCCTGAAAAGTGAGAGAGATGAGATTGGAACTGCCAGTGAGTTTAAATTGAGAATTGCTCTTTCCTGAATATTGCAGCTTACTCGGTTGGTGGTACGTCGATGTTTCAGAATCTCCACACAAGGTGTCCTGGTCCTCTCTGGCTCTCTCCAGGATCCTCCCCACCTGGCGAGGTAGAGGGTGAGGGAACAGATATCGGGCACTCTAACACCCTGCGTGGCCCTTTTTGTCCTATTCCAGGATGTTTCTCCTGGAATGAGAGAAGAGGAGAGACGGAGTGAGGGTGGGAGTGTGTGTCCCTGCTGTTAATGCTGGTATATGGGTAGGGGGAAGGGTGAGATGTCTGGAGGGAGTCTGACCACAGTTTTGTATCCATGCAGTGGTATTAGTGTGCGGGGCTATTGCGTCAGTGACAGAAAAACTGAGGGAAGGAAGGTACTGAATCCAACAGTGAGTGTGCTCGTGCTTATTTGGAGATAGAGTGTGAGCCTTGTTCGGGGGTAGGTGTAATAACAGATATACAGTGAGTATGAGGGAGCAGAAGAATATGGTGACACTTATCCTGGCAAAGTGGGGGGAAAGAATAGTAATGCTTGTCCTGTATTGCTGACCAATTCTTCAGATCATCTCAGCGTTGAGGTGAGTCTCCCTGAACGTCTTGTCCAAGTCTATCAGTAATAACGCCACAGACTCTTTCCCTCACTTTCCACGGAATCAGTTTGGGTGGATCTTACAAATAGCAAGGTGAAGCAAACATTAGTGTATAATATATCAGAACCAAATCTGTCACGTAAATACTTCACAACATATGCTCTGGAAATTAGGTATGCAAGTATATTCAAGGGGGAGCAATGACACAGTGATATTATCACAGGGGTCTTAACCCAGAGACCCAGGTAATATTCTGGGGACATGAATACAAATCCTAACAAGGCGGATGGTGGAATTTGAATTCAATATGTATCTGGAATCAAGGGTTTATGATGACCAGAAATCCATTGTCGATTGTCGGAAAAACTCATCTGGTACACAGATATCCTTGAAGGAAGGATACTGCTGTCCTTACCTGGTGTAGCCTGCATGTGACTGCAGACTCAAGACAACGCTACTGACTCTTAACTGCCCTCTGGCATGGGCAATAAATGCTGGTTATCCAGCGACACCCTCATTCTGTGAACGAGTAACAAATAATCGTGTGTGCTGCAGTAATAATGGATGGTCTCAAGTTGCACCGAAACTGCAGTGATTACTAATACTGTGAAGATAAACTTCCGTAAGTGTGTATTAGGCAGGTTGAACAGTATGTTGTGAACCAAACTAGAGAGCAGGTTATTTCAGATTTGGTGTTGTGTTGTCAGGAGGACTAATTAATAACCTTGCTCTGAAGCAGCTTTGGAGGAATAGTGACATCAATATGTTGCATTTTTACACAGCGTCTGAATACAATATCGAATGTTTGAACATTCTGGTTAAGCATCATGGAAGCCCGGAGGCTAGAGGGTCAAGTATGCTCCAATGAATTGGGGAAGTATAATATAACATTCAATGGGAGAAGCAATGATTGTGAGAGTCATAGAGTCCGACAGGACGAAGAAAGGCCCTTCAGCCCAAATTGGTCCATTCCGAACAAAATGTCCATTCACATTTCCCTGCCCTTGCCCCATATCCTTCTTATTCTTTCCTACTCGTGTATTTGTCCGAATGCATTTTAAATTTTGTGAATGTACCTCCCTCAACCACTTCTGCTGGCAGCTCATTCCATGTGCATACCACCCTGTGTGTAAAAGAAATTGCCCCTCAGGTTCCCTTTTACTCTTTCCCCTCGGATCTTAAATTGATGCCCACTAGTCAGTAGGTTGCTCAATCCTGTGGCAAAAAAAGACTGAGTGCATTCACTCTATCCATGCTTCCCATGATCCTATACACTTCTGTCAGATCACCCTCAGTCTCATACACTCCAAAGTAAAAACTCCTAGCTTGCCCAATCTCTCACGAAATCTCAGACCATTGAGTCCGGGCAACATCCTTGTAAATTTCTTCTGCAATATTTCCAGTTTAATAACATTCTTCCAATAGCAGTGAACAACACTGAACATAACACTACCAGTATTGCCTCACTAGCATCCTGTACAACTGCAACATAACTCCCTAATTTCGATACTCATTACTCTGACTGATGAAGGCCAGTGTGCCAAATGTTTTTTTCACTGCCCTATCTCCCTGTGATTCCACTTTCAGAGAACCTTGAAACTGAATTCAAAGGTCCCTTTGTCTCAATACACTCCTTAAGACCCTGTCATTCACCATGAAACTCCTACCGTGATTTGACTTTCTAAAATGCAAGAACTGACACTTATCTGTAAATATATATACAATATATATGCATGAAACAAACAGTAATAGTCCCAGAACCGACTCCTGAGGCATTCCACTCATCACAGGCCTTCAGTCCGATAAGCATGCTTCCACTATTACTCTATGTTTCCTACCATCAAGCAAATTTTGAATCTGATTTGCCAGCTCACCCTCAATTCCATATGATCTAAACTTCCAGGCAGCCTACCATGTGGAACCTTACTGAAGGCCTTACTGAAATCCTTATATACTACGTATACCACCATGCCCTTGTCAAAGTTACTGGTCATTTCACCAAAGCACTCTCACAAATTTTAAGCCATGATCCCCCATGCAGAAAGACGTGCTGACTGCTCATAATCACACCCTACCTTTCCAAATGCATGTATATCGTCTCTCTCAGAATCTTCTCAAGAAACCTACCTACTAGAGATGGCAGGTTTACTGGTCTATAGGGCCCAGGTTTTTCTTTGTATCTCTTCTTGAATAAATGCACAGCATTCGCTACCCTCCAGTCCTCCAGGACCTCACCCGTTGGCTACCGATGATACAAAAGTACCAACCACGCCCCCCACTATTACATCTCTGTCCTCGTGCAGACTTCCTGAATATATCTGGTCAGGACCAGGAGATTTATAGAAATACTGCATAGTCTGAAAGATATGTCTACTTATTTCAGGTGAAAACACCAAAGGGTGAGTCAGTGAATTAATGATGACTAACATAACAAATTAAATAATATATTAATCACAGGAAGTGACTTCAGAAGAATTCCAGAAATTGTGGAATCCTAAGAATTCTCAGAAAATTGCAATCCAGAAAAGGAGGACCATGAAACTGATGAGGAAATCAAAAAGCGAACATGCATGCAAACAAACAGGAACACAAAGTCTGCAAAAATCTACGATCTATATTTCAAAAGAAAAAAAACACATAGTCAAATGTGGAAATTTGCAATCGGGAAAGAGGAGATTATGGTGAATAATAGGGAAATCGCAAAGCAAATGACCAGTTACTTTACAACTGTCTTAATGGATTAAGATCCAGAAAATCACCCAGAAATACGAAGTGATCGTATAGGACTTGTGAAAGTAAAGACATAAAGTCAATTCATATCAGTAACAAGGCAATATTGAACATGCAGCTGGATTGAGCATTGCTAAGCTTGACAAACCAGGTGTACTTCATACCAAAATCTTTAGAAATAAATCACAAATAGAAGTATTGATTGCATTGTCGATGACTGCGTTCTATTTTCCTGTACATTCTGCAGAGTCCAGAAGCTGGTGTAGATAAATGTACATTAGTAAACGTGATCCAAGCACTATAGATGAATTGTAGGGATCCAAGCATCGACAAAGGGAAGAAGAGATAGTGTGGAGAACTGCTGACAAATTAACTTGACATTTGTGGGAAAACTGTTGGAATCTATTATATAGGATGTGATATTGGATACTTAGACATTAACAGCAACATTGGAGAGACTCAGTAGGCATTTCTGAAAGGGAAAGCATACTTGACAAACTTTGGAATTGTTTGAAGTTGATTCTTACAGCATAGCTAATGGGGATCCAGTAGAATGGGCATATTTTAGATTATCAGAAGGCTATCTATAAGAACTCACATAGTGAGTTCGAAAATGCAATGATGTGAAGGGTATTTGGAGGAATATATGTAAGTGGAACCTTAAAGTTTGGTTTGCCTTCCTTTAAGGGAGTCAGAATATAGATGTAAAGAAGCAATTTCACAGAGTGTTGGTGAGACTGTACCTGGAATATTGAGAACAGTTTTGGTGACCAAATCTAAGAAAGAATATACTGACCACAAAGGAAGTGTAATGGACATTATCCAGATAAATCCCCCAGATGGCGAGATTGCGTGATGAGGAAACTCGGCCTATGTTCTGTAGAGTTTCAACGAATCAGCTGTGGGTCACTCTGAACTTTATAAAACTCACAATGCATACGGCAAGTTAGAAATTAACAGAAAATTTATCAGGCTGTCTAATCCATATTCAAGGCAAATAATGACAGGATAAGGGACAAACCATTGAAGACTGCAATAAGGAGGAAATTCTGTGCGTGGAGGGGACTGACTAAAACAGGGGCAAGGCAGGACAAACGAAATAAAGAAAAAAGAATACAAGCATGGACTACTTTCTAAACGGTGAGAAAATTCATAAAGCCAAAGTACAGAGGGATCTGGGAGTGCTAGTTGCGGATTCTCTAAAGGTAAACATGCAGTTTGAGTCCGTGATTAAGAAAGCGAATGCAATGTTGTCAATTATCTCAAGAGGGTTGGAATATAAAAGCACCGTTGCACTACTGAGACTGTATAGAGTTCTGGTTAGGCCCCATTTGGAGTACAGTGTCCAGTTTTGGTCCCCACACCTCAGGAAGTACATACTGGGACTGGAGCGTGTCCAGCGGTGATTCACATGAATGATCCCTGGAATGGTAGGTCTAATATGTGAGGAACGGCTGAGGATCCTGGGATTGTATTCATTGGAGTTTAGAAGATTAAGGGGAGATCTCATAGAAACTTACAAGATAATACATTGCTTGGAGAGGGTTGACGCTAGGAAATTGTTTCCGTTAGGCGAGGAGACTAGGACCCGTGGACACAGACTTAGAATTAGAGGGGGTAAATTCAGAACAGAAATGCGGAGACATTTCTTCAGCCAGAGAGTGGTGGGCCTGTGGAATTAATTGCCGCAGAGTACAGTGGAGGCTGGGACGCTAAATGTCTTCAAGGCAGAAATTGATAAATTCTTGATGTCACAAGGAATTAAGGGCTACGGGGAGAATGCGGGTAAGTGGATTTGAAGTGCCCATCAGCCATGATTGAATGGCGGAGTGGACTCGATGGGCCGAATGGCCTTACTTCCGCTCCTATATCTTATGGTCTTATGGTCTTATGGACAAGATTACAGATAATCCCCAGATAACCTACAAGTGTGTCAAGTGGAACAGATTAACCACGAATACGGAGGACTCATTAGTGACTTGCCAAGTTGCATCTAAATCAACTTTATTAGTAGGAAAAGAGGGGAGTGGTAGAAGGCTGTTTGTGTGAGTGGAGGCTAGTGTCCAATGCTGTACCAATGGGCATCAGTGCTAGGTCACTTATTATTTGTGATTCGGAGGTGCTCGTGTTGGGCTGCGGTGGACAAATCTAAAAATAGCATAACACCAGACATAGTCTAACAGGTTTATTCAGCAGCACTAGCTTTTGAAACGCTGCTTCTTCATCAACATGCACAACCACGTGATGTAACTGATGTTGAGAGATTTTTATCCTTATTATTTGTGCTTTTCATAGATGATGCAGCTGTGAATATGGACGAGGGTGGGGTGTGCAATAAATAAGTTTGTATTTGATACATAAATTGGCTGGGTTGTTGGCAGTGAGGAGGAAGGCCTTATGTTACCGGTAGATACTGATGGAATGGTCAGATGGGTGGATCAATGGCAGATGGAATGTAACACTGATAACTATGAGGTGATGCAACTTTGGAAGAAGGAACCAGTCAGGGGAGTACTCAATGTATGGCAGCACACTAGAAAGCTCAGAGGGTGCTTCTCCAGACATCGCTGAATGTGTCTGCACAGGTTAGTACACAATCTGGGAAAGGCTAGGGGAATGTAAACATAGCCCTTATTAATCGAGGCATAGATTATAAGAACTATGCGGAACTTTGGTGAAGGCAAGATGGAATACTGTGTGTAGGTCTGGGAACAACATTACAGGAAGGATGTGATTGTAGTGCAGGCGGTGCAGAGATGTTCCATTGGATGGAGCATATCAGCTATGGATAGAGGCTGGATAACCTCAGGTTGTTTAGTTTGGAGGAGAGAAGGCTGCGAGGTCTGTGATTCAGAGGGATAGGATTACAAGGTGCATGGACAAGGGGGATAGACAGCAACTGTTGCTGTTACTCAAAGGGCCACATTTTAAAAGTGAAGGATCTACGGTTTAGTGAAGATTTGAGAATTGTTTTTCAACCAGAGCGTGTTGGGATCTGGAATGCACTTCTTGAGAGTGGAGTTGTCATGCTAACCTCAAACCATTAGAAACGACACAGTTGTGCACGTCAAATGCTTTAAGATTCACGGCTAAGGTCTTGTGTCGGAAAGTGGGCCGAATGTCGACTGTGCTGTATTTCTGATAGTACAGAGTCTGTGCTTCTGTGATTGTATAGCTGTGGAAGGTCAATCATTGAGGAGCTTAAGATAGGAATTGATGGGTTTCTGAAGATTATCTTAACAAAGTTAATAAGAGAGAACTTGTAATATTTTCTGGAAATATGTCAATGTCAAAATTAAGAGAAAAAAGTTGCAGATTTCTTACAGTTTGATACCAGCTAATTGAGGACGGGGAAATGGCAGAACTATGGAGCAAATACTTTAATTATGCCTTCACAGAAGAAAACAAAACCAAAAAGAAAACTTCCGAGTAATACTCTGGAACTTTGGTCTTGTGAAAAAAAGGGAATAGAATGAAAATAACATCTAAACAGTTTAGAGAAATTAATGGGCATCGACAAAGTCAACAGAGATTTATGAAAAGGGAATCATATTTGAGAAAGTGGCTTTTAATAAAATTAGTTCGGAGGTATCAATGCCATGCGAGTGGATTCTCAGAAGGATTTTTGATAAAGCCCCAAGCCCATTGTGCAAATTCGAATCCTATGGGACTCGGACTAATACATGGTCATAGATTTCGAATGGGAGAGCTGGCAGGAAACAGTAAGTAGGAATAAACAATGTTTTATTTTTAAATGGAAGGCTTCGAGGATATTGTAAGGATCGTCTCTTGGGCTCCAGCTATTCCCAATACACATCATATCTTTGGGTGAGGGGCGGAAATGCAATATTCCCAAGTCTGCTGACAGCACTAAATGATGTCAGTCTGTGAGTGGATGAGGAGGATGTCAAGAAGTTCCAAGGTGATTGAGACAAGTGGGGTGACTGGGCAAATACGTGGCAGGTGGAGAGTAATGGGGGAGATGAGATGTTGTGTACTTTGATGGGAACAATCGACTGGCAGCCTCTCATTTGAAAAAGGAGTAGTTAAATAATGTTACACTATACATTAACTTAAGCCGCATTTTTGTTTATTTCTGCGTAGCCCTCCGAGTTCATGTGTGACAGTGAGTTCTGATGCCAGAAATCAATACTGGGAATGGCATTGGCATGCTGAACATTGTATGTAGGCCCAGTACGTGGGGAACTGTAATTTTGAAAAGAATCTGGATCTCGCTGTACACCAATCACTTAATGCAATATTGCAGGAGTAGAAAGCAGGAGGGAAGATAAATGCTGTATTCACCTTCATTTCAAGGGGATTTGAGTACAGGAGTAAATGTATCTTACTGCACCTGTACAGTGTCTTGGTGAGACCCCATCTCGAACATTGTGCAGTATTGTGTGCAGTTTTGGTCTCTTTTCCGAACAGACGACAAACCTGACATTGAGGGAGAGCAGCAAAGGGTGACCAGACTGATCTCTGGGATGATAGACTTGTTGTGGGAGCAGAGCTTGGGGTAACTGGACCTGTATTCAATGGGGTTGAGGAAAATGAGTGGAAATCTCAGTTAAATATATAACACTCTGACAGGGCGAGACAGATTAGAAGCAGGGATGGTAATTCCCGTGGCTGTGACGTCTAAAACAAGGGGCGACAATATTAGGTACAGACAGGTCACTTTGCATTGAGATGAGAATAAATGCCTGCACTCGGAGACTGGTGAACCAGGGGTACTGTCTCCCAGAGCAGGCTGTGGAAACCAAGGCGCTGAATATAAATAAGGATTTCTGGAAACTAAAGGGATAGGGAGAGAGCAGGAGTATGGTGTGAAGAAAGAAGAATCAGCTATTATTCCAGGTTGTTCTCCAATAACGCAATAACTGTGTTCCTGTACAACACTGTGTTGTAGAAAATCGTGCAATATTAATAATGGGGTCTATGGAAAAAAGAAGGTAAGTTGTGAACCCCCCAAAATATTAGTAAAACTCAAAAATTAAATTTGGTCTAACACACAATAGGACAGTCTAAATAAATCGTTAAATTTCATGTTGTAATGGAACAGTGCTGTAAATGTAATGCTTTCACAATACAGTCACTCACTGGTGCACTGTACCTTTCACCACAATCTTCACCAGAAAGCACGCGGGGGCTGACCGACCATGTGATACCGATGCCGAATTCCAGTTCTCTCCAAGATTCTCCCCACAGTTTGAAATAAAGTTATTTTTAAATATGGACTCCAATTCCCAGATCAGGCTCAGTTTCAAGACCTGAAGAACCAATTGCACTCCTGTTTTAGCTGAACACATTGATTGTACCTTTTGTAGATAGAGGGTTTCTGAGGCTGGGTTTGCTGTTCAGCTGGTGCCCGACAAGGAATAGCGTCACAGTGAACGCCAGTTCACTTTATAGAAAAAGGTTCATGAATTGCATTGCAGCCGAATTGTATTGAATCAACACGTGTTATCGGTGAACTGCCTCTACATAGAATGGAGCCGCAAAACTGGTGGGCTGAATGGACTACAGCAGTTCTCATTTTATGGTTCACAATGTTTAAACATATTCAGGGATATGAATATTGTATGGGGAAAACTGCGTTGAGGAGATGTTCGGCCATTCACTGGAATAGTGAAAGCTCAATGAGTTGTATGACGTATTCCTTTCCTGATGCTTCTGTATAGTGTGTGGGAGAGCTCTGTAAATTTTGACACAAGTTCTCAGCTGTTAAGAAGGAGGCCTCTGCAGGGTCGACAGGATTGTGTTTCCCATTCCCTTTTCTGATAACTAGGCTGGTGCCGGGTGTTCTCTCCGGGTTTATCCTTTAAGACCTCGGAGCAGTTTGATCCAATAGAGTGTCTTGCTTGGCCGTTTCAGAGACCATTGAAGAGTTTCTCACATGTCTCTGTGTCTGGAGTCACTTTTAGGCAAGACCAGGAAAGCAGGGGAGATTCACTTCCTGAAAGAACACTGGGGAAGGAGATCGACATCGATAATCGACATTGAATACACGATCACTATTACTGACACCAGGTATTAGATCTCGATTTTTTATTAATTGTTTTTAACTTGCACCAGCTGCCAGAGAATTATCCTGGTCTGGATTAGCAATCCAATGACAATTCCACGACAATGCCATCTCCACATGGGGGCCTATCGGAAACCACACTGAACCGATTATTTTTGTGCTGTGTGACAGCTCTATCAAAAATAACCCCAACCAATTTGACTATCGTGATGGGACTGATGGCGTGGCAATTGGTCTAATTGTAATTATTCCCTTCTTAGGGGATGGGACATAGTTGAGTAATTACCCACATTGCCAGGGAGTTGTCAGAGTTGGAGCTGGAATGAAACAGCTTCCTCAGGTACACGGTTTGTTGTGTAGCAAAAGTCCTCAGTCCTATTGCAGGAATGGTGTCAGGGCCAAATGCCTTTGTCATATATACAGTGTCCAGCTGTTGCTTCATATCACGTGCAGTGAATTGAATTGGTTAAGATGGGCATCTGTGCTTCTGAGGGTATCCTATTGAGGGTGAGGTGGGTAATCGACTCAACACTTCTGGCTGAGGATGGTGCAGATACTGCATCTTTTACATGGATGCACAGGGCTGTTCCATTATTTAGGATGGGGATATTTGTGGAGTCCTCTCCTCCAGTAAGTTGTTTAATGGTCCATCGACTTTTATGCATGGATTTGACAGGACGACAGAGCTTAGATCTGATTTGTTAGTCTTGGGATCATCTCTCTCTCTGTATCAGATGTTAGTCCTGCTGTTATTAGTTTAACCAGTCAAGTGCGGTAGCTTTAATGGATTGTCATCAGATTTAGGTGCACGTGATTCCGACCCGACCATGTTCACCCACACTCGTCACTGACCCATGGAGCGGCTTGATGGAAATGGTAGATGGATGGACTATCCTGGGGGAAACATTACAGATTGTCATTGAAATCTACAGCATCAGATGATAACCAAGCTGCAATTTCTACAATTCAATTCTACTGACTGCCCCCCAGTTCACACCGAGACCCATTCACCCAACAGCCCTGTATTCAGTGACCAACTCTGGTTTCTGATGCGGAAATAATTCCATTTTCATTTTCTCATTCTGCTGGAAGTCTTTCCTTGGTGTCACGCCTCCAATTTGTTACATAAACAATATCCATTTAATGTACTAATCTGAATCTTTTCCTTTCAGTAATGCCATTTTCTGTATTTGAAGTGAATGTGTTTTCTTCTGTTTTTCTCCCTGACCATGATTCAGAGCTCTGCAGTATCAGTGATGCCAGCCTTATGCAGTTTCAGAGTCAAGGAACTTGTGACCATGCGCTACTGTTCAGTTCCCAGTGTACAACGCTCCATGTTAGACAGGATATTTGGGCATTTTTGACAATATGTCGTTGGAAATTGTTCAAAAACAGAAATTGCTGAAGAAATTGCGAAAGATGTTGAAGAATTTTCTGGCGTGAATGCAGAGTTAAACTTTCAGGTCCAGTGAACATTCTATAAAGGCTTTTTATTTTTATTTCCAGTATCCATAATTATTTATTTAAATGAAAAATTGTTCTGCGCCTATTCAATTCTGGAGAAACTCAGAAGGTCTGTCAACATCTGCAGAGAAAGAGAAACAGAGTTAGCGTTTCCAGTCCATTGTGACAATTCTTCAAAACTGAATACAATTGCAAAATGGTCTTTTAGTCCTTTGCCAGATGTAGAGGATGGGTGGCAGGGAAAAGAGGGTGTGGCATAAGAAAAACGGGCTTTTAACAGTGGTGAAAGGAAAGATTCTGTATAACAGGTCGAATTTAAGGTGTGAATGGGGGAAAGGCGTTCTCTCTATTGAATGCAAGATAAAAGAGACACAACGACACAAATCTATACTGAGGCCAGGAGGGAGAATGTTGACCATGTGGTATATACATCTGGCCACAGATACGTTTTCACTTTCATGATCATCACCACCTTTAGATAAAGGAATTATGGTGCTTGACTTCTTATTGACACTAGTAAGCTTTTAACGCTGCCTTAGTATTGTAACATGGAGAAAAACAAATCACAGTTTGACTTTTGGGCCGAGTGTTGGTTACCTGTCATTTTTAATATCGTTTAATTTTGCAGTGCTTATCTTGAAACGTTTGTTCTTGAAGTTAGCATCAGATGGAGTGTAGAATGTTGAGGAGTGACATTATAGAAATTTATAAAATCATGAGAGGTATGGATAGGGTGAATAATCAAGGACTTTTACAAAGGGTATTGGAATCCAAACATAGAGGGGATAGGTTTCAGGTGAAAGAGGGTAGACATAAAAGGTACTAAAGGGCAGCTTTTTTACACAGAGGGCGGTATGGGTATGGAATGAGCTTCCAGAGGAAGAGTGGGAGATGCAAGGACAGCTACAACATTTAAAACTCATTTGGACAAACATATGAATGGGAAACATTTAGAGGCACATGGACCTAATGTTGTAGGTGGGGACTAGTATAGTTTGGAAAACCTGGCAAGCATGGGCATTTAGAAAAGCTTCACGCAGATTCAGGGTGGGTCTGTGAAAGGGAAATGATATTTTGCCCTGTAAAATCATGCAAAGTATTTCTGGAGATGCCTGTAAATGTAACAAGCGGACTTGATAAAGGAGATCTGGTGGACACGAGGCTTTCCAGAGATTTTTCACAAGGTATTACAAAACTAAAGTTCTTACACAAAACAGAAGCTCCTGGACGTCGGATACTGTATTAACATAGGATGATGATTAGTTAACACAGAAATTGGAGAGTCAGGATTAATGGATCTTTATGGTAAAGGTTTATCTGCTGGAGTACCACACATATCAGTCCGATGGCATCAGTTATTTACAATCTATACTGACAGCCTGAAGGAGGGAGTTGAGTGCAATATACATCCGAGTTTGAGGATTGCACTGAGAATCAAAAGGCAGGCTGTTATTTAATGGAGTGGACTTCCAGAAAAGGAACAGTAAAGGCATTGGAGTCTTCCTGTGTATGAAACATAAAGTCAGCATGATGATGCAGCAAGTAACTCGGTTGGTACATTAGGTGGTTTCCTGGGAAGAAAGGGTTGTGTTATTGAGAATCTCTGAGATGGTGAGGCGATAATTCATTGGGCTTTAAATGAATGAGGAGTGATAATGCTGAAACCTACAAGACACAGAAGGGGTTGGAGAAGGTAGATGTTGAGATTTTTTTTCCATTCTTGAGCAAACTGTCGAACTCGATGATATAGATACCGAATAAGGAATATCGATTTCAATATGAGATGCAGAGTAATGTCTTCTCTCTGAAGGTAGTGAATGTCTGGAATTCCCTAACTCAGAGAGGTGTGGAGGGATACAGGAGTCGGCAAGAGAGTGGAGTTGAGCCGTGGAGCAGATCAGTCATGTCCTTATTAAATGACAGGGTTAGCTTGAGGGACCGATTGACCTACTCCTGTTCCTATTTATTAATTTCACATGTTATGCTTTTGGAAAATAATGCGTTATTTTGCTGGAAATCGTGTTGTACAATGTTGCATTCAGGGAGAGCAGAGCATTTGTTGTTTTAACCGTGGGTGGGGTATGTGGCTGTATTCCCAGCGTATCTGGGTCTGCAAAATGACCCACATCTGGAGCAGAAGTTACAGAGAGGGGAAGCCTGGAAACAGGGACTGGGAGGTGGGGTGGTGGTCACTTCCTGTTCCAGCCTGGATTTTCCAAGTACATTTCCAAAACTACACCTAACCATCGGAGTGGCCTCGATCTGTCCCTGTTTAGCATGTCCGAGGGCTGAATGGAACATCAGAACATAGGGCTGAGGGACACAAGTGGGACATTCGACCCATTGACATTACTCCACGAGTAAATAAGGTCATGGCTCATGTCATTGTGATCCCAGCTGCACGTTTCTTTCCATGCACCATTATCCCTGATTCACCTGTCCATGGAAAATCAGACAAAGCCAGCTTCGATGCAATATCAAGGTCCAGCCACCCCAAACTTCTGGGAAAGAGAATTCCCACATGACTGAAATCCCACTTTGTGGATTTATTCTAATTCCTGCTCTGACGGATGTCGGAGGGTGTCACTGTTTCCTTTTCTCCTCCCATTCCTTCACTGCTGACACCAAATTTTAAATGAAACCAGGTTGGTGATTTGGCCGATGATAAAGTACTCAGACTGAGTCAGGTTCAGTGACAGGAACAAGTCAGGCAGATTCCTTTAGTTAGCTACAAGAAACTAACAGAACTAACAGATGCGCATGTTGGATCTGTGGTTAGCACTGATACCTCCCATCACCAAGTAACTGCATTCAGTTCCAACCTCGGGCGACCCTCTATGTGGATTTTGGACATTCTCCCCATGTCTGTGTGGATTTCCTCCCATTGTCTTTAGACATGCAGCTTAGAGCGGATTGTCCATGCTAAATTGCCCATAGTACCCAGGGATGTGTAGGTTAGATCTCCCCGATTAAAAGCAAAGCAATCAATTAAGCTTTTTTTTCATCGTATGTTTGTGCCTGGGCCGCTGAGGTCTCGGCATCGATATGGCTAGACATTGAGGCCTCTCAGACAAAGTGAACCCTTATTAGCCTGTTGTTCTTGGATAAAGTGACAACATTTTGGAATATTGTCATAAAATAATGATTATCAATACTGTTAAAACTTCAAGGACAATGCGTCAGATCGAGGCAATACAGCCAAAACCATGTTTCTTATATCGGGGATAATGGATTCCAGGTTTAAACTGTGGGCATCGAGGGGGGAACCTTGCTTGGGTGATTTAGAATTAGTAGTACCCCTACAGTATGGAAACAGGTCCTTGGCCCAGCAAGTCCACTTCGATCCTCTGAAGAGTAACCCACTCACACCCATTCCCCTACCATCCTATATTTACTCTGATTAATGCCCCAACTTCCAGATCCTGGAACGCTATGGGCGATTGAGCAATGGCCAAGTCATCGAACATGCACATGTTTGTGACTGTGGGAGGAAACCTACGCAGACACAGTTGAGAATATACTAACTCCACACAGCCAGTCACCCAAGGCTGGAACCAAACCTGTGACCCTGGTGCGGTGAGTCAGCAGTGCAAACCACCGAGCCACGACATGCTACTTGAAGGAGAAACAATAATACCGTTTGATCAAATAACTCGTACGTATGGACTACCTAGTAGAGACTTCTTCTGTTTTTTTTCCAGATTAGAGATTTGATAAAAAAACACAATTTTAAATACCACTTATAGATCCGATAGAGAGAAGCAGGTGATTATTGTAAAGAATACACTCTCTACAGTACCCTTTACCATTTGTTGGATAGTGTCCCCGCAGACAAGACTGTGCAGCTTCGTGACGTCTGTGCGAGAGAGTTGGGATTTTAGATCTCTTCGGAGACATGGGAGGATATTTGTGAAAATGCTCGAAGGATTTTGATCTGTAATAGAACCCATTCCAAGCAGTTAAAAAATCTTCATCGATTCTTTCTGACCCCAGATTTTCTCTCAAAATTCGAAGTGGGATTATCTTCAGGATGTCCTAAATGCAGAATGACTACAGGCACTCTTACTCATTGCACGTGGTCCTGCTGCAGGCTTTGTATATATTGGAGCACTGCGTTAGGTGTGGTAGAGTCGGTCTTGGGGACCGAATTGGCGATGGACCAGATTTCTCTTTTCTGGACCTGCCCAGAGTATCTTACGCAGATGCACATGGGAAAAAAAAAATCCTTACTGTCTACGCTAGGAAAGATATTATGTTGTGTTGTATGTCTGAAAACTCCCCGGGTCTGTTGAGACTTTGTAACCTTATAATGGAGAATATCCCTTTGATCTTTCTCCCCAGCATGGTGCACCAAATAAACAGAGATTAATATAAGTCATAGAATCATCGAGTCATGGAGATGTACAGCATGGGAACAGTCCCTTCGGTCCAACATATCCATGCCGACCACATATCCCAAACCAATCTAGTTCCACCTGCCAGCACCTGGCCCATAACACTCCAAACCCTTCTTATTCATTTAACCATCCAAATGCCTCTTAAATGTTGCACTTGTATCAGCCTCCCTGACATCACCTGACAGTTCATTCCATACACGTACCACTCTCTGTGTGAACTAGTTGCCTCGTAGTTCTCTATTATATCTTTCCCCTTTCACTCTAAACTTATACCCTCTCGTTCTGACTCCCCGACCCCAGGGAAAAGACTTTACCTATTTACCCTATCCATGCCCCTCATAATTTTGTAAAACTCGATAAGGTCACCCCTCAGTCTCCGACGATCCAAGGAAAACAGCCCCAGCCTGTTCAGCCTCTCTCTGTACCTCAAATCTCCCAACGCTGGCAACATCCTTGAAATCTTTTCTGAACCCTTTCAAGTTTCAATATTTCCGATAGGAAGGAGACCAGAAGTGCACGCAATATTTCAACACTGGCCTAACCAGTGTCCTGTACAGCCGCAACATGATCTTACAACTCCTGTACTCAATACTCTGACCAATAAAGGACACTCCTTCTTCACTGTTCTATCTACCTGTGATTCCACTTTCAAGGAGCTATGAACCTGCACTCCAATGTCTCTTTGTTCAGCAACACTCCCTGCGACCTTACCATTAAGTGTATAAGTCCTGCTAAGATTTTCTTTCCCAAAATGCAGCACCTCGCATTGATCTGAATTAAACTCCATCTGCCACTTCTCAGCCCATTGGCCATTTGGTCAATCTGAGGTGACCCTCTTCCCTCTCCACTACACCTCCAGTTTTGGAGTCATCTGCAAACTTACTAATTGTACCTCTTATGCTCGCATCCGAATCATTTATGTCAATGACAAAAAGTAGTGAATCCAACACCGATCCCTGTGGCGCTGCACTTTTCACAGGCCTCCAGTCTGAAAAACAACCCTCCACCACCACCCTCTGTCTTCTACCTTTGAGCCAGTTCTGTATCCAAATGGCTAGTTCTCCCTGTATTCCATGAGATCTAACCATGCCATTCAGTCTCCCATGTGAAACCACATCAAAACCCATACTGAAATCCGTATAGATCACATCTACCCCTCTACCCTCTTCAATCCTCTTTGTTACTTTCTCAAAAAACTCAATCAAGTTTGTGAGACATGACTTCTCACGCACAAAGCCATGTTGACTATCCTTAATCAGTCCTTGCCTTTCCAAATACAGGCACATCCTGTCCCTCAGGATTCCCTCCAACAACTTGCCCACCACCAACGTCATGGTCACTGGTCTATAGTTCTCTGGCTTGTCCTTAACAGCCTTCTCATACAATGGAACAACGTTAGTCAACCTCCAGTCTTCCGGCACCTCACCTGTGACTATCCATACTACAAATATCTCAGCAAGAGGCCCAGCAATCACTTCTCTAGCTTCCCACAAAGTTCTAGGGTACACCTGATCAGGTCCTGGGGATTTATCCACCTTTACCCGTTTCAAGACATCCAGCACTTCCTCCTCTGTAATATCAACATTTTGCAAGGTGTCACCATCTATTTCCTTCCTTTTATATCTTCCATATCCTTTTCCGCAGTAAATACTGATGTTCAATACTCCCTTAGTATCTGCCACATACTTCCTGTGCTAGTAAAAATATTCTGTTTTGTTGGATGTCTGAAAAACCTGCGGGTCTGTTGTGTCATTGTAAGCCCGTCATGGAGAATATCCCTTTGGACATTCTCACAAGTATAGTGCACCGAAAAGCAGAGATTTATATAAGATATGGCAACCCTTTTTGGATTACCGCGAAACAGGCTGATCTGCCACTCTAAAAAGGGCTTTTGTATAGCCATGACGATAATGTCCAATGAATCACATATTAAGAATTGTGAATGTATGAATGTGTATCAGTTCATGCTCTCGAAGAACGAGAGCTATCACTTTGTTATACTGAGCCGTATTATTTATGTATTATTTATTGTATTTTTTTGTTTTTCTTCTGTCCGTTTAGAGACTTTAACTTATTTTGTCTATACGTGCACATGGGTGTAATTTTGTTCAGTTCTTTGAGTTGTTTTGTTATTGGTTTAATATAAATAATAAAATATATTTTTCAATAAAAAAAGTTTAAAAATTAAAATGCTAACATTGATAGATTAGAGTCCCAAATAACTCTGATTAGATAGACCACTCATGCTGGTTTACGTTGAAGGTCCCCGCACGAGTGATGGGGTGAGGTTGAGAGAGCATCCCCTTCATGGCAACTTCTGTCAGTGTGGGGAATTGAACCTGCTCTGGTGGCCTCCCTCTGTATCACAAACCAACCATCCAGCCAGCTGAGTGGGAGACTGTGCAACTGTAACACACTGAATCAGTTGCAGAAAAAGGGCAAGAGAAATTTTAATGACAAGGACAAAGGTGTATTTGAGACAAAAATGTTCTCTGCTAGAGATTATATTTTATAATGAGACAAGTGTTTGGAAGTTGTCTTTGGCTGAATACAATAATGTGAGACCAGTGAAATAACCAGAATGACTAATTGTGATTGGATATCGATAACCATAAAATAAGTGCATGTTTTTGATTAGTCTGTGGAAAGCATGCTGACTGTTGCTTAAATTTATAAATCAGATGAAATATATTGTAAGGTGAGTCCGTCCCCATGGGAAATTCCTTCTGAACACATGCTAGAAGAATCCCAGGGTATGAAGTGTCTGAGAATCGTCTGCTTGGTAACAGGAACGTGGGGGTTGAATGACGGGAAGTTCCTGTAACATGGAGCTGAGAAAACCATCAGATCACCCCCAAACGTATTGAAAGTTGGAGCATATTTGAAGGACTGAATGGCCTCATGATAGATTTTAATCGTGTGTGATTTGAATAACGTACATCTCTACTCCATCCTCTTACGTGTTGCACACTGGGGCACAGCCGTTTTCCTGAAACTGAGAATAAGTTGGAACAATACCTGCAACATTCCATAATTCACATTCTCCAGAATATTCTATAACTATGTGGGGGGCATTAGAAAGGCAAGACAGAAAGAGAGGGAAGGTGTTGCATGCAGTAGTGTGAGTAGTGGAGCATGAGCCTTGTTCGGGGGTCGGTGCTATAACAGATATACAATGAGTGTGAGGGAGCAGAGAAACTATGGTGACTCTTATCCTGACAGAATGGGGAAGCTTATTGATGCTTGTCCTGTTTTACTGGACATTTTGTCAGACCCCAGAAACTGCACTGAGCTGGGTGGTGAGCTCAGACCATGCTGGGTGGGTCTGGTAGTGTGGCCCCCTCTGAGAAGAGCATGGTCCCCTTCGTACTAGCCCATCCAGCAGGACCACCGTGCTGCTATCGACAAACCGTGGTGTAATTTCCCCTTCGCTGCCATGCTCGGGAAAAATGTGCAGGGCAGCTCCAAACTGAGAAAGCGCAACCGTATGCCCATTGATCATTTAAAGATGGCACCAGTGTCAGGGATTACGGAATATTCAGGGGCATCTGGGCGACTGTGAGCACCTCCAGTCATGATGGTTGGGAGAATCGGTCTGGCATTGAATGAAAGGGCCAGCATGGGGTGAGGTGAGTAGTTAATGAGGTGGGTTTGGTTAGATAGCACCAGGAAACTAGCTCGGCCTCATGCAGACAACCCCTCTGTCACACTCAATGAAAATGTCACTGAGACAGGTTCTTGTTAGATTCAGCCCAGTGAGGCGAAGACTCTGCTGTCCTCATTCCCAGTTACAAAGTTGCACGACAAATGCTGATCCAAAACTCTCCATCACCTGAACTCACAGCAATATCCCTTTCACTCATAATTCTTTGAAATACTGACCCGTGTTGCATGATATTATCGGAATGAATTCATTTCAGCATTCCGAACCTGTGAACATATCCTTCCATGCATTTTATCTCGGTGTACACCCCACACCCCCACACTGTCTCCACCCCAAAACACACTGATTTACAGTCATATTGCACGAGACTGCCAGTATGACTGGCAATTTGGCCCAGCTGGTCAATGGCAAACAAAATGTCCCTCCAGACTCACCCCATTTCCCTGCCTTTGTTCTGTATCCCTCTAATCCTTTCCTATCTGTGTAGTTGTCCAAATGCCTTTTCAATATTGTTATTGTACCCACCTCAATCACTTCCACTGACAGCTCAGTTTTTATGCATACCACACTCTATGTAAAAAAGTTGCCCCTCAGTTTCCTTTTTTTTATCCTTTCCAAACATTAATGGTTGTCCTCTAGTCCTCGATTCACCAAACGTGGGAAAAGATTCTGAAGTATTCACCCCGTGCACGCCTCTCATGATTTTACAAGAGCTACACTTCTTTAAGAACCCTCTCAGTTTCCTATGCTGTAAAGAAATAAGTTGTAACCTGTCCAACCTCTGCCTATAACTTAGAGCCTTTAGCCCAGGAAACGTCTTTGGAAATTTGTTCTACATACTTTCTTGTTCAATAATGACCTTTCTAGAGCCAGGCGAACAAAACTGAACACAATGCGCTAACTGCAGCCTTACCAACATCCTGTACAACTGCAACATAACGTCCCAACTTCTATACTCAATGCGCTGATGAAGGACAGTGTGCCAACAGCCTTCTTCACTGTCCTGTGTATCTGTGACTCAAATTTCAGATAACCGTGCACCTGATCTCCAACGGGCTTTTGTTCCACTACACGTCTTAAGGCACTATCATTCATCATTAAACTCCTACCTGGATTTGACTTTCCAAAACGCAAGACGTCACACTTATCTATATTAAACTCCATTTGCTATTTCTCAACCCACTTGATCCACAGCTGATCAAGGTACTGCTGCAATTTCTGATAATGTTCCTCACTGTAAATGATGTGTCCTGATTTAGCGTCATCTGCAAACTTACTAACGTTGCGTTGTGCACTGTGGCCCAAATCATTGATATAGATAACAAACAGCAATGGGCCCAGGACCGACCGCTGAGGCACTCCACTAGTCACAGGCCTCCAGTCCGACAAGCATACCTCCACCATAGCCATTTGCTTCATAACGTCAAGCCAATTGTGTCGCCAATTTGTCAGTTTATATTGAAGTTCATTCGATCCAACCTTCTAGAGCAGCCTACCATGTGAAAACTTACCAAAGGCCTTACTGAAATCCATATAGACTATGTCCACCACCCTGCCCTCATCAACCTTCCTGGTCACTTCATCAAAAAAATCTCAAAATTTGTCAGGCATGATCCACCACGCACAAAGTTATGCTGACTGCTCCAAGTCAAACTCTGTCTTTCCAAATGCATGCATATCTTATATCTCCGAACCTTCTCAAGTGGTTTCCGAAACAGACGTGAAGCTTACTGGTCTATATTTCCCAGGGTTTTCTTTGCAGCCCTTCTGAATAAGGGTACAACATTTGCTACTACCCAGTTTTCCGGGACCTCGGCCCCTGAACTATCTTCTCTCGCCTCATGCAGTGCTGTTAGATATATCAGGTCAGGACCAAGAGATTTATCTGACTTTGTGCATTCTAATATTTCCAACAGCACCTCTACTGTGATATGGACTGGACCAAGATATCGCAACTAACCTTCATGTCTTTCTTCGTGATAAACACAGAGGGGAAATTGAGGACCTCAACCATCTCTTGAGGTTTTACACATGCATGCACATTTTAGATTTTAAGGCGTCTATTCTCTCTCTAGTTGTTCTTTACTACACTGAATTTGGATTCATTCAAATCTGTTCAGCTAAGGCTATCTCATACCCCACTTTAGCCCTGCTGATTTCCTTCTTCAGTAAACTCCTGTATCCCCTGTTTACCTCCAGAGATTCCTTTGGTCCCAGCTGCCTGTACTTGAGCGACGCCTCCTTTTTTCTGGTCAGAGCCTCAATATCTCTTGTCATCCAGGGTTCTCTCTTCCAACCTCACTTTCCCTTCACTCTCACAGAAACATATCTACCTTGAACTCGAGCTATCTCACTTTTGAAGTCCTCCCACTTTCCCGGGATCCTTTTACCTTGAAACACACTACTCCAATCAAGCCCTGCAATCCCCTGTCTAATTCCAACAAAATTTGCCTTGCCCCAAATTAGAACTTGAAACTGTGGACCAATTCTGTCCCTACCATACCTATTTTAACATTAATACAGTTCTGGTCACTTTTCCCAAAATACTCCCCCACTTTACCTCCGTAACATATCCTACCCTATTTCCAAACAGTAGGTCGAGTTTGTCCCTTCCCGAGTAGGACCCTCTACATGCTGCTTGGGGAAGCTTTCCTGAACACACTTAACAAAATACGTTCCATCTAAATTCTTAACCCTCTGGAAGTCCCTGTCTATGTTGGTATAATTAAAATCACCTATTATGACAATCCTATTGCTCCTGCAAGTCTCGCCAGTCTCCCTGCATATTTGTTCGTCTAATTCTCATTGATTATTTGAAGGCTTATAGTGCAACCACGATAACATTACCACCTCTCTTGCTTATTCGCATCATTTATAAAATCTCATTGGATATTATCTCAGTTATTTCATCTTTAAATACTAGAGTGATACACGCCTTAATCAGAACTTGTGATATTTAAATTGCTTCCATTTACATCTCTTCCTCGCAGTGACTTTCACATTTGAGGCACCCCTTGTCAAGGCACAGTGGAGATATGGAGCTGCAAATGGATGGGAGCAGCACATCCTGTCAGTTCCAACATTGGCTGCAAGTTGCCCCACACTGGGCAGCAATCTAACACAGTGTTACCGAACAATGCAACAATCTGGGTTTATATATGAATGAACCAGTGCAGACTGCACAGCCCCCCACGCTGGACATTTAGCCCAGGATTATAGATCCAGCATTGGTGTGGGCTGTACAGAGTTTCAATATGGGCATAGCTGGGTTGTATTCAGCAGTACACTAGCCGGATCTACACAGTTCTCTATCCTGAATATGTATTGGATGGGCTGGTTGTGTGAGTTAGATTGCGAATGTGACAGAACTAAACAATGCCTTTATTTTGGGTTTTAATTCTTGTAATTGGAATCTTCAAATCCTGACTCATTCAGTTAGACCCATCCCTCTGGATGAGTCATGGTGACTGTTGTTACAGCATCTGGGTCTGCAACATGACCAACAAATGGAGCAGAGGCTGCAGAGAGGACAATCTCCGTAAAATGGAATGAGGGAATCACAATCAGATCAGCCATGGTCTTAGTGAATGTTGGGGCAGGATTGAATGGACCACTAATGCAATTTATTCATATATTTATGTTTGCTCCAAGCAAACTCCCCTTCTCTCCCAGTGTCCCATACTGGTGGGGACTGAGTCACCTCCTCCTGTCCCTGCGTAACAGGATCCTTTGGCCTCACTAGCCTCCAGATTTCCCTGTGCCCAAGTTTTGAGCAGTTGAATAACTGGCTCCTGTTCCTGTGTCCCAGTCTCGAACAGTTGAGTGACTGTCTCCTGTCCCTGTGCCCCAGTTTCAAGCAGTTGAATGTCTGCCTCCTGATCACAAGTTTGTGAAAATACATGTCCTCCTCCTGCTGATGAGTAACAGGCTCCAATAGCTCTATGCTCACCTGCTGATCCTGTGGAATTGAGGTGAGGGACTGAATGGCTTCTTCACAATCTTTACAGCTTTTCTTGACTAAAGGCCTTTCTCCTGTTTCTGTAAAACACCATCAAATTCTGAATGATGTACTTTTGTATTTGACTCTCAGTAATTGAGCAAACAAGCCGACTGGCAGAAATCAAATGCTGAATAGCCTCCTCCTGTTCCAGTGTTATACACTGAAGCGTCAATAGACTCTCAGAGATGTACAGCAAGGAAAAAGATCGTTCGGTCTGGTCATCCATACCACCAAATATCCTAGCGTAATCTCGTCCCCCTTGCCAGCAGGTGGCCCATCTCCCTCTACACACTTCCCATGCATGTTATCCATCCAAATGCCTTTTAAGTGGTGTAACTATACCTGCCTCCACGACCTCTTTTGTCTGTTCAATCCATACACGCAGCGGTCTCTGTGTGAAAATGTTGTCCCTCATGTCCCTTTTTAAATCTTTCTCCTCTCACCTTAAACCTTTGTCTTCTAATTTTGGACTCGTCTATCCTGGGAAAAGACATAGACTGTTTACCTTATCTATGCCCCTCATGATTTTATAAACCCTTTAAGGTCCCCCCCCACCCTCCCCCACCCCCAGCTTCAACACTTGAAAATAGCCCCAGGCTATTCAAACTCTCCCTGTCACTCTGACCCTCCGACACCTGCAATATTCCTTTAAATGTCTTCTGCACCCCGTCAAGTTTGACAACGCCTTTCCGACAGCAGGGTGACCAGAATTAAAGGCAATATTACAAAAGTGGCCAAACCAATGTCCTGTACAGATTTAACATGTCATGCAAATGCTTCGGCTCAAAGCACACGCCAATAAAGGGGAGATCACCAAATGCCTTCATCACTGCGCTGTCTACCTGTGACAGCACTTTCAAGGAACGGAGAACCTGCACCACTAGTCTAGCTTTGCTGCCTCACAGGGCAGCGACCTGGGTTTAATTCCATCCTTGAATGACTGGCTGTACGGAGTTTGCACATTCGCCCCGTGTCTGCGTGAGTTTCCTCCGGGTGTTATGTTTTACTCTGACAGTATAAGGATATACAGGTAAGGGTAGTTTGGCTTTGCTAGATTGCGCACCGTCCCCAGTGATGTGCAGGGGAGGTTGATTACCAATGGGAAATGCAGGCTCAGAGGGATATGGCAGGTGTTTGTCCAGTGGGATACTGTTTAGAGGGTCGGTGTGGCCTCGATGGGCCAAAAAGCCTGTTTCCTCACTGTAGGGTTTCGATCATTTCTATGGATTTCTCCTTCATTGGCAGCTTTCGACAGGGCACTACCTATATGTATTGCCTTGACTTGTCTTACCAAAATGCAACACCTCACATTTAACTGAAATAAACTCCATCTGCCACTCCTCGGCTCACCTAATCAATGCCCCATTATATTCTGAGTGATCATTCTTCACTGGCGACTACATCAACAAATTTGCAATTATCTACAAACTTACTGAGAATACTTCATATACTCAAGTGGAAATGATTTGTATAAGTGACAAAAGGCAGCGGACTCACTTTTGCTCTTTGCGGCACGCTCCTGGTCACAGTTCAATGAACAAATGCCCGTTGTCACGTCCTGCCTCCAATAATCAAGAAAGGTTTGGATCTAAATGGTGAGCTTTCCCTGGATCCCAGGCAGTCTAACCTTGCAAACCAGTCTACCATGTGGAGCATTTTGGTTTTCTTACTGAATTCCATAAAGACAACACCCACTGTCCTGCCTTCATCAATCACCTTCATCACTTCCTCAAAAGATTACACCGAGTCAGTGAGACGTGATCTCCAAGGTACAAAGCCCTCTTTAGTCGTTGACTTTCCAAATGCATATACATCCTTTCCCTCTAAGCCCCCTCCAACAATTTAGTCACCATTGACGTCATGCTTACCGATCTATAGTTACCTGTTTTATTCCTTACTTTATTAAATAATGACACTATGGTAGCAGCTCTCCAAGTCTTTTGACACATCACCTGTGGAAATCAATGAAACAGATATACCAGCAAAATTCTGAGCAACCTCTTTGCTAGCTTCCCACATACTTCTGGGATACAACTGATCAGGTCCCAGGAATTTATCCACCTTTATATATTTTAAAATGTCCGACATCTCCTTTTAATATCGATACTTTTCAAGGTATCACTATATTTCTTCATTCTCTCGCTCTTGTAACCTCCCCGACATTAAATACTGAGGAGAAATACTTGTTTTGTATCCCACCCATCTCGTGTGGTACCACACATAGCTAGCCTTACTGATCTTTAAGGGGCTCTGTTCTCCCCCTCATTAATATTTTGCCATTAAAGGATTTGTAGAATTTCTTCAATGCCTCGTTATCCCGATTTCTAAAGCCATCTCATGCCCACATTTTTCTGGCTAGATTTCCCCATTGACTATGCACTTACTGCCCTTTTCCTCCTCTCGGGATTCACTTGATCTCAGCTCTGTTTTCCTGACATATGCCTCCTTCCTTACCTTAACCAGCGCAACAATATATCTAGCCATCCAGCACTCCCTGCACGCATCAGCCTTGCCCATATCACTAATAGGAGCACGTTGGCTCTGGATTCTCTGAAACCAAGTTTTGATGGCCTTGCGTTTTCCAACCATCCCTTTACATGTGAATAGGGTATTCTAATCAGCCTTTCACAGGACTCGCCAAGACTTTCAAAATTGGCTTTAGTCAAAGTTAGAACTTTAATGTTTACATCAGGTCTTTCCTATTCCACAACTAGTTTAAAACTAATATTTATGTGTAATAGAGTTGAAATGTTAAATAGACACTTCCTGCCCCTCTGTAACAGGCTCAAGATGCTGAATGGACTCCTCCTGTTATATAACACACTTGAGAGGTTTCATGGCCTTCTCCTGTCCCTGTGTAACAGATCCGAGACATTAAATGACACCGCAACCCGTGGATTATGAGCAGCCGGTAAACTGTATCTAAAGGAGGCCCATTCCTTCTCAGTTACAGGAACACAAACAACACAATGTACTCCAGGTGCCTTCTCAGTATCACTTCATACAGCTGCAGCGACAAATCTCTTTCTTCTGAATGATTCTGTTGACAAAATGTGCCAATATTCCAGCTTACCACCTTTTCAAGTAGCAACAGGCTAATATGGGCTGAATGGTCTTCTCTTATCCCTCTGTAAGAGGCCCATCGGGACAGAATTGCTTTGGCCTCTTCCTGAGCAGCAGTCTCAATGCTCTGTCTGAAGGTTATGAAAGGATTTGATAACAGGGTATTAAAACCAGTAGTAGCCTCACACTGGTCAATAAGTACCGTACTTTGTGTTGAGGAACCTATAAACTTGCCCAGCCGACTGTTCTTTATACAGCCGATCTGTTATTTTATAACTGCTTCCTTTCATAAACAGAGTGGAACATATATAGACCCCTGCAGTGTTCTGTTAATACTCTCATATACAAGGAAGTCAAGATTTAAAAGATTGAAACGTTTCTGGTCCATCCCTCAGCAACCCTTATCCATTCCATCCAAACACAGTAAATGTTCCATTTTTTAGTGTTATGAAAAGTGATGCATGGAACTGGTTAACTGAGCCTATTTGTTAAGTGACTGTGATCAATGCCAGTCTCAATGGATTCTAATTATCCCAGTGGAGATTTGCCATCGTTTAATGATAAATGGGCGCCGCTTAATGTGTTATCCCATAGCATGAGTGGAGCATCACCGACAGCACTGACAGGGATCAATAGTTCCAAAGAAAGGGGGAGGAGAGATCAGAATCTGAGAACATTCGACTGGAATGTTCCAACAATGGATCAGAATCTGAGAACATTAGACTGGAATATTCGTACAATGGATCAGAATATGCGAACATTAGACTGGAATGTTTCAACAATGGATCAGAATCTGAGAATATTAGACTGGAATATTCCAACAATAGACAGGAGCTTATCCAATTACGTTTGGTATCTTTCTGCATATGATTGGTTGCCATTATCATCGCAGATCTATTACGCTCTTCTCATTATTCAATACTTTTATTATCCCTTCCTGGCTATCGTTGGTGTTACTGGTAAGTGTCACTGTCCAGATGTTGTTTTCTATAAACCAGTTATGACTGTATTATTGTTATTTCATATAGTCTACACTTCTTGCCACTATTATTGTTCCTGTTGAAACTCTGAATCCAGATATTCACTCTCCAGACCACTACTAACTACATCAATGAAGGTGTTCAATTACTGTTTTCCTCTCTGCTCTGGCAGTGTTACTCACGGGTCTCTATGATGACCTACTCAATTTCAGCGGAAAACCACAATGCACTGTTATTTGTTATTTAAATATTAAGAGCATGGAGGTCACTGTCTACTGTTCTGGTTACAAACTCCACTTCCTTCCACTGTTTCCATCCCATTCCTGGCCAAAGTCTGCGGCTGAAGCGGACAAGTCATAACTGTGGGAGATCCCTTTGACCATGAGCTGATTCTTGACACCATTCCCTGACCATTTCGACTTGAAATACTCACCACTCCAGAATATATCTCACTGGTTTAGTCCATCTGCTGTTTGAACCTTGAGCTATGAAGTACAGTCTTAATGAAGTCAATAATCTGCTGCTGACACTCCTGGCTTCAAACCTGCTGAAGCAAATCTGATTTGACCTCACACCAAACTCCCATCCATCTGTCATTCATGTGCACGCCGATGTATATTGCTGTTATGTCTGGCAATGACTTTATTTTAACATTCTCAAACACTTTATCTCATCCATGAAACTTCTCTCGTTCTCTCTGTTGATTAACAAAAAGCCTGCCAGTTGTTCATATTTAAAATAATTTGTTCTATGTGCGTTCTTTCTCAAACAATGATTTTTGCATTCAACCACGCCAATCACGCACACACACTCTCTCAGTCTCTGATGAACACACACACACACACACACACACACACACGCAGAGAGAGCAAACCTTCCCATTGTGGGCAGTAATCTGATGCGAGTATAGTTAGCATATGATAGTAAAGTTTGCAATACTCTCCATGCTGGTCAGATAGTGCAGTTTACTGAGCAACACACTCGCAGGGTCTGCCGAGCTCTCCATGCTGGGCTGTCATCTTTTCCTAGTTTATGTTGTTTGTGGTGTTCTCTGAAGCAGATTCAGAATTTGATGCAACAAACCATTTTAACTAATCTGATAATGCCTTTATTCAATGTTCTCATTCTTGTAATTTTCCTCTCGAAGATCTCACTTCTGCAGTTAGTCCCACTGTCCTGTCTTTTTCCCCATGTTTCCACAACATCTTTTCAGTTAATTAACTGTCCGTTTCTGTCTTTACTGTGAATCTCTCTGTCCCTCTGTATCTTACCCTGGCTTTGGGTTTTGCCTCCCTAGTGTATCGAGTGCTGGAATTGTGTAGCTCAGAAATAATGAAATGGGATGTGTTTAGCTGTTGTTCCCTTCCCGGTCTGCCCCATGTGATAATCCATGAACAGGCGTGTTTCAGAATTTATGAGATACATCCTTGTAACTTGGTCTGTACCTGTATTTGTCTATCTCAGGTGATCTTGCTATCAGTAACACGAGGAAGTCCATTAAGTAAAGGACCAGGCATCTAAATTGTATGATAACGCTGTCACTTCTTTTCAAAAAAGTTATTTTCTCTATTTTTTAGAAAGCGATCTTAAAGGCCAAATGCCTACTAAAAACGGATCAAGTAAACAACTTATGAGGCTTTTAGTGTTTTTAATAAATAGTAGTAACAATGGCCAGCTCGCACAGACAAGTTTTTTTCTTGTAGATGTAACAGTTACCAGGTGCTTGGCGTCCCAGAAGGGTTGGAAGTTTTAATAAATTATCGCTCTATGCTATTCTCTCTGCAACATCACTTAATACTGTTTCCTCCTGGATTGGAGAACTGTATGCAAGAATATATGTCTGAATGTTCCTTTTTGCCAAGGGGGGCGGGGGGGTCAGATCAAATTGGATTACTTAGAGCGTGGAAACAGGCCCTTCGGCCCAACAAGTCCACACCGACCCGCCGAATAACAAACCACCCAGACCCATTCCCCTACATTTACCCCTTCACCTAACACTATGGCCAATTTAGCATGGCCAATCCACCTAACCTACACAGTTTTGGACTGTGGGAGGACCCAGAGGAAACCAACACGGACACGGGGGAATGTGCAAAATCTGCAGTCAGTCGCCTCAGGTGGGAATTGAACCCAGGTCTCTAATGCTGTGAGGCAGCAGTGCTAACCAATGTGCCACCGTGCCACCGTGCCGTCCTGTGTTTAGGTGATGCTAATAAATTGGAACAGTTCATTTGTAGAAGGTACTGTATCCATCATTCAGTTAAGGTTTCCAATAGTTAAGTTATTCTAAATTCCTCTTCATTTTGTATGGATTTTCATTAGAGTGTTTAAATATATTGTGTTTTGCATAATGGTGAGTGGTTTGACTGGTTGAATCACATTTGGAATACCCACTTCCCATTTGCCTTTTAAATAAGAAAGGTTTGGCATCCAAGCTACCTCCTTAAACTAGTTTGAGGCAGTCTGGTTGGTCTATAGTAAACTGGGGTCTCTTGTCTGGTTCTAAATCGATAATACCAAATTGGGTTTAGAATTACAATCCCTACAGTGTGCAAATAGGCAATTCGACCCAACAAGTCCACACCGACCCTCCGAGGAGTAACCTACCCAGACCCATTCCTCTACACTATTATTACACATTTACCTCAAGGCCCCTCACCCGCACATCCCTGAAAACTACAAACAATTTAGCATAGCCAATACATCTGACATGCACATCTTTGGGTTTTGGGAAGAAACCAGAGAATCCAGAATAAGCTCATGCAGACACTGGAGACAATGCACCAGGAGGCTATTTGGGTTCAAAGGTCGCATATGGTAGCTGTTGGTGTCTTTGGTTCCGGATGTTGAATTCGGTTGGATTGAACAGTGTGTTGTATATAAGGATTCTTTCAGTCACTAAGAGTTCTCTGGGTGTGGAAGAAGTGAAGTTGGGGTTTTATACAAGGTATTGAAGGCAAAGCTGTAGGAATTGACAGACAAGCTGGAGTTGGGGTTGGGTTTGTCTGTGAGAAAGGATTAAACAAAGCAATTTTGAAAGGTGGGTAAGGGTATTAAATCAGAGCAAACCTATGGCACTCTTAGAGAGATTCTTATTTTGGAGAAGTTCAACAATTCATTTCCAGCAGTCGTGCGAACTCATGTGGAAGAAAAGAGAGTTAAAATGGCAAGACTGGAAACTGAAATGGCTGATGATATTGATTAAGTTCAGAAATTCAAGTTTGTTTTCTGTGAGAGATTGAGAAGAATGTGCGAGACCTTCTTAAAATATTTACCTGTGAGAGTAAGGTTTATTGGCATAGGCCAGGAGTAGCAGGTAAAGAGGTTAGAGCATTAAGAGGTACAGAAGTATATAATTCTTTTATGCTGAGTCATGAGGAGCTATGGCATTCAGAAGGACTATTGAAGAGATGAGAAGTGCTCCATTATGTAAGTTGTGGTTGGAGTGTCCAGTGGAAACATCAAAAGATTTATTCTACAATGGGGAAGGAGGCCTTGAACTTGGCATTGGCATTACAACATTTCAGCATTTAAATTGCGAATAACGTACATGAGACAAATCTTTATCACTGATAGTGACCCCTTAAAGTTTTTGGAAAAGTTTAGGGAGAAAAATACCAGTCTGTTTCGATTGAGCTTATTATTGCTGCCATTCAATTTGAAATTATATGCAGGTGACATGGCGGGAAAACCTCAATTTTGACACGTTGTGGAGACCTGGATGAAGAAAGACAAAGGCATTCTGTTGCAGGAGTAAAATGACTGAAATCGAATCTAGTTATGAACATTTGTATGCTCAGAGTCAGTGGAATATATATGCATTTCAGTCTACTAATAGAGGAAGATTAGGAGGTGTAAAATGAATCTATCTTTGTATATTGATGGATAATTCTATTAAAGGTGGAGTCGCGAAGATACTATCACTGTTATTTTCTCTTGGGTTTTTTTTGAAGAGAGGTTTTCAAGGCAGAGGTGCAGAACTGCTGTCTGACAACAGTTTAAATAAATAACTGAGAAAGCCTTTAGGTTTCATTAAAATGATGGTAACAATTGAAGGGCAATGGCCAGCTCTCCCAGACAAGGTTTCCTCGTTTTGTTTTTAGCTGCAGCATTCAGAACCTGCTGGGAATCCCAGAAGGGTTGGAAATTTCAATACATGATCCCCAGCTGCTTTTCTCTCTGAGATCTCTGTTCATGTTGTTTCCTCCTGGATTGGAAAACTGCTGCAAGGATCTGTATTTGAATATATCTTTGTGCCAAGCGGTGTAAACCAAGAAGGTACGGTATCTAATGTTTGTGTAAGAGTTCTAACATATAAGCTGCCCCATAATGTTCTTTTCATTGAGTGTATTTTAACTAAAGCATTTTAATAGATCATACTTTGCTTAATGTCGAGTGGTTTGACCAGTCACAATGTATCTGGAATGCACACTTCCCATCTATATTCAAAATAAGGAAAGGTTTGGGTCTAAACGGACTTCTTAAAACATTTTGGTGGAATCTGGACTGGTCCACAACATTTGTAGCCGAGAGGTTTGTGACTGACGCCTGTAATGGAAAATTTAGTGGAGTGGCTGGGGATGGTTTGCTGGAGGTTGTGCTGTGAGCTACCTCAGACAGTCAGGGAGACCTGAGGATTTGGTGACCCAACTCTGGATGGAGCATAGGGACTGCATTTACAGCATCTGAGCCTGCAACATGAACAAGAAATGGAGCAGAGGCTGCAGAGAGGGGAAGCTCTAAAACCAGGGAGTGAGTGTGTGTGGGGAAAGGGAACTACTGTATCCACCCCGGGTTTTCCAGGAAAAGCTTCCCAAGCTCCATTTATGGGAGGAGCAGCGTGTGAGGGGATCCTGACTGAACAAACAGCTGGTCACAGAGTGGTGTCACCTCATTCAACACGACCTGAAGCTTCATACCAGGGGGTAGGACAGTCCTGCCAGTGGCTGTTAGGGTTACAGTTTCATTCAGCTTCTATGATCCGGAATTTTTCAGCCATGAGCTGGTGACATTTCCATCATTCGCCACTATCTCAAAATCAATGTCACCATTCGGTGACGGAGGATGTATATAGTGGATGAGGTCAATAGATTGTTTCTCCCACAGCAGGGAGCTATCGGGTGTATCCTTACTTTCCCAGTATAGTGGGATTCCCGATGGTGTACATGGCATCTTCAGAGTACCCATATCAATGGGGAGAGGTAGAGCAACTGAAGGAGCTCTCTCTCTGTTAATGTTACCGTGTGTCCATGCACAGTACACTATGTTGGTGAATACCTCTGTCCTGACAGCAGCCACAGTTCCTCCATTCAAAAGCAGGCAGCCATTCCCATCGTCTTCTGGTCTCCATGTAGAAAGGAATGAATTTATCTTGGATAAAGGCTGTCCCCTTGTTACACATTCCAAACCTTAATCCCACCACTAAGCAACCATAACAAACTATTCCCTGTGTACGAAGCGCAATGGAGTCACTTGGAGCATCAAGGAGCAGACGATCAGGGATGGAGCAAATGCTTCCATGTCTGAACGGATCTGAGTGAACCCCCCACTACACCGTATCATTAAGTCCTGTAATCCCTCCTCATTTCAGTAACATACTGCCTTCCATTAGTCCTGTAAATGTTATTTTCCACCTGCCAAACGATTATCCATTGTTTTTACCATTCTGTATCTATTTGCAGGCTCTCCATCCTCTCTTGATAATGTAATTTCTTACTTATCACCGCGACATCGCCAAACTCAGTCCCAGTACATCTATTCAATCCCACTGATCGTTGATATGGATTGTAAATAGTTGAGGACCCAAAGGTGGTCGCTATATATCACTCAACATTTTATGATCAGTCCAACTGATTAAGACTTATTTATCCGGAGTGGCTGTATCCTGTTTGATAGCCAGTCCTCCCCCATTCCTGTGCAACACATTCGAAGGGCTGAATAAGAACAAGGAACATCAGTCGTCTATTTAGCCCCTCGAGCCTGCTCCGCTATTGTATACAATAATGGCTGATGTCATCCCTGCTCCACCATTGAATGCAAACATGGCTGATGTAATCTCTGCTCCACCATTGAATACAATCATGGCTGATGTAATCTCTGCTCCACCATTGAATACAATCATGGCTGATGTAATCTCTGCTCCACCACTGAATACAATGATGGCTGATGTAATCTCTGCTCCACCATTGAATGCAATCATGGCTGATGTAATCTCTGCTCCACCATAGAATACAATCATGGCTGATGTCATCCCTGCTCCGCCATTGAATACAATCATGGCTGATGTAATCTCCGCTCCACCATTGAATACAATCATGACTGATGTCATCCCCGCTCCACCATTGAATACAATAACGGCTGATGTCATCCCTGCTCCACCAATGACTACAATAATAGCTGATGTCATCCCTGCTCCACCATTGAATACAATCAGGGCTGATGTCATCCCTGCTCTACCATTGAATACAATCAGGGCTGATGTCATCCCTGCTCCACCATTGAATTCAATAATGGCTGATGTCATCCCTGCTCCACCATTGAATACAATAATAGCTGATGTCATCCCTGCTCCACCATTGAATACACTAATGGCTGATGTCATCTCTGCTCCACCACTGAATACAAACATGGCTGATGTCCTCTCTGCTCCACCACTGAATACAAACATGGCTGATGTCCTCTCTGCTCCACCACTGAATACAAACATGGCTGATGTCCTCTCTGCTCCACCACTGAATACAATCATGGTTGATGTCATCTCTGCTCCGCCACTGAATACAATCATGGCTGATGTCCTCTCTGCTCCACCATCGAATAGAAGCATGGCAGGTATCATTGCGGCCTTTGTTCCACTTTCCTGCAATCTCTCAATCCTAAAACGCTGGGCTCTTGCTGTAGATTGTGCCACATGAAAAAAAAATCCATTCCACATCTACACTTTCAATTAGTCTTAACATTTTGCAGATCTCAATGAGATCTCCTTTCATTCTTATAAACTTGAGAATATCGTTCTTAACTGCTCAATTTCTCTTCATTAGACAACCGTTTCATCTCTGGAATCAATCTAATGAACCTCTTCTGAATTAACTCCAATATAAGTGGAACCTTCTACAAGATTGGGCATCTAAACTGTACTCCATTTGGAGCCTCGCGAATGCCTTACATAGCTACAGTCACACACCCTAACCTTATGGTCTGGCATTGCTCAAATAAACTTTGAAAATATGTTTGTATTTCTCATTGCTTGCAGTACCTGGATGCAGGGTTTCTGTGAAATGCAAGTGGACACCGATATCCCTCTGCTCCTAAATACTTTGAAGTTTCTGTACATTTTGCTAATAATTTGCCTTCCGATTATGCTGGCCAACTAGAATAACCCATACTTATCCAATTTAATTTTCATTGCCAAATTATGGCCCATTTAACCAAACTATCCATATTTATTTTGATATCTCTTCCATCTTCATTCCAAAGTAATTTCTTACCAATGTTAGTGTCCTCTGTTGTGGTTCTGTTCGCCGATCTGGGAATTTGTGTTGCAGACATTTCGTCCCCGTCTAGGTGACATCCTCAGGGCTTGGGAGCCTCCTATGAAGCGCTTCTGTGATATGCTTATTGATTGAATCTGTTGTCCCAATCGAACTCATGTTGCTTGTCATCTGCATATGTGGCTCCTAAGGATAGTTGGTCGTGTCGTTTCGAGGCTATTTGGTGTTCGACTGGGGCAACACTAATATTATAGGACAAGCCAAACAGAGAACAACCAGGGAATTCCTAGAGGCATGGCATTCATCCACAGATTCAATCAATAAGCACATCGACCTGGACCCAATATACCAATCACTAAAATGGACAGCTGGAACTGACAACCAGAAGCGGCAGATTCAAACCACTACAAATTCCGGAGGAAAATCACAGAAGCGCTTCACAGGAGGCTCCCAAGCACTGAGGATGTCACCTAGACAGGGGCCGAAACATCTGCAACAAAAATTCCAAGCTCGGTAAACAGAACCACAACAACAAGCACGGTGTTACAAATCTTCTCACAAACTTAGTGTCCTCTGAAGATAGTATTTTCTATCTCATCAACCGAGTAATGATATCGAACGCAAATAGTTGAGGCATAAGTACTGAAATCAACGGTACTCCACAAATTGCATTTGCCAAAAGAAAATGACACATTTATTCCATCTGACTGCATTTTGTTGGTTAACCAATCCTCCATCCAAGCTAATAAATTACTCCTAAACCCATGTTCTCTGATCTTACACTTACTCTTTGGATAAGCAACATATCTGATGCTTCAGGAAGACCAGATACATTCCATCTCCAAGAATCCTACTATCTAACTTGCTTGCCACATCCTTAAGTGACCCAAGCAAACAATTCATACTCAGTTTATCCTTCGTAAAACCGTGTTGACTCTGATGGATTGTGGTTTGACTTTGCAAACGTCCTCAACAATGGATTCTAATAATTTGCCATAAATTGCAATATTTTTCTCGATATGTTTTAATGTAATGTATACAGTTATTGTATGTTCTTCCCTTTTGAAAACCTTTATGTTTTCTTTGAATTCCTGTTAACGTGCACACGTTTATAAAGGATCTGCTCCAATTGTTGTGTAAGAGGCATGTGTGGTTGCATGGATTCATCATCCTGGTGGTGTACAAAATCGATGGGCTGACGTCTTTCTGGTTTTATGATATTCTAATCTCTAATGCCAGAATGACCTCCTCCTGTTGATGTGTTAGAGGGTTGGGGGATTATGGAATCTTCCTCTTGCTGTGTAACATTTTTAGGGGATGATGGGTCTTCTCTTTTTCTTCCATAACAGGCTGGAGATACTGAACAGTCTCCTGATATATCCCTGAGATGAGACTGAGGGAGTGATTGGTCTTCTCCTGTTCTCACACAACAGACACGTGTCTGAATTACCTCCAACTTTCTTATTAAAAAAAGTCCTCGATACTTTGTATCCTTATCCAATTCCCCTACAAAAGATCAGAGGGGCTGACTGACCTCCTGTTATCTCAGTGTAGCAAATCTCCAGTCATTGTGTGGCCTCTTGCAGTTCCTGTGTTACAGACTTGAAGATGCTGAATGGACTGATCCTGTTGCTGTCTAACAGGATACTGGTGTAGCGTGGCCTACTCTGGGTCCAGTGTTTTGATCGAGGGGCTGATTGGCCTCCTCCTGTTACCTTACATCAGGCTCCGGGACTGAATACCCTGGTCCTGTTCTGGTGTAAAAGGGTCGAAGGTATGAATATCCTTCTGCTGTTCCTGTGCAACAAGCTGGAGAAGTGGAATGGATTCCTCCATTTATTGTGTAATTGACTTCGATTGCTGACTCCTTCCGATGTTCGATGTAAAAATACGTCATCTTTCGGTCTTCTAAACGCAACCTGATCACCCTTTCCTTATAATTTAACACTTCATAACAGGAATCAATTGAGGGAACTATCTCTGAGCTGCTTCGAATGTAACAATATCCGTTCCTCCTTGAGGAGATTAAATCTGTACACACTACTCCAGATGTGATCTCACTAAGACCCTGTACCGCAGCAGCAACAGTTTACCAGCCTGCTGTAAGGTCCCCACCCAGGTTACAGCAGTCTCAGCTGGCTGGGCAAACACACAGTATTGTTGAAAGATCATTGTCCTTCTCTACCCCACCAGCATAACAGGAGATCTGAAGAAGAGCATAAATGATGTGGCAAGATGATCTCCAACATTAATTTACCCAGAGCCCAGTTCGCTCAGGTTCTACAGAATCTAATAAGGTGGAGCTCAGAAACAGAAAGGAGGAGCAAACATTGATGGTAATTATATATCAAAGTGAAAGCTGCAATACAAATACTGGGTATGTTATAAAATAGGAAAATGAGATATACACATTTGTGGCTACTGCAGGAATAATGCACTGTTTAAATTAGATCAAAGCTGCATTAACCGAACTGAATGCTAATGCTGAGAAAAATGGATTTCATGAGCATGTGTGAGATGGCTTGTAATAATATTATGTCTGGCACTGAGCTCGAGATCAGGTTACTTCGGAATTGGATTTGGATGATCAGAAGAGCTAATTGAAAACTTTGCTGTAAAGGACCTTTTGGGACCAGTGACAATAATGCATTTGTTTTCCTTTATGATGTTTGAGTTCACGACAATTTTTGTTTTATTTGAAGTAACCGTTATAAATCTGAGTCATGCAAGCCATGAAGGTGTGAGGAGGAAGTGGAGATGACCGATGTTGGAGATCAGACTAGAAGAGTATGGTGCTGGAAAAACATAGACAGGCAGCATAGTAGGAGCAGGAATATAGATGTTTGAGCATAAGCCCTTCGTCAGGAATAAGGCTTGTGGGCCAAGGGGGCTGAGGGATAAATGAAAAGTGGGTGTGGCAAAAGGGAGGTAGCTGGGAATGCGATAGGAAGATGAAGGTGGGGTTGAAAGTGATAGGTGATGAACGGAGACAAAACGCCTCATCGACTGCATCCATTACACACAATGTAGTCTTCCCTACATTGGAGAGACAGGACGCCAACTTGTGGATCATTTCAGAGAATACCACTGGGTCAGCCACATTGACCAACTCCACCGTCTTGTGGCTGAACACTTTAACTCCCCTTCCCACTCTGCCAAGGACATGAGGGTTCTGGGCCTGCTCCATCGCCACTTCCTAACCACCAGAAGCCTGGAGGAAGAATGGCTCATCTTCCGACTTGGGATCCTCCAACCACAAGGGATCATGGTGGATTTCACCAGTTTCCCCACTTCCTCAAACCCCATCTTATCCCAGTCCAAACTTGCAACTCAGCACCGCCATTTTGAACGTTCCTATGTGTCCACCTGCCATCCCATCAGCCCCACCTTTATCTACTTATTAGATCAAAGGAGGCAGCTTAGGAAAATGCCAAGTGTTGTAGTAGGCCAGTGGATTCAGAGAAATGTAAGGCCCAGTAAAGGATGGCCAGGAAACTGAGAAGAAAATCAAAAACGTAAAGCATGCAAACGAAAGAAAAGCAAAAGCCTGCTAAAAAGCTTCTGTCAATGTCTGAAACAAAATCAAAAACACCCTCAAATGTGGGACAGTGAGTGTGAAGACAGGCTCATTTATTATAGAGAACAGAAAAATTACAGGGAAACGAAACAGTTATTTTTGTGTCCATCTTCAAGGAAGAATATCCAGAAATTCTCCCAGAAATACCAAGAGACCATGGGATTTGTGTAAGTAAAGTCAAAGATCATTCATATCAGTAATGAGGTCGTCATTGAACAGACAGCCAGATTGAGTATTGATAAATCTGACAGACCAGATGTAGTACATACAAGTATTTCAAATGAAGCAGCAATGGACATATTGATTGCATTGCGGATTTTCACGTTATTTTCCGACACATTACTGAAAGGCATTTAGCTAATCAGAATAAGGTGAAGTTTATAAATATTATCCGACAGTTTAAGAAAGGATGAAGATAGAGAGCGGTGAACTACAGACCAGTTAATTCGTCATCCGCGGTCGGGTGTCTGTTGGACTCAATTACAACGAACGTGCTGCTAGATATAGAACATAGAACATAGAACAATACAGCACAGAACAGGCCCTTCGGCCCACGATGTTGTGCCGAACTTCTATCCTAGATTAAGCACCCATCCATGTACCTATCCAAATGCCGCTTAAAGGTCGCCAATGAATCTGACTCTACCACTCCCACGGGCAGCGCATTCCATGCCCCCACCACTCTCTGGGTAAAGAACCCACCCCTGACATCTCCCCTATACCTTCCACCCTTCACCTTAAATTTATGTCCCCTTGTAACACTCTGTTGTACCCGGGGAAAAAGTTTCTGACTGTCTACTCTATCTATTCCTCTGATCATCTTATAAACCTCTATCAAGTCACCCCTCATCCTTCGCCATTCGAACGAGAAAAGGCCGAGAACTCTCAACCTATCCTCGTACGACCTACTCTCCATTCCAGGCAACATCCTAGTAAATCTTCTCTGCACCCTCTCCAAAGCTTCCACATCTTTCCGAAAGTGAGGCGACCAGAACTGCACACAGTACTCCAAATGTGGCCGAACCAAAGTCCTGTACAGCTGCAACATCACCTCACGACTCTTGAATTCAATCCCTCTGCTAATGAACGATAATACTCCATAGGCCTTCTTACAAACTCTATCCACCTGAGTGGCAACCTTCAAAGATCTATGTACATAGACCCCAAGATCCCTCTGTTCCTCCACCTGACCAAGAACCCTACCATTAACCCTGTAATTTGTATAGAAGGTAATGGCAAAACCGGGAAGTATGATAACGCATCGATGAAATGAAAGCCATAAGTAGCAAACACTTTTTGGAATGGTTTGAAAGATGATTCTTGTAGACATAAGCAATGAGAAACCAATGGATAACGCATAGTTGGATATTCAGGAGCAATATTTTGAGAACTCACACAGTAAGCTCATAAGAAAAAATAAAGCGCAAGGTATTGGGAAACATATATGCAAACGGGACAGTTAAAATTAGGTTTACATTCATGTGAATGTAATTGCAATGTAGAACATGTCGTGCACCAGTTGCAGAGAGTGTTTGTGAGACTAAACTTAAAGTATTGTGTACCGTCTGGAGTCCCAATCTAAGATATAATATACTGACTACAGAGGAACTGCAAAAGGTATTATCCAGATTAATCCATCAAATTGCAAGATTGTCTGATGGGGAAACTCAGCCTGTGATCTTGCTTTTCATAAGTTTATTACAGTGAAACTTAGAAATATCGAGTGGACTGAATAACAGAGCGACATGGAGAAGTGCAAACAGGCGAGATTAGCGACAATCCCACGATATTCTACATGTACAAGTAGAATAGAATAATCAGCCAACAGTAAGTGTCCATTAGAAACCAAAGGGGTGCAATCTGTGTGAGAAGCTGGTGAGCATTGATAGGTTGTTACATGAGACCTTCGCATCTTTTTTACTTGGAAGAAGGAGGAGTCAGGTAGAGAATTCGAGAAGATGGACTGAAAAGCTCTCGAACAGACTGACATAAAATACGAACAGGAATTTGAGGCTTTGACCAGTATCAAATTGGACGAATCCCCGGTCTGGATGAGTTGTATCGCAGGCTGCTGTCAGGGTCAAAGGAGGAAAGACCCTGACTGAAAACTGTAATTAGAATCTGACCATAGGGGAGGTGCCAGAGGACTGGAGAACAGTTAATGTGATTTCACTTCATGGTAAGGGTGGTAGAGATAGATCAGGGAACTATAGACAAGTGAGTGTTAGATCATTGATAGGAAAATTACTGGAGAAAACAGGGAAGGAAAAAAATCGAACTCTAATCAGAGTGTCAAGGGTGATCAGCGATAATCATCATGACTTTATCAGAGGGAAGTCACATTTAATGAATTTGATTTAATTAGTTTGAGGAAGTCACTTATTTAGTTTTGTAGCAAGGCCTTTGACAAAGTTCCACATGAGAAACAGAAATAAAGTATTCGCACAGTATCAAGAATACCTTCACAAGTTATAACAAAAGTTGTCGTAGTGTCAGGAGACAGAGGGTGGTGGGAGAAGGCTGTTTGTGTGACTGGAGACCAGTGTCCCCTGGTGTACCACAGGGATCAGTGCTGTGTCCCTTATTTTTTGTGGTACTCATAAATGGTGTAGATGTGAATCTGCAGGGAGGTGGGTAGAGGAGGTGGGAGTTGTGATAAGTAAGTTTGCGTTTGATACAATGATTGCCCAGGTGGTTGGCAGTGAGGAGGAAGGCTTTATGTTGCAGGAAGATACAGAAGGAATGACAGATGGAATGTAAACCTGGTAAATATGAGGAGATGCACTTTGGAAGAAGGAACCAGACAGGAGAGTACTCAATGAATGGCAGCGCACGAGAAGATTAGACTATGCACCTCCACACATCCCTGAATGTGACTGGACAGGATAATGGGCTAGTTAAGAATTGGACCTTGGGTGCAGCATTTATTAATCAGTGTGTAGATTATCAGAGCTATACAGGGCTTTCGTTAGGCCAAGATGGAATACTATGTGGAGTTCTGGGAGCAACATTACAGGAAGGATGTGATTGTACTGGAGGGTGTGCAGAGGAGATTCACCAGGATGTTCCCTGGGATGAACCATTTCAGCTATGGAGAGAGACTGGATAAGCTCGGGTTGTTTACTTTGGAGCAGAGAAGGCTGAGGGGGATGTGATTCCGAAGGATAAGATAATGAGGGACATAGACAGGGTGGATAGACAACAGTTGTTTCTTTTAGTCCGAGGGTCAAGAACAAGGGAGCACAATTTTTAAGTGAGGAGTTTGAGGTACAGAGAGAATTTAATTTTTTTTTCACCCATAAGGTGTTGTGGCCTGGAATGCACTTGCTGAGAGGGGAGTTATCATGGGTATCCTCACAACCATTAAAAAGTGCTTGGACGAGAACTTGGAAGTGTCATGGCATTCCCGGCTGTGGACCTGATGTTGGAAAATGGGACTAATATAGATCGTGCTGTATTTCTGTTGGCACATAGTCTATAGTACTGAGAGTGTCTGGTGTGCAAGGTCAATTACTGAGCAGCTGAACGCACGAATTGATCAGTTTCTGAAAAGTGAACTGTAATAGCTTGTTTAATCATGTCAATGTGAGAGGTATGAGAAAGTAAGTGCAGCTTCCTGAAACCAGAGAATGGGCAATGGGAAACAGGGAAATGGCAGAACGATGAAGTCACTACTTCAGTTCTGTCTTCACAGAACTTTCTAACAATACTAGGAAAACGAAGTCTGGTGTGGGAAAATGACATAGTACACGGAACAGAGAACATAGTAAGTAAATGGATTAGGAGAAATTATTGGGACTGAAAATAATGGTCATAGACAACTTTAACATAGATTTAAGAAATGGGAATTATGATTGTGAAACAGACAGGAAGACAAATGAAAGAGAAACAATGGATGTAATACATTTAGATTTTCAGAAATAAACTTTGGTAAAGCGCCAAGCCTAGTTTGCAAAATTAAATCTTAGTGGATTGGGGCTAATATATGGCCATGTTTCTAGAATGGGACAGCTGGCAGGAAACAGTGAATAGAAATAAACAGACTTGTGAAGCAACAGCCTGACATTGTATTTAAGGTATGATTCTGTGAGTATGACTCTGTCCCAGACACCCCATCACCTTCCCCGGAGATCTCCTGTCTCACAAGCAGGACAGACACAGCAGATGTGACGGCAGAGTGAGATACAGTCCTCAATAGTGACTCTGTATCCCATGAAGTCTCACGGTGTAGTTTAAACATGGCAAAGGAAACCTCCTGCTGATAACCATATACCAGCCTCTCTCAACTGAAGAATCAATATTCCTCCATGCTGAACAACACTTGCAGGAAACACTGACGCTGGTAAGGATGCAAGATGTACTCTGGGTGGGGGATTCCAATGTCCACCTCCAAGAGTATCTCAGCTACAGCATTACTGATCGAGCGGTCCAGGTCCTAAAGGATATAACAGCTAGACTGGGTCGGTGGCAGGCGGTGAAGGAACCAGCTAGAGGAAAATACATATTTGACCACATCCTTATTCATCCAATTGCAGAAGTATCTGCCCATAACAATATTGGTAAGAGTGACTAACGCATAGTCATTGTGGAGACAAGTCACACCTTCACATTGAGAATAATCTCCATCATTTTGAGTGGTACTATCCACGTGCTAAATAAGACAGACTTAGAACAGATCTAGCAGCTCAAGTCTGGGTTTCCATAAGGTATTGTGGGTCATCAGTAGCAGCAGACTTGTACTCTCACACAACGTCATGGCCTGGCATGTCCCCCTCACAACAATTACCATCAAGCCAGAGGATCAATCTTGGTTCAATAGAGTGTGCAGGAGGGCAGGAACAGCACCGGGCACACTTGACATTGAGATGTCAGCCTGGTGAAGCATGAAACAGGACTACATGTGTGCCAAAGAGCAGAAGCAATAAGTGATAGACAGAGCTAAGTGATCCCACAAGCAACGGATCACTTCTCGTCGAGAAACGCTGGGGACAATTAAACAATTCACTGGATGAAGAGTTTCCACAAATAACCCCTTCCTCCATGATGGAAGAGCCCAGCACTTCAGTGTATAAGATAAGGCTGATGCATTTGTACCAATCTTCAGTCAGAAATGCTGAGTGGATGATACAACTCAGCCTTCTCCAGTGGTCCTCAGCAATTCAGTTACCAGTCATCCACATCAAGTGGACTGCAGCAATTCAACAAGACAGCTCATCACCGCCTTATCAGTGGATCTAGGGACAGGAATTAAATTCTGGCCCATCCAGTGACACCCAGATTGACGAAATAAATAAATTGGAAAAATAAAATTAACAGGAAGGTTGCTGAGGTATCGCAGGGATCGGTGCTCAGGCCCCAGGAGTTCGCAATACCAATTAAACATTTGATTGCAGGAATCAAATACAATATATCCCAGCCTGTTGAAAACATTAAAGGATGTGGGATTGTGAGTGGGTGGGGAGGATGTTAAAAAGTGCCAAGGTAACTGAGACAAGTGGAGTGAATGGGCAAATACGTAGCAGATGGAGAACAAGGTGGGTAGAGGTGACGGTGTGCCCTTTGGTGAGAAGAATAGATTGTCAGCTTATATTTGAAACAGGTTGATCTATAAAGCGATGTATGCTCCTTTTTGTTGTTTCCTTCTGAGCAGCGCTCCAAGGTCCCTGAAGCGCAGAGAGTACTCAACCCAGAGGTCAATACTGGGAATGTCATTGTCATGCTGACCAGTTTACATAGACCCTCCAAGGGGGGGAGTTGTAACATTGAAAAGGATCTGAATCTCCTTGTACACCAGTCACTGAAAGCAATATAGCAGAAACAGAAAGCAGGTACGAAGATAAATGGTGCATTGACCTTCATTTCAGGATTTGAGCCCAGGATTAAGGGTGACTTACTGCAGCTGTACAGGGCCTAGTTGGGACCCCATCTCGAACATTGTGCAGCATTGTGTGCAGTTTTGGTCTCCTTACCTAATAAAGGACAAACCTGACATTGAGGGAGAGCAGCAAAGGATGACCAGACAAACCGCCCCGTGGCCCAACATTTCAACTCCCCCTCCCACTCTGCCGAGGACATGGAGGTCCTGGGCCTCCTTCACCGCCCCTCACTCACCACCAGACGCCTGGAGGAAGAACACCTCATCTTCCGCCTTGGAACACTTCAACCCCAGGGCATCAATGTGGACTTCAACAGCTTCCTCATTTCCCCTTCCCCCACCTCATCCTAGTTTCAAACTTTCAGCTCAGTAACTGTCTCCTTGACTTGTCCGGACTTGTCCGACCTGCCTATCTTCTTTTCCACCTATCCACTCCACCCTCTCCTCCTTGACCTATCACCTTCATCTCCTCCCCCACTCACCCATTGTACTCTATGCTACTCTCTCCCCACCCCCACCCTCCTCTAGCTTATCTCTCCACGTTTCAGGCTCACTGCCTTTATTTCTGATGAAGGGCTTTTGCCCGAAACGTCGATGTCGCTGCTCGTTGGATGCTGCCTGAAATGCTTTGCTCTTCCAGCACCACTAATCCAGTATTTGGTTTTCAGCATCTGCAGTCATTGTTTTTACCTTGTTGATTCTCTGGGATGACAGGCTTGATGTAGGAGCAGAGTTTGGGGCGACTGGGTCTGTATTCCATGGACTTTATGAAAATGAGTGGAGATCTCAGTGAGATATATAAAACTCTAACAGGGTGTGACAGTATTGAATCAAGGATGCTAATTCCCCTGGCTGATATGTCTAAAACAAGGGTACAGGCAGGACTCTGTGCATTGAGATGAGAATAAATATCTGCACTCAGAGACCGGGGCACCTGGGGAATTCGCTTACACCTAGAAGCCAAGGCACTGAATTTAAATAAGGATTTAGAGGCACTAAACGGATGAGGTGAGAGCAAGATTACGGTGTGGAAATGAAAAGCCAGCCATCATTATACTGAATTGGGTAGCAAACTCGATGGGCCAAAGGGACTACTGTACTTCCTATTTATAGTTTTCCAAGGTTAATCACATTAACGGATATATTCATTTAGTGCGATAAATGCATTGAGGAGATGTTTGAACATGAACTAGAATGGGGGAGACTCAATATGTTGTATGACCTCCTTCTTTGGGTCCATTTCTGGAACAGTTGAGGAACCCAGAGTGTGGGGGTAAGTACATGAAAGTTTTTGGTACTTACTGTCTTTAATTTCTGATATGGCTAGGAAGAACTGTTTGTTTAGTGTATGGATTCTTCTGTGGATGTTTCTCCTTCTTTACCGGTGTTTGTGTGCAGTCTATGGGAAAATTGTCACAGACTCTCAGATGTAAGGAAGGAGGTCTCTGCAGGGGCGACAGGATTGTGTTTACCATTCCCTTTTCCGATACCGAAACTGGTGCCGGGTGTTCTGTCTGGTTTTATCCTTGAAGACATCGGAACAGTTTGATACAATTGAGGATCTTGCTTTGCCATTTCAGAGACTATTGAAGAGTTTATCACATGTCTATGTTTCTGGAGTCACTTTGAGGCCAGTCCAGGAAAGCACGGGAGATTCACTTCCTGAAAGTACATTGGAAAATAATGGGTGGGAGAATCGGGCTAGTATTGAATGAGAGGAAGACCATGAGGTGGGGCGGGTAGTTAATGAGGTGAGTTCGATAAGATAGCACCAGAAAACTAGCTCAGCCTCGTACAGACAATCCCTCTGTCGCACTCAATGAAAATGGCACTGAGACAAATTATTGTATGATTCAGACCTATGAGTTGAAGACTATACTGACCCTACTCCCAGTTACAAATGCGCAGAACAAATGATCATCTGACTTCACACCAATATCCCTTTTTCCCATCTTTCCTGGGAAGACTGGCTCATTTTCCAGGATGCTATCGAAGTGTCTACATTTCAACATTCTGTAACCTCGGAACACATCTTTCAATGACACTATCTCTCAGTGTCCCCCTCTCTGTCTATACCCCAAACCCCTCCCATGTGGTGATATTTAAACTGATTCCCCCACCATCTCTCTCTGGCAGTGATGTTCTCACCCACAGCAGCCCCTTGTCATGGCACAAAGGAGATAATGGAGCTGTAAATGGGTGGGAGCTGCACATCCTGTCACTTCCAGCATGGGCTACCAGTTTTCCCATGCTGGGCAGGGATCGAACACAGTGTTACTGAGCAATGCACTGGGGTGGGGTACACAGACCTACACGCTGGGAGGGTATCTGCTCCTGGGTTACAGATCAATGCACAGGGGTTGTGTACACAGTCCTACATGCTGGGAGGGTAACTGCTCCTGGTTTACAGATCAATGCACTGGGGTGGTGTACACAGTCCTACATGCTGGGAGGGTAACTGCTCCTGGTTTACAGATCCATGCAGAGGTGGTGTATAAAGTCCTACATGCTGGGAGGGTAACTGCTCCTGGGTTACAGATCAATGCATTGGGGTGGTGTACACAGTCCTACATGCTGGGAGGGTAACTGCTTCTGGTTTACAGATCAATGCACTGGTGTGGGGTACACAGTCCTACATGCTGGGAGGTTAACTGCTCCTGGGTTACAGATCAGTGTACTGGGGCGGGGTACACAGTCCTACATGCTGGGAGGGTAACTGCTCCTGGGTTACAGATCAATGTACTGGGGTGGAGTACACAGTCCTACAGGCTGGGAGGGTAACAGCTCCAAGTTTACAGATTAATTCACGAGTAATCACTGCATAGTTCGCTGTGCTTGTCAGACTATCTGTTTGAGGTTTATAGATCAATGCACTGTTGTGGTCTGCATAGCTCCCCGTGCTGGACAGATATCTAGTCCGCGTTTACAGATCAATGCACGGGTGTGGTCTGCACTGTTTCCCATGCTGAATACTTGCTGGAGGAACATAGCAAGCCAGGCAGTATCAGGAGGAGTGAAATTTGATGGTTTGGTGTAGACCTCCGTCAGGACTCTTGCAGAAAGGATACACCTGAAACGTCGACATCTCCACCTCCTGATGCCGCGTGGCTTGCTGTGTTCTCCAAGCTTCCTGCCTGTCTTCTTTGGATTCCAGCATCTGCAGCTTTTCTGTCTCTGTCCCAGTTTTCCATAGTGTACACATGTCTCATCTGCATTTGAACATAAGTGCCCTGACATGATCTGCACAGTGCTCCACTCTGGACAGATTGCTGGATTGTATTGACCCGTGTAATGGATGAATCTGGACAGATTGCTGGGTTGTGCTGAGCAGGACACTGGTCTGGTCTGCACAGTGTTCCCCGGTGAACAGATATCTCCTCTGGGTGTATTGTGTCTTGGTTGGTTCTGTGAAGTGGATTGAGAATGTGGTATATCTAACGATTTCAGCTGATCTGGCAATGCCTTTAATTCCCATTCCTGTGATTGGACACTCCATCTCTCACCCCATTAATGTTAATGTCACCCCAGGCACAGTACATCATGTTGGTGGGGTGGGGAGGGGGGAAAGGTCATGGACAGGTCAAGGGGTTCCCCGGAACATTCTGTCCCCGACATTCTATAACTGACATTCCTCGGAACATTCTGTCCCCGACATTCTATAACTGACATTACCCAGAACGTTCTGTCCCCAACATTCTATAACTGACATTCCCCGGAACGTTCTGTCCCTGACATTGTTTGTGAACGGCCGGACATCAGTGAATTGAACAAACGATAAGATCCCGAGGGAAGAGATCCCGTTCCAGGGAGAAGGAGACACTGTTCTGAAGGCCGCTCAGGCAGTTAAAGGGGTGAATACGTTTTTCCTGCGTTTACATTTCTCCACGAGACTGGATCGACCACAATTCAGACCAAAATACAGAAATTCCCAAACTCCATTTGTCTTCAGGAAACTGGGAGAGAATCCTTCAGGACAGCAACGTTTTCACCCTCCGTATTAGGAACTGGGAAGGAGTGACCTGTGTCTGCTCACGAGTGATCAAGTGTGTGAGAATGTTCTAGAAACTATCTGTCCTTATGGATGTGTCTCTGTGTGTTTGGGGAGGGAGGGTTTCTTGTGGTTTATGTCACATTTTTGTCAGTAATTCCAACCTTCCCATTTGTTATTCCAGCTCCAATTATTTTCATAAATCCCTGAATACAGGGACACATTTTTAAACCTCACTGGGTCCCCGATCAAACGGGTCCCTTTGCCTCCAGGCTGATGGATAATGGGTTTGTTTTCCTTCCTCACAGTTAACGTAGTGACCATCTACGTCCTGCTTTATAAAGATTGTGGACTGTCTCCATGTGTCAGACGTTACTTGGGGGCCATGGCAGCGGCGGATCTCCTGGTCATTATCCTCGACCTGATCCTGAGACACATTCCCATTGTTTATGATGAACAGTTTTATTTCCTGATGGACTCCGTCCCCATGTGTAATATCCATGCCGTCCTGCTTTATGCAGCCACTGACTGCTCTGTCTGGTTCACCGTCACTTTCACCTTTGATCGGTTTGTGGTCATTTGTTGCCAGAAGCTGAAAAGTAAATATTGCAGTGAGAAAACGGCGGCTGTGGTTCTGGGAGCAGTGACTGTGCTGAGCTGTTTAAAGAACATTTTCTGGTATTTTATGCTCACGGCTCGGTATTGGCTGTGGAACAACCCCTGGTTTTGTTATGTAACAGACGTTGTTCTACTCTCCAGTGTCTGGGTCACAATCGAGTTCCTCCACCACATTCTAACCCCGTGTATCCCATTTATCCTGATTCTGCTGCTCAATGTTCACACCGTCAGACACATTTTAGTGACCAGCAGAGCCCGCAGGAGACTCCGCGCTCACACCAATGAGGACGCTCAGTCTGACACAGAAATGAGAAACCGAAAAAAATCCATCATTTTACTGTTTGTGATCTCGGCCAATTTCATCCTGTTATGGTCAACGTTCATGCTGTATTCTATATGGTACGGGATAAGGTGGATTGTGTATACCCCTCTGTATCTCGATCCCTTTGTGCAGGAATTGGGCTTCATGCTGCAGCTCCTCAGTTGCTGCACAAACACCGCGATTTATGTCGTGACCCAGACTAAGTTCAGGCAGCAGTTGAAGAACGTGCTGAAATATCCCTTCACCCAAATCCATCCATCCATCAAATTCCCTCATTAATAACATCATCCGGGATTTTCTCATTTCAGTTCAATGTTTCAGCGATGGAGCAGCCTGTCGCTATGGTAACAGACTGAGGGTAGCGCTGGTTTGTTCATCCTTATCCCACAGGGGGGTTACAGGGAAACATTTCAATGTTTCTCACAACTCAGGGGCCAGTGAGAAAAAGCACCATCCCACTGACTGTATCCATCACTTCCATTTGTAACCAATAAAAATGTTGATTAAAGCGTGCCAAGCAGCAGAGTGACCAATGTTGTTGTGTGTCTTTGTGTTGGAGAAGCTGACCTGGAGAGAGACAGACTCAGCCACAAGTCCTGGTCCTCAGGGAAGGGGAGGGCAACACTGCAAATCCACAATTCAATGGCTGAGCTATTTCAGGTTTTGTATTATACAGTACATACAATACACCATATACATTGTTGCATAGAGCGATTCGTCAATGCATAAATATTGGAGCTGATATGTTTACACGTAAATATTACTGAGCATCGAACTGTCTCAGTTTATTTAGAATTCTTTTTTGTATGGGAAGTGTTTGTTTATAAATACAAATATTGTTGTGGATGGGAAGTGTTCATGTTTATATTTAAATCTGTTTTGTTTTGGAGATGTTCATGCTTTTTCATAAATATTGTTGTGGATTGGAATTGATATGAATTATCCCAGACCACAACAACTAGCTGTATCAAAACATCTGCCCCCTTGAGACCTTTTGCTCAATTTGATGGGCTCTGATAACATCGGCAACAGCACATTTGCCTTGTGTGTCAGAGAGAGTAGTTACATTTTAGTAATAACCTTCCTCAATCTCATTAAGAAGTGATTAATCAAAGAAACAACATGTTTTTACAGTTCAACCAAATAAAATAAATTTTTCTACCAAGATAGAAAGATAGAATAATCTGGAGTGTATATGTCCATCCCTGTTTCCCTCCAGTGTTGTTTGGATTTGTTTGGACTGGGAACAGGGACTACAGTTTAGAAATAATTGAATGAAAAACAGAAAGGAATCATTTTTAAAATTTCACTGGAATTTCAGTGAAGATTCTGAAGTCTGCTGTAAACCCACGAGATGGCAGACTATTGTAAACTCCCCATGGAGCAGAAAGACAGACTCACAGCAATGTGCTCTGAGCCCACTAGAGGGCAGACTATTGTAAACTCCCCATGGGGCAGTCAGGCAAATTCTGGACAGAGATCAGAATAAAATTACATTAAATGTATGCACTGAAGACAAGAAGCAGTATAAAGTTCACAACATTTACATCTTGGTAAAGCACACTGTAATGAGAAGGAGAAAAGAGCCATTATGTAGCAATCCAAACCAAACAGCTTTTGGATAGAATTGCAGATTTAAAAGAGGAGATCTTCAACAAGACATTAATGTAATGCAGCATTTTTGTTCAGGAGCATCCAAATGCGACAGGACCGATGCTTAAACCTAGAAAAGGAAAGGGATTGTGTTCATCCGGAGAAGATGTACTCTCATTCCGATCAAATTCAAACTCAGCAGAGCTCTCTGGTTCATGGTATTTCCATCAGTCTGTGCAAACACCTTGTGTAAACATGTGGAATCAACTTGTGTTCATTTGGGCAAAATTGTTGTATCAATCTGCACAAAACTCTTGTCTTAATTTGTGCAATAAGCCTGTGCTCAGACAGGACAAAATGTTGGATGAATTTGTCCAATGAATGTGTGTTAACTTGTACAAACATCTTGTGTCAGTTTGATGTGGAAACTTGTGTGGTTTTGTGTTGTGTGTGTCTGGGGGTGTTTAGGATTTGAACCTGCAGCTTCTGTGTCTGTGTCTGTGTGTGTATTCCAAGGTTGGGCTGAGTGGGTGGTTTGGTGGGGGGGGGGGGGGGAGGGGGGTGATCACATACAGGAACAGACTGGGTCAGCCCTGGTCTAACCCATTAACCTGCTGTTTCCTCCCTGACCCCCCCTGCAATCTCACAACGATGGTAGTTGGTGTGTTCCATACTTGGGGGAGGTGGGTTCCAGGTAATGGAGCTGGGAGCTGACTGGGTCAGCTGGGATATGGGAGGAGATGGGGGGTTTGAGTGACAGACCTGAGGCTATTTGTTTGATGTTACAGTGCTGCCTATCTCTCATTCTCATTTATCTTCAATCCTGTTGAAAGATACTTAAACTAACAGACACACACAGTTCCAGAAAGAGCTTTGTTCAATTGCAGGTACATTTTTAAAGTATATTTGTAGACAACACACAATTTGAACCCACAGAAGGTTAGTGTACATCAGTAAGTTAACATATGGTAGTGCCAGCAGATAGGAGGACCGGTGATACATTGATTATTATTGAGAATAGATTGTGTTGGGAATATGAGCTTAACATGACAGGAAGTAGAATCAAATCAATGGGTTCAGGGTGTTTAATATACAAAATAACAGATAGCCCAGAGTGAGTTACAGCCTGGAATCAAATTGAGGGATTCAGAGTGGTTTATATACAGAATAACAGATAGCCCAGAGTGAGTTACAGCCTGGAATCTAATCAAGGGGATCAGTGTGGTTTATATACAAAATAACAGATACCCCGGAGTGAGTTACAGCCTGGAATCTAGTCAATGGGTTCCCAATTTGAACCCACAGAAGGTCAGTGTGGGATTTGAGAAACCCTTCAATTTGCGATAACACCTCACCAGGCATTATTCTGATCCAACGCTGCAAATCTACAATTCAGTGGCTGAGCTTTTTCAGGTTTTGTATATTATGTTTCCCTCATATATTAGGAGCTTGGAAAGTAAGGGAGACCTTACTGGAATGTCACATTGTCTCTCCGCATTCACTGTAAACAAGTTCTGGGATTTACATTATAACCACCTTCAAAGAGCTGTCTCCATTTCCTATCTCTGCTAGCATCAATGAATGGAAATGGCTTTTGACACATTGCCCCCTCTCCCTTGCTGAAAGTATTCCTGACACAAATCAATCAGGCAGACATTTTAGATTTGTCCACAGCCACCATTTTATATCAGCAAAACGATGACATTGAGTTTATAAATAAGGAAAAGCAAGAGAGACTGGCAACATCAATACAGTTTGAAAATATATAAAACATTGTACATGCACACAGAATCACAGACACACAGAATCACACACACAGGGATACAGACACCTTCCAGAAGCTGTCTCCATTTACTATCTTGCAAGAGAATTCATGTTATGATGATGCATTCATGCAGGACAGTAAACAGCTTTTGAGACTTTCCCCATTGTGACAGAAATTCAGCCCCAATCTGAAACTTGGAGATATGTAACAGGACAGAAATGAACCAGCAGCTTTCTGTGTTCCTGCTCCCAATGTAACATTTGACCATTTAGATTATCTTGTCTTCGGTCTAACATCCAACAAGGATCACTTCACAGATCCAATAACAGATCCCCAGGAGTGATTTACAGACTGGAATCTAATTGAGGGGTTTAGGGTTTACATACAGCATATGAGGTACCCAGGAGTGAGGGACAGACTGGAATCTAATCGAGGGGTTCGGGGTGGTTTATATACGGCAAACCAGATACCCAGGCGTGAGTTACAGCCTGGAATCTAATCGCTGATTTCGGGGTGGATTATGTACAAATTAACAGGTAACCCGGAGTGAGTTATATCATGGAATCTAATTGAGGGGTTCAGTGTGGTTTATATACAGAATAACAGGTAGCCCAGAGTGAGTTACAGCCTGGAATCTAATTGAGGCGTTCAGAGTGGTTTATATAGAGAATAACAGATAGCCCTGAGTGAGTTACAGCCTGGAATCTAATTGAGGGATTCAGAATGGTTTACATACAGAATAACAGATAGCCTGGAGTGAGTTACAGCCTGGAATCTAATTGAGGGGTTCAGGGTGGTTTTTATAGAGAATAACTGATAGCCCAGTGTGAGTTACGGCCTGGAATCTAATTGAGGGGTTCAGGGTGGGTTACATACAGAAAAACAGATAGCCTGGAATGAGTTACAGCCTGGATTCGAATCGAGGTGTTCCGGGTGGGTTATATACAAAATAACAGATAGCCCAGAGTGAGTTACAGCCTGGAAGCTAATCGCGGGGTTCTGTGTGGTTTATATACAGAACAACAGATAGCGTGGAGTGAGTTACAGCTTGGAATCGAATCGAGGTGTTCAGGCTGGGTTACATACAGAATAACAGATAGCCTAGAGTGAGTTACAGCCTGGATTCGAATCGAGGTGTTCAGGGTGGGTTATATACAAAATAACAGATAGCCCAGAGTGTGTTACAGCCTGGAATCTAATAGCAGGGTTCAGGGTGGTTTATATACCGAATAACTGATAGCCCAGAGTGAGTTACAGCTTGGAATCGAATCGAGGTGTTCAGGGTGGGTTACATACAGAATAACAGATCGCCTGGAGTGAGTTACAGCCTGGAATCTAATTGAGGGGTTCAGAGTGGGTTACATACAGAATAACAGATAGCCTGCAGTGAGTTACAGCCTGGATTCGAATCGAGGTGTTCAGGGTGGGTTACATACAGAATAACAGAGAGCCCAGGGTGAGTTACAGCCTGGAATCTAATCAAGGGGTTCATGCTGGTTTATGTCACAGAATAACAGATATCCCGGAGTGAGTTAAAGCCTGGAATGTAATCGAGGGTTTCCGGGTGGTTTACATACAGAATAACAGATAACAAGTAGTGAGTCACAAAATTGCAGAGTCGTACAGTCCTAGAGATGGACAGCATAGAAACAGACCCTTTGGTCCAACCTATCTATGCCGACCAGATATCCTAACCTACTCTAGATTCTTTTTCAAGCACTTGGTCCATCTCCCTCCAAACCATTCTCATTCATATACCCATCGAATTGCATTTTAAATGTTGCAATTGTACTACCCTCCACCACTTCCTCTGACAGTTCATTCCATTCATGGACCACCCTCTGAGTGAACAAGTTGCCCCTTAGGTCTCTTCCATATCTTTCCCCTCTCACACTAAACCTCTGCCCTCTAGTTCTGGACTTCCCCACTCCAAGGAAAAGACTTTGTCTATTTCTCCTATCCAATCCCGTCATGATTTTATAAACCTCGATAAAGTCACCCCTCAGCCTCTGATGCTCCGGGGAAAACAGCCCCAGCCTATTCAGCCTCTCCCTGTGGCTCAAATCCTCTAACCCTGGCAACCTCCTTGTAAATCTTTTCTGAACAGTTTCAAGTTTCACAACATCCTTCCGATAGGAAGGAGACCAGAATTGCACGCCATATTCCAACAGTGGCCTTACCCATGTCCAGTCCAGCCACAACATGACCTCTCAATGCCTATACTCAAAACACTGACCAAAAAAGGAAAGCATACCAAACGCTGCCTTCATTATCTTATCCACCTGCCACTCTACTCTCACGGAGCTACGAACATGCACTTCAAAGTCTCTTTGTTCAGCAACACTCCCTCATACCTGACCATTAAGTGTATAAATCCTGCTCAAATTTGCTTTCCCAAAATGCAGCGCCTCGTGTTTATCGAAGTGGAATAGAATTGAAGGTTTTGGGGTGTTTTTGAAACATGCCAGTCACACATACATGGAAGTGATTCCCATTAAGTCCAGTTTTGTTAAGCTCCTTGATGTCAACAGAAGTTAACCATTACCTTCATGTCAGGGCCTGTCATTTTTACCTCAACTCTTGTGTCAACTCTTTTGTTCTCTTCGATAGGCCATGATATATCGGAGCAGCACGTGTTTTCTTCAAACAAGTGGCATTGAATGTCAGGATTTCTCTTCTCAAGAGTGTTGGGGTAGCTCGATGTCTGAAAGTCTTTGAAAAGGATGGAGATGGATATTGACCTGTCAGAGGCACAAATTGGAGAGAGGGACGCTGTGTAAAGAGAAATGAGGGGCTTCTTTCATAGGCGTGCCTGGATTTTCCAATTATATTTCCCAAATCACCTCAAAGCGTGTGTGTCAGTCTTGAGGGGCTGAATGGAACACAGAAACATGGGACTGAGGAGCAGGAGTTGGTCATTGGGTACTTTGAGCCTTCTCCACCAGGCACTAAGATTGTGGCTGATCAGGTTGGGGTCTCAGCCCCACTTTCCTGTCTGTGTCCCATTATCTGTGATTCACTTCTCTGTCAAATATTTAACGAATGCAGCTTTCAATCAATGTGAACATAGAGGCACGATAAACTTCCAGTGAAGAGAATTCCCACTTGAAAGGTCCTTTCAGAATTTTTCATCATCTCTCTTATAGAATCAAAGAGTCATGCAGAATGGGAACAGACCCATTAATCCAATCTGTTCACTCGATCAGATATCAAATCTGATCCAGTCCCATTTGCCAGCATTTGGCCAATATCTCTCCTCTTTCAGATACTTTTTAAATGTGCGATTGTAACCGCCTTCACCACTTCCTCTGACAGCACTTTCTGTACACACCCCACTCTCTGTGTGAAACATTTATCTTCAGGTCCCTTCTAAATCATTCGCCCTCTCCCCTCCAACCTATGCCCTCTTGTTCTCGACTCCCCTATCCTGAGGAGCAGAACGTGGCTATTCAGAATATCCATGCCCCTGATGGTTTTATAAACCTCTATAATGTCTTACCTCAGTCCTTACCACTCCAGTGGTGAAGTACCACAACCTAATCAACTTCTCCCGAAAGCGTGAAATGGTACCCCTTAGATGTCTTAAAAAACTTTTCCCTCTCACTTTCAACCAGTACCCTCTAGTTTTGGAGACCCCTAACCTGGGGAAAACCCCCTGACTACTCACCCTACCCATGACCATTCTGATTTTATAAACCTCTACTGCTGCGAAATGTGACTTCAATCAACTTGAATGGCTGTACTTTTAGTCATCCTGGGCCTAAGTTCTGAAATTAAATACCAACACCTCTTCCTTCTTCATCAAGTCACAATTCTAAATCCATTTTAATTAGTTTGATCAGATGTATCCTGAGACACTTCTGTGGGCTTTACACCTGGACCTTTGTGCGCGGAGGTAGGGACACTAGCATCACTCAGCAATACCCATAAAGCTGTCACAGTATTCGCCTGTGTGTTTGTTCATCAGACTGTCATGACATGATGTGACATACCTCTGCAACAGGCAGGACTTGAATCCCGGACTTCTAGTCCAGAGCTAGGAACACTACCACACAAGTTCAGGAATTGGAATCAAATACAGAGCTCTCTGGCTCAGAGACAGGCACAATACCCACTACACTACCATACCCAGATTTTGGGTCATATTTTAAGTGCCAGCTTTCAGCTCAGTGTGGATTTATTATAATCAGGTTACTATTACTGAACTACACAAAACACTTTGTATTGTCAAACAATTGCAAGATATTTGTCTCAACTGCAGGATGTTGAGTGCACGTGCTGTGCCATTGAAATTAACTATGAACATCTTTAATCGCTATTATCTGTAGTCTGCAATATTAGGGAAAGAAATCCTGCAGGCACACTCTGCACACTGAACGGTCTCAAATTGATATTTATTACAGATCACCAGAGACGGAGAAAGACCATAACTTCTGGCCGCAAAACACCGATCAGAATTACCCAACTCTCACTTGTGCCTGCCCTCTGCCTAAAACCATGAAATGTTACCTGGCCGCTGATTACATTCCAACCACCCCTCCCCACCCCCCTGACAGTCTCTGCAATCTGTCCCTCCTCCCCCTAACCACACATGGTAAAGCAAGCTCCGGTTCTTTGTGAAAATCAAGGCCAGAGTATGCAGGCTTCCTGGAGATTGTGAGGGAATTTTCAAATTTGGTGTGAATACTAAGCTGAGTCTGGAGACACTGCAGACTGGCCAAGGAATATTGTAGCAATGGCGCAAGCAACAAGAGCTGAATACCCTCATTCTTTGACATCAATTTCATTCATTAAAGACCAACGTTAAAAACGTTAACGTAATCCAATAAACATGGTGTTTTTTTTTCCTGGTGGATTATGTATTCTATGTAGAAGTCGGTGAAATGTTACCTTCACTCAGGCCTCAGTGACTGACGCATTATCCAGCGATTTGAGCCCATATCTACACACCCCAGCAAGGGGGAGTAGAAAGCCTCTCAGCAGGTCCACTCTCACACTGTCTCCGAAAGTCAAACTGATCGTACAGCAGAAATGGGAAATAAATGATGCTGAAAGACAGAAAGTCGGAGAATATTAAAGAGGGTGAGGTGGACACGGAGATAAAGAGAGATAAACAGAGTCACATCAAGTAGGCATTTAAACAACCAATTCTCCATTGTACATGGTTGCAAATTAACAGAATGGAAAAGAGAAAAGGTAGCCATTTCAACACAGCCTTTCATAAGCTCACAGTAACTGAGCAGCAACACAGCTAATAAAATACTTTTACATTTGCAAATATGGCTGCTGTCAGCAAATGAGAAAGTTTGGTAAATCTACTGACTCCACAGATAAACCTAATCTCCACAGTATTGTAAATATTAAAATACTATCCTGGATCTGGATGTAGGTTTGCTCGCTGAGCTGGAAGGTTCACCTTCAAACGTTTCCTCACAATACTACGTAACATCTTCAGTGCGCCTCTGGACGAAGAACTGCTGATTCCTGCTTTCTGTTGATATTTTTGCGTTGCTTTGGGTATCACGATCTAACTTTGAGTACCCATTCTTTTTGAATACACAATATAGGTGATTTCCCTCTCTTCTGCGCAGTTCCTCTGTGCTACAGTGTGTCGTGGCTCGTTGAATTTACGTTCTGATGCAGCTTCGTTTGTGGATGCCAGAATGATGCATTTGTCGTTCGATATTTGGTCCGTATATGTTGTTTTTATGTCGACACGGGTTTGAAGCTCCCGGTTGGACTTTGGCTCTGCTGTAATATCTAGGAATGTCAGTTTATTATTGTTTTCCTCCTCTTCAGTGAATGTAGAAACTGAGACCCATTTCCAACACAGAATGGTGAGGTGATTGGAGGAAAATTTGCTGTGTTTTTTCTGTGTATCTGCTGCCATTGTCCTTTCAGATGAATGCAATCAGTCACTGGACTGATTCTGGCAGGATGGGAGTCGGTTTTCTGTGTATGACCAGGAATTCGCTTCCATTCAGATAATTCACAAGAAGAGAAATAAACCTTCATTCATTGACTGGGTGTTGTATACAAGTCTGAGCGATACAAATTCGCACTGCAAAGCAGGGAAACCTAATGAAGCTGACAGGAACATTTCTGACCTGACATGCACACATTTACTTCAGAACCAAGTCCGGTAACAATGCTCCTCTTCCCAATCTTCCAAACAGTTGGGTCTATCGCCCTGCTTTTCAAGGTGGAGAAAGCAGTGCTGTGATACTTTGATGTTTGTTTGAGCTGACGGACTGCGGGAAAGAAGAGTACAGGCTGATTTGACAGGGGCTAGATTTAGGCACTGAGCTGCGGTGAAGGGCATCGTTCAACTTATTGGAATAAAGATCCAGGGTTGGAATCGACCAGAGGTTTCTCGCTGACTCCAAGGATCCATTACTCAAAGTCTTGCAATAGTGCAGTGACGGAAATAAAACGGTGCAAAGTTCCAAAAGTGAAGATGGCCACTGTGAAGCCGGCAAGTGCGGCCAGAGGCCTTTACTTTGTCACTGAAATGCATTGCTTCACGAAGTGGAGACTACTGAAGTCAATCAGTGACTGCGATTATCTTTCAGGAGCTTTTAGCTTGTGAGTATTCCACTTCTGCTCAAGCCCGTGTAAATATCAGAATTCAGCAGCATGTGTTTGGGTATGCACTGTAGTAGATGAAGAACAGGTTTGTCTCTTGGTTGGTTTCGGTGCAATTTCAAAGTTCATTATACTTCCAAACTCACCTTCTTTATTGTACGGAAGCCGCAATGATTTTTGAATTGCTGAGCTGCAGAAAGGAGAATCGTTTCACTTCTTCTCATCAGCAATTTTCATGAGAATACCAGAGTCAATCACACAGCGCTTTCAGAGGAATGGAAGCTGAAATAGCACCAACCACTGCTCACGGACACATTATATACCCAACACCCACCGACCAAATCACTGCGGCTCCCGGGAATGCAAGTAAACAAACACCAAAATGCAATATCCGCTTGGCAAATCTTTAAGAACTCTTTGCGAAGCGAAATCTGGAGAATGAAACGTGAATATTCATACTGATTAAAGACAGTTTGCAAACTTGCTCCTTTTTCCGGTGGAGCTCTGATGTTCTCGGCGACATTAACTTTTCCGACATATTGATTATCGTCAGACCTACTCAGATTTTGCAGTTGCGACAGTCAGGAATAATAACTATGAATTTTCGCATTTGGATTCGGAACCTGGGAAGTGGTGGTAGAAGCGTCGAATCCTACACAGTGTATGACCAGGGATGGAGGCAAGACAGCCTCCATCGTTAAATAAGGAAACAGCGATAGGCTTTTATAATGTTCAATGGCGATAAGTTTCTTTTCTAATATTTTAGAGTCATCGAGGTTATAAAATACTGACGGCAACCCATCGTCCCGGTTTGCAGCACTCGTCCTGTATACTTGAGTGCTCTGCAGTTCCGAGTGGTCATCTCAATAATATTTTCCCTGGAACATTTTATTCTCAAACGACACAACAAGTTGGGCTGAACTTTGAGTTGGGAAACAAAACAGAAAAAGCTGAAAAGTTCCGCAGTTCTGGCTGCATCAATGTGAAGAATTCAGAGCTTATGTCATGGGTTCGGTGATCCTTCCTCAGAACCAGGTCAACCATCAACATCTGCTGTTGTCTGAGATTGAAAAATAAAAGGGCTCATGCGCCCTCGGGGAACTGAGCCTTATTTTCACTGACATAGAGAGTCATTCCAACACGTCCCCCCGAGAGTGACAGAGTCCTCAGGGGTGATCAAATTCAGAAAGTAGTATTTCACCAGCTTGGCTTTTTTGGTCCCATTTCAAGCTGCAGCAGTAACATCTATTTGCAGCAAAGTTCACCTTTGGGTGTTGGATGCGGCAGTTGCACAGAAATCACACGTTACTCAAGGAGGAACAAACTCAAAATCCCACGCATACAAGAGCCAAATTGGAACGACTGCGCCCCAGCAGAACACCCGTAATGAACTATATACTGCTGCGAATAACCTGTGTATTTGAAATAGATTGTAACAGAGCTGAAGGGATCATGCATTTAAAGATGGACGAATGCAAAGCTGAATCAGGTCGTGCCCAGGGCGATATCAAGAGAGAACTTCCCTGGTTGTTTAATCATTATGATTTAGTGAAATGGCCTGATAATGGTTAAGACTTTCAGTAATCAATATGACATACTATCTGATCTTTAGAAGCAGAATGCAGCAGTGTATCAATCGTAAGTTTTACACAACAGAAACGTATTCTTCTGACGTAATTGCCCATGCCGAGCAGATTTCCGCAACTAATCTAGTCCCATTTGCCAGCACTTGGCCCATATTCCTCTGAACACTTCCTGTTCATATACCCATACAGATGACTTTTTGAATGGTTTGGAGATGCCAGTGTTGAGCTGGAGTATAAAAAGTTCAAAATTTACACAACAGCAGGTTATAGTCCAACAGGTGTATTTGAATTCACGAGCTGCGTCTTACAATCTTACTCTCCACAATCACCTGATGAAAGCACAGCGCTCCAAACGCTAATGCATCCAATGGATTGTTGGACTATAACCTGGTATTGTGGGATTTTTAACTTTGTAAATGGAGTTATTGTACCTGCCAGCACCATTTCCTTTAACAACTCATTGCACACACACACCACCCTCTGCGTGAAATATTGCCACTTCGATCCCTTTTATTTTTATCCCTTCACACTCTGGATCTGTGGCCTCTCATTCTGGACTAAGTCCACCTCAGGTATAAGTACTATTTACCCTAACCACGCTCCTCATGACTTTAGAAACTTCTTAAAGTTCATCCCTCAGTCTCTGACGCGCCAGTGAAAACAGTCACAGCCTCTTCTGCCGCTCCTTATAGCTGATATTCATATTGTTCCCAGATATTGATTCCCGTCAGACCCACTCGGATTTTGCAGTTGTGACAGTCAGGAATAATAAATTCAAACTTTCACATCGAGATTCGGAACCCGGGAAGTGGTGGTAGAAGCGCCGAATCCTACACACTGTTTGACCAGGGATGGAGGCAAGACAGCCTCCTTCGTTAGATGAGGAAACAGCGTTAGGCTTTTATAATGTTCAATGACGACATGTTTCTCCTCCAATGTTTTAGAGTCATCGAGGTTATAAAATACTGACTGCAACCCATCATCCCGGTTTCCAGCACTTGCCCTGTATACTTGAGTGCTCTGCAGTTCCGAGTGGTCATTTCAATACTATTTTCACTGGAACATTTTAAACTCACACGACACAACAAATTGTACTGAACCTTGAGTTGGGAAACAAAGCAGAGGTTGTTGATAAACTCACTAGTTCTGGCTGCACCTGTGTGGAGAAATCAGAGCGAACGTTATGGGTTCAGTGACCCTTCCTCAGAACCAGGTCGTGCTTCAACATCTGCTTTTGTCTGAGATTGAAAATACAGGGCTCATGCGCCCTCGAGGAACTGAGCCTCATTTTCAGTGACTGCGATGAAAGTAAATCTGTGGCATCTAGTTCTGGACTAGCACCAACCCAGGGATAAGAACCTATCTATTTACCTTATCCACGCTCCTCATAAGTTCATCCCTCAGCCCCTGACGCTCCAGGGAAAACAATGACATTCTCTTTGGCCTCTCCTTTTGTTTGCGAGAGGTTACGGTGAGCCCATTGGTGCCAGGCTCCATGTTGGTACTGAAGACCTGCCTTCCTGTTTATTTTGGTACACAGATCACTCCAGATGTTTCAACCACAATGACCGCCTATTCTGTGTTGACCTTTTCAAACCTCAGGGGAAAATGAGGACCATAGATCTGAGTCGAGAGTGTGGCTCTTGAAAATCACAGCAGGCCAGGCAACATCCGAGGAGCAGGAGGATTGACGTTTCGGACATAAGCCCTTCATCAGGAATGAAGCTGGTGGGCTGGGAAGCTGAGAGATAAATAGCAGGCAGTTTGGGGCTGGGGGCAAGGTTGCTGAGAATACAAAAGGTAGAAAAAAGCGGGGAGAAGGTGTTAGATTGGAGAGGATTGTTGAGCGGATAGCTGGGAAAGATGTTGAACAGGGAAAGAGGGCGGTCTCCACTTGTGGCTTGGGAATGGCATAAGGTGGGTCAAGGGATTTTTGACCAAAGATGAAATCCACGTTAATACTGTGGGCTTGCAGGGTGCCAAGGCGGATGATGAGGCTTCACACCTCCAGGATTTAGTCAGCTAGGGTTTGGCGATGGAGGACAAAGTACCTACATTGGAGGGTTTAGGGGATTAAAAGTGTTCAGCTAACCGCCAGTGGGATGAGTTTGGTGGCCTGGGTATTTTTCCCTTAAATGATTCGCAAATTGGCGTCCTATCTGCCAATATGGAGGAGACATCTTCAGATGCAACGGTCACAGGACATGACATTTGCAGAGGTGCAAAGGATGCATAAATATAATCACAGTATCCGTTGGATCAATTGTGGTCTCCCAACCCTGATCCAATTGCAGGCACGTCTCCGTGATTCCCACAATAACGTACCTGCCAATTTCAAGCTCGCTTACCTTTTTTCGTACACTGCTTCTATTTAGGTGCAACACTCTCACTCCTGCAGAGATTTCACCTCTTCTCAGAGATGTCCCCTTCCCTGCTGTGCCTGAAGTAGATTCCTTATCCTTCACATACGTTCTGTCCAATTACTTGTTGTTGAAACTTTAAACTGTGCAGAGCGTTCCACTTCTTTGACATTTTTCACAATTTTCTATGCACATTATTTACTTTAAAGTCCTACCGATAGACCAAAGTTTACAGCTTTTCCAAGGACATAGGCCCCATTCAGGTGGAGACTGTCCCACGGGACAGTTCAATTATTCGCCAGTTCTGACACCAAAATTCAATGAAATAGCACGCATTTCTCCCACACCAGTCTTTCAACCACACAGTTGCCTCGTTAATCTTGCTGCACTTGTCCCGATTTGTTTAAGGACCAGGTAGTAATCAAGAGAGTATTACATTTTGTGCATGTTTTCTAATTTAACGCCAACCTAAATTCCACCAACAGAAACTCTTTCCTCTTTCCACCTACATCAACATCTGCATCATTCCTCTCCCACTCCTAGTTCATCTGCAGCCCAGATGAGTAACCTGAAAATGCACACCAAGCAGAAAATAGAGGTTTTGGGGACCTTGAGTCGGGCCATAGGGAATAGTTTCTATTTCCTGGCCGTTACTGTCCCCGATAATACCGATATTTCTCTTTTCTCCCTCCTCTTGAATTACCACGTCAACCACATTTCTGTCCTCTCTTTGCTCATCCTCCCTACAGCCAGCATTTTCATCCACACAGGAAGGAAGTAACTCAAACCTGTTGGAGTGGCTGAAGGGCTGAGAGTCCTTCAGTACTACCCTCTGTTTCCCTCTCCCTGCCTCATTCCCAGTCACACCCTTCTGTCACTGATCATTGACCGATGTGAGGTAGTTAATCTGAGGAGTGTGACTGTCTTCTCTGTGATACTAAAATGGCTGTCTCTGATATATAATTAACAAATAGTCCTGTATCCGCTGCTGCTTGCACGTGTGTTCCAAACTTCTGACAAACACAGTTTGTTAAATTCTTTGTAAGATGCACCTCGATTGCTTCGAGAATGAGCCATCGTAATTCACTAATATTGTGGTAAACAGCCGAACGTGCTGACTAAATGCACCACAGAGTCTGAGGTGTAAAGAAATCGGCAAGATTCTGAAACCTGGGTGTCAGCGAGTTCTACCTTCAGACTGCAGATACTGAAACCGCAATTGTTGTCGAACAGTTTCACTTAACCAAAATACAGGCTGAGACTTTCATTGTGCTAAGACGAGGACAGCCTGATCCCAGTCACTGCAAACTCATCCATGTCACCAGGAAACGATTTTGCATGTGGATACACAAAACGCAATTCTGCAGCCTGGACAATAACAGGAAGATCAGAATGGAACCCAGTCCGTGCTTTTTTAAACCCCACGCAGACTCTTTGTCTCTCGTTGTCTCTGTCCTAAGTCGACCCTGTGACGTACAGACTCGAATCAGGTTGCCCAGAGACAAGTTTAGAGCCGAATCTATGAAGCAGGAGGGGAATGGTCAAATTGAGTGGAGTTGAGACAATGGATTTTAGAAGGGAGGAATGGGGGAGGCAGAGTAAAAAAAGAAACAGACAGACAGATGGGTACGGTGATTCGAGAGACAAAGGGACAGAGTGCGAATGGTATAGAACAGGCATAACTTTTTGCCCTCTACTGCTGGTCATAATGTAAGATTAACACAGTACCATAACTTCCCATAATCGAATGCAACATCAGCAGTGTGGGTGTTGGCTTGTGGAGCGTCTGACTCCAGATCAGAAAGTTGCGTGTTCAAACCACCTCAGGCTTGCAATGCGTTTTGAGTGTTTACCTTCGTGAGTTTTACCTGGCAACAGATTTTGCTGTATGCGAAATTCACTAGGCAAAATGTTTTTTCCAGCTCCTTTCAATCAGACGAGATGTTTTCCTGACAGTTGTATCTGTAAACAATGTTTCAGGGAAGTGGATTACCCATTGTTTGGCTAAATGCTCAGTTCCCCCAGTGTGATATATAAAGCACAAAGTGTTCATCATTGGGTAACACGCAGCCACATCCCTCTGGGCAGCTGCCTCTTTCAGTTGGAGACGGCGTGGTGTTGATAACATGTAATGATATTTTATTACTTAATCTTCCCAATTTTATGCTTCAATCCATCAGGCAATTTTACATCCTCTGATTGTCCATCGATTCTGAATCTTTGTCACGGTCTGACAGTGATTTACGGACATGTGTCCCTTTTTGTGCGAACGTATTATTCCTCATGTCAGTTGTACTTCTTTTCCTGATGACCTTCAATCTCTACCGAGTCATTCCAGTTACTTTCAGGCGTTGGAGCATTTTCACTCCCTTAATTCTCCTGAATAGAACCTTCATTACTTTGGAAAGGTTAAGCAAAAGCGAAATGTTTGCATCTGGAAAAGCACAGATGGTAAGGCAGCATCAGGAGCAGGAAAATCCACGTTGCACACGTTCGCTCTTCATTAGGAATGAGGGGAGGTTTAACGTGCTTAGAGATAATTAGGTGTGTGGGGGACAGGAGTGGGAATGGAGCTGGGAAGTTTATCAGTCGATGTAGGCTGCAGGGTGATGTTGATAGGTCGGAGCGGAGTATGGAGTTGCTGGTGGGCTGGAAGATGGGCAGATAGGACAGTCAAGAGGTAGATATCGAGGTGGAGCGTTAAACATGCGCTGGGGGTTTCGGGAGGGGAGATGAGGAAACTGGTGAAGTTAACATTGATGCGGAGAGGTTGGACGGTCCCATACAGGAAGATGAGGTGTTCTTCACACACTCATTGATAAGTTTGTATTTGAACCTGGTGGAGGCCGAGGACTTGCATGTCTTTGGGGTGGGAGGGGGAGATGAAGTAGTCAGCTACAGTATGATGGGATTATTTAGTGTATGTATCCCAGAGATATTCTCTGCAACGCTCTAGGTATTAGTGTCCTGTCTCACAAGTGTCAAGGAGACAACGTCAAAAACAACGGACACTGTAGATAAGGTGTTTGCATTTGCTAGAAAATCTCTGCCGGATGTGGAAGGATTCTTTGGTGCGATGGACAGAGGTGAGTTGAGTGCTGAGGGCGCAGGTTTTTCATTTCTTGCGATTGCAAGTGAAGACCAGCTTTCAGCATTCTGTTCTCCAAGGAAAACTGCCCTAACTTTCCAATTTACCTTCACAGCTGAAATCGCACACACCCTGCACCATTCACATCATCTTGCTTATCGCTGTCTTCAATCGCTTAATTTCCCAATTCCTGAAGTTTCACGAGTTGAGTTTACCAATAATTCAGCTGACAGTTTCATTCAGAGTCGGATTGACTCAGTGAACAATCTGAAACATAGGTTTTCACTTTGACAAAGTGTTTCCCTTTTTTTGTGTTTGCTGCAATAGCAGTCCTTCTCCATCTCGACTTCATTTACAGAGACTATGTTTTGAGAAACTAGATCGAATATTTTTTGTATAAGTGCAGACAGGACATATGCATCTGTCCGGGATTTGAACCATGTATCTAGACCCTTGAATGCCATGACACTCAATGAGTAATGAGTGACAGCCTGGTGGCATAGCCCACTGCGCGAACAGCGGACATTTTCACCGTCTGAAATCCATTACACAACGGTCCTGGAATTCCAAGCAGCAAAGTGTTTCCAGAATGTCTGTTTCCTGTTCTGTCTCGCTGCTCCTGGCCTCGGATCAAGGAACCACGCTGTCTCCACTGGCAGCCAATGTAACCATTTCGTTTCTATTTGCAAACTGTGCGGGGAGAGGGCAGAGCCCGTTCCCTTTACTGCTCAGTGTCAATCACTTGCGGTGAGTAGACGCAATTATACAGCAGAAAATGAGCAACTTTGATTGTGGATTATCTGCGAACATTTGTTTATCCGAGAAATAGAACGATTCTGAACTAGCAGAAGAGGAAGAAATAGACACTGGAGATTCTTCCTACAGGTAAATAAAAATGATTTTGATTGTGTGCAGCCTGTTTGGTGTTCCGAGTTCGTCTTTACAGACAAATCCTGCAGGAAGTCGAATGCAACACGGGCGTACATTTCTTTCCTGCGACCGGGCAGCAGGTGACATGTGAACCCCAACGTACCCCGGTGGAGAGAATGCAAGAGAAACGCTCACCCAGTGACAGTCATCACCACGGCCCTGAGCTGCACCGCTGCTGACAGTCCAACGCGGAAGGAAGGGTTAAAAAAATGACACATTGTTTCTCCCTCATCCCAGAGACAGGGAGAGGGATGGCATACACACGTGGCATCATCCCCACGCAGACAGACGCCATAAAACCCATCCGCTCCACGGCGATTGTTTGTCACTTGTATCTCTCTGAGATTATTCACAATCGGTGACACATATCCATACATTGAGGAAATGGGTCTGTGTGGTGATGCTGTATCCCATATGCTGATTCTCCTGCCATTCATGTGTGAACCAGTAATGAATCATTCGCCTGATTTCGCGTCAGGATAGCGGAGGTTCGTCTCCTACCTGGCTCGAGAGCATTGCAGGACTTTATTTCACTTACAAACGAATTGTCCTCTTTGTTCTGAAGTCGAATCGACGTTTACATTCCTGAACTGCAGGGATCTTGTGTCAATGTACCCGAGGACACCAGAGACAACATCCCTACTGCATCACAGAAAGGTAACGAAAATTGTCCCACACATTTCCATTTCCATAACTCCCTTTCCCAATCACTGCGATTCCTGGGAATGGCGTGGTTACAATATGAAGAGCCAAGTCGCAGATTTGAAAATATTTCGAAACTTTTTGGCTTGCGGTATCAAAGGAGAATGAAGGGTGAACTGGTCGACTGAGCAGCGATTATCGAAGCAAGTTCGGCTTATTTAACAGGGTGGAACATTGCCTCTGATTTTCTCAAGGACATTAATTGAACCAAGGAATTGAACGTACTCTCGTCACTGATGCTTTTAAAGGAAAAATGAGCACTTTTCATTCCCTGGCCGCGATTAAACCCCGTAACCTATCGGTTAAAGCGGTGAATACTAATCACTTGACCACCAGGAATGACATCCGCTGCCGGTTGCCTGGATGTCATGTTAACCCTCAAACTCCTTTTAATGCTTTTGTCAGCAACAACCGCTTGATTATCTTCATCCCATATTCCGTCCCTTGGCCTTGTATGGTTTAGCATTACAACATCATATCTGAATAACTTTGATGGTAATGTGGACCTCTGCTTCTCCGACTCTTACACACAGTGGGCTCACAGATTCAAACAGCTGCTGGCTGATTAGGTTTGTCTGCCTCTACCTTTAAATCTATGACCACGATGGCACATCGTTTTCGTCTACCCTATCCATACCCATCATTATTTTATCAGGAAAGCCGAGCTGTGATGATCTGATGTTTTTTAGCAAACATACTGCAGCAAGGTCCAGAACAGGCTGATGGTAATAGTGGGTCATTTTGAGACGCTGAGCTGTCTTGAAGGGAGTCTCTGTCGTTCAACGCAGGACTAGAAATGAGCAGAGGTTTCTCGCAGATTCCAAGAATCCATTACTCAAAGTCTTGAAACAGCGCAGTGACGGTGAATAAATGTTCCAACAGAGAAGAGAGTGGCAAGTTCTAACATGAAGACAGTGACACAGAAGTCGGCACTTGAGGCCAAATAACTTTCCTTTGCCACAGTAAGGCATTGGTTCACAATATGGAGACTTCCGAAGTGCATCAGTGACGCTGATTGTTTTTTTCCTGGTTTTTCACTTTGTGAGCATTCCCATTGCTGCTCATGTTCGTGTGAACATCAGAACACTGCAGCATGGGGGCTTCTGGTATGCACAGGGCAGGGGTGGAACAGGTTAGGCTCCTGCTTGGTTTGAGTGCAGTTCAAGTCTCCGGTTGACTTCCAAAGACATTTTCCTGATTGTACTGAAGCCGAGGTGAGGTTTTGATTGCTGATCTGCATGAAGGAGAATCCTTTCACTGCCTCACATCAGTAAATGTCCCCGAATACAGCTGAAGCAATCTGACAACTGAAGTAGAATTTGACCGGCTTGGCATACTTGTCCCATTTCAGGCTTGAACAGCAGAATCCGTTTGCTGCAAAGTCCTCCTTTGGATGTTGGATGCGGCAGGTTTGTCAAATTTCACACGTGACTTAGGGTGGCACAAACTCACAGCCGTAGGCTTACAAAAGCAATGAGTCAACCACTGTGGTACAGCAGCAGAGCTGTAAGGTAGGGTCTCATGGCCTAAATACTGCAGTCTAATAGATGACTGATTAGTCTGTGTATTTCAAACAAGATGTAACAGAGTTGAATGAATCATGTACTGAAAGTTGGGGAAATGCAATATTGAATCAGATATTGCCCAGTCTGATATCAACAGAGAAATTCCCTGGTTGTCTCGTAATTAAGATTTAGCGCCATTTGTGCCTTGGCATGTTAGTGGCTAAGAATTACAGTAATCATCGTGGAATACTGTCTGATCTTTTGAAGCATTTCCCGAGTCATAGAGATTTTCACAACGGAAAGGTATCCTTCGGATCAACTTGTCAATTCCGACCAGATATCCGAACCTAATCTCGTCTCATTTGCCAGAACTTGACCCATATTTCGCCAAACCCTTCCTACTCATGTAACTATTGAGATGTGCTTTTTTTTTTGTTTGGCGTAATTGTACCAGACTCCACTATTTTCTCTGACCACTAGTCCCATACATGCACCACCCTCTGCGTGAAAATGTTGCCCCTTAGATCCACTTTAAATGTTTCCCGAAATCTCTGGCCTCCAATTCTGGACTAGCACTACCCCAGGGATGAAACGTTACCTATTTACCCCATCCATGCACCTCATGATTTTATGAATATCTGTAAGTGCATCCATCAGCCTCTGACTCTCCAGGAAAAAACAGCCACAACATATTCATCCTCTCCCTATAACCCAAACCCTCCAACACTGGCAACATCACTCAAAACCTTTTTGGAACTCTTTCAACGTTTGTTCATCATTTCTACAGGAGGCAGACTGGAGTTGCACACAATGTTGCAATCCAGTCAAACCTACATCCTGTACTGCTGCAAAATGACCACATTATTCTATACACACTGCACTGCTGCAAGAGAATTTATTTATTCTATTCTTTAGCCCTTACCATTAAAGGAAAGCATCGGAATGAATTCTCTGCATGTTAAAGTCCGACATCTACAGTGTCAGCGACAATTACCTGAAGAGCAATCAGCTTCAAACAAGAAGAGAGCGGATATCAGGAAAAGGGAAAGTAATTGGCGGTTTGTCAGAGGTGACGGTAGCCAAGTGGAGACAAGCTCAATGATGGTGCTGAAGACGGGTTTTCCTGTTTAAATTGGTACACTCGTCACTCCAAATAGACCAGCTACAATGACTGTCCATTGTGTGCTGCACTTTGCAAATCTCAGGAGGAAAGTGGGGACTGGAGATCCTCGAGATCAAAATCAAAAGTGTGGTTCTGAAAAAGTGCAGCAGCTGCAACACGAGGGCGGCACAGTGGCACACTGGTTTTGCACTGTTGACTCACAGTGCCAGGGACCCGGGTTCAATTCCTGCCTCAGGCGACTGACTGTGTGGGGTTTGCACATTTTCCCCGTGTCTGCGTGGGTATCCGCCGCGTGCTCCGGTTTCCTCCCGATTTGCAGGTCAGGTGAATTGGCTATGCTAAATTGCCCGTAGTGTTAGGGGTATGGGTGGGTTGTGCTTTGACGGGTTGGTGTGGACTTGTTGGGCCGAAGGGCCTGTTTCCACACTGTAGGGAATCTAATCTTGTCAGGCAGCATCCGAGAATCAGGAGAATCACCTTTTTCCGTTATACGCCTTTCATCACGAATAAAGCTTGTCGGCAGGGGAGCTGAGAGATAATTGGGAGACCAGTGGGGCTGAGGGTAAGATAGTTGAGAATGCAGAAAGCAGATGTAAGTGCGGGAGAAGGTCATGTTTGGAGAGGACTGAGGAGCAGATAGATGTGAAAGATGATCAACAGGTGAAAATGGCGGTGTCGAGTTGGAGGCTTGTGGTAAGCTGCAGGGAGTGGAATTGAGACAACAGGTGAAATCTACGTTAATCCCATGGTGTTGCAGGGTGGAGCAGCTGAGGATGAGGCTTCTTCCGTCCAAGTGTCAGGTAGTTAGTGTTTGGCGATGGAGTAGGCCCAGAATATGCATGTCCTTGGTGGAGTGGAAAGGGGATTTGAATTGTTCAGTAACGGGGTGGTGTGGTTGGTGCAGGTGTCCCAGAGTTTTCCCTGTAACGATCCACAATTTGGTGTTCTGTTTGGCGATGTAGGGATGGCCACATCGTGAGCAACAAATATGATTGACTCGATCCGTTGCACTGGTAGTGGTCTCCCGGACCTGATCCCTTTGCAGCATCTCCAGCATCTGCATTCCTCACTTTCTCCGAGATGATTCCCTTGCAACCAGGTCTCTGTGGTACACACAAAAATAACATACCTGCCAATTTCAAACTGTGCTTCAAAATCGTTTTTTTTTCATACACTCTGTCTGTTTAGGTACAACACCCTCACGCACGCCGTGACTGCTCCCCTTCTCAGAATTGTACCCTGAATTGCTGTTCTGGAAACAGATCCCTTCCACTTTCCATCATTTCTGTCCTATTACTTGTTCTGGAAACCTGAGCCCGTGCAAAGCCCTCCACTTCTTGAAGTGTTTCGCATAATTTTCGATGCAATTGAAACCAACACCCATAGTTTACAGTGATATAAGCCGACCCCAGTTATCAGATTCTGAATGACTTTGGTCGCAACATCATGCGGGTAGAAACTGTCCCATTCCAACAGTTCCATCCGTCGTCAGTTCTGACCCCAATATCCAAAGAAATAACATGTATTTCTCCCTCACCAGTCTTTCAATCACACATTTACCTCGCTAATCTTGCTGATCTTGTGCCGATTTATTTATGGATACAGAGGTTATACCGATTTGTATCTGTTTTATAATTTAGCACAAACTAAATTCCATCAGCAGAAACTCGTTACTCTTTCTACCAATGTCAACAACGGTATCGTTCCTCTCCCAAACCAAGTTACTCTGCTACCCAGAATAATATCCTGAAACTAGGCACCAGGCAGGCAACAAACCATCGGGACATTTGATTTAGGCAATGGGGAAGAGTCTCTGTTTCCTGGCATCTGCTATCCTCGATTATACCGATATTTTTCTTCAATCCATCTTCTTGAATTGCCCACTCTACCACATTTGTGTCCTCAGTTTGTTCATCATCCCAACAGCCAGCGTTCTCACAGCCACGAAGAAAGCTGGGTAACTGTTCGAAGGGCGGCAAACAGTAAGTGCATGGATCTCCTGTGGTCTTTCTGCTGCA